>NC_081412.1:211530483-212215840 GCF_030272615.1 Cryptomeria japonica | reverse complement strand
GTAGTTTTTTCTCTCTCCCCTTAAGTCTTTTTAGATTCTCCCTCCTTACTTTACACACTCTCTCCCCTTAAGTCTTTTTAGACTCTCTCACCCTCTTTTTCCTTAAGGATTTTTAGGACCCCTCTCTCTCTCTCCTTAATTATTTTTAAGATCCCTTTCTCTCTCCTTAAGTATTTTTAGTCTCTCTCTCCCGTTAAGTATTTTTAGTCTCTTTCTCTCCCTTTAAGTCTTTCTAGGACCTCTCTCTCTAGATCTCTCTCTCCCTCCTTAAGTCTTTGTAGGACATCTCTCCCTCTCCCCCCTTAAGTGTTTTTTGGACCTCTCTCTCTCTCTCTCTCTCTCTCTCTCCCTCCCGTTAAGTATTTTAAGTCTCTCTCCCCTTAACTCTTTTTAAGACCCCCCTCTCTCTCTCCCTCTCTCTCCCTCCCTCTCTCCCCTTAACTCTTTCTTGGACCTCTCTCTCTCTCTCTCCGTAAGTCTTTTTGGGAACCCCCCTCTATCTCTCTCTCTCCCCGTCTCTCTCTCTCCATCTCTTTATTTATGTTTGTTTGTATCTCTATCTTTGTCTCTATATTTTTTTCTCTCTCTGTCTTTGTCTCTATCTCTCTCTATCTCTCTCTATCTTCGTCTCTCCCTCTCTCTCCTTAGGTATTTTTAGTTTCTCCCCTTAACTCTTTTTAGGATCTCTCTCTATCTCTCTTTAAATATTTTTATGAATTCTCTCTCTCTCTCTCTCTCTCCCTCAAGTATTTTTACTTTCTCTCTCCCTCCTTAAGTTATTTTAGGACTCCTCTCTCTCACCCCTTAAGTCATATATATATATATATTCAACTTTTGCATGTAGAATATGGTCAAGAAGATGAAAGTTCTAAAGTGGGAGTTGAGGCAAATGAGGTTGAAGAAAACATAGTGAAAGATACGGAGGATGCCCAAGTCAATGTAATGGATGTTGGAGAGGGGTCAGGTTCGCTTCCTTCTACTAGCGTGGATGAGCATATTGTGAATCTAGCTAAAACATGAAGAAAAAAAATTCTTATAAAAATTAAGATCATTTACTTGAAATGGATGTGAACTAATTATTGAAACTTCTCAGTGAACAATGTAGACATACTAAAAGGAGGTCAATAAATAAAAGTGCAAAGAAAATATTTTCTCATTTTGAAAATCTTGATACATTAGACAAAACCTAATTGTTATCAATTGTACTTGTTCGTTATGAGTTAAAAGATGAATTAAAGTTGTTGGGTATAGATACAACAAATAAAAAGAGGAAAAGTTCTCAGCTACAAAAATCTATTGTTGAAAATGTTAAGAAAGGTTCAAGGGGGCTTCATTGTTTAGGCAATATTACGTGCATTCATATTGGGGGGTTTAATATCCCAAAAATGAGGGTACAATATATTTCCTATCAATGAAAATAGGGGGTTTTAAATTCAAGTTATGAAAACACACAATATTTGGCAAAAATAGGGGGATTTTTAATTCAGGCTGTGTATTGGGAGGGGGTGACAAAAAACAAGTTTAGGGCAATATTTTTTGAAAATAGGGGGAACTATTTTGTATGCCATGAATGCACATGCTATAACCTAGGTTCACTAAGTGAATCCCCCATGGAAAGGTTTGGGTTGCATTGGAAAAAAAACTAGATCAACAGATAAGACCATGCCAAGAAACGTGATGTTGACATCTATGCTAAACTAAAAAATGCCCCGAAAAAGACAGATATCTTCACTTTTAATTGAGTTTCAATTTAGTAGAAAGACAATATCAAAATATGTGAAAAGTGGAAAGATTTTGAATGATACTATCTTGGAAGGGAATTGGACAATTATGGCTAGAGCTCCTTGTTTCAGATAGGATTCAAGATGTTATTAGGAACTTGTTCTCAAGTTTTCAAAATCTTAATACTTGTCTTTTGAAAAAGTAGAAATGTTATCAAATGTAGGATTGAGCCTGATCATTATGATCTCCATGTAAAACATTGGTTAGTGTAGCATCCTAAAATTGCACCCTTTACAATTTTGACCGTATTTGGGGCCCTCACCTTAGTGTTCTCATCCTCATGCTTGATTAGGACACATTTATGCCTCTACCATGCAATAATGGACTTTATATATCATTCCACCTTGCTAGGACCTTTAACCTTGACCAAAATATGGGGTAGGACCAGGGCATGGTGCCTTGGTCATCTCTAATTGGGACCTATTTCAAACCCTTTGCCTTATCCAAAATTTGAGCTAGAAACCTTACTTCATGTCATCCTATGTTGGAAAATTAATATGTTTAACGATGAGCAAGTATATAAGGAGGATTTCCCCTCTCATTTAGAGAGAAATATATTGGGAGCACTATAATCAAGTAATCAAGAATTAAAGTAATCATCATCAGGTATTTCTAGAGGTCTTGAAGGCTATATATTCTTCATTTATCAATTCTAGAGCAACTTTACATCATTCATTTGCAAGCATGTGTGTGATTAAGGTTTTTTCATGTTCATGCCATTTCATACAACATATGTGATTATATTTTAGAAGCAAAGCATCGTTATCAGTCATTGCAGATTTGAGGTATACCTTTCCATCATTTATTTCAAGTATTTGTAATATTTCATTCAAGGTTAATTCCTCAACTAGGGTTTGACCTAGGAAAACCCCTACTCCTAACCTATTTCCCCTTCTTTCTTGTGTGTAAGGAACAAGTATGGAGCTGGAATCTTTAGGATAGGCTTTATTAGCAGAGATGAATCAACCCTTTTTGGTGTGCAAAAAAGTAGGAGTACCAAGGCACCCATTTTCTCAGTCCTGACATTTTTGAAGCTTTTTCAAAAAATCAGGTCTGAATCTATATATATTGCTCAGATATAGGTGCATACTAAAATCTTGCATTCGTAGCTCATTGTTTTCTCATTTTTACTTTAATTCAGCATTTCGAATCACAAAAGAGGGTCAAAAAAATTCACACCCCTTAAATCCATTCAATATTCAGTCCCTATCTTCCTTGATTTGGGATTAGATCTATTGGATTCATCCCTCGTTTGAATGTAATGGCAAATTAGTGGTTCTCATCCCTCTAATGGTGGAAACCCTATTTTTTCACCATTACAGTTAGACACAACAAAATATGAGTTGTATGTGATGTTTACTAATTAAAAACCTCATATAAAAATTGAACAAATAATGTTTGAAAGGTTAAGGCCATATTATGTGAAAGTAAACAAAGTATTTGAAACTTGTTGTTTTCATTATCATATTGATTTTGATCTCTACTATCAAGTGTTTCGAAAGATTAGAGAAGAAATTGATGGTTATAAAAATGCTCCTCCTAAGAGAAAAAATCAATTCATAGCATCCATATTATGTGATAAATCAGACGATAATGCAACCAATCAAATAGATTGCATAAAAGGAGTTTTTGAAACATGTGGAGTGTTGGCTAAATTGCCTTTGAGAAATGAAGATGCTGACATGACAAAGATAGTAAATTGCAAGAGTTACAAGTACAAAAAGTTTGAAATAAAATTTGGTAAAGAATCCACAAGGTTATATTATGTAGAAGAGGAGATACCTATTGGAACATTTATGATTTTTTTTTGTAAATTGACACAACCATTCATACACCATGATTTTCTTGCCAAGTGGAAATCACAATAGTTTCATACATTAAGAGACACTTTCTCATCTATAACTATTTTATGAGTAGTCGACTTCACTGAAAAATTACTCTTTTGTACATCAAAAAGAGATTCAATTAGATTTTTACTTTTCAAAGTAGATCACTATTGTGGTGCATGTGCATTATTGACATGCACAATTAGATTTGGATGGTTATTTGAAGAATGAGTCATTAAGAAAGAATACCACTTATATATTAGTGATGATAGGTGTTAGTTAACATATTTGTCTTCCCAAAGTAATTATAAGAAAAACTCAATATGCCCAACGTGAAAGACAAATAAGAAGCTAACAGTTGGAATGATTACTAATCAAATCAACAACCTTCCTCTGAATTTTATAGGTACAACTCCCTCATATGATCTAATTCTAACTTTTTGGGTAAGATTTTAACTAGAAAGCAAGAAAGGAAAACTAACACTCATTCATCACCATGATATGAATGTAATTATGAATTTAGAAAGAAAAGGAAATTGAAATAAATGACACAAAGTTCACTCACTCAGTGCTCACAATAGATAATTAGGAAAAATGGGCAGAGTTCCCTTTTAGATGATATGATTACTTCCAGACTCAAAATTCTCATAATAATCACATTCACAATCTACTATCAAGAATGATTGCAGATCACAAAGTATATGACAATTAAAAGGAAACTTAATGGAATGAAAAGGATCTGAATTTCCCTTTATTTTCTTAACACATTCAAAGAGTTTAAAGACTCTACATACATAAAGATTATGCTTCCAAAGAAAAACAAATTGTCATCTCTCCATTACAAAACTGGAACAAAATGCTTCCTTCTGATCGAGTATCAATCATATGACAAAGCATAAGGAGGATCAAAATCTGCCCCTCCATAATCTATGAATTACATATTTAAAGACTCTCTAATCATCCTTTTCAGTTTCTGTAACTGCTTCTTTTTAAAAGGATGAAATAACCTTTTCACTTTCAGATGAAATTGCTTCTCTCAAAATGATTTAAAACATTTTAAATTTTTTTAAATTATTGTGCATAAACTATAGAGAAATTGAGAAATTTTTAATTTCTCCCGCAACTTCTTTTGAGTAAATTAATTGTGGGTTAACCGAGCATCTGGGACCATGGAATTTTGTGAGAAGTTATGATAATTAAAATAAAACATGGGTTTATTAACCATTTTCTTACAACTCACAAAATTGAGTTACTTCCTTTGTAAATTGGCCCTACCAACCATACTGCTAAATAGAGAAATTATTAAAATAACATATCATATGAGCTCATATGGTCATAAAATTAAAACTGGGAGCATTTGAGACCAAAATATTAGGTGGGTTATCTTTATATTTAAGTAATTTGTAACTTTTTTTGGATGCATTTTTGGACTTGTGAATCAGTGAAGTTGGGAAATCGGGGAATCAGGGAACTTTGGAACCCTTTGAGGTTGGAAAATCAATAATTTTAGGAACTATGAAACTATCAAGAAATCAACCATTTTAGGAACTCTGGAACTTAAAAACTTGCAAAAGGCCGACTATGAACTAGGACTTAAAAGTTTAAATTTGACCAAGTTAAAAAATGGATCAACAATAGGAAGCATGAAACACATTTTGTAGAACATTTCTCTAAGAATTTTTTTTGAATATTTGTTAGAGGCGTTAAAATTGATAAGCATTTTGTTTGGTCCAATGGATTTGCATCACAATTCAAATCATAAAGTCTATTTTATGCACTTTGTAGATATCATTGAAATGAAAAAATACCACATTTTTAGATTTTCTTTGAGAGTGGCCATGGAAAGGGTGAACATGGTGGTGTGGGAGCTTGCATCAAACATTTTATAAGAAATAATAAAATAAATTATACATGAGATCATATAGATGATGCACATGATGTTGTTGAATGGTGTAAAAATTACTTTGCATCAAATGACGTTGGAACATCATTGGGAACACAATAGTGCATTCCATATAGAGTGTTTTGGGAGATACTAGGTATGTGATTAGTTGCTCATTTTGGTTAATCAAATTTTTTGAAATATTAAGTTTACTATTAAATAAAATAGTTTTTTTAATATTTGTAACGTATATTTTCAAGGTGTGGATATAAAAACAATGTATGGATGCAAGAGGGTAGAGAAGACAAGATCTTTGCATTCTGTCATGAGAATAGATAAATGCCCATGGACACTATACACTAGGGATTACTCATATTTTTTTTGTGACTACATTTAAATGGAAAACTATGAAAAATGCATCAACCAAGAGTTTGGATATATTAATGAATGAATTTGGTGCCACTAGTTATTTCTGACACATATGATGAAGATGAGGATGAAAGCTTTATAGACATTCCTTTGATTTCTAGTGATCCTGACCATATTTCAGGATGCTTAAAAAAGGTATGTGCACATACATGTATACATTTATATCTGACATGTAACTTTTAAATAACAACTACATTATAATTTTTTTTAAAAAAATTTTTAGTGTAAATTTGTTGTGTGCAGGAGATGTTTTTGCAGTCATAACAGAGGCTAGAAATATAAAAGGCGTTAGTTATTATTTATTGTGTTGTACATAAGAGAGGAAGAAGTTTAATAAAGATGAAACAAGTGATGGAATGTCATTTCCCAAAAGTTCACTGATTCGTGTGGTAATTATTTGAAAATACATACTTGAATATATTTTACAAATTTTCACCTTTGAATTTGTTGTTTCCCATGCAAGGTTAGTTGTAGTGCAAGGGACATTTTCAAACAAATCAAAATTATTTAGCATGGGATTCATTTTATTGAGTATCAAATTGACAACATGGTATATCAACATATCCACCTACTACTTGCTATTGGCCTAATTCTTCATCCAATTCCATTTTCACGTGGAAATCTGAAGTGGAGACTAGATAGCGAAGATCTTGAGAAAATGTTAAATATTATTGAAGAGTGAGTTGAACCACTTGATGTGGTATGAGTATTTAGTTATCATATAGTAGTGTTTGAAAGAAATCATAAATTTTGAATTTATATCTAGATACAAAGTTCATTGTTTGTATTCATAATACAATATTTGAAATTTTTATGATATGGCTTGAGGGGATGATATTTATAATATACTATATTTATTTAATCACTTGAGTTTGTAATTATTTATAGAATATATATTTCAAGTCAAATTCATGATATGGCTTAAGGGGATGATATTTCTTATGTGATATCATTTAGTTTTATCATTGCAATTTTTTATGTTAATCTATTTAAACTATTGTATATCAACATGTTTAACATGATGTTTAAATGTATTAAGGGGATGCACAATCAAGATACATGACATAAGACCCCTTAACATGGGCCTTAATTTGACAAAATTTCAAAAGTATTTATGCACATGTATAGGATATATTTATTATCACTCAAGAGTCTGGAATATTTTCAATTGTAACTATTATCAATTGTATATTTCAAATCAAGTGTCAAATTCAAGATATTGATTAAGGGGATGATATTTCTTATGTGATATTGTTTAGTTTTATGAAATTTTCATTGTAATTTATTATGTCAATCTATTTCAATGATTGTTTAAATATCTTAAGGGGATGTACAATTAGGATGTATGACATAAGACATCCCTTAAGATGAGCCTTAAATTGACATTAAATTTCAAAAGTATTTATGCATGATTATGATATATTGATTGCAATTCCTTATGTCAATTTATTTTAATTATTGTAACTAAACTATGTTTGATATGATATACAATGTTTAAATGTCTTAAGGGGATGTAAAATTAGGACATGGCTAGAACTTATTCAATTGACATTATGCATGCAAATTGACTTTGTAAATTATGCATGTAATCTTTAAACATGTCTATAATCTAGATATAAACATCTAACATATATAAACATACATAAAATATAAACATCTAATCTAATCTCACATTGACCCCTTAAGACCCCTTTAAGATCCATTAAGCCAATGACCTAATTTATATCCAAATTGATTGATTTGTCAAATGAGGCACATGTCGACATTATTAGCATTAGGTTGTCATTGATGTCAACTGGTTTGGCATGGTCACTGGTGAGTAAGTAGTAGTGATCGGTATGCGTTAAGCAAGACATAATGATGTAACCATATGTATGTAAGCAAACAGAAAGGTATGTTACTGGTACACATGAAATGCATCATCTATCGGTAAAGTAGGACCACCGACAAGGCAAAGCAAGCAAGCAAGTGAAGAACTGAAGGATGTGAATTGGTGTACTTAGAGAAGTTTAATGATGCCAGTAAATGGATTGAGTAGTTGGACCAACATGTTTGATGGAAGGCCAAGTTGATCCACCGATAGATAAAAGGTCAGTAGGTATGAAGGTCCATTGGTGATGTAAGGTTATACCGTTAAGGTGAGTTGAAATGGTAGTAAATCTTGGTCAATGAAGGATGTCAAATTGACATATAAAACCAAGAATAGGTGGATGTAGACAAGGACGACAGGTGGAAACCAGGTGGCAATCATGTAGAGGTCGCTAAAGTTTTCATCAACGTAACAATCAGCAAGCAGGTCGACTCTAATGAAGAACCTGCAAAGCATGGGAGGATGGAAGAATGTTGCAACTCAAGGAAGACAAGGTGGAAAGATGATTGAACTGACCCTACAAGAAGATCTGATCTTTTTACGTGCTTGCCGAAGGAAACAACTGAGCCATTAATGGCGTTTGATAGAGAAATGTAGAAAATCATGTCATAGACATCCTAAAATAGAAAACACACATCGAAAAGTGAGGAGATGGTAGTGTTGTTTGGTGTGATGTAGATCACCATTTTGAAAAAGAAGATTGGATCAAATCTAATACAGATCGAGTTGGTGAAGGTTAAAACCTAACATGACACCATTTGAATGCTACTTTAGTGGGAACCCTAAAAGATAAATGTCATCTCGAGGCTAAAATTAGTTGATGCTTGATATGAGGTGTGAGAGAAGAGAGTCTGAGCAAAAAAGATAATCTACCTTAGATTTACTACTCTAAGAGTTATAGTGTGTTCTAGCAGGCTGAACTGGTGAGAGGGTCTAACTGGTAGAGACAGAGTAACCGACAAATTGTTGCAGTTATAACTGTCAACCAAACCAGTGAGGATTGATTGGTTAAGAAGGCATCCAAGAGTGACACAATGAAGTGTGAGGCTGAGATAGAGAGAAGAGAGGCTGGGAGTAATCGGTGAGTGATCAAAGAGAGTAATTTGATAATCGACAGTATGAGAACCAGTGAAGAAGAGGAGTTTGTTAACCGGTAGAAATCCATTGATCAGGTGTTGCAGAACTCATTTGCAACTAGATGCTATCACTGTACCTAAATTGTATTTCATTATATTACACCAAGTTAATGCCCTAAATCATTGTAATCTATTGTTTCATTGTGAGGCTGGAATGGAGTAGTAGACTCCAACAACATTTCTCACCGAGTGTTTAGGTTGATAACCGGTATTCCAAACTTGGTTTAAAAAGAAAAGAATTTAGGAACTATTGATTCACCCCCCTCTTAGTGGTACATTGTGTTCAACAATTGGTATCAGAGCCTAGGTTCCTAGATGATTAAATCTTTCTCTAGCTTGGGTAGATTCTAGTCAAAGAACACAATGGCAAGAAATGAGTCCGCCTCCTCAAAAGCCACCATGTCTGATGGATATAACTATGCCTTCTAGAGCAGAAGAATGGAGACCTATATTTCCTCCCTTGTTTTGATGTGTGGATGTCTGTCAAGAATGGGTATACTATCCCTAGTGTACCTCCCATTGATCGAGATGCTAAGAAGGAGTATGAGAATAATGCAAAGGCTAAACATGCTATCTTAAGCGGGTTGTCTGATAATGAGTTTGTCAATGTCATGCACTGTGCATCCGCCAAGGAGACTTGGGATAAATTGCAGAGGATATTTGAAGGAGATTCCAAAGTCAAAGAAGCCAAGCTACAATCACTAAGAAGTCGGCTTGAAGGTATCAAGATGCAAGATAAAGAAAAGATTGTAGACTACCTTCATAGAGTAGATGAAACTATGAACACCATCAAAGGACTAGGAGAGGAAATTTTTGATGAGATTATTGTCAAGAAGGTACTTATATCTCTCACATCTAAGTAAGATACTAAGGTTTCTACCATAGAGGAAGCCAAGGATCTGAAGACCTTCACAATGGAGGAGCTATTTGTCTCTTTAATAGCCTATGAAGTGAGAACAACTGGTTAAGTATCTTCAAGTAAAGAGGCATCGTTCAAATCCACCAAAAAGGGCAAGGAAGAGGTTGCTCATAAAGGATCCAATGAAGAATCAGATGCACAGGTAGCAAAGTTTGTCAAAAAGCTCAAGAGAGGATATGGCAAGTATAAAGGAAAGTTACCACTTAAATTCTTTAATTGTGGTAAAGTTGGACACTTTGCTGCAAAATGTCCTTATAATGAAATTGGTGGAGATGAGGAAATAAGTTCTGGTAGATCTGCTGGTAAAAACAAAGAAAGTATTATCTACCGGTAAGGAAGAAGAAACTAACAGAAGTAGAACAACCTATATACTATTTTGGATGATGCCATAGACAAAATAAAGTGCATCAGAAGATGACTACCATGAGAATGAAAGAGAAGTTAATCTCTTTATGGCACTAGATGAACAAGTTGGAGAAGATGAGGAAGAAGAAGACATTGAAGCTGAAGTGGACCTAGAAGGCGAGGTCATAAGTACTCCTGAGGAGTTAATTAAGACAAGAAGAGAACTCAAGAAGGTCAAGCTTTCTGTAGTAGAAGAACAATGTCTATTAAAGCAATCCCTAGATGAGTCCAATCAAGTTGAACCTGACTTGAAACTCTAGTTGGAAGAATCCAAGAGGATATGTGAAGTTACATCCTGTGATCTATTGAAGAAGGAAAATGAGAGTCAAGATTTGGAACCTAGGCTCTAATACAAATTGTTGAGCACAATATACCACTAAGAGGGGGGTGAATCAAAAGTTCCTAAATTCTTTTCTTTTTAAACCAAGTTTGGAATACCGGTTATCAACCTAAACACTCGGTGAGAAATGTTGTTGGAGTCTACTACTCCAATCTAGCCTCACAATGAAACAATAGATTACAATGATTTAGGGCATGTGTAATATAATGAAATACAATTTAGATACAGTGATAGCATCTCATTGCAAATGAGTTCTGCAACACTTGATCAATGGATTTCTATCGGTTAACAACCTCCTCTTCTTTATTGGTTCTCATACTACTGATTATCAAATTACTCTCTTTGATCACTCACCAGTTACTCCCAGCCTCTCTTCTCTCTATCTCAGCCTCACACTTCACTGTGTCACTCTTGGATGCCTTCTTAACCAATCAATCCTCACCAGTTTGGTTGACTATTATAACTGCAACAATTTGTTGGTTACTCTATCTCTACCAATTAGACCCTCTCACCGGTTCAGCCTGCTAGCACACACTATAACTCTTTGAGTAGTAACTCTAAGGTAGAATATCTTTTTTTCTCAGACTCTCTTCTCTCACACCTCGTAAAGCATCAACTAATTTTAGCCTCGAGATGACATTATCTTGTAGGGTTCCCACCAAAGCAACATTCAAATGGTGTCGTGTTAGGTTTTAACCTTCACCAACTCAATCTGTATTAGATTTGATCTGATCTTCTTTTTCAAAATGGTGAACAAGGTTGTTAGAGTTAGTAGCATGCAAGGAAGACCTCCGGTGAGGTAGACGTTTGCAGGACCAAGGCAACCTAACTGGTATGTTCCAAACTTTCATGGTTATTGTTACTGGTGTAACAAATTTTGACATAAGTTAGTTGATTGTAGATTAACCAATAAGCCCACTATGAGTTATGAAAGTAGAAATCCATTTAATGCACTCTAGGATATAAATGTTGTCTATTATCAGTGCAATGGATTTGGTCATAGGAGTTTTGAATGTAGGAAGAGTAAACCCCGTGTCCTACAATAGTTTCAAAGATTCATCTTTCAATGTAAATTGGAAATACTATAACTGTCAAGAGTTTGGACATATAATTTTTTTTTGTAAGAACAAGAAAATCAAGCAAAAGAGGACAAATCCTGATTAGGAACCTGTAGCCAAATCAGAGCACAAAATTGTAGTTGATAAGAAGGAAACTCAACTGGTATGGGTTGAGAAAGAAAAGGACAAAGAAGAATCAAGTTTGATAGTGTAGACTACCCTACATGTTGAAAGAAGAAATTTATGGGTTGTAGATAGTGGCTGTTCCAACCACATGACTAGTGGTAAAAAGAAATTTATCAAACTTGAAGATTGGAATGGTGGCTCGGTAAGGTTTGGAGATAACTTATCGATCAAGATAAAGAGAAAAGGTACTCTAAACATTGATAGCAAACTGAAAGCACATGATTTGTATTATGTGAAAGGCTTGAAGCACAATTTGTTGAGTGTGAGTCAGATGTGTGACAAAAGTTATAAATTCACCTTTGATTCTACCAGCTACTAGATAAAGAAGGAGAGTACCGGTCAGATTGTAGTAGAAGGCAATATGACAAATGGGAATGTATACAATCTGAAATAATTTTTTGAATCCCAATGCATCTTGGGACAAGTGGATGAAAGCTGGTTGTGGCACAAAAGATTAGGCCACATAAATTTTGATAATCTAGTTGTAGCAAGCAAAAAGGGGTATGTAAGAAATATACCACCAATTATCAAACCGGTGAAAACATTTTGTGATGAATGTGTGAAAGGAAACAAAACTAAGGTGAGATTCAAGATGAAAGAACACAACACCTCAAGACCACTTGAAATTGTATATATAGATCTATGTGGTCCAACTAGGACAAGAGTTCTTGTCGGTAAAAGATATTTTATTCTCTTCATTGATGACTATTCAAGAATGACATGGGTCATTTTCCTACAAGATAACTCACAAGCATTTGAAAGATTCAAGATCTTTCAAAAAAAGGTAGAAAAGGAAAGTGGGTGCAAGCTGAAATGTCTAAGAGCAGACTAGGGTGGAGAGTTTACATCAAATGAGTTTTAAGATTACAATGAAAGACATGGGATCAAAAGGCAATACTCAGCCCCCAGGACACCACAACAAAATGGTGTGGTAGAAAGGAAGAACAAGACAGTCAAGGAGATGGCCAGAACCATGTTAAATGAGGCAATTTTGTCGGACATGTATTGGAAGGAAGTGGTTCATACTATTGCATATACCTTGAACTGGGTTCAACTAAGAAAAAATAACTAAATGACACCTTACGAGTTGTGGTATGTTCAAAAACCATCAGTCAAGTACTTCAAGGTATTTGGAAGCAAGTGTTTTATCAAGAGAGATATGGATGGTTTAGGCAGTTTTGATTCTAGGAGTGATGAAGGAATCTTTCTTGGTTAGTCAACTAACAACAAGGCCTATAAATGCTACAACAAAAGACTAAGAAGAGTCATTGAGAGTGTGCATGTAAAAGTTGACGAGGATATGCATAAAGGAAGACAAGCACAAGTGAACTGGTATGATGATTCCAGTGATGAAGGTGAAGAAGCTCAGTCAGACAATGAACCAAAAGAAGCATCCAAAAAGACCCCTAACCGGTATGTGCAAATAAACCACCCAAAAGGGAAGACTCAGTTTGATTAAGTTGTAGAGTGTTGAAGAAGCTTCCAATATGCCTTGAAAGTAGAAGAGAAGTTGAACAAAAGACATGACCAGAGACACAGAAGTAGAGGAGGAAGGTTTTCCACAGGAAGATTTCAAGGAGGCAGAGGATATTCTGAAGGAAGAGAAACCTATATAGATTAGAACAAGGATGAAGAAGTAAGTAAAGATGGTAGTTCATATCGAAAGGATGATAAAAATTTCTATCGGAGAAGAGAACTTCATGGTTATCAGATTGAGGGTTTTGGAAAAGATGACATGAGACTACATAAGAGAGTGTTTAGAGGAACTTTCTTGAAGTGCGGAGAAGGACACCGTTCTTTTGAATGTAAGAAGACAGAGAAAACTAGAATAGCATCATTGGTAGAAGAAACCCCACCAGATTAGCTAACAAATTAGAAGATGGAGAACTGTTGATGATGAGGAGAGTCTTGTGTCATACCAAAGAGGATGAAGAGACCTTGCAAAGGAGAAATTTATTCAAGACCAGGTGTAAGGTATCTGGTAAGTGTTGCAAATCAATTATTGATGGTGGTAGTTTGGATAATCTTATTTTAGAAGAAATGGTGAATAAATTGAAGTCAAAAAGATTGAAACACCCTGACTTACCAAATAGCATGGATTTAGGATGATCATAAGTTGTTAGTGAGTGAGCAATACTTGGTGAAATTGAAAATTAGAAATTATCACGATGAAGTTTTGTGTGATATTATGCCTATGGATATTTGTCACCTTTTGTTGGGTAGACCTTGGCAATTTGATAGACAGATGGTACATTATGGGAGGAAGAACATATACACTATTGTAGCAAATGGGATGAAGCAAGTCTTGTTACCCTTGGAGGAACCCTTGAAGAGTGAAGTCTATATGATTGCTAGAATCTGTTTGGTGGATGGAAGGAAATTCTTGGGTGGAATGAGACATGAGAACGTGTCTTTTGCCTTAGTTCCTAAGAAGAATGGGAACTCAAAGCATGAAGAAGAACAACCAAAGGAGATAAAGGAGTTGCTGATAGAATATGAAGACATCATTTTAGATAATGTGTTTGATGGATTACCACATGTGAGGAGTATCAATCATTGCATGGACCTAATTCCTAGAGATTGTTTGCCTAACAAAGCTACACACTAGATGACACCAGCAGAGAATGAGGAGCTAAATGTACAACTATAGGAATTGTTGAATAAAGGTTTGATAAAAAAAAAATTGAGTCCCTGTGTAGTACCGGCCGTGTTAGCACCTAAGAAGAATGAAGAATGGAGGATGTGTACTGATTCCAAAGTAATAAACAAGATCATAGTGAAGTACTGGTTTCCTTTACCTAGGATGGATGACATAATGGATTGTTTGAGTGGAGATAAATACTACACAAAGACAGACTTGAAGAGTGGATATCATCATATCAGAATTAGAGAAGGAGATGAGTGAAAGACAACATTCGAGACAAATGAAGGATTGTATGAATGGTTGGTGATGCCTTTTGGATTGAATAATGCACCAAGTACTTTCATGAGATTGATGAATGAGGTATTGAAGAAATTCTTGGGTAAGTTTGTTATTGTATATTTGGATGACATTTTGATTTTCAGTAAGAGAAAATAGGAGCATTTGTTGCATTTGAGACAAGTTTTGTAGAGGTTGAGAGAAGAGAAGCTAATGATAAATCTAAATAAGTGTATTTTCATGAAGGAAGATTTAGTCTATTTGGGACTTGTGATATTTGTGGATGGATTAAAGATGGACCCTGAGAAGGTAAAAGAAATTATTGGATGGCCTACACCGGAAAGCATTAGAGAGGTAAGATCATTTCATGGATTGGCTAGTTTCTACCAGAAGTTTATCAGGAATTTCAATTCACTTTGTAGCTCTATGACTGAGACAATGAGAGGAGATAAGAAATAATTCAAGTAGACAATCAGAGAAAATAAAAGTTTGGAAATGTTGAAGCAGAAAGTGACTAAATAACCTATGTCAGCTTTATCGAATTTCAACAAAGTATTTCAAGTAGACTATGATGCAAGTTGGAACACAATTGGAGTAGTGTTAAGTCGAGAAGGAAGAGAAGTAGCTTATTTTAGTGAAAATTTGAATGATGCCAGAAGGAGATATTCAATGTATGATCAAGAATTTTATGCTATAGTTCAAGCCTTGAAGAAGTGGAGACATTACCTGTTGCCTAAGGAGTTTGTGTTGTAGACTGATCATCAATCCTTGCAGTATTTGAACAATCAGAGTAAGTTGAATTAGAGATATATGAGATGGGTAGTGTTTTTACAAAGTTACACCTTTGTGTTGAAGCATATGAGTGGAAAGTCAAACAAATTTATTGATGCATTGAGTAGAAGAAGAAGTTTTTAGATAGAGATGAGAGTGACCATGTTAGGATTTGAGGAGTTAAAGACCTTGTATTATGATGACCCAGATTTTGCAGAACCTTGGAAAGCATGCAGAGCACCGGTTATGGTAGTTAGAAGTAAGTGGTTGGATTATTTCATTCTAGATGGGATGTTATTCAAAGGAGTTTATTTGTGTAGACCTAAGAGTTCTATGAGGGAGAATCTGATAAAGGAGAAGCATAGTGGAGGATTAGCTAGACACTTTCGTGTTGACAAAATAATAGCATTGGTGAGTGAACATTACTTTTGGCCTCAAATTTATAAGGATGTCAGGAAATTTGTGTAGAGCTGTAGAATTTGTTAAGTTGCAAAAGGTAGTAGTTAGAATGTAGGATTGTATAAACCTTTGATAGTATCATAGAGACCTTGGGAGGACACAAACCTAGATTTCATACTTGGATTACCTAAAACACTGAAAGGAAATGATTCTATATTTGTGGTAGTGGATAGATTCTCAAAGATGGCTCATTTCATACCTTGTAAGAAGACATCAGATACAGTGCATATAGCTAACTTATTTTTCAAGGAAGTGGTGAGATTACATGGATTACCTAAGAGCATAGTTTTAGACAAAGATACTAAGTTTGTTGGTTATTTTTGGAGAACACTTTGGAAGAAGTTGAAGATAGATTTGAAATTTAGTTCTACTTTTCACCCATAGATTGATGGACAGACAAACGCAATAAATAGAAGTTTGGGAAACTTGTTGAGATGCTTAGTTGGAGAGAAGACCAAAATTTGGGATTTGATTCTTGCACAAGCAGAGTATGCCTACAATAATTCAGTGAGAAGGAGTACTAGAAGAACACCTTTTGAGATTGTTACTGAAGCACACCCTACAGGTATATCATAATTGAGGGATATCATTAATGTAGACAAGAGGAGTGCAAAAGAAGAACAATTTGTAGATCATATGAAGGCTTTACATATTCAGGTTCAACAAATATTTGAGGATATGAACATCAAATATAAGGAGAAAATTTAGTTTCAGAAATGCATATTAAGTGGAGCTACCAGATGGTTTGAGTATTTCACCTATGTTCAATATTATTGATCTACATTAGTATCATGAATCAAAATTCAGTGAAGACATTATTGTAGACTTGGAGAAGTAGTTTCCCCATAAGGAACTAGATTAGATTGAAGACATTTTGGATAGTAGGATTGGGCGTATCACTCGGAGTAATCAGTACAAGGAGTATCTTATGAAATGGAAGGACAAACCAGTGGAAGATTCATCTTAGCTTTCTCAGGAAGAGGTGGACCACCTTGGTTTTCCTCTAGCCCCAGCAAAGTGAGGGACTCACTTTTCAACAACTTTAGATGTCTAATGCATGAGTATCCCTGGTTCTTGGCAATCTTGCATCAACCAAAAACATTTATTTCTAGTTTGTTTTCTATTTTAGAATTTCTACCTGCATTTTCTTGTATTTTCTCACCGGATCTTGCGAAGATGGATTTTTCTTGTAAACATGATTATCTTTCTTATTCTTGAACCATGGGACATTTGGATCATTTTTTGGCAAGTTATCGCTTCCAGATTTCGAGATAGTTTTCTGGCTTAGAACACTGAAACTGCTTTGCTATTGGTGAATCTTGCGGATCCTTTCTATAGCTTGTGGAGATTCAACTCATTGATTCCAATGTTCCTTGGCATGTGGCCTACCTTCCCTTTGATCAACACTTCATCCTTTATGTTTTCTAGAGGTTTCCCTTTGGCAGAGGTTGACCTGGTGGTTTTACATGTTTGATCTTGTTCTTCGGAATTCGATCCCTCTTGGGCCGATGCGGATCTCTCCTGAGCATATAAATCAATTTATTTAAGTATCATAATTCATCCAAAGAATATATAGAAGATACCTTAAGATTTAGAGGTCTGTATTTGACCGATTCTATAATTGAGCATGTATGTAGCAGCCAGTGAGTCGAATCTTGTAGCCTGGATGTTACCAGCCATTTGTAATCAGTTTTCATGATCTAATTCATTCAGTTCTGCATTGCCTCCATTATCATCTTGTCTTGCTTTCATTGTGTTTACTCTTGTTGCATGGTCCAGATAGATCTCATTAAGGTCCCTCCTAACCATGACTACACCAGAATCAAGGGAGAAGATCTCAATTGTTTTTTACATAATTGTCTTTATAGCTCAGACATAACTCTGATTGATAATCAAGGGAAAATAACCCAAAGAAAATTTTACCCACTTGGCCTAGCATGTGTTGTCACTGTTTCAAAAAATATCTAGCCAAGTTTTATCCTAGATGTGTCATCTTGGGCATTAAAAATTGTATTTATTTTACCAACTCATTGCCCTTATACTAGAGTATTCCTATTTCTCAACTGGTGTCCATTTTGGACTTGCACTATAATTACATTAGTAATTGTTTTGTTGGCCTCATCTAACATATTTTTTATCTTATATATTTTATTCATAAGGATCTTGAAGTGGTTAAATTCATGGGGTGAGAGGTTTATATAAATTTATATAAATATTACACCAATAATTAAATATTTGGTCATCCATTTAAAATTTCTCTTTTTCTATCTCATCATTCATTTGATAGCACACAATCTCATATAATTGACATCAATATTACCATCATAATACTCTTTCTCATTGAAAAAATATTCTATCAAATGAATGATAAAGAGTGTTATGAGGATTGTGAGGAAGAAAACATGACTTGCACTGTAAGGTTTCTTCTTGAAAGTTCACATTGTCTCTTCTTACCACTCACAACATAGATCTCTATAGAAGTAAAAAGTGTAGGTAATCCTTGCACATGTATCTATAACTTTAAAATGAGAATTGAGCTGGAATTTAATGTAATAAACTATGAGTCATATAATCTATGTGAGTATGACAAATATAGAAGGGGAAGTGCTGGATATTGTTGGTCATTATTGTTACTAGGATATGTTGTTTTCATTGATGTCAACATATTCTTGTGTATTGCTCCGGTGATTACAGATTGGGAAGATCTTATGATCTGGTTTGCAATGTTGGTTTGTTGATCATTGTTTTGTAGAGTTTGATATATCCTCCGGTATATCCGGAGTGATCAGATCTTTTGCTGAGTTTATGTGATATTTCTTGGTATAGTCTTGTGTATCTTCATTTCAGATGGATCATGATTTTGTGCTCCACAAGTTATCTTTCTTCATGATAGTTGCTAATTGGTTGTGTTCTTGAGTTGTTTCTGATGATTCTAATGTGCTTGTTGGTGTATCCTAGTCAGTTCCTATATTTTTTGGTGATCTGCATTGATTGTTGTGTGAGTTTCTGGTGGTTTCTATCAACCGGTGATGATTTTTGTGTTATGCAGTATTTCTAGTGGTGTAGCGTGTTGCGGTTGACCTTGGCGTGATTTTCAGTAGAGTTGATCATTTGGGAATTTGAATTAGGTCCATGTTATGTCATGTAAATAATTATATTGGTTTGATGGTCGATCTTTGTATCATGTGATGAATGTTTTGTAATTGAGGGTTGATGGTTTAGCCGACCTTGTTATCAAGGTTGATGATTTGTATATATAGGTGAGTTATTCATGTAGTTTGGGTGTCTATGTTGTGTCTTCATTATTAGAGAGAGATTTGTGTGTGAACAAGTGATCTACCATTTGGTGTTGAGTTTGAGGTGAGATTGGTGTTGTAGGGCAGATATATGTGCTTAACTGAAATTATAATCAGACATTTGGAGATACTTTTCTTTCAATTCACTTCTTCTTGATTGTAGTCTGAATCATATTATAAGTTAGTGAGACTTCCCTAAGGGTTTTAACCTTCTGAGCATATATCTTTTGAGCAGTGTGCTCTAGGCAGTGTGCCTGAATGCAAGTGCATTCCCCATTATAATATTTTCACATACTACTAAAGAGTATCATCTTAATGTGGGTAAGTTCCCACCATGGTTTTTCCCTTAATCAGGTTTTCCATGTCAAAAATCTTGTTATTGAGTGTTGTGATGTTAATTTTCTTATCTATTTATTGATGCAGTTTGTTAGATCTGTTGTTGTGCTTAAAGTTATATCTTTTGGTGAAGATTGATCTATCCCCCCCTCTCTCAGTCTTTCTTCTTGGCTACTGCTAACAAGCTCAAGGTGTAATATTTAAGAAGGATAGTCTGAGATTTGATGGAAGTAACTATGCTATATGGGAGGATCGGATGGAAGTGCACTTGAAATGTCTTGGAGAAAATTACTAGAAGATTACAAAGAATGCCTATACTGTTCCACCAAATGGATCGCCTACTCCTGATGAGATCAAGGAAGATGAACATATTATTAGAGAGAAGGAAGCATTACTTAGTGTCGTGATTGATTCTGAGATGACAAATGTAATGGGACTTCAAACTGCACATGAGGTTTGGATGAAGCTTGAGATTCTATATGAAGATAATAAATAAGTGAAGGTTGCTAAGTTGCAAAGTTTGAAAGGAAAATATGAGATATTGAAGATGGGAGATGATGAGAACATACACTCTTTCATGGCTAAGGTGAATGATCTTGTCCTAGGTATCAGATGTGCTAGTGGAACCATTGAAGAAGATTAAATTATTGCTAAGGTGCTGAGATCTTTACCTCCTACCTATAAATATAAGGTTGTTGCTATTGATGAGATCCAGAGTGTGACTACAACTACAAGAGATATGCTGGTTGGAAATCTTGTTGCATTTGAGATGAGCGAATTTGGAGAATCACATGGAAAGTCTAACACTACATTTAAAGAATCTAAATCTATATCCGATAAGCAAAAATATGATCTCGATGAGTGCAGAATATCCAACTATGAGAGAGAGAGAGGAGAGAGATGGAAGAACAAGAAAGGGAGTTGGATGAACTTGAAGCACTAATTGCCTAGAGATTGGCTAAAGATGCTGGTAAGTATGATGGAAAGTTGCCTTTGAAATTTTTCTCTTGTAATAAGATAGGACACTTTTCTTCTAGATGCCCAGAGAAAATGGCTGTATGAAAGACATGCTAAGTTTAACAAGCATGATAGGGATGATAGATATGACAAGCATGAGAAGTATGATAAGCCCTACAAGCCTAACCAAAAGTATAGGAATCAGAAGAACTGTTACTATGTTGCTCATGAAGGTATTACAGATGAATAATCTAAAGGAGATGAAGTTGTATTCCTTGCAATTAAAGAAGATGGACCTATACCTCTTGATTCCACTAGCTGTACTATTGAGAAGAAAGCTTTAGCTGCTAAAGTTGAAGAGAAAGATGAATGGGTTATTGACAATGGTTGTTCACATCACATGCCTGGTGATAAAAGTAAATTTGTGAGTATGGAGAGATATGATGGTGGAATAGGTTAGATTTGGAGATGACAAAGCCTGTGTGATCTGTGGGAGAGGTTCTATTTATTTTGATGGTAAGCATAACACTGATGATGTCTTGTATGTTGAAGGTTTGAAACATAATATTTTGAATGTTGGACAAATGGTTGATAAAGGCTATGATCTACAATTCAAGGATGGAAAATGCAAGATCTTAAATGTCTTTGATATAGAGATTGCATCTGGAACTAAGATTGAAGGTAATTTTTTTCATTTGAATGCTAGTGGAAAAAGTTGTTTGATTGCTTAGATAGATGAAACTTGGTTGTGGCATAGGAGAATGTGTCATGTGAACTTTGACTCAATGATTAAGATTTGCTCTACACATGTTGTTATAGATTTGCCTAAGATTGTTAAGCCTGCTAATCCAGTATGTAAGGAATGTCAACTGGGTAAGCAAACGAGGATTTCTTTCAAAAGCAAATAATATACATCTGATGGATTGCTAGATCTTGTACATATTGACCTATGTGGACCTACAAATGTTAGAAGTGTGCAGGGTGATAGATATTTTATGCTACTAATTGATGATTATTCCAGGATGATGTGGGTTATCTTTTTGAAGGAGAAATCAGAAGCATTTGATAAATTCAAGATATTCCAAGCTAAGGTTGTGACTAAGTCTAGATTGAAGGTGAAGTGTCTGAGATCTGAAAGAGGTGGAGAATTCTATTCTATGAGAAGCATGGGATTAGAAGATAATTATATGCTCCTAGAACCCCTCAGTAGAATGGAGTTGTTGAGAGGAAGAACATAACTATTTTGGATGTTGTAAGGACTATGGTGATTAAAAAAAATGTTTTGAAGATCTAATAGAGAGAATCTATTAGTACTATTGTTTACACATTCAACAGAGTTCACATCAAAGGAGATATTGGTAAGACCCCTTATGATAATTGGTTTGGTCATGTTCCTACTATGAGATATTTCAAAGTATTTGGTAGCAAATATTATATCAAAAGAGATGAGGATATAGGAAAGATTGGTGCTAGAAGTGGTGAAGGAATGTTCTTGGGATATTGAACAAAGAGAAAAGCCTACCAGTGCTGTAATAGAGACTAAGGGAGATAGTGGAGAGTGCAAATGTGAAGGTGGATGAGAACATTGGAAAAGAGATCAGAGCATGTGGTTATGATGATGGGCAACATATTGTTTTAGCTCCTATTCATCCTGAAGAGACTAAGAAGAATGATCTAATAGAAACTATTAATCCAGATGTTGCTGGTGAAGGAGTACAGGAACTTGAGAATCAAAACAATCAAAAGACTTTGAGGTATATAATATTGAATCATTTAGAAAATCATATTATTGGTGATAAGAATAAAGGCGTGATGACTAGAATGAAGTTAGTTGTTGAAGAAGTATGCTTGATTTCTAAAGTTAAAGTTAAAGATGTTGCTAAAGCCTATAAAGATGAAAATTGGACGCGAGCTATGGAAGAAGAACTATATCAGATTGAAAAGAATAACACTTTAGAACTTGTGCCTAGACCTAAGGATAAGAATGTTATTGGTACTAAAGGGGTGTTCAGAAATAAATTGAATGAAGCTAGTGAAGTTTTCAAAAATAAAGCTAGATTGGTTTGCAAAGGATATTCTCAGTAAGAAGGGATTGATTATGAGGATACTTTTGCTTTGGTTGCTAGACTTGAAGCTGTCAGACTATTGATTTCTTATGTTGCTTATAAAGATTTCAAGGTATATCAGATAGATGTCAAATCCGCCTTTTTGAATGGTGATATTGAGGAAGAAGTCTACATTGAACAAACTGATGGATTTTCACTGTCAGATGATGGAGACATGGTTTGTAAATTGAAGAAAGGTCTTTATGGTTTGAAACAAGCTCCTAGAGCCTGGTATGCTAGACTAGATAAATATTTGTTAAAATTGGGATATAGTAAAGGTGCTATTGAAAGTAACTTGTACTTTAAGATATTGAATGATAACATCCTGATTGTTGAAGTCTTTGTTGATGATATTATATTTGGTGGTGATGATAACTTGGTAATGAAGTTTGTTGGTGATACGTAGAAGGAATTTGAGATGTCTATGATTGGTGAGATGAATTTTTTCTTAGGTTTGTAGATTCCACAGACTAGAAAAGGTATATTCATATCTCAAACTAAGTATAAGAAGGAATTACTGAAAAAAATTGGATTAGATGACTCCAAACTGGATGGAACTCCTATGTTGACTGGTTGTAAATTGTCTAAGAATGATCATCCCCTAAAGCTAATCAGAGTTTGTACACATCTATGGTTGGTGGATTGTTATATCTTACTCAGACTAGGCTAGACATTATGCATGTTGTGTGCATGGCTGGTAGGTATCAGGCTGATCCAAAAGAGAGTCATGTCACTATTGTGAAGAGGATATTCAGATACTTGAAGGGAACTATGGACTATGGATCATAGTATCCGAGGAATAATGATTTTATGCATTGTGCCTACACTGATGTTGATTGGGTTGGTGATATTGATGACAACAAGAGCAGTACCAGTGGAGCATTATTTTTGGGTAATAATTTGGTTTCATGGGCTAGCAAGAAACAAGATTTAGTGTCCTTATCTGCTGTTGAAGCTGAGTACATTGTTGCTGCTAGTAATTTCACTTAGGTAGTTTGGATGAAACAAATGTCGAAGGATATCAGAGTTATTTATGATGAGCCTACAATTATATACTATGATAATTCCAATGCTATTAACATGTCAAAGAATCTGGTGCAACATTCAAAGACTAAACACATGTCAACCAAATATCATTACTTGAGAGAGCAAGTCTGTGAAGAGAAGCTGAAGCTGGAGAATGTATCTACAAAGGAACAAATAGCTGATATTTTCAACTAAGCCTTTTCCTGTATATACATTTGTCTACTTTAGAGACAAGTTAGGGGTATCCACCCCTCCTAATGAGAACTAGGTGCATTTAGCTACATGAATTCAGTGGACTTCAAAGCTTTATCTCTTTATCCAGATTGGTGAGTTGGTGTTGCTCCTCTGCTGGAGTAGTCTATTTTTTTTTGGAGAAATTTTTGTGATTCATGTTTCTATTTTGGGGAGAGAGTGTTTGGTTTTCTATTTTTGGGATCTTTGGCATTGCTATCAAAGGGGGAGAGTGATCTGTTGGCATTTGGCATAACTAATGCAAATCAGGTGATGCAGTTGAAGTTGGATGACTACACCGGTAAATGAAAGAAGTCTATTTGTGATGAAGACATTGAGATTCTATGAATAGACATCATGATCAGTTATTTGTGTTGTCATTTCTAGCAACTGATGTCAACTGATGTTCCTGATGTTTTTGTTTTTTCATCTAAGTGATTTGGTTTAACAGAAGACATGGTTTACTGGAAGAGAGCTAAGGTCTATGAAATAAGACTTTAACCAGTAAAGAAGAGTTTTTTTGATTGGATCGGTCGATTGACGATGACTAGTGATTTGCGGTTTGGATGGTGAACTTATATCATGGAAAGGTGTATATGACTAGAACTGGAACTTGTGATGATTATCGGAAGGCATTTTTCAAATTTTTGATGAAGTTTTGCTAAGGTTTAAGGACTGATGAATAAATCATCAAACCAGTAATGACTTTTGTTATGACGATGATCTACGAGGAGTCTACATGAATTTGGTAACATGACACAACCCACATGAAATATTTGATAGCTGTTGTGGCATAATTCAAGGAAGATTTTCTTGGGAATTAGCGAAATGCTTAGTAGAGTGTTTTGAGGATACAAATCGAATTTTCGTGATGGGTTATGATCAACCAACGGTTGATATTGCATTGTAATTTATTGTAATTATTTGTATAGCGATCTATGATGATCTCTTGTGATCTAGTTATAAATTCATGATGTAACTAGGTTTTGTGGCGGACCTAGTTGAGATGACTATTTATGTTGACACAATTGATGTTTATTGTGTTGGTGGTCTTAGAGAATGTGTTAAGCCATCCAAGTGAAGTGTGACATCTTCCTAAGAGTTGCAGAGTGTTGAGTATAACTGGATCTGATCAAGAAAGCAAAGAAGTGCAAGTAAATAGATCATTTTCTTACTGTTGTTCCCTAATAGTTGCAATAGGTTAAATCCCTTAACCGGTTAGGTCCTAATAAACCTTAAAAATTTAAGTCCCCTAACAGGGAAGCTTTCAAAAGAGTGTTAAATCTTCTCACGAGGTTGATCCTAATAGATCATCAAACTCCTAACGAGGCTGCAAGGCAAATCTCCTAACTGCGTGACTCCTAACAGGGTCTACTCCTAACCGAGCATATTGTAAGCGCCTAACAGGGCGTACTTCAAAAGAGTACAAATATTTGTGGGTGCCAACTCCCTTCGTGGTTTTTCCCTATTTGGGTTTCCACGTCAAAAACTTATGGTGTTCATGTGTGGAATGTTTTTCATATGATGTTCTTGTTTATATTTCATTTCATGCATTATTTCTGAGACATCGGTTATGATGTTTTATCAGAAGTTTATCAAAGGTTACCGATACTAATAAGAAGTTATTTAAGAAAGTATTTGATCTTATTGATAAGGTTAATGAAATGGTAAATGATCAAGTTTATATGATTTCTTTGGTGGTGAAATTATTGGTAAATGGTTTTATTAATGTGTTAAGCAAATATGATAAAGTGGTTATTAGATCTGATTACAAAAGTTGAGATATTTGTTAAATGGTTTCAGACCCGAGATAAGTTTGTTTTTGGGTTATAGTTTCAATTGGTCTTAGTACTAATTCACCCCCCATCTCAGTACTAACTGGATCCTCATAAGATTAACAATTGGTATCAGAGCCTTGGTCCTTTGTGTGCATAAAGCCTAACCACTTGAGGAAAAGATTTTGAGGAATTCAAGATGATGAAGAAAGAGGGTCCCAAGTTCAATAAGGATAACTACAAGATCTGGAAAGACATAATGAATATCTACATCAAAGGTATTGGTGCACAATATTGGAAGCAAGTTGAAACAACCTATGTTTCTCCTACCACTACTCTCTTGACACCAGATGAACTCAGAGAACAACAAGATAACATGCAAGCCCTAGAAGATATTGTAAGTACTTTATTTGATTCAAAATATATTGATGTTCAAGGATTGGAAACTGCAGGTGAGGTTTGGGAAAAGTTAGAGACAATCTATGGAGGAGATGAGCATGCTCAAAGAGTGAAAGAAGAAAGCTTGAGAGGAAATTTTGATCACATGATAATGCTTGAAGGAGAGAATATTGGACAGTATGGTCAGAGAATCAAAGAAGTTGTTGGCGGCATTAAGAGTTCTAGAGGCAAAATAGAAGATGATACAATAGTAATTAAAATGCTCAGAACTCTTCAACCTCAGTATGCTATAAGAGTATCAACAATCCAAGAACTTAGATCTATTTCAAAGCATAAGACAATTGTTGATTCATTGATTGGTAAGCTTGCAACTTTTGAGTTAAATAGTTTTGACAATAGTGTGACAAAATTTACTGAATCTTCTTTTAAAGATTTTGTTACAAGTTCATCTGCTAGAAAAGGAAAAGATATATGTCAAAATCATGAGTGTTGGACAAGTCATGTAAGCAACCGGGGAAATGAAGACAATGAAGATAAAGTGATGGAACTTGAGGCATTGTTAGCAAAGACATTTCTAAGAGGCACTGGTAAGTATAAAGGAAAGCTACCTTTGAAGTGTTTCTCTTGTAATAAAATTAGTCATATTGCTACTAACTATCCTAACATCCATAAGAAAGAAAATTTTAGAATATTAAAAGGAAAGGGCAAGAAACATTGTTATGTTGCAGTAGATGAAGGTGTGACCGATGAGGAGTCAGAAAAAGAAGATGACAATGAAGAAATTGTGTTTGTAGCTATGAAGGAGGAACTGTCTTATAAAAAGGCACCAGTATCTCATATGGATAGTAGTGATGAATGAATTATAGACAATGGTTGCTCACACCACATGATCGGAGATAAAATTAAGTTCATAACCCTTAATGAATTTGATGGAGGTGTTGTTATATTTGGAAACAACTCTCCTTGCATGGTGAAAGGTAAAGGTTCAATCTCTCTAAATGGAAAGAGTAATGTTGATGATGTATTTTGGGTTGATGGTCTTAAGCATAATCTTTTAAGTGTTGGCCAGCTCAATGATAAAGGTTATTTGCTTGAGTTTAAGAGTGGAGTCTATATAATTCTTGGAGGTAATGGTGAACTGATTCCTACCGGGAAGCAAACTAGAGGTAACTTATTCCATTTGAATAGTAATATTAATAATTGTCTGGTTGCAAGAATGGAAGACAGCTAGTTTTGTCATAAAAGATGTTGTCATGTTAATTTTGATAATTTGATTAAGATAAGAAAGTCAATTGTTGTAAGAGGATTACCCGAACTTGTCAAACCGAATAGTGTGGTATGCAAAGATTGTCAAATCGGTAAGATGACCTCTATTTATTTCAAGAGAAAGAATGATATTTCTGAGAATGTTTTAAATTTGGTACATACTAATCTCTGTGGCCCTATGAGAATGTAAATAGTTATTATGGTGATAGGTATTTCATGATCTTCACCAGTGACTATTCTAAAATGATGTGGGTAACATTTTTGAGAGAGAAATCATAATCATTTAATAAATTTAAATCATTTATAGCTCTGGTTGAGAAGGAAACCAGTAAGAACTTGAAGAGTTTAAGATCAAACCAAGGAGGTGAATTCACATCTCATGAATTTGTTAATTGTTGTGATGAACATGGTATAAAAAGATAGATGTCTGCTTTGAGGAAACTACAAGAGAATGGCATAGTACAAAGGATGAAAAAAATAATAGTTGAAGCTACAAGAACCTTGTTATTACAGGGTAATGTATTCAAAATGTTTTGGAGTGAAGTGTTTAGTACTATTGTATACACTTTAAACTGGGTACTGGTAAAAAGAGGTAACAATAAGACACCCTATGAGCTATGGTATGGAAAAAATCCTTGTGTTAGTTATTTTAAAATCTTTGGTAGTCAATGTTTTATCAAGAGAGATAACTACACTGAGAAGTTTTGATGCAAAATTTTTTCTTGGTTACTCTTCTAAGAGTAAGGCATATAAATGTTACAATAAGAGAACTAAGAAAATTGTTGAAAGTGCTAATGTAAAAGTTGTTGATTTATCTGATAAGTCTAAAGGTACAAGACGATCAAAACCTAGAAAAGGATGATAATGAGGAAAGTTCATGATCATTGAACTAGAAGCAAAGAATAATGAAGAACTGGCAAATGCAAAACTAGGTGCTCAACTGGTGAGCGATGACAGTGAGGAAGAAGATGAAGAACCAAATGAAGATGCAGAACCGGCATGGACAATGCCTAGATATGTCAGATTGAATCATTTACAAGAGTATATAATTGGTGATAAGAATGCATGTGTGGAAACTAGGAGAAAGATCAGAGAGAACTCATGTTTGATATCTACAATTGAACTCAAGATAGTAAAGGAGCCACTAAAGGATGATGATTGGGTTGATGCAATGAATGTAAAATTAGATCAAATTGAGAACAATTGGACATGATCACTTATTCCTAGATTGGAGGATAAGAATCTAATTGGAACAAAATGGGTCTTTAGGAATAAACTGGATGAAGAAGGAAGGATTGCAAGAAACAAGGAAAGGTTAGTCTGCAAAGGGTATACTCAAGATGAAGGTGAGGATTATGGTGAAACACTTGCACTTGTTGCTAGATTAGAAGGTGTAAGAATGCTACTAGCATTTGCTGCATTTAAAGGATTTAAAGTCTACCAAATGGATGTCAAGTCAACTTTTTTGAATGGGATTCTAGAAGAATAAGTATACATTGAACAACTAGATGGATTTTCCTTGACCAATGATAAAGACATGGTGTGTAAATTACACAAAGCTTTGTATGGTCTTAAGCAGGCACTGAGAACATGGTATGAGAGATTACATGCACATTTAATCAAGATTGGATTCCAACATACCGGTGAGGACAACAACATTTATTTGAAGACTGATGGAGACAAGATGCCGATAGCAGAAGTCTTTGTTGATGACATAATTTTTGGTGGAAATGATGATATGTGTATGGAACTTGCTGATATAATGAAAAAGGGATTTGGAATGTCTCTAATCAATGAAATTAAGTTGTTTATTGGCTTACAGGTTCAACAACTGGATGGTGGTATCTTTATTTGTTAGACCAAGTATATCAAAGAGGTGTTGAAGACTTTCGGCATGGAAAACTGCAAACCGGTAGGGATACTGATGGTGATTGGTTGAAAGTTGTCAAAGGAAGATGATTCCCTTGATGATAGTGAAAAAGAGTACAAATCTATGATTGGCAAGCTACACTATGTTGTCCATAGCAAACCGGACATTTCTCATGCTATTGGATTAGTGGCTAGATTTCAAAAAGAGCCTAAAGAGAGTCACATGGTGGCTGTAAAAATAATTTTTTGGTATCTCAAAGGCACATTAGACTATGGGTTATGGTATCCCCATAAAGGATATTTTACTTTGGATGTCTTTATTGATATTGATTAGGCAGGTTACATGGATGATCGGAAAAGAACAATCGATGGAGCTTTTCTACTTGGAGGAAGATTAGTGGCAAGGATGAGCAAGAAACAAATTTGTGTTTCTCAATCTATAGCTGAAGCTGAGTATGTAGTTGCTTCCATGAATTGCACACAGACAATATGGATGAGACATGTGCTAGAAGGATTCAAGATAGATATTTTAAAACTGGTGACTATCTATTGTGATAATACAAGTGCAATGAACATTTCTAAGAATCTTGTGATTCATGCTAGAACTAAGCACATTGAATTGAAGTATCACTTCCTAACAGAAAGAGTTCAAGATAAGGAGGTGAGGAAGGAATATGTGAAGAGTAAAGATCAGTTGGTTGATATCTTTACTAAGCCCTTACCGAAGGCTACCTTTGAGTTTCTTAGAGGTAAACTAGGGTTTAGACCCCTACACGAGAAGAACTAAAATGATGGAGATCCATCAATCCTATGGATTTCATATTTATTTTTCGCTAAGTATTGATGAAGGTGCAGGCTACTCCTTTGGGGAGCAAGTCTGATGTGAAGTTCTGATTTAATGATTTGTTATAGTTTTTCTAATTTATGTAGCAGAGATGATAGAAGAGGTAGCAACAAAATTAAAGATAAGTGATGCATTTACATCTTTGGTATTGTTGTCAAAGGGGGAGAAGAAATTAATAGAAATCAGATATGGTAGACATGTGAGAAGTTGAATATCAGATTGAGTGAAGCATTGGTTAATGGGGAGATGATAAAAGGAGTACCAACAGAGATGTAATATCGGCAAGGAAGTTGTAGATGATGATGTTATTCTCATTGTATATCTAATTAGTGTTGCCATCAATGCCAAAGGAGGAGATTGTTGGAATTTGGCATAACTGATGTAGATCAGGTGATGTAGTTGAAGCTGGATGACTACACCGGTAGAGGATAGAAGTCAATTTGTGATGAAGAGATTGAGATTCTATGAATACATGACATGATCACTTATTTGTGTTGTCATTGCTGGAAACTGATAATCCTGATGTTTTTATTTTTCCATCTAAGTGATTTGGTTTACCGGAAGACAGGGTTTACCGACAGAGAGATAAAGTCTGTGAAATAGGACTTTAATCGGTAAAGAATAGTTGTTTTGATTGGATCGGTCGATCGACGATGATTGGTGATTTGTGGTTTGGATGGTGAACTTGTATCATGGAAAGGTGTATATGACTGGAACCAAAACTTATGATGATTACCGGAAGGCATGTTTTAAATTTTTGATGAAGTGTTGCTAAGGTTTTAGTAGGGTTTAAGGACTGGTGAAGAAATCATCAAACTAGTAATGATTTTTGTTATGATGGTGATTGATGAGGAGTCTACATGAATTTGGTAAAATGGCACAACCCACGTGAAATATTTGATAGTTGTTTTGGTGTGATTCAAGGAATATTTTCTTGGGAATTAGCAAAATACTTAGTAGAGTGTTTTGAGGATACACATCAGATTTCCATGATGGGTTATGATCAACCAATGGTTGATATTGCATTGTAATTTTTTTTAATGATCTATATAGCGATCTATGATGATCTCTTATGGTATAATTGTAAATTCAATATGTAATTAGGTTTTGTGGCCGACCTAGTTGAGATGGCTATTTATGTTGACATAGTTGATGTTTATTGTGTCGGTGGTCTTAGAGAATGTGTTAATCTATCCAAGTGAAGTGTGAGATCTTCCTGAGAGTTTTAGAGTGTTGAGTATAACTGGATCTGATCAAGCAAGCAGAGACGTTCAAGTAAACAAATCATTTTCTTACTGTTGTTCCCTAACAGTTGCAACAGGTTAAATCCCTTAACCAGGTAGGTGCTAACAGACCTTAAACATTTAAGTCCCTTAAAAGGGAATCTCTGAAAAGAGAGTTAAACCTTCTCATGAGGTTGATCCTAATAGATCATCAAGCTCCTAACTAAGATACAAGGAAAATCCCCTAATTGGGTGACTCCTAATAGGGTATGCTCCTAATTGGGCATATTGTAAGCTCCTAATAGGGCTACGCTCCTAACGTGGCAGACTTCAAAAGAGTACAAATATTTGTGGGTACTAACTCCCACCGTGGTTTTTCCCTATTTAGGTTACCATGTCAAAAACTTATGGTGTTCAAGTGTGGAATGTTTTTCATGTGATGTTCTTGTTTATATTTCATTTCATGCATTATTTCAGAGACACCAGTTATGATGTTTTATCAAAAGTTTACCAGAGGTTATCGGTACTAATAAGAAGTTGTTTGAGAAAGTATTTGATCTTATTGATAAGGTTAATGAGTTGGTAAATGATCAAGTTTATATGATTGCTTTGGTGGTTAATGTTGGCATTGTGTTGTCATTGATGTGAACTAATATTATATGGATACTGACATAAGAGATGTATGTGCAACACTATCAGTGAGAGATACTGGATGTGATATCTTTAATGTCACTTAGTGTTGTAGGTCACTCGTAAGGGTGATATTGTCATTTAGTGCAATGACCATTGGAGTCACCGGTACACAAGTTAGTGTTTGACTTGTGTGGAAGATATGGACAAGAGACCGATATGATATAACAACTGGTAAATGTTGAGATTTGTGAGTGGGCAAGATGTTGGGTTGTTGATTGTGACAAAGAGGCAAAATGTTACCTAAATCATGTCAACACTAGAGGAAAAGGATGTATAGGTAACCGATATGTTGTGTGGATGTCAAACAATAGGATTCCCATTGGATAGAGATCCAGTCACCAATTGAAGAGAATACTGACAATGAGTATGCCCAACTGGATCACATGTGCCTACTTGGAGATATGTTTCTCAAACAGGGAAGCCTCATCGATGCATTGCAGGATGTAGATGATGAGTTTCCACTCCCACGGGTAAGTAGAGCTTATCTCCTATTATGCAAAGTGTGCATCATAGTTCTATGAGATAAGACAAAAGAGTTAAAGGGTAGGTGTTTGAAGGTTTACACTAGATCTACTGGTGAAACACTAAGATGCCTCAAGTGCATGAAATCGGGGGTATGCAGTGGACCGATAGAGAAGGCATGTTGAGCAGCCAGTATAGAGGAAGAAATGATGCGTTTGTCACTTTGACAAACTGGTTAAGAATAATTTTTGAGCTAACAAAGAAGTAGGTAAGGATGAGCAGCTACAAATAGAGAGTGCAACTGGTATGCAGATACCTCAGATGGAAATAGTTGAAGGTTGATGAGATGGTGTCATCAAAGGTGTTTACCAACAAGTATGTTCACCGATAATGCAGACAAAGTATAGATACACAAGACTCCCATCTGATGAAGATGTGCATAAGCTAGGTTAGCAAGAGTACTGACGGGTTGTGTGTTCCACTAGACGATATGCATAGTGCAAACTGATGGGAGACTGGTTAGGGTATAGTCGATAGGGCTTGTGAATAGGTAGATGAATCCAATATTATGTGTTGGTCAGTGCTCGACACAGATGACCTATGAAAGGTGAATGCTAAGACATGGGCCACATGGAGTTGAATTGGCATGAATGTATAGGTCAGCATGTTGAGTTGATAAAGTGTTAGGCAATGAGGTAGAAGGTGATAGGTCGACATTTATGTTGACTGTGAGATTCATGAGATGCACTGCAGAGGTTTGCAACTTGAGGTCAAACAGAAAGGAAAGATCCAACACAAACTTCTTGAGTAGATCGAGGTAGGTGAAGGAGAATGCAAAACAATTCTTGGTGATCGACCAAGAGATCCACCGATAGGTTAAATGCAATTTACTAAAAATAGAAGGTGTGATCAGGAAGGCACAACAATTGAAGGATTTATTGATGAGTTACAGTTCATCAATCAAGGTGATCAGATTGAATGAGATCTAATTGGATTTGGTTTTTCTTGGGGTCACTAAAGAAACCCTAATCACCTGAAATTTGAACTGGTTTTTGGCAAGAAAACTAGTTTATAAATATGCAAGCTAAAATCAATGATAGTTGTCATTGAATGAGAGAGTGTTGCTGCATGTGAGAAGAAATCAGTCAAGTGCTCACCAAGAAGAAGAAGAAGAAGAAGAAGAGACTGAGTGTGAGGAAGAATAGGGTTGAAGTGTTCAATCAACAATAGTGAGGTTATCGGTAGTCAGCCATTGAGTCTGACAGAGGAGAGAATCGACAGTGACAAAACTAGCAGAGAAGAGTTGTTGAAGACTGCAGAGAAGGTAAGCATAGAACTGATAGAGTGTAAGACTAGTGGAGAGAAGCAAAGTAATTGAGAGAAGAGAAAACCGATAGAGAGTAGAACCTACAGAGAAGGAGAAGAGGCTGAAAGGACAAGGGTACAATAGAGAGGGAGGTGCAACAAAGAGTGGGTTGCAACAAGAGATAAGGTTGTTGTAGAGAAAAGGTGAATAGAGAACCAATAAAGATCTATAGAGAGGAGAACCAGTGAAGAGAAGTACTTGAGAGTTACAAAGTTCTTTTGTAACAAGAAGATAACTTTGGTATAAAAACATAATTTTGTAATCATTGAGTTGGAGCTTGGTGTAGGGGTTGGTGCCCTAAATCAAGGGTTGGTGCTCCTTGGGTTGGTACCCTAAAATCAGGGGTTGGTGTTCCTTGGGTAGGTGCCCTAAATCAGGGGTTGGTGCTCCTTGGGTAGGTGCCCTAAAAATTATAATCAAAGATTCATTGTGAGGTTGGATTGGAGCAGTAGACTCCAACAACATTTCTTGTCAAGGTTTTTCCCATCTTGGGTTTTCCTCGTAGATGTTGGTGTTATGTGATGTCCCCTTGTGTGTGATTGCATCGAGTAATCTCTCCTTAGCATACTGGTAGGTTATCTTGGCTTTAGTATGTTAACCGGTACATATACTTAGGAGTTTAAGGGGAAAAAATTGAGTACCATTGATTCACCCCCCTCTCAGTGGCACATTGTGTCTAACAATTGGTATCAAAGCCTAGGTTTCGTGTAAGACAAGCTTTCTCCAGCTTGGGTAGATTCTGGCTTAAGGACACAATGGTCTGTTTAGTGTCAATCTTAGCTCCAATCTTTGATGGTTCAAAATATTCCATTTAGAGTTGTAGAATGGAAGCCTACTTGTCCTCCCTAGGGTTTGATGTGTGGATGTCTATTGTAAATGGCTGCCCTAGTAAAGTCAGTCCTCCCACCAATTCTGATGCAAAAAGAAGAAACCACTGTAATGATGCAGCAATGAAGGCTATACTCTATAGGTTATCGGATGATATCTCCTCAAAGGTGGATAGATGCAGATTGGCAAAAAGATTATGGGACAGATTGAAGAAGCTCTATGGAAATGAGCCTACCACTATAGAACTGGTTTGTGAAGATAGGATGAGAAATGCATCTCATCTATATGTAGATGATGAAGGCATATCTTCTAGAAACCATAGAAATGATGAAGAGGGAACCCACCTCTTCATGAATCAAGAATCATATGATGAGAGGCACACATTTGAGAATGATCATGCAAATCACTCCTACCGACAAGATGTGTTTGGAAGTGATAGTGAAGGTGAAGAAGAAGAGGAAGCATAAGTTAATCTTGAAGGAGAACTTGTAAATGCACTTGAAGAACTCAGTAGAGTGAGAAATGAATACAAGTTATTCAAGAATGCTACTACTGTGGAGCAGAACGAGTTGATCAGATGCCTTGAAGAATCTAAGAAGCTTATCTCAGATTTGAAGACTCAACAAGTTGACACCAAGGTGTGCTAGTGTAAAGATCTAGCATATGAGATAGAAGTAAAAGATAAAGAATATCAATAGCTAGTTGGAGAAATGGAGATTCTCCAAAATGACCTTGAGAGATGTTAAGATGAGCTCAAGGTAAGGATCTAGTTTGATGGCAGCAGTGATGCCTTGGACAAAATGTTGAAAAAGAAAAAGCATGCCAAGGACACCAAAGGATTAGGAAGTGGTGTCGATGAATGCTCCACCAACAAGAATGTCCCCCATAATGACATTTTGTTTGTCTTCTCAAATGGAGGAAACAAGGGATGAACCTTCACTGTCTGGAATACTCCCCAAAAGAAGGTAGATCTAACCACAACTGGTGAATACTTGCAGATAAGGATGAAGACCAGTGTTGCAAGAAGGAGGAACACTGCATATCCCAAAGGAAAAGGGAAGATGGGAGAGGACAACATCACCAGAAGCAGGAACATGAGAAGACAGTAGAGAAGACCTCCTACCAGTAGAAGACAAGGAAATGCTACCGCCCACAAGACAAGACAAGTGTGGAAGATGAAAGGTTCAGATGTAAGAACTGCTCAACATTAACAACCTAGGATCCATCCCCAAAGAAGTAGAAATGGAGATGCCAGACTGGTAAGATCTGCCCATGCAAGGCAGAATAAGTTTGTAAGTTATAAACCTTTCTTCTCAAGTTATTGCTTTGCATGTAATGGTCAAGGCCATAGGGAAAAATAATATAGAAAGGGATCTAGAAGGAACAATCTAGGATCTCATAGATATCATGCGAGTAGTGTTTGTTATGACTGCAATGGTTTTGGCCATAGCAAGTTTAAATGTTGGAAGAGAAACTTGTAGTCATATAGAAGTTGACATAGCAACTATGCTCAACATAGAAATGAATATGGAGCATATGGAAGTCAGAGACCTGCATGGAACCAAAGAAGAAATGTCCCTATAAGATCAAGAGGCCCACTGGTTTCAGTTGCCAGTCATAACAACATGACTAGAAGAAGATGGTCAAACCAGTGTGTTAGAAGATTCCCTAATCACGAGGTTGGGATGGATGGTGTGTGCTACTATAGCACTGCTTCCGGTTGTGATGCAAAATCTAGAAATGTAAGGACCAATCTGCAGAAGAAGGTAAGACCTTCTCTCAAGACTAAAAATAGGAAGAAGAATGTGACCAAGTAGGTATGGAGGGAGAAGAAAGAAGATGCAACCATGGACCGACATTATGCATTCAATGCACAGGTGATATCTCCTAAGGCTTAAAGGAGATGGAAGACCTTAGGGGAGTATTACACTAACCTTATCATTCACCCCCTTAGTGTGTAGAAAGAAAATGAGAAGATAAGTGTGTGTAGTGGCTGCCTTGGCTACACACCTATAGATGAAAGATGGATTACTACTGCATGTGTCAATGGTTGAAAAATTTACAAATTGGCATTAGATGAATTTGACACAATAAGACAAGAGTTTGAGGAAGCTATTCCAGTAGTGATGATGGACCGATACAAGAAACTGGTATGTGAAGGATGTTACCGATAAGAATTATAAGAGGTACTTGTAGGTTATGTAAGTGTAGCGTCCTAAAATTGTGACACTTGCAATTTTGACCACATTTGGGTCTTCACGATGGCGATGCAACACGAAACCTGAATGGAGACCCCGAAACTTGCTTATGACACCAAAAACTACATTTTTCAGCACCCTGGCCTGATCCTCCTTGCACCTTGCTGTCCTTGGAGGTGGGACCATGGCACCCAGCGCCCTGGTCCCTGGCCCTATTTTGGGCCCGGTCTCTTGTGGGCATCGGGTCTTTAAGTTTGCAAATTGGAAAATAATGTTTCTTGGTCGGCCTAAGGTCGGGAAAATCAGTCTATCAGCCCTAATTGACAAGTATAAAACCTACATTTCCTCTCCCATTTTGGAAGATGGAAAAAAGGCAAAAACGATATTCAAGCATTCAAGCATTCAAGCATTCCTTCAAGCAATTGAGCATTCTAAGTCTCCATTCAAGGCTAGGTGTTGCATTCAAGACAAGGATTCAACCATTGAAGAGGAGATCACATACAACATACAACATACTACATACATTACACCTTCGCATGTAAGAATACAAACATTCTTACAACAAGGTATCAGTACTTGTTTACATTACAAACATTTACATTTACAACATTCTCATTTCTTGGTTAATTCCAAAACCGGGGTTTGACATAAAGGCAAACCCCTCATCCCTAACCCCCCAATCGTCCTCTCTTTTCTGTGTGTAGGTTGTAGGTACGCGGCTGTAATTGAAGATCTGGAATCCTTGTGCAAAGACGAACAAATCCCCCTTCGTTTTGCGGATTTTTTGGAGGACCGTGTGCACGCCGGGCACCATCGTCCCGTCAACTTTCGCTCAAATTTGCAGAACAGCACCGTCTTGACATTTTACTGCTAATTCCAGGTCCGTAGCTTCATCCCATATCCCTATCTCTATTTATAAGCAAATCTTTCCTACTTTACATGCATTTCTAGTTCAATCTTTCTATCTACATTCTTTACAAAAGAGGGTATCCTTGCTGTCATAACCCTTGAAACTCATTTAGAATCCAATCTTGCATTGCATGGGATTGGATCTTGTGGGTTTCAACCCCTCTTTTGAATGTAAAGTCTCCCCTAAGTGAAAACCATCAACCCTAGTGACTATCCCTTCTCTCTCCTTGGAGTTGGGGAGGGGAGAATGACTAGGGTTCAATTTTTCTGCTTTACATTTTGGTGAACCCGACGTGAACATCCTCATTCTGATTATTCATGGTTAGATCTAAAAATTTTGTTTCCTTAATTACATTTCCATGTTTGATCTTTTGCAAATTTTAGAGGCTAATTGCATAAAAACCCTAAAATTTTCTTTTATGTAATTAAACTTGTGAAATGTTAATTGTTAATGCTTGTTTCAGATCTACCCTTCTATTGCAAATTGTCAATTCATATTTGTGCTTTAATTCTGAAAATTAAGTGGTTAAATGTCAAAACCCTAATTTTTAAGACCTTCTTGATTCAACCTTTGACTGATAATTCCACTAATCAAAACACCTCCAAATCGGCTGTAACTTTGGATTTCGCAATAAAATCACAACATCTTTCATCCCTGAAAATTTGGAAAAAAGTTGCGAGGACCGTGTGCACCCCGAGCACCATCGTCCCCGACATTTTTTTCAAAATTTCGGGAGCTAGATCTTACTGTATTTTTCTGCTAAAATCCAGAATTTTGGCTGATTTTATCAATTTTAACACCTTCAAAATTAAAGTCAAAGTTGGTCTAGTGATTGCTTGGATTGAGGCTTCTAATCATTCAAAATTTGTTGAAATTAAAATTTGTGTCAAAATTGTGTTTCTTACAGTCCTAAATCTGAAAAGTGTGTTGGCATTCATTCGAAATTTCAGTACTTTATTCAAATCTTTACAATTTGTGACTTTGAAATCAAGTGTTTAATTGCAACAACTCTGATTTCCGCTTTCAAATTTGAATTTTGCATGAAATTGAGTCAATTTTTAAATTTCAAAGCCTGCGTTGCTTTTAGTATTCCTTCTAAAATCATAAAATTCAAAATTTCAGTTTCCCTCTCTTTTTCAAAATTCAAATTTTACATTTTTCAACAATCTTGGTAGGGTTCAATTTTGAGATTGCAACTTTAATTTGGCCTATCTACAGATCGTAAAATCACTCAATTTTTTCAGATTAGCTTTAAAATCATCATAACTTTCATCCCTGAAAATTTTGAAAAAAGTTGCGAGGACCGTGTGCACTCCGTTCGCCACGGTCCCGGACATTTTTTCCGAAATTTCGGGAGATTGTCCTGATTGCATTTAACAGCTTAAATCTAGGAGATTGGCTGATTTTATTGAAATTTGCTATCTCTAAAATTCAAAATCTTTTCTCTCTCTCTTTAGTGCATGAGTTTTACAACAATAAGCCCTACTTACACTATTCCCGTTAGACGAAGCCTTAGAATTAAGTCCTTCCAAGGTGTAATCACCGAGGAGATGGAACCTAATTTGAATGGCCTTTTTAACAAGGACATGGGTAATTCCTCTAATCCTCTTAATGATGAAGAAGCTCTCCATGAGGTTTCTGTAGAACAACTTTCAAAATTGGATAACCAATTTGATGATTTTCGACAATGGATGTCTCAAGAATACCCTGATAGTGAAGCTCTTTCATTAATTGAGGGTCTAAAACATATGGTTCAAAGTGATAAGAATGGAATTGATATTTTGCGTGGTATTGCACACATTGTGGATTTGAATGTGATGCCGATGAAAAGTTGTGCCGAAACCTTAGGTTATACACAACCTCCTACTCAAGTTAATCATTCTATTCCTTTGACAGCTTCTATTGCTAGTATACCTACTTTTACATCAAACATAATGACTACTTCAATACAAGACATTCCTCCTATGATCACTAGTCATGGGGGCAATCCTTCTTCTTCAATCAACCCTCTTCCTTCATTCAATCCAACTTCTTCATTCATTCCTTCAATGAGTGTCCCTATTATATCTCCACAAATGAACATGACGCAAGGGGCAATTCATTTAACCCTTCCATTCCTCCTTGTAGTGTTCCTCCTTTCCAATAATCTCCTATGACTAACTATCATAGTGTCCCACCACCTTACTCTCTACCTTCTTTCAATAACATAACACCTCCATCACAATCTAAAATGTCTAATATGAACTCTTTGACTGAAGCGACCATTAACAATCTTGCACAAACTGTCTCTTCTTTACAGCAACAAATTGCCTCTATAAATCAATCTAAGTTTAGTGTGCCCACATTTGATGTTGCAAGCCCACTTTCTCTTGACATTGTTCGAGCTATTCCCCCTAAACATGTTGAAATTCCACATTTGGAGCTTTATAATGGTAAGGGTGATCCTCTAACACATGTTAAGACCTTTCAAACAATATGTACCGATTTTGCTTATGACCAAAGGTTGCTTGCAAAACTGTTTACTAGAACATTAAGAGATGAAGCCCTACAATGGTATTGCTCGTTGCCTTCTTATTCTATTACTTCTTTCGAACAACTTGCAAATGCTTTTATTCAACAATTTCAAAACAATATAAGTCCTAAAGTTACTTTGATTGATTTAATGCATTGTAAACATGGTGTTAAAGAAAAAGTGACTGATTTCATTGGTAGATATAAGCATTTGTATGCTCAAATTTCTTTTCCAGTGCCTGACAATGATATTCAAAGAATCTTTATTTATAATTTACAAAAAGATATTAGAGAAAAACTCCTGTTTTCTGAGTTTACTTCTTTCCAACAGTTGTGCGCAACTCTTCACAATTATCAACTGACTGTGAGTCAAATGGAACAAGCAAATCCTATGGCTCCGAGTGATAAAGGTGATAGTAGTCAACAACCATTTGGGAAGTTTAAACCGAACAGAGAGTCCATTAAATTCAATGAAAACATCATCAACAACAATGTGAATGCGGCATCAGGTGTGCCTCCTATTTCTAAGTTTTTCAAGAAAGAAAGAAAGTTTACTCCTTTGAATGAATCATTGCATAGTATTATGAACAAGTTATTGGAACAAAATGTGCTTACTCTTCCTCCTATAAGGCAAATAGATCCTGCAAAGATTAATTCACCCTATTTTGATAACAAATCTTTTTGTCAATTTCATCGTCATCCTGGGCATGATACTGAAAAATGTTTTTCTTTAAAGGGTAAAATTCAAGATTTGATTGATAATAATACTATCTTTGTTTCTGGAGTGAATGATAAAGGCAATACATCTGTAGCTCCTCCTAACCAAAATCTTCAGATTTTTATTGATCCATTACCTTCTCATACCTCTAATGTGATTGATACTAATGATTCCTCTTTCTCATCTGATGATCTTGTGTCTATGACTCCGAATGTGATTAACTTTGTAGAGCAGCAGAAAATCCCTAAAGAACCTTCCATCACCTTTGATTCTAGTGAAACTATCAAGGCACCTGATGGTCCTTTATATATAGTTGCAAAAGTCAAAAATACACCTTGCCGTGGAGTGCTTATTGATCCTTCTTGTATGGTTAATATCATTACTGAAGAATTTCTTTTTACTTTGCAATTAAATCAAGTGATCTATGATGAAACAAATGTGGTTGTGAAACTATTTGATGCATTTTCTTCTCCCGCAATTGGTTCTATTACATTACCTATTGAGGTCCATAACAAATCCCTTGATGTGGACTTTGCTATTATTCCATCATCCGAACAATTTCGTGTGAAGCTAGGCTATCCTTGGCTATCTTCCATGAAAGCTATTGCTTCTCCTATTCACAAGTGTTTGAAATTTCCCCACAATGGTGAAGTTGTTACTGTCAATCATAGTCTCTTTAAACCAGCTGAAAGAACTTCTAGCATTCCTATTGATTACTTTTGGCCTAAACAATTCCAATCTCTTCCTCCGCGAAGTGATCATCTTTTCAAATCTTATCAAAAATGGAAAAAAGATATGATCCTATCTCTAAGTGAACCTAGAACACCCAAACTTGACATTCCTATCGCTCTTGAGAAGGAATTTCTTCCTTTGAAAGATAAAACTAATGTCTTTCCTCAAGAAGATTCCCAACCCATCCCTATGGATGTGACTATGCCTATGATTAATAAACTTCCTAAAAGTAGACCTATCCCTCCTCGTCATGATGGACTTGGTCTCCTTCCTAAACCAAATATTCCTCCCTTATATGGAGCAGTTCCTCCTCCTTCCTCTTATGGAGAGAAGAGACCTTCTTCTTCTCCTATTGTTCAACCTAAGAGACCACAACCTAAACACCCAAGTGATAAGGATGAGAACATTCCTCCTCCTCAATCTTCTCAACTCCCTACTAAGACTAGACGGAATCGTTCTGCATGTGAATGCCGACGAAAGCGTTGTCTTAGAGCTCAGGCAGTTGCTTCTCAAACTTTGCAATCCCCAAAAACACCTTCAGCCAATATTATTCCATTTTCTCCTCAACCGATGATTGAGCCGAAATCTCCTAAACATAAGATGCATGATGGTTTTGATCCTGTGCGAGTTAAAGATCCTATTTTTATAAATCTTGATGATGATATAGACGAAAATGTTACTCCTATTCATTCTGATAGTGAATATGAACATGTTGATGTTGATAATCATCTATCTAATGAATTTTCTAAAGCACTTATCCTAGCTCCTAGACAAGAACAACGTGGCTCGGAACATGAACATAGCCCTTGTTTGGATCTTGTGATAGCTCCATCTGCTGTGTTGGATGTTCCTCCTCTAGCGTGTTTCCTACCTTCCCAAAATATTGATCAGCAAGATCGGGGGGTAGATGACGTGCTAGACTAGTTCGTTAGCATAGCAGACTCTCTCCTCCTCTCTTTTGTTACTTCTTCTATGTGTTATTCTCATTCTTCTATTTGTTGTCCTTAGTGTTGTCTACTTGAGGATGATGCAAAACATTGAGATCTCTTTTGGTCTCTCTCATGTTGACTCAAAAGACACATGTGTTACCTTCTTCTAGGTGACCTTCCTTGATTGGGGAATGAAGAACAATTATGCATACATACATATGATATACATGAATTATCATACAACATACTAACCCTGAGGAAAGCGAAGTCACCTCGTGCTTTGTGTTTTGTGTCTATTATCCTTGGGCTTATCTCACACTTGGGGGCTAAATCCTGGTGATAACGTGCTCCTTCTCATTTCTTATATGTATCACTACCTTAAAGCAATCACCCCCGATGAGGCGTGTGCGATCGCTTTAACGTAGGGGGGCATACATCTCGTCCATATCTTTTCAAGATACTTGAAAATTTCTTGACAAATTTAGCTTTGCCTTGAAAATTTTTGATATCTTTCTTGCATGACTCATAGTGAGGGAACCTTACTACTGACAGTCATGGTTCTCCCTTGTGATCTTCCCTTTTACTTTGTCAATCAAAGTCGTAAGATCCTTAGTCCATTGGGGGCTTGGTGTATCTTGCCTCCTTGACGTGGTGAAAGTTTTTCAATGTTGTTTCCTTGTACTTTACCGGAAGTATGAGTGTACGCTTATACTCCCACTAAAGTGGGGGCTAAATGTAGCGTCCTAAAATTGTGACACTTGCAATTTCGACTGCATTTGGGTCTTCACGATGGCGATGCAACACGAAACCTGAATGGAGACCCCGAAACTTGCTTATGACACCAAAAACTGCATTTTTCAGCACCCTGGCCTGATCCTCCTTGCACCCTACTGTCCCTGGAGGTGGGACCATGGCGCCCAGCACCTTGGTCCTTCAGGACTAGGGCGCCTAGTGCCCTGGTCCCCTAGGACCATGGCGCCCAACGCCCTGGTCCCTAGCCCTATTTTGGGCCCGGTCTCTTGTGGGCATCGGGTCTTTAAGTTTGCAAATTGGAAAATAATGTTTCCTGGTCGGCCTAAGGTTGGGAATATCAGTCTATTAGCCCTAATTGACAAGTATAAAACCTACATTTCCTCTCCCATTTTGGAAGATGGAAAAAAGGCAAAAGCGATATTCAAGCATTCAAGCATTCAAGCATTCAAGCATTCCTTCAAGCAATTGAGCATTCTAAGTCTCCATTCAAGGCTAGGTGTTGCATTCAAGACAAGGATTCAACCATTGAAGAGGAGATCACATACAACATACAACATACTACATACATTACACCTTCGCATGTAAGAATACAAACATTCTTACAACAAGGTATCAATACTTGTTTACATTACAAACATTTACATTTACAGCATTCTCATTTTTTGGTTAATTCCAAAACCGGGGTTTGACCTAAAGGCAAACCCCTCATCCCTAACCCCCCAATCGTCCTCTCTTTTCTATGTGTAGGTTGCAGGTATGTGGCTGTAATTGAAGATCTGGAATCCTTGTGCAGAGACGAACAGATCCCCCTTCGTTTCGCGGATTTTTTGGAGGACCGTGTGCACACCGGGTGCCATCGTCCCGTCAACTTTCTCTCAAATTTGCAGAACAACACCGTCTTGACATTTTACTACTAATTCCAGGTCCGCAGCTTCATCCCATATCCCTATCTCTATTTATAAGCAAATCTTTCCTACTTTACATGCATTTCTACTTCAATCTTTCTATCTACATTCTTTACAAAAGAGGGTATCCTTGTTGTCATAACCCTTGAAACTCATTTAGAATCCAATCTTGCATTGCATGGGATTGGATCTTGTGGGTTTCAACCCCTCTTTTGAATGTAAAGTCTCCCCTAAGTGAAAACCATCAACCCTAGTGACTATCCCTTCTCTCTCCTTGGAGTTGGGGAGGGGAGAATGACTAGGGTTCGATTTTTCCGCTTTACAATAAGACAATGAGGTTCGAGATCATTGCATTAGCCCTGATAGAATGGAATGAGGAGTTTATGTCTTAGGTGGTGTTGATGAAGATCTGCATGACATATGATGTCCCGGTTGTCGATTATGTATGCATGTATCCTTTGAGGGCTAACCGGTTTGATTTATGTCATGATGATGACATTGTATGGCATTGTATACATCTAGGATCATGTCATAGGTTGTGGTGGATATAATGGAGTTGAAAGATCATCAGATGATCACATTTGCACAACTCAAGTTGTATATGGTTAAGATTGGAGCTCTAGTTTTAGATCTGATAGGAAATGAGGACTTGAGATGTATGGCTTAGGGGGAGTTCAAGTGCCTATGAAGCAGACTCAACATGCTTGAACTTAAGGTGTGCCAATTGTGTCGACTACAAATGATGGAAATTATTGTAGGAATACCTAGGAGAAATTCATGATTAAGGGTATCTACTTTTCCAAGTGGTTGCACTCATATCACAATCACACTTGATTCTAAAGAAATTTTGATATTAGGTGGGAGATGATGTAGTTTGACTGATAGGTAAGCAGTATTCACTAACACATCCTTCTGCAATTGAGTGCTTTAATAATTAGTATTAGTTTAGTATGCTCAATTGGTGTTAGTTGATGGTTGAGTCCTCCATCTCAAGTAATGTGACTTGAGAAGATGTAACGAAGGATGGTTGAAGGAGGAGAAGCAACTAGTAGGACACAAGGAGGAGAAAATCCCTAATAGTGCCCTTTGCCATTTTTGTCGAAGGGGGAGAAAGATTTTGTAGTATACTACATACTATATGTGTGAGAAACCATGGATCACACAAAGGGGAAGAGAAAATATGTAGTATGTCAGATACTACATGTGTTGACATCAATGCCAAAGGGGGAGATTGTTGGCATTGTCTTGTCACTGATGTCAACCGATATAAGATGGTTATCGGTATAAGAGATGTATGTGTAGCACTATCATGGATGCATATTGGATGTGATATCTTTGATGTCACTTAGTGTTCCAGGTCACCGGTAAGGGTGAGATTGTCATTTAGTACAATGACCATTGGAGTCACCAGTACACAAGTTAGTGTTTGACTTGTGTGGAAGATATGGACAAGAGACCAGTATGATATAACAACTGGTAAATGTTGACATATGTGAGTGGGAAAGATGTTGGGTTTTTGATTGTGATGAAGAGGTGGAATGTTACCTAAATCACATTAACACCAGAGGAGAAGGATGTACAGGTCATCGGTATACTGTGTGGATGTCAAATAGTAGGACTCCTACCGGATAGAGATGCAATCACCAATTGAAGAGAAGACTGATAGTGAGTATGCCCAACCAAATCACATGTGCCTATTTGGAGATATGCTTATCAAATAGGACAACCTGATTGGTGCGTTGCAGGATGTATATGACAAGGATCCACTCCCACCGGTAAGTGGAGCTTATCTCCTATTATGCAAAGTGTGGATCATAGTTCTATGAGATAAGATAAAAGAGAAAGGGAAGGTGTTTGAAGGCTCACACCAGATCTACCGGTGAAACACTAAGATACCTCAAGTGCATGAAATCAGGGATATGCACTAGACCGATAGAGAAGGAATGTTGAGTAGTTGGTACAGAGAAAGAAGTGATGAGTTTGTCACTTTGACAAACTGGTTGAGATGATGTCTCAGCTGATGAAGAAGTAGGCAAGGTTGAGCAACTGCAGATAGAGAGTGCAACTGATATGCAGATGCCTCGAATGGAAACAATTGAAGGTTGATGAAATGGTGTCATCAAAGGTGTTTATCAACAAGTATGTTCACTGGTAATGTAGACAAAGTATAGATGTAGAAGACTCCCATCTAATGAAGATATGCATAAGGTAGGTTAGCAAGAGTGATGACTTGTTTGTGTGTTCCACCGGAAGAGATGTAGAGTGCAATGTGATGGCAGACCGATTAGGGTATAACTGGTAGGGTTTGTGAATTGGTAGATGAATCTGGTATTGTGTGTTGGTCGGTGCCCAACATAGATGACCTAGCAAAGGTGCATGTCGACACAGGGTCCATGTGGAGTTGAAGTGGTGTGCATGCATAGGTCAAAATGTTGAGTTGGTAAAGTGTTAGGTAGTGAGGTAGAAGGTGACAAATTGACATTTATGTTGACTATGAGACTCACAAGATGCATAATAGAGGTTTGTGGCTCAAGGTCAAACAAACATTAGAGATACAACATAGACTAGTTGAGTAGATCAAGGCAGGTGAAGGAGAACACAAAATCATTCTTTGTTATTGACCAAGAGATCTGTCGACAGGTTAACTGCAGGTTATAAAAAATAGAAGGCATGATCAGGAAGGCATGACAATGGTTGGATTGGTTGATGAGTTATAGTTCATCAACCAAGGTGATTAGATCGGATGAGATCTGAATAGATTTGGTTTACCTCGGGGTCATTGAAGAAACCCTAACTACCCAAAATTTGAATTGGTTTTTAGTGGGAAAACTAGTTTATAAATATGGAAGAAAAAATCGATGATGGCTGCCACTTAATGAGAGAGTGTTGCTAAATGTGAGAAGAAATCAGTCAAGTTCTCACCAAGAAGAAGAAGAAGAAACTGAGTATGAGGAAGAACATGGTTGAAGTGTTCAATCGGCAATAGTGAGGCTATTGGTAGTTAGCCATTGAGTCTGACAGAGGAGAGAACCAATAATGACAAAACCAATAGAGAAGAGTTGCAGAAGACTATAGAGAAGGCAAGCATAGAACCAACAGAGTGTAGTATCGGTGGAGAGAAGAAAAGTAGCTGAGAGAAGACAAAACCGACAGAAAGAAGAACCTATAAAGAGGGAGAAGAGGCTAAACTGGCAAGGGTACAATAGAGAGAGAGGTGCAATAGAGAGTGGGTTGCAACCAAAGATAAGGTTGTTGTAGAGAAAGGTGAAAATAGAACTGACAAAGATGTGTAGAGAGGAGAACTGGTGAAGAGACATGTACTTGAGAGTTACAAAGTTCTTTTGTAACAAGAAGATAGCTTTGGTATAAAAGCATGATTTTGTAATCACTGAGTTGGAGCTTGATGTAGGGGTTGTAGCTCCTTGGGTTGGTTCCCTAAATTAGGGGTTGATGGCCTAAAATCAGAGGTCAGTGCTCCTTGGGTTGGTGCCCTAAATCAAGGGCTGGTGCTCCTTGGGCTGGTTTCCTAAACATTGTAATGAGAGATTCATTGTGAGGCTGGATTGGAGTAGTAGACTCCAGCAACATTTCTCATCAAGGTATTTCCCATCTCAAGTTTTCCTCGTATATGCTGGTGTTATGTGATGTCCCTTTGTGTGTGATTGTATTGAGTAATCTCTTCTTAGCATACTGGTAGGTTGTCTTGGCTTTAATATGTTAACCAGTACATATACTTGGTATTTTAAGGGAAAAGAAATTGAGTACCAATGATTCACCCCCCTCTCAATGGCACATTGTGTCTAACAGTGAAAGTATTAGTAAATAATTTGATTAATATGTTAAGAAAATATGATAAAGTGGTTATTAGATCTGATTATAAAAGTTGAGATATTTGTTAAATGGTTTCAGATCTAAGATATGTTTGTTTTTGACTTATAATTTCAATTGGTCTTAGTACTAATTCAGCCCCCCTCACAGTACTAACTGGATCCTAATAGGATTAACATGATCATGTGAAAAACTTCTTTCTAAGTGATGATCTTAGGGGTAGTTTGCTAGAGATATCTTCTTGACATAGTCAAGGAAGGGAGATCCAATGAAGGACAGATCAACCCTGTAGCTAAAAACATAAACCATACAAATCATACTAGTAACTGGTAACAAGGTACAAAAAACAACACGAAGAACAACCGGTAACAACATAAAACACATAACTAGTATACAATGTGAATGAATCTTATTACAATCTAAAAAATCATACATGCCACATGCTGGATCACAGTCCAAGATACAAATAATGCTTATAATGAAATTACAAGATCCACAGATTATCCTCATATCAAATCAGCCTTCGGTAATAGTCTATCAATTCTATCCTAATCCGGCCCTCACCCTTCTGACCTCAGTCCTACTGAATCAAAATCCTATCGGTTCTACATCTTCACTCAATCTCAAAGCTCTATCTTCAATCTTCTCACTTCTCTACTATCTTTAAATGATTCACAAGCTTCCATTTATACCATCTGCAAATAATTACAACTCAATCAAGTCGGCCCAAAGACCAACCGGTTCATGAAACGTGCAACGGTAACATGTCGCCTCAAATCACTAAGAACAGTCTCCAAATCATAAAATGATGAACCAAATTCTAGGAATATCATCCAGGACCCAAAGCAACACCTCCAACAATCCATAAGTCACAAAGATCAACCACACCCTAAATCATCTTCGCTCAACATACAACCAGGATAACCAGTAAGAACACACCAACCGGGACAATACCAGAATCCATATCTTACCGGAAACAAAGCCAAATGCTATGAAACTCAAACAAAACAAAGACCATGAACACAAGGGCATAAACCCAAAACCACAATGCTAAAAACTCAAATATGAATAAATGCCATGCTCTTAAGCAACTCCACTGAAAACTACCCAATTGGTAAGAACTAGACTAGTGCTCCTACATAAGACTCTTGGGGTTAATTGAAAAGTGAGTCCCATCACTTTCTCTAATTTGATGATTAGTCAGTAGGTACTTGCAACTTCCTAGGGATTCGTTGATCTAACCACTACTTTCAGTTGCCTCTCCACGATGATCTATCGGTCCAAACTGTAGCTTGCCTTAATTGATGATCTATTCAAGTCTCCACCTACTAATTTCCCCAAGCTCAAGCTCTAGGATCAGCAGTCTACTTGTAAACCTTTATCTACCTCACGTTCGACAATTTGAACAAGTCCACAAGTTGCCTCAATCTTCTCTCCAAACAACCAGTGCATAACTAGGTCCTCCTCCAACAACAGGTTCACAAACAAGCTCTAATACCATTTGACATAGTCAAGGTGGGAGATCCAAGGAAGGACAACCCAGCCTTGCAACTAAACACATAGACCATGCAAAGCATACCGGTAATCGATAACAACATAGAACACATAACCAGTAAACAATGTGAATAAATATTATTACAATCTGGAAAATCATACATGCCACATGCTGGATCACAGTTCAGGATACAAACAATGCTTACAATGCAATTACAAGATCTGCAGATCATCCTCATATCAAATCAGCCTCTCGTAACAATTGGTCGGTTCTATACTTATATGGACCTCAGTCTTCCAGCCTTAGTCCTATTGGATCGTAATCTTGTCGGTTCTACATCTTCGCTCAATCTCAAAGCTCTCTCTTCAATCTTCTAACTTCTCTCCTATCTTCAAATGATTCACAAGCTTCCATTTATACCATCTACAATTAATTACAACTCAATCAAGTCGGCCCAAAGACCAACAGGTTCATGAAACGTGCAACGATAACATGTCACCTCAAATCACTAAGAATTATCTCCAAGTCATAAAATGATGCACTAACTTTCAAGAATACTGACCAGGACCCAAAGCAACACCTCCAACGATCCACAAGTCACAAAGATCAACCACAAGCCAAAATCATCTTCGCTCAACATACACCCAGGCTAACCGGTAAGAACACACCAACCAGGATAATACTGAAATCCACATCTTACTAGAAACAAAGCCAAATGCTATGAAACTCGAACACAACAAAGACCATGAACACAAGGGCATAAACCCAAAACCCCAATGCTAAACACTCAAACATGAAGAAATGCCATGCTTTGAAGCAATTCCACTGAAAACATCCCAACCGGTAAGAACTAGACCAATGCTCCTACATCATTTCTTTCTTTGTATTGATTATTTTTTCACATTCATATGTTGCCATTGTTGGCATATTGGCATAACTGTTGATGATATTGATGAACCGGTATAATGATTGTTGGTGATGATATAATTGAGATGTTGTTTGATGACTTGATGATCAATTTGTGTTGTCATTGATGGAAACTATGGTTACATTGTTCTATCATGTTATCTAAGCTGTCTATGATTGACCAAAAAGCTATGGAATGGATTTGACAGTAAACTAGCAAATAAGACTTTAATCGGTAAATGTGAAATTGTGTTATGCTTAATTAATTGGATCTAGATATTGCTGAAGAATTTGGTGTTGTGGTTTGGAATATGTGTTTGTAACATTGTAATGAGGTTATGACTAGAACCGCATCATGTTTTGGCTACTAGAAGTCTTTGATTAATGTATTTTCTGTAGGATTTAAGTAACGTTTAAGAACCGATATTCAAATCTTATAACTGGTAATGATTTTGAGCTTGACGGTGTATTAAATTATGTTTATAAGATGGTGATGACGTGGCTAAATCCGCGTGAAGTGTTTAAATGTAGTTTTGGTGAGATTAAAGAGGGAATCTCTTGGGAAACAAAAAAGAACATAGAAGAATGTGTATACACATAAAAATTGACTATGAGCGATTAAATAAATATTTATATTTATTTAATATTTATTCTTCTATTAAATAGTTAATTTGAAAAGATTAATTTATTTAATTCATTTCGTGTCTTTCTATTATTTAATTTAATTGAAATATTTTATTAATTAATTCATCTATCCTATTCCTCTAATCAATTAAATATCTAATATTTAAATATTCTTCTGATCAATTAATTAAATATCTAAATATTTAATTATTTCCTCCAATTATTCGAATATCTAATATTTAATGGTTATTCTTCTTTCCTATAGTCTCAAATATTAAATAATTCTTAATTATTTATTCTCTTTTCCAACACATCCTTCCATCTCCACTTCATCTTTCCTTTTCCAACTCATCAATCATGTGGCTAAAGATATTTATTTTTCTTCAATATTAATTCATTATTTATCTTAAACCTCCAAATTTAATGAAATATTGTGTACGTACACATATTTCCTAACCTTCTTCCATATTCTCTCCAACATCCCTACATCTTAGGAAGGGCTTGAGTCCACTTGTCCTCTCATGCCTAAATTTTCTTCAACCATCCCTAGATTCTCTCAGTCAACAACCCAATCAAGGTGAGATGAGTGACACTTGTCTTCTCCTTCCCCCTTTCTCTCAACCTTCACCTTTTCTCACAGCCATCCAAATCTACAGATCTGATCATAACTGTTGATCTAGGCCACATCATCTTATCCTCTTAAAGTCTATAAAATCAGGAGTTTGAGTTGAGAGAGAGTTAGTCTTCAAGTGAGTTTTCAAATCCAATCATTTGTGAAAACTTATGCATCTGTGAGTTTTAATCTTGAAACAAATAGCATAATCATTTATCATAGTCATTTAACATTGCATATCATAGTATCGGTTATCAGTCCATTCTTCATATGCCATCTTGGAAGCTATTAGCGCTTGTCTGAGAGCACACCATCTACAACCAGGAACAATGGAGTTAGGAGACAATGAGACTTAAATCATAAAGGTAATAATAGTGTTTTTATTTTATATTTCATGTAGTTGCATTGGTTGAGTTTGGATTTCCTATAGCATTTCCTTTGTATTTTGTGAAACTAACATGTTGCAGGTAGTATTTTGATGATGAAATTCAAGTCGACATATTTTGATGCCCACCGTGGGGCTCAAGCCTCAAACTTACCTTTTCTAATATCCCATCTTATTCTTTTGAAATCAATTTAATGCTTTTGTAAGTCAGTTTCATGCATCTGTGAAAATTTGATAGCGCTTTTGTTAGATAGGTTAGCACTTTTGTTTCTTAGGTTAGCACCTGTTTTCAATAGAATAGCACTTTTAATCATGATCTAATGCATTCAAATAGTAGGGTAGTGCTTCTATAACATTGGTTAGCACTTGTGTAACACAGGTTAGCGCTTTTGTGATGCAGGTTAGTGCTTTTATGATGCAGGTTAGCGCTTTTGTGATGTAGGGTAGTGCATTTGACAGATAGTTTAATGCATTTGAAACAGATTGCTAAATTTGTAATCAAATCTTGAACTTAGGCTTATGAAAGGATAATATATATGAAATATAACATTTAAGTATAAGAAAGAGAGAGGAAATTTCACTTATACTTTAAGTTATACTCCATATATATTGTCAGGATGTTTGAGAGGGGTTTCAGACCTCTAGGAGTTATAATGCAAAATCTAGTTTTTGGAATATCCTCCAAATTTTAGACTTAGTCAAATTTCAGGGCATTTCAAAATCAAGAGTGAAAAATTTGTAACCACGATTTGAAATTAGGCTTGTGGAAGCCCACCTAAGGTTTTGGATTTTCACTAACTTCTTTTTTTTTTGCAGGTTTCTAATAGTTTCTAGTAGATTTGGAGGAGTTAAGTTAAGATTTAGTGATTTCTTTTCTAGCTTTTTTAAAGTTGGTTAAAAAGAACTCATACTTCCTTTTGGGTAAAAAGAACTAAAGTTTCCAATTTGGTGTTCTAAAATTACCTCACTTTTTTTGGGCTCTAAAAATAATCACATTTACAAGGTAAAAAGAACAACAAATCAAACATTTACTTTTTTGCAAAGTTGGGATTCACACCTCAAATTTTGGGTTCTAAAAAGAACAACAATCTTTTATTTTCTTGCAAAGGTACAAAGCACAATCAACTTGTCCATTCTTACAAAGCAAGTTACTTTTTGCAATGATTTTCATTTTGTTGACCAGGATTTCCAATTCCTAGTTTAGAAAATCATTTGTTATGTGGGTCTAAAATAAACACCATGCTTGTTGGAGCAACATCTCCAAATAGAGGATAGATCACATTGCTATGGAAGGTTAAAAAGAACACTTATACTTTGTGTCTTGAAAGTGGTAGGCATACGCTCTCCCCTTAATTGGGTGACCAAAAATCCAAACCCACTATTTTATGCTTTCTTTACTTTCAAGCATTAAACCCTTTAGAGGGCTTTCCTTACCAAAGCCTCAAAATGGCTAGTGTGAAGGGTACAACCCAAGTGGGCAACAACTTTATCTTCAAGTTTACCAACCCACTATAATCAAATGTGGAAGCTAATGAAAATCTCCTCCAATAGAAGTGTGTATTTGATATCCTTCCCTAGTATCCTTGTGATGCAAAAAGCCTTTGTTCTAAAGGTTGGGAAGCCTCTTGATTGATTTTATCATTTTCCGTGCTGAACAGAGTCCTTACTATGAACCATAGAAGTAGAAGCTTTGAGCCAAGTCAGTTGCCATACATTGGCAATATCATAGTGTAAGGGTGGGAAAGAATCCGCCCCCAAGATTTCTCACCATATATCTCCCAAGATAACTAGTCAATTGAGGAGTAATTCTCTTTGGGTTAATTTATGGCAAAAGGCAAAAAAATGGGCACCCTCTAGGGGGTGACAAGGTTGTTTGAGCTGACGGAGTATCGAGACTAGTGGGCTATGATATTGTTGATGACCTTTGAATAAATTATCTATCTGATGTGTCCTTTATTGTAAATCGAACCAGAGAAAACATTGGGGATTTGAAAATATCCTCACAAAAACATACACTCAATGTTTAGCATAGGGATGATCATTGTTTTCATGTGTGCTATGTCTTCTTGTTATGAACATTGAAATATCTTGCAAATCAACCAATACAAAAATCAATTCAAAACAAAGAGCAAAGAGAAACCTTAGAGAAAAGAATTTCCAAATCAAACAAAGCACTTTTTTTTGAGGTGGTTATCAGCTTTTCAACTATCTTTAGGCAATATTTTCATCCAACCAATTTAGAGGAGTATCGAAACAAAGTGATCAAGAGTTTATCATCCAACTATCTCAACGACAACAATACCTAGCTAGGTATTCGAGTTAGTCAAATCAAGTTTCCATATCAAGATACTTTATCCATATCATTTGACATGCTTTGTCATAGGGGCCTATCAAACAAATCCTCTATTTGATTTAGTTAGCTTGGGTATCCAAAATGAAGCATCCATCGTGTCAACAACATCAACCTATATAAACTGAAACTTTGATCACTCATGTGACCATCCCTTGTCACTTGAAAAAGAAGAAGGTTATTCAAAGAAAATGAGCCCTAGCCTAAATCAAGATCAAGATATCATGGCTCTCCAATCTAATCCCATTTTTGATCAAGATCCTACCTATCAAGAATCTTATGATGATCCCCTAAGATTTTGGTATTCCATCCATGATGATCCCCTTTTATCTCAAGAGCAGAGTCCCATTCAACATCCAACTCCTAAGAAAGAGCATGATATCCCTTCCATCTCATTCACTAATCTAATTCAAAATCAAGAGAAAAGCACAAACTCAAATGATCCTACTCCAAGTCAAGATCAAGATCAGTGAATCCTTTCATCCTCCAAATCCATTTTAGGTCCTTTCATTCCAAAGTCAAAATCTTCATCCTCCAAATCCATTTTAGGTCCTTTCATTCCAAAGTCAAACTCTTCATCCTCCAAATCCATTTTAGGTCCTTTCATTCCAAATTCAAACTCTTCATCCTACAAATCCATTTAAGGTCCTTTCATTCCAAATTCAAACTCTCTATCCCTTCCATCCATCTTGGGTTCTTACTTACCTCCATCCACCATTCCATCACCTCAAATGATCCATAAGAAAGATCAATAAAGGCACACGTCTTTGAACTTCTTTCAAACATCTATCTAAACAATCTTTTCAAAACTATTCTTCCATCATTTCCTTTATCTATTTTGGGTTCTTATGTCCCAAAATTCAATTTTCCTCCATCTCTTCATCACTTCTCATGTTGTTTACCAACACTCATCTTGAATACATTTCCATCTATCCTCAAGCAAATCTTCAAACATTCTATGTATTATCCAACACCTCTTTTCTATCCTTACATCCCTTTGATTCAATCCTTTACATAAATTCATCATCTGTGAAATAGGCATTTGTGTTAGTTTGTCACATGCTTGCCCATGCTCAAATCTCATGTTCACTCCTTTTCCTAGATATATATTTATGATACACTTCAGAATCTTGGGTTGTTCCTCTTTAACATTATCTTTTGGTTGGGATACACACTCAATCCAAAAAAGAACCACTTATCGTATCTTGGTACTGACACCTTTTGATTACTATATCTCATACACTTAATCAATTCCTCTAAATCATTGTGATCTCTTAGTTGAAGACATGGCTAGTGAAAAATCTAAAGTCTTTCTTTAGTGCCATTGTAATTATCAAACCCATGTAAGTTTCATTACTTATAATCCAATGCAACCAAAATAAGAAAGGAAAAAGACAATATCAAAATATCCAAAGCATGATCAGGAAAATAAATATCCAAAAAAGAAAAGAAAAAATATCAAAAAGATTGGCTATGGGAATATGCGAGTAGCTCCATCGGGGCTATGGACGCCTAGCTGGAAATGTAGCAATATTTGTGATATTACAATTATAACCTCATTGGAGCTATGGATGCTTTCTCGTAGCGAGGCTCTATCCAGGATGCTTTTGAAGTCAGGATAACTCATGTACCTAGCCACGTTGGATTTTGAAGATTACAATGATCATATGAGCTAGAATGAACTCAATTGCACACACATAGGTAATCAAAGAATAAGTACCTTGATCCAAATGGAGATTCATCTTCCCTTTTGAGTCTACTTTCTAGTTGCTAGATATGTTTGGTTGAATTTTTCCGGAGTTTCTAAGTGTGGATTGGGTCTCTATCTTTGAAAAGTTCAGGAACACTTATTCAGGTGGTGTTAAATATTGTGACAATCTTACATATCACCTCCTTACAAATGGAGACCTCTATACTTGGGTTCAAAGTTTCATCCACTCTATTCTTCATACCGCATCTCCCATTATCCTTCCTCTAATATCCATTACCCTATCTAAATTCATCCAGTGTTATCTACGATCTTGCTTCATGCTAATCTATACCATCTATCCTAACTATTAATTTCTTTTATCATCTATCACTAACTATGATCTTGTTTCTCCTATTCATATCCTATCTCCATCCATATCCTCTTTTCCATCCTTGATCTTGATCAAAACTAAGGACAAAAACATGATTTTGAGAATCTCTTGATGTGTCTCTTCATAAGATACTTTTGTCTTTCTCCTATATATTTCTACCTCAATGGTTTAGTCATCTATTCATCCATTCCTTGTCTTGCTATACATTGGGGAAACCAAATACATCTTTCTTCTAATCCAAAAATCTCAAAAAAAAAATATCGCAAAAACTAAAATAAAATAAAAAAATAAAAAGAGCAAAATTGAAAATCAAAGCGCGAGCACATGGCCCATCCATCAAATGAACAAATAGGAAAACTCTCAAAGTCTACAATCAAACCAATCATGTCTTGTTAATCAATTCATCACTTGAAATTTATCAACATCAACATGTCTTATACAGAGAAAGGTACACTCAAAACCAGGCAAATCGGTCTTATACGGGGTACTCACTCTTTGAAACTAGACATTGTTATCAATCATCAAATAAATCAAAACAATGACATAGATCAGTATGACTGCTAGATTTTTTTCAGGGTAGTCTTATCTTTATCAATTGATGGCAGAACATGTTTCATCTCTCAAAAACCAAAAAACAATGAAAAATCAAAAAATCAATCAATAAATAAATAAATAAAAAATACAATAAATTTAGATAGTGAAAACTTGGTAAACAGGCGCTGTCTAAAAAGTGAGTTCCTCCATCTATGAGATCACTTTGTACACCTATTCATTCCATCCTATCCACTCCTACCACATCTATCGCTTCCATCTATCTTAGCTTATCCATTCCATCTTTCACATCCATTGCTCTGAATCATTTAGCAAGAAAATATGCAGCTTACCAACAATTATAAATCTTTGACACACTTGTCATAGTCACTATCTTAGGTTTTATTAGAATCAATCAATCTACATTTGTATCCCTCCATGGTTTGGATTTTGATCAGTTCATGCATCCATAATAAATTTTTGTTTCGGCTGGGGGCAAAATCCTAATTCCTTTTACTAAGGTGATCTTTTATATCTTTGAAAATCCAAAACATTTGGAAAACTTGGAAAAAGCAAAAAACACCTAGGGTTTTGAAATAGATAACGAGCAACAAAGCAATGAAGATCAAGGCATCTTATGACAACTGAATTGTGAAACTCAGAAAATGAAGAATCAACTAGCAAGTAATAAAGGATTTTCAAAGATCATTCATCAAGATGATTATATCAGTTAATGACCATAAGAACATGAGAATGACATAAAATATTCAATGTTTATATCTTGATTTTATTGCTAATCATGTACTCTATGCGACTCAAGGATGTCCATGACTAGAAAAGCTATGATGGGGCATGATTATTTTTCTTTGATTGTTGTCTATGGTTTATCTCTTATTAAGGTATGTACTTGTCTCAGGATATGATCAACAAAAGATCAAGGAGGACATTCCAAGTCATGTATGAAAGGAGATAATCCTTGTCTGTTTTGCAAGAAATACTCAGGTTAACTTGATTCATTATATCAAGTTGCTTGTATTAACTTGCTATATCAGAATCCATGTAAGAAATACTCAGGTCAGCTTGGATCATTATGTCAAGTTGCTTGTATTTTCTTACAACATTTTAAAGCTCAATGATGAAATCAAGCACTATTACCAGGCAAGCATATGAAGAATGGCAGTATAATTTTTAGTTAGATCATTTTAGATTAGCTCATTATTCATCTGCATTATAAGCATTCATTGTCAGTTGCATTATAAGAATCTCATTTCATTCAGAAATCAACGGTCAACAAATAAAGATTGAGTATACTTGGACAAACAAAAAACAATTTTCATTTGATCATTATAGGTGCATTCATTTTCAGAATCATTTTAATCATCATCTATTTCATTTAGTTGCATTTAAATCATTGCATTAGTTTGCATTCAATTAAGAGAATTTCATTAATCATGTAGTGTATCATCATTATTATTTGCATTAGGATCATTGAAGTTCATTAAGATCATTTAGTTGCATCTTTGCACTTAGATTCATTCATCATTATTTGCATATAAAATAAAACATTTGCATTTTCACATCATTTTCATTTGCATCCATGTGCATCAAAAACAAAAAAATCAATCATTTATTTGTGTTCCCATATAGATCATTTCATTTACACATCATTTAAGTTAGTAATCATTTTAATTTATATCCAAGGTCATCAAAATCAAAAATCAAAAAACATTTATGATTGCATCATCATATAGAGTAACATGCATATAGATCATTATCATATCGAGTAACATGCATAAATATCATCACATCATCCATATAATAAATGCATATAGATCATTATCATATAGGGTCCATGTCTGGATATCATCATAAAACAATAAAAGTCCAAGTATACAATGATATCACAAAAATAATCAATAATTTACAAAGTCCCATCAATACAAATCAATTCAAGAATCATGACTACCTTTGGAGCCTATGGGTCTAACACCTGGATCACCTGCAACACCTGCACTAGCATCATCATCCAATGGAATCATTCTTCACTTTAATATCTTCATCATTCATTCAACTATCATCTATCATATCTTATACAGGATGTATCTTTCCTGAAACTAGACATTTTGATCATCTATCATGTCTTATACAGGAAGTATCTTTCCTGAAACTAGATGTTTTGATCATCTTTTGTCTTATATGGGATGTGTCCTTCCTGAAACCAGACTTGATCTCAATCCAATCAATTTTATCAATCTAATTCATCCGATCAATCTGCAATCTATTCACTCATTTATCTCTCATATAACATTCTTCTTCTATCGAGAGATCATTCATTCCTTTAATGCACAAATGATTTCTCGAGGGGGCATCATCATCAAATCAATATCCAAAAATCAGTATCTAGGGCACACAATCAAGATTTTTATCTCCATCAGGCACATTATCGAGACTTGATTTAATCTTTGAAATAATGTTGTCTTGACATCATTTCAAAGAGGGGCAAAATGTATACATATAAGAATTGGCTATGAGTGATTAAATAAATATTTTATATTTATTCTTCTATTAAATAGTTAATTTGAAAAGATTAATTTATTTAATTCATTTCGTGTCTTTCTATTAATTAATTTAATTGAAATATTTTATTAATTAATTCATCTATCCTATTTCTCTAATTAATTAAATATCTAAATATTTAATTATTTCCTCCAATCATTCGAATATCTAATATTTAATGGTTATTCTTCTATCCTATAGTCTCAAATATTAAATAATTCTTAATTAGTTAATCTCTTTACCAACTCATCCTTCCATCTCCACTTCATCTTTCCTTTGCTAACTCATCAATCATGTGGCTAAAGATATTAATATTTCTTAAATATTAATTCATCATTTATCTTCAACCTCCAAATTTAATGAAATATTGTGTACATACACATATTTCCTAACCTTCTTCTATATTCTCTCCAACATCCCTACATCTTACGAAGGACTTGAGTCCACTTGTCCTCTCATGCCTAAATTTTCTCCAACCATCCCTAGATTCTCTCAATCAACAACCCAGTCAAGGTGAGATGAGTGACACTTGTCTTCTCCTCCCCCCTTTCTCTCAATGTTCACCTTTGCTCACAGCCATCCAAATCTGCAGATTTGATCATGACCGTTGATTAGGGCCACATCATCTTATCCTCTCAAAGTCGATAAAATCAAGAGTTTGAATTGAGATAGAGTTAGTCTTCAAGTTAGTCTTCAAGTGAGTTTTTAAATCCAATCATTTGTGAAAACTTATGCATCTATGAGTTTTAATCTTGAAGCAAATAGCATAATTATTTAGCATTGCATATCATAGTATCAATTAACTATCAATTATCGGTCCATTCTTCAGATGCCATCTTGGAAGCTATCAGTGCTTGTATGAGAGCACACCATCTGCAACCAGGAATAGTGGAGTTAGGACATAATGAGACTTAAATCATGAAGGTAATAATAGTGTTTTTATTTTATATGTATTTCATGTAGTTTCATTGGTTGAGTTTGGATTTCCTGTAGCATTTCCTTTGTATTTTGTGAAACTAACATGTTGTAGGTAGTATTTTGATGATGAAATTCGAGTCGACATAGAATGTTTTAAGGGCTTCTTGATTGCTTATCAGATCGAAGTGCAGTGATGATTTATGGTCATTCAATGCTTGTAATTGATTTTTAATTTGTTGTAATGATCCATATGATGACCTGTAATGATTTGTAAATATTTGTGATGATCTATGATGTAAATATTTGTCATAGACTAAGTTGTAAAATCTATTTAGGGTAAGTCTATGATGATTTACTATGTCGATGATCAAAAGAAGAGTGTGTGTTTCTGCGAGAGAGAAGCTGATTGGAGCAAAAAAGGATCTGTACAACCAAGCAGAGAGTGCTATTTTTAGATCATACATTTGTTGTTCCCTAACAGTTGCAGCAGACTCAAAATCCCTTAACTGGGTACGTCTTAACATGCCTAATTGTATAAATCCCTTCACTGGGTGACTCATTAGTTTGGGTTCTAAATTATTTTACAAGGTTAATCCTAACATAGTAAATCTCCTAACAGGGATAAGGTAAATCCTTTAACTGGGGGACTCCTAACAGGGTCTTCTCCTAACCGGGCATAATTGTAAGCTCCTAACTGAGCTAGGCTCCTAACAGGGCACATTCTGAAAGAGTGCAAAAATATTGTGGGTACCAATTCGCACCGTGGTTTTTCCTATTTGGGTTTCCACATGAAAATATTGGTGTTCATGTGGTGATTGATTTGTGTTTGTGTTAAGTTGATATCTTTCTATTGCATGCATGATATGGAACACTTAAATGAGTAGTTTGATAACTCTAATTAGTAGATTGATTTCAGTGGCTACCGGTACTGGTTATGATCTATTATGGTGAAGTATTGATAAGTTTGGTTTAGGATTTTGGTTTGTTGTTAATACTGATTCACCTCCCTCTCAGTATTAACCGGATCCTCTAAATAACAATTGGTATCAGAGACTTGGTCCTCTGTGTGCAAAAGATTAACTACTTAAGGAAAAGATTTGGAAGAAAATGATGAAGGAGGGTCCTAAGTTTACTAAGGACAACTACACAATATGGAAAGATAGAATGAATATTTATATCAAAGGTATGGGTTCTCAGTTTTGGCAACATGTTACTACTAATTATGTACCCCCTACCGGTCCTCTAACTCTATATCAGCATAAGGAGCAGCTGGAAATCAATCAAGCATTAGAAGCCATCACAAGTGCAATGTCTGATATTGAATACATTGATGTACATGGATCACAAACTACATTTGAAGTCTGGGAGAAATTAGAACTAATCTATGGTGGTGATAAAAATGTTCAAAAAGCTAAGGAAACAATTCTTAGAGGTAAATGGATGATATGAGAATGGTAGAAAATGAAAATATAGCTCAGTATGGACAAAGGATTAAAGAGGTTGTTGATGGTATTAAAAGTGTTGGAGGAAAGATTGAAGATGACGCTGTTGTAAGTAAGATGCTTAGAACTCTTTTACTTTCCTATGCAATTAGAGTTTTCTCTATTCAAGAATTAAGGTTAGTAAGTAGTGATAAGGTCACTTTTGATTCTCTTATTGGTAAACTGACTACATTTGAATTAAATAGTTTTGATAATAGTATTTCTAAGACATCTGAATTGGCTTTTAAAGCATTTGTAATAGGTACACATGTGAGAAAAGGGAAAGATGTATGTCACAATTATGATTGTAGATCTAGTCTTGGCAGTAGCAAAGGAGATAATGATGATGAAGACAACTTGATGGAGTTAGGATATCTTTTGGCTAATAGACTTCCAAGAGGCACTAATAAATATAAAGGTAAACTACCTCTTAAGTGTTTCTCCTGCAATAAGGTTGGACATATTGCTTCAAATTTCCCTAACAGTGATAGAAAGGAGAAGTTTAGAATATATAAAGGAAAAGGGAAGAAACAATGCTATGTTGCAGTTGATGAAGGAGTGACAGATGAGGAATCTGAGGAAGAGGAGAATGAGGAAATTGTCTTTGTTGCTATGAAGGAAGATTTGACTAATGAAAAGGCTTTGGTATCTCAGTTTGACTGTAGTGATGAGTGGATAATAGACAGTGGTTGTTCACATCACATGATCGGTGATAAGAACAAATTCATATCCCTTAAAGAGTTTTATGTCGGTGTGGTAAGATTTGGTAATAACTCAACCTGCATGGTAAAGGGTAAATGATCTATTTAATGGAGTGGTAAGAGTAATGCAAATGATGTTTATTGGGTTGAAGGTTTAAAACATAACTTGCTGAGTGTTGGACAACTAAATGATAAAGGATATCACCTTGAGTTTAAAAAATGAGTGTGCAGGATCATGGGATGCAATGGAGATTTGATAGCTACTAGTAAACAGACTAGAGGTAACCTTTTTCATCTAAATGCTAATGTGAATAGTTGTGGCACAAAAGGTTATGTCATGTCAACTTTGATAACTTGATAAGGGTCAGCAAATCTAATATTGTGAGAGATATGCCCCAACTTGTTAAATTGGATAATCTATTATGCAAAGATTGTCAGATGGGTAAGATGACTTCGACATGTTTTAAGAGTCAATCTTTTTCTTCAGAGCATATTCTTTATTTAGTGCATACTAATCTATGTGGTCCTATGAGGGCTAGAAGTTTTTATGGTGACAAGTATTTTACGATTTTCACTAATGATTTTTCAAGGATGATGTGGGTAACTTTCTTGAACGAGAAATTAGAGGCATTCAAAAAATTCAAGATCTTTAAAGCCATAGTTGAAAAGGAAATTGACAAGAATATGAAGTGCTTACGATCTGACTGGGGTGGAGAATTTACTTTTGATGAGTTTACTAGGTATTGTGAAGAATATGGAATAAAGAGATAGATGTCAGCACCTAGGACTCCATAGCAGAATGACATTGCAGAGAGGAGAAACATAACAATAGTGGAAGCTGCTAGAACAATGTTGATACAAGGAGATGTTCCAAAAATGTTTTGGAGAGAAGCAGCTAGCATTGATGTTTATACTTTGAAATGGCTTCTTGTGAAGAAAGGTAATCATAAAACACCTTATGAACTTTAGCATGGTAAGACTCCTAATGTCAGCTACTTCAAAGTTTTTGGTAATAGATGTTTTATTAAGAGAGATGATTTTTACTAGAAAGTTTGCTGCAAAGAGTGATGAAGGGATATTTCTTGGATATTCTACCAAGAGTAAAGCATTCAAATGTTATAATAAAAGGACAAAGAAAATAGTTGAGAGTGTGAATGTTAAAATTGATGAATTTTCTGACAAACTTGATGAGTCCAACAGATCTGAGTCTGCTAATGATAAAGAAAAAGTTGTGTATATTGAAAGTGCAGGAGGAAGATGAGCAAAACAATGCAGAAGTAGGAGCTCAACTGATAAGCAATGAAGAAGATGATGAGCATAAAGAAAAAAGAATTGCACCGAAAATGGTAATCACAAGATATGTAAGGCTAAATCATTTAGAAGAATAGATTATAGGTGACAAGAATGCTAGTGTGCAGACAAGAAGAAAAATTAGAGAGAATTCCTGTCTGATTTAAACTATTGAGCCAAAAACTATTAGAGAAGCTTTGAAAGATGAAGACTAGTTGAATGCAATGAATGAAGAACTTGACCAGATTGAGAAGAATAATACATGGTCTCTTGTTCCTAGATCAGAAGAAAAAAATGTTATTGGGACTGTTATCACAAAATCTTGCACCCTTGCTGAGTTATCAAGTTAGCAACCTTGTGAAACATGGAAACAACCTCGAAGTGTGGGACCTTGCGCAAGAGGGTTGAATCTCTAGCGAAGGCCGACTTCCTTCTCAATCTAGTGTTGGCATTTCAATAAAAAGAAAGATTGTTGATATTCATTAAGGATATTGAGAAGGTTGTTGAAGATTATTTGATATAACTGAAAAGGGATGATAACTATCTTTATAACATTATTTTGTCATTGATGTCAAGAAATTGATTTTCTGATTCAGTATGATGTTGCCATATCTTAAGAAGTATGTTTTGATGAGTATTAAGTGGTCGGTAAGTGACACAAAAAGAAAGTGATAAGAAAGGGGAGAAATAAGTTATTCAATGGGCAACTATTACTGAGTTAGACAATGATGAGATCATGATGTTTAGATTGTTTTGATATCCTACATATGTTGTTGATTGTAAGGCTAATACTATACTATGTCACCGAGAAAAGAACCTAGTCGGTAAACCCTAAGGAGCCTAGTCGGTAAACCCTAAGGTTATTGATATTGGTTAATGAAGGTGGAGTGTATACCGAGTAAATTTTAGTATTTACCGAGTTGCAACTGAGTTATGACAGATCATATTGGATGGATAAAAGCATTATTTAATAAAGAATGTTGATGAGCTGGAGATGAATAAATGACTGGTATGCCATGCATGAAGTTTGTTAAGGATCTACGACAATAGAAGATTAGCAGGAAGATCTACAACATAGATTGAACCGCAATAATCTTGTGCAAGTTCCAAGAAAGGAATGCAAGTCCCTAGGCGAGGTAAAATGTTTTCAGACCGAAGGATACATTGAAACTAGTCAAGATTGATGATCTGATGGCTAAGATTGATCATGGGAAATGTGATTAAGGAGATTTAGCAGTTAGCAAATTGTTTATAAATAAGAAATTATTGATGAACAATGTATGAGGGTAAGTGTAAGCACAGGGATGCTACATAGTGATTACCGAGCACATAAGCTTGAAGACCTATTTGAATAACAGATTAGGGAGCCTAGCAGAGGGACAAGATAAGTCCTATGACTAGATTGTTTTGAGAAAAATAGAATCTACTTTAGCATTTTAGATGTGAAGTTGTAGATATATTTTTATTACTGTTATTTTGTAAGTGACAGAAAATCTCTTAACCGAATGGACTTAATAGTCTTATTTGTAAACCCTCTAGCAAGGTAACATTTTAAATGAGTGTTTGAAATCCTTTGACAAGGTCACTTCTAACAAAGTGAAGATCCTAATAGATCTGAGGGAAATCCCTTAACCAAGTCACATCTAGCAATGTGTTTGTAATCTTTAACAGGATTTGCTTTTAACCAAGCATACTCTAGAAGAGTATATTTCTTAGTGGGTTTGAAATCCCACAGTGGTTTTTCCCTATTTGGATTTTCAAGTTAAATCTGGTGTTATATGTGTTATGATGACTATGTGTTTATGAGTTTGCATGTTTAGCAGTTTTTGGTTATATTGCTAAAGTTTCAGTTACTGAGGTTGAATCTGTTGATTTTATGGAAGATTAAGTTTGTGTGATTCACCCCCCCCTCTCATCTTGTTAGCTATTGGCATCAAAAATTTACAATTGGTATTAGAGCTTTGGACTCTGGAAGAAAAGTTTAAAGGTACTTGAGGTAAATATCCAAAGATGTATAAAAGGGATGCACCAAAGCTGAACAAGTCAAGTTTCTCCACATGGCAAAAAAGGATGAAGCTGCATTTATCAGGAATTGGAGAATATGCAACATATTATTTGGAGAATGATTACATACCACCAAGCACCAACCCGATGACCTTGGAAGAGATAAAGGCAAAGCAAGAACATATTTAAGCTATGATTGAAATAACATCAGCATTGACCGACTCAGAGTTTAATGACCTAGAAGGCTGTAATGATGTAAAAGCAATGTGGACCAAGCTCATATCTGTATATGGCGGTGATGAACATGTCCAAAGAGAAAAAGTAGATAGTCTAAGAGGACAACTTGAATCCATGAGAATGAATGAAGGTGAGAACATAACCCAATATAGTACAAGGTTAAAGGAGACTATCAACCAAATTAAAGGAGTAGGAGGAACTATTGAAGAAAAGGATGTAACAAGTAAGTTGCTTAGAACCTTTCTACCTGCTTATGCCATTTGAGTCTCTGCAATCAATATATTGAGGTCTGCACCTAACATGTTAGTTTCTTTGGCTACTACTATTGGCAAGCTACATGCATTTGAGTTAAGTAATTTTGATAACAATGGGTCTTTGGTAAATAAAGTACAATCTGCATTCAGTTCTTTTCATATTGGTGAATCTGATGATTACAATGATAGAATGAGTAAGTAATTTGAAGGGAATCATAGTGGAGAAAGTGAAAGATTTCATAAGAACATGGAAGAAGTGCACAAACTATATGAGGAAATCAAGAAGCAAGAAGAGTTTGAAGCATTATTAGCCAGAAGGTTACCGAGAGGAAAAGGTAAGTATAAAGGAAAGCTACCTTTAAAATGTTTCAATTGTGATAAAATAGGACATATGGCTTCTAACTGTCCTAACAAAGAATCTAGTGAAAAGAGAGAATACCGAGATAACAGGTAGAAAGATAACCAATATAGAGGACACAGAGACTTCAGAAGGAGAGATAGAAAGACATGCCTAGTAGCTGATGAGGAATCCAACGATGATAAATCTGATGAAACTGATACTGAGGAAGTTGTTTATGTGGCTATTAAAGATGGATCAAATGAAGAAAGATATGAAGAAAAGGCCCTAATATCTCACATAAATAATAATGATTCTTAGATCATAGACAGTGGATGCTCACATCACATGACATGTGATAAACACAAGTTTGTTAAATTAGAAGACTATGACGGAGGCTATGTAAGATTTGGTAATGATGCACCATGTCTGGTGAAAGGTAAAGGATATATAACACTTCTTGACAATGCTAAATGTGATGATGTATACTGGGTTGAAGGATTGAAATACAATTTGTTGAGTGTAGCATAGCTAAACAATGCAGGATACCGAATAGAATTTTAGAAAGGAATTGTCAAAGTTCATGACAAGCATGGAAAGTTGGCTACTACCGAGACACAAACAAAAGGTAATACATTTCATCTTGACTCAACTAGGAACAAGTGTCTTTATGCAAAAATAGATGATACCTGGTTATGACATAAAAAGTTTTGTCATGTAAATTTTGATAATCTGATCAAAATAAGCAAGAAGCACTGAGTAAGAGGTCTACCGAGTCTGGAAAAACCTAAGAATGCTATATGTTGAGGATACCAGATGGGTAAGATGACAAGATCAAGCTTTACAGGTAAGTCCTACACTTCTAAAGGAATTTTAGATCTAGTACACACTGATCTTTGTGGTCCCATGAAAGTTCAAAGTTATTATGGTGATAAATATTTCATATTATTTGTGGATGATTACTCAAGGATGATGTCAATTATGTTTTTAAAAGAAAAATCAAAAGCTTTTCAAATGTTTAAATGGTAAAAGGAAAGAGTTGAAAATGAAACAGGAAGATAACTGAAATGTCTTAGATCTGATAGAGGAGGAGAGTTCACTTCTGATGAATTTAACTTATTCTACAATGATCATGGTATAAAAAGCCAAGTATCTGCACCGAGAACACCTCAGCAAAATGGGATAGCCGAGAGAAGAAACGGATCAATTGTGGATTGTGCCAGAACCCTGATGATAGAAAAAAGGATACCTCAAACATTTAGGAGAGAAGTAATCGACACTATAGTTTACACCTTGAACCAAGTTCAACTAAAGAAAGGAACTATGAAGACACCATATGAGATCTGGTATGACAAGAAACCTAAAGTAATTTATTTTAAAATCTTTGGAAGTAGATGCTATGTTCACAAAGATGACAAAAATGGAAAGTTTGATCAGAAAAGTGAAGAAGGAACATTTCTTGGTTATTCTTCTAGAAGTAAAGCATTTAAATGTTTGATCAAATCATCTAACAAAATAGTAGAAAGTTCAAATGTGAAAATTGATGAATTTGCAGAAAGAAATGATTCCAAAGAACCAAAAGATTATGAAGAATTCATTTATGTTCAACCAAGAAATCCTATCGAGAAAGTTGCTGAAGAAAATGAAGATAATGTCCAGTTACCGAGTGATGAAGAAGATCATACAGAACCTACCGAGCCTATATTAGCCAAATATGTCAAAAGACATCATGCATCAAGTCAGATTATAGGAGATAAGGATGAGCTAGTAATGACAAGAAATAAACTAAGACATAACACATGTCTGATATCTGAATTTGAACCGAGAATAGTAAAAGAGGCATTTAACAGTGAAGATTGGGTAAATGCTATGACAGAAGAGATTGATCAAATCAAGAAGAATGACACATGGATACTGATCCCAAGACTGAAGGACAAAAATGTAATTGGTACAAAGTGGATTTTTAGAAACAAGCTAAATGAAAAAGGTGAGGTCATTCGGAACAAAGCAAAACTAGTTTGCAAAGGTTATGCTCAAGAAGAAGGAATAGATTATGGTGAGACTTTTGCACCTGTGGCTAGACTTGAGGGAGTAAGAACATTGTTGGCATATGCTGCTTTCAAAAATTTCAAGATATATCAAATGGATGTTAAATCTGCATTTTTGAATGGTATACTAGAATTTGAAGTTTATATTGAATAGCCCGAAGTATTTGTTGAAGAAAAGAGTAAAGATCAGGTATGTAAATTAAACAAAGCTTTATATGGTCTGAAACAAGCACCTAGAGCATGGTATGAAAGACTGCACTCTTACTTAATCAAGATTGATTTTATAAGGACAAGTGAAAACAACAACATGTACATGAAGAGGGATGAGGACAATGGAATACTGATCTCAACCATATTTGTTGATGATATTACTGTGTATGGTAATGACTCCTTATGCAATAATTTTGGAAATGAAGTGTGCAAAGAATTTGCGATGTCATTAATCGGTGAGATAAAATATTTTATAGGTTTATAGATATTGCAAATGAAAGATGAGATTTTCATTACTCAATCCAAGTACATAAAGGAAATATTGAAGAAATTTGGAATGGAGGATTCTAAACCAGTAAGTACTCCTATGACTACTAACTATAAACTATCAAAGAATGATGAATCTGCATCTATTGATGAGACACTTTACCAATCTATGATTGGGAAGTTGCAATATGTTGTGCATAGTAGACTGGATATAGCACATGCAGTAGGTATTGTTGCAAGATTTTTTGTAGATCCCAAGGAAACCCATATGATAGCAATCAAGAGAATTTTCAGATACCTGAGAGGGACTGAAGATTATGGCTTAATATATGAAAAGAGAAATGATTTTGATTTAAAAGTTTATACTGATGCTAATTGGGTAGGCAACATAGATGATAGGAAAAGCACAAGTGGTGGAGCTTTCTGTTTGGGAGAAAGACTAGTAAGTTGGCTTAGCAAGAAATAAGGATGTATTTCATAGTCAACAACAGAAGCTGAATATGTTGTTGCAGCATTGAACTGTACAAATATAGCATGGATCAAACAACTGTTGGAAGGTATAAATGAGAAAGTTACCGAGCCAGTAACTATATTCTATGATAATACTAGTGCCATTAACATTTCAAAGAATCCAGTAATGCACTCTAAGACAAAACATATCTTTATAAAGTATCATTATCTCGGAGAAGAACTTCAAGAGAAGAAAGTTGTGCTAGAATATATCAGTTCAAAGGAGCAAATAACAAACATCTTCACAAAGCCACTGCCAAGGGACACTTTTCAGTATCTCAAAAGCAAGTTAGGGGTCCTACCCCTATCTTCTACTCACTGACAAAGCTCAGTGAAAGCATCAATTTGATGAATCTACAGAATATTATGTGTGGATTGATGCTGATTTACACACTTTAGAAGGTTTTCTAAAGGTGTGCAAAAAATAGTGAATAGAGATAAGTTGCTCTGATCGAGACTGAGATGATACACAACAAGGAAAATCACTTCACAAAGCAAGAAATCATGATTTAGTTCTTTTACTTTTTGGTATTGTTGTCAAAGGTGGAGAAGACTAAATGGTAAAATCCTAAATGAAGAAGATAACGAAAGACTAATGACAGGGAGAGAAGACTACAAAGGGGAGAAGACTGAATACAAGTCACAACTCAGAAGCCTAATGAAAAAGGGAGAAGACTTTAGAAGATTTTAATGGCTCAAGGATAACAAGAGAAGTCTAACAGCAATCTGAATCTGAATCAATTTGAATATCTTGTTGGTATTACCATTTAAAAGTTGGTTTTGCTATCAATGCCAAAGGGGGAGATTGTTGGCATTTCAATAGAAAGAAAGATTGTTGATATTCATTAAGGATATTGAGAAGGTTGTTGAAGATTATTTGATATAACTGAAAAGGGATGATAACTATCTTTATAACATTATTTTATCATTGATGTCAAGAAATTGATTTTTCTGATTCAGTATGATGTTGCCATATCTTAAGAAATATGTTTTGATGAGTATTACGTGATCGGTAAGTGACATAGAAAGAATGTGATAAGAAAGAGGAGAAATAAGTTATTCAATGGGAAAATATTACTGAGTTAGAAAATGATGAGATCATGATGTTTATATTGTTTTGATATCCTACATATGTTGTTGATTGTAAGGTTAATACTATACTATGTCACTGAGCAAAGAACCTAGTTGGTAAACCCTAAGGAGCCTAGTCGGTAAACCTTAAGGTTATCGATATCGGTTAATCAAGGCAGAATGTATATCGAGTAAAGTTTAGTATTTATGGAGTTGCAACCGAGTTATGACAGATCACATTGGATGGATAAAAGCATTATTTAATGAAGGATGCTGATGAGTTGGAGATGAATAAATGATTGGTATGTTGTGCATAAAGTTTGTTAAGGATCTATGGCAATAGAAGATCGGCAGGAAGATCTACAATGCATATTGAATTGCAATAACCTTGTGCAAGTTCCAAGAAAGGAATGCAAGTCCCTAGGCGAGGTAAAACATTTTCAGATCGAAGGATACACTGAACCTAGTCAAGATTGATGATCTGATGGCTAAGATTGATCATGGGAAATGTGATCAAGGAGATTCAGTGGTTAGCAAATTGTTTATAAATAAGAAATTATTGATGAACAATGTATGTGGGAAAGTGTAAGCACAGGGATGCTACATAGTGATTACCGAGCACAAAAGCTTGAAGACCTATTTGAATAATAGAGTAGGGAGCCCAGCAGAGGGACAAGATAAGTCCTATGACTAGATTGTTTTGAGCAAAATAGAATCTGCTTTAGCATTTTAGATGTGAAGTTGCAGATATATTTTTATTACTGTTATTTTGTAAGTGACAGAAAATCTCTTAATCGAGTGGACTTAATAGTCTTATTTGTAAACCTTCTAGCAAGGTAACATTCTAAATGAGTGTTTGAAATCCTTTGACAAGGTCACTTCTAACAAAGTGAAGATCCTAAGAGCTCTGAGGGAAATCCCTTAACCAGGTCTTGTAATCTTTAATAGGATTTGCTTTTAACCAAGCATACTCTAGAAGAGTATATTTCTTAGTGGGTCCGAAATCCCGTAGTGGTTTTTCCCTATTTGGGTTTCCACGTTAAATCTTGTGTTATATGTGTTATGACGATTATTTGTTTATGAGTTTGCATGTTTAGCAATTTTTAGTTATATTGCCGAAGTTTAAGTTACCGAGGTTGAATCTGTTGATTTTATGGAAGATTAAGTTTGTATGATTCACCCCCCCTCTCATCTTGTTAGCTATGGCATCAAAACTTTACATCTAGGTGTAGGTATTGAACCAACTCAACACTTCAAAACTTACTCCTAATCCTGTCCTAACAACTTGCAGAGGTAAAGGGAAGAGAGAATTGCCTAAAATAAAAGGAGGTGATGTACCAACAAGAGATTGTTCCTCTCCCTACCCAAAATAACACAAAGAATCAACTGAAATACCCAGGAGATGCACAAAATTTAGTTGTATGAGTGACCCCAATGCATGTATGGAGGTTAGAATTCATTGAATGTCAGGAGGGGTGAAGGTTTCCCACAAATCACACTCAGAAATAAGTTAACAAAGCATATATGAGAGAAGAGCCACCAAACATACACCTATGATGAAGGTAAGGAACATACACAACATACATAAGTTTGAAGGAAGGCAAGAATGGTGATTTCAATTCATTATAAGACCAATGGCCAAATTTACAATTGCAAAATTGTAAAATAAATACAAGAGAAGTGAAAGAGCATAGAATAGCTCAAGCCAATAGGGAGAGAACCCTTTACAATGAGGCTTAACAACCTTTATATATAAAAATGGTTTAAAGAGTGATCATGACCCCTATGTGTGCAGGGAAATGTCATTTTGGGAGTGCAATAAAGTGCTTGCACTTGACTTCTGTACATGCAAGCAACCTAGCCATACCCTAAAAATGCAATCCTAAGAAGAGTGGATTGACCGACCTTACAAAGTCAAAGCAGACAGACATCACATAAGTCACCACAACAAGAATGGCCTTGTACCTCTCTTGATGGAAATCCTGCCAAAAATATTAAATGCAACCTTGTGGCTCCACAAAAGAACGTGCATAAGTCACAAAAGTCATCAGAGCATTTAAATATTTGAGTGTTAATCATGCCATCCAGAAGTGTTGTCAGCTAGAAAGAAGTCTGAGGACTTTGGAAACTTAGATTCCTAAAGTGGGGAAGAAAAGGAAAGAATTTCGGAACCTCAGAATTCTAGGAAGGAGAAAGGAGAGCACCAGGGAACTTCAGAACCTCAGCATTTTGGAGTTTTGTGGAACTGAAAAAAGGGCTAAGGAAGGAACTTTGAAACCTCAGGGTTCTAGAGTTTCGTGGAAAGAAGAAAGGAAACAAAGGAAGAGCACTTCCGAACATAGGGGTTCCGGAGTTCCAAAGAAAGAAAGGAAGAAAGGCAAGGAGGGAACTTCAGAACCTTGGGGTTCCAGAGCTATGGAGAAGGAAAGGGAAAGGAACTTCAGAACCTCAAGGTTCTGGAGTTTCAGGAAAGAAGAAGGAGGCAAAGAAAAGGCAGGACTTAGCAAAGGAACCTCAGAACCTTTGGGTTCCAGAGTTCCAGGGAAGGAAGAAAAGGCGAAAGGAACTTTGGAACCTCAGGGTTTCAGAGTTCTAGGGAATAAAAGAGGAGGGGAAAGAAAGGGAGGAACTTCAGAACCTTAGGGTTCCAGAGTTCCAGGAAAAGAAAGGAGAGGTAGAAAAGGGAAGAAATTTTGGAACCTTGGAGTTTTGGAGTTCCGAGGAAGGGAAGAAAATGAAGAGGGAACTTCGAAACTTTGGGGTTTCGGAGTTCCGGAGAAGAAAAACAAGAGAAGGAACTTTAGAACCTCGGGGTTCCAGAGTTCCAAGGATGGAAGAAAAGGCTAAGGGAGGAACTTCCTCTGAGAAAGGCAACACCTCATACTTCATAATTCTTCTTCTATTCTCCTTGATCAACTGGGGTAGTGCTAGTCCATGGACAAAATGGGCATTCAGAAACAAACTTAATGAGGATGGTGATGTTGTTAGAAACATGATGAGATTGGTTTGCAAAGGGTATGCACAAGAAGAAGGTGAAGATTATGGTGAAACCTTTGCACCGGTGGCAAGACTTGAAGGTGTTAGAATTTTGTTTTCCTTTGCTGCTTTTAAAGGATTTAAGGTATATCAAATGGATGTTAAATCAAATTTTCTGAATGGTATCTTGGAAGAAGAAGTATATATAGAACAATCAGATGGTTTTTCATTGAGTGAATATGAAAATATGGTTCGCAAACTACACAAGGCACTATAAGGATTGAAGCAAGCTCCTAGAGCATGGTTTGAAATATTGCATGCACATCTGATCAAGATAGGATTCCAAAGAATCGGTGAAGATAGTAACATATATTTAAAGACTGGTGGAGACAAAATGTTACTTTCTGAAGTTTTTGTTGATGATATAATATTTGGTTGAAATGATTGCATGTGTATGTATTTTGTAGATGAAATGCAGAAACAATTTGAGATGTCTCTTATCAGTGAGATAAAATTCTTTATTGGTTTACAGATTCAACAACTGGAGAATGTAATATTTATCTATCAGACTAAGTATGTAAAAGAAGTCTTAAAAAAAATTTGCATGGAAGATTGTAAACCGGTTGGTACTCCGATGGTGAAATGTTATAAATTGTCAAAATAAGATGATTCACCACTTGTGGATGAGAAAGAATACAGGTCTATGATTGGAAAGTTACATTATGTTGTTCATAGTAGACAAAATATTGTGCATGTTGTTGGATTGGTCGCAAGATTTCAGAAAGATCCTAAGGAGACACACATGATAGCGATAAAAAGGATATTTAGGTATTTGAAAGGAACAATTTGTTATGGTTTGTGGTATACTTACAGTGATAATTTTTCTTTAAAAGTTTTCATAGATGTAGAGTGGGCTAGAAATGTTGATGATTGGAAAAGCACAACCTATGGAGCTTTATTTTTAGGAGAAAGATTGGTGTCCTAGATAAGCAAGAAACAATTTTGTATTTCAAGATCTACAGCTGAAGCAAAATATGTGGCAGCATCAATGAATTGCACTCAGGCTATATGGATGAGACATATTTTGGAAGGTTTTAAGGAGACATGTCTGAACCAGTGACTATTCATTGTGATAACACTAGTGCTATTAATATTTCAAAAAATCCTGTATTACATGTGAGAAAAAAGCACACTGAGTTGAAGTATCACTTTCTAAGGGAAAGAGTATAGGAGAAGAAAGTAAAAATAGAGTTTGTGTCTAGAAAAGAGCAGTTAGCAGATATATTCACTAAACCTTTGCCTAAGAAAACCCTTGAATATCTCTGAGGTAGATTAGGGGTTGTACCCCTGCACAAGATCAACTAAGATGCTGGTGATGCATCAATCCGGTGAATTCATTGAATATCTTTTAGTTTTGGATTGATGTGAAATGGGGTACTCCTCAGGGGGAGCAGCTACAATGAGATAACCAAAGATGTCAGCAATAGAGATGAAGATAATAGATGTATTTGCACCTTTGGCATTGTTGTCAAAGGGGGAGAAGAACTAGTTGAGAAGAATAACTAGATAACCGACCGAAGAAGATGTTGAGTAGAAGAGAAAGTACCAAACATATCAGTTCAGTTCATCATGATGAGGTTTTTTAGTATTGCCATCAAAGCCAAAGGGGGAGAATGTTGGCATATTGACATAACTCATAATGTGGATGGATATTGGCATAACTATTGATGATATTGATGAACGGGTATAAGGACTATTGGTGATGATATAGTTGAGATGTTGTTTGATGACTTGATGATTAGTTTGTGTTGTCATTGATGGCAACTATGGTTACATTGTTCTATCATGTTATTGAAGTCGTCTATGATTGACCAGAAAGCTATGTAATGGATTTGATAGTTAAATAGCAAATAGGACTTTAACTGATAAATGTGAAACTGTGTTATGCTTAAGTAATTCATGTTGGCATTCTACACTCTAATGAGAATAGTTGATGTTGTCATTGATGGCAACCAACTGGCAACCAATCGGCAACGGGTTTATCCACATGCACTAGCATATCAAGACATCATACACTAGCAAGCATTGGCACCGACACCATCATCGACAAACACTTTCACTCACATCCAGATTACACCAGAAATGAAGTATATCGACTCTCAGGCCGACATAAGACAAGTTTTGTTTATGTGAATTATATTGTAAATATAATTGATTATTTGTAAGATGACATGATGTATTGTAATAGACATATATGTATGAGATCGTATAGATCATTTTTGTAATGTAATGGATAGGTGATTATTATTGGTATATGTGAAGACAACGAAAGGTTTTTGTTAAGGTATCTAACTGAGCTTAAACAGGTACTGAATCAGACATTTGAGATGCTATTTTGAGTAGTACATTATATTGGATTTAATTATCCATTTTGTAGTCAGTGAGACTCTTTTGAGTAGTGTGCTCTAGGCAGTTGGCCTTCTTGCATGTGCAGACCCCTATTGTAAGTAGTATTTATTCATATTGGCCAGTGAGTAAATATTGTGGGTCACAAATCCCACCGAGGTTTTTCCCACACCGGGTTTCCTCATTAAAATATTCTATGTTATGGTGTGCATTTATGTTGTCTCTATTATTTCTCTTTACTGCACTATTTCTTGTTTACCAGTACATTGTTTTGGGTTGCAAAGATATAAATAAGTTTAAAGATTCCACTAACCAGTTAGACATTGATTCACTCCCCCCTTAGTGTCTTTGGGACTGTCATTGAATCTAACAATTGGTATCAGAGCTTGGTCCTCTATTTGCAAAAGCCTAAGAACTTGAGGAAGATTCTAAAACTGGTACAGATGGAGAATTTGAGAAAATAGTTGGAAGGAGCTCTTGAAGATTTTGATGCAGAAAAATTGAAGAATATCAAACTTGAAGATGATCTGAAGACTGCTAAGGAATTCATTAAAGGACTTTAGGAGAACCTGGTTATAGCACAAAATAAGAGAAAAGAACTTCATGAGAAAATGCAGAAACATGATGATGAAAAGGAAACTCTTAGTGATATTGCAGACAAGTTGAGGCAAGAGAACACTAACATGAGGAATGAAATGCAAGACTTAACCATGAGACTATGTAAGGATATTGAAGATAGAAAGAAGAATGAAGAAGATTTGACTAGAAGACTTAATGATGGAGGTAATGAAAATATGAGACTTCATCATGAAATTGATATGCTAAAGATAATTTTGATTCACATGCAATATGATAAAGAAGAGCTTGTTAGACAAGTTGGAATTCTTGAAAATGAGTTGATCACTGCAAATGAACACAAAGACAAATTAAAGAAAATTTCAAAAAGACTTGATGACATGCTGAAAAGACAAAAACTTGATGGAGATACAATTGGACTTGGATTTGAACATGGAGAAAGTTTTGGGACTGCAAACAATCAAGATCATAGTAAACTAGTAAGACAACCTAATTCTTATAAATTTAATGGGAAATGTTTTCATTGCAACAAGTTTCATCATAGAGAAAATCAATGCAGATTTAGAAATAATCCGAATACAAACTTACCCACCGGTCAATGTTCCAAATGCAATAAAGTTGGTCATAATTCAAAAAATTGCAGAATGAATGTGAAATGCTATGTTTGTGGTAGATTTGGGCATTTATCTAATCAATGCAGAACACAAACCAGTCAAGGATGTGGAAAAGCTATTTAGAGGAATAATGTAACTTACTATGCATGTAACAAGATTGGGCATATTGCAAAATTTTGTAGAAGCAAGACTATACCTATGAATAATAAAGGATCTAGTGTGAAGGGAAAAGAAAAGGTAAATGAAATAAAGCAAGAATTTTCAAAACAATGGATTAAGAAGGGAGATCAGAAAGTTGATGAATTTGTCTCTACACCACTTGAACATAGTAACCCTCCACCGGTAGGAGATTCTTCATCCAACTAAGGAATAATCCTTAGGGGGTATTGCAACAAATTGAAAATCATGCATTCTACCTAGGGTTGATGTTAAGTTCTCACTTAACCAGCGAGTATTTAATGCGGTTTTTGAAGAAATTTTTGGTTATATAACACCGGAAAAATCTCATTTCAAATCACCAAGCATTCAAGCATTCAAAGAGCATGAAATTGAGCAAGGGCAATCTAAAGGCGAAGAAGTGAAGTGATTTTTCAGGCATTCAAGGATTTCAAGCTAAGAGGTATTTATCTTTCGAAATGACATCCTCATCTTCTGCACCTGAGTTTATTGCAAACCCTATTGTGGTAGAAAACGTTAAGCACCCTAGGCCTATGTTTAAAATCATCCCTGAAACTGCCAAGCAAGATGATTCTATCAGAGCTTTTTCAAAAAATTTGAAGGGAGTCTCTTTTGCCGAAGACCCTAGAATGTACATTCATTGCAACATAGAAAATCTAGGAACTGATGATTTGGAGAACATGTATAGTGGTGCCATTACTGATGAACAAGGTTTAATTAAACTGGAGCATAAGATAGTTGAAGAATTAGGATTCATTGAGATACTGAACATACCTGAATTTCCTAAGGAGGTAGTCCGTCTAGTTCTGAGTATAATTCATGGAGAGTTCATGTGGCTTGACTCTATTTTTAAAATCTCTAAGGAAGCAATCAAGGCAATTACTAGTTTACCCTCAACTGGTAGTAGGCCCGACAAAACTAAGAAGGTACCTAACAAGGGAGTTATGGAGTTAACCGGAGCTACATCTAACAACAGATCTCTTAGGGTTAATGACATTACTAATGCTAATGTGAGATATGTGAGCATGGTACTTGGGTACAGAGTAACTCATGCAAACAGATTAAATTCAATTTCTAGCTTATGTATTCATAATGCATATGAGATGGTAAAGAACAATGCTAAAATTGATATTTGTGAATGGCTTAAAGATGAATTAATAGACAACCTGGAAAAGATTAAGGGTGACAAGAAATGGACATTTCATTTTGGCAACCTACTTGTGTGTCTAATGCTTTACTTCACCAAATAGATACCCAACATTGGTCATAAGGACTTTGGATATGACATCTTGATAGGAAAACAAATCAAGGAAGCTATCACCGGTATGGACTCTATCAGTGACAAAATTATAACAAATTACTTTAAAAACTTTCAGACTAGGATGAGAGCTAGAGAATGGTTACCCCAGAGCATAGTAGACAAGTATGAAAAGCAAATCTTCTTTGTAATCAAACGTGATGAGACATGGATGGAAGGAGTTAGCCCTAGAACTATTTGGGTTACTGAAATGGGTTATGAAGTTGATTTACCCATTCTTGAAACATATGCTAAAACACTACTTGATGCACCTAAAGAACCATTTGAAGAAATTTTTGGTAATGCCGAGACCATTGAGAGTGTTGTTTAGATGCAGAAGTAGAGAAAAAGGAGAGAAAATTTTATTAGAGATGCATCCAATATGGCTAAGGAGGTCAAGGAAAATGTAATGAACATAAGTGGTATATCTGCCAATGAACTGGAAGGATTAAAACTGGAAGCTCATGTTTCACCGATTGTTACTTCTTCGGATACAGATAGTGGGAAAGTAGCAGAGTTCAAAAGAGTTGAAATAAAGAAGAGGAAACCCTCATCGGTACCCTCTCCTTCTTCCAAAATGACTAAAACTTTGAGGAAGAAGCAACAAGTTGTAAGGGAACCTAAAAAGAAACTAACACCAAAGAAGAAATAGACTAAGAAATCGGATACTCTGATACCAGAGGAACTGGTAAATGAGATAACATAGGATGGAAATCTTTGCAATGCAAAAAATACTATCATTCTTACAAAGATTCAGACCAAGACACTATAGAGGCTAGTATAATTTTGCATTTAGACATCTATAAGAAAGTTTTGATTGAAGTTGTAGATGATCTGCCGAATGACTTATATTTAAGGTTAGAAGCTAAAAGAATGTCAGTGATGGAACTAGATAAAAAGCTAAAATTTGAAGCATTATTGGTAGTGCACCCTGTAAACTCTAGAGAGGAAATTGATGAACTAATTTATGAAGAAAACCGATCGGTTTTTATCAGTGGACATCGACAGGTTAGCCTAATGGCTGGGAGAGTTAAGGAGATTGCTGATGAGACTACAGACAAATGGGAATAATTTATTGAAAAGGAAAAGAAAGAGGAAAAGGAAAGACAAAAAATAGATAACTATTTTGCTAAGGTGTACCAAAAGGACAAAGGAAAAAGAAAGATTGGTGGTGTACCTGCTATAAAGGTAACAGATAACATCCCTCCACTAGCTTAGGATACCCCTCCATTAATTTTAGCATCACCGATACATACAAAAAATCAATCGGATAAGGAAACTGATGAAGTAACTCATGATGATACTAACCCAAAGTTTGAAATACTTTTCACCATGAATGTGGATACATAGGATATTAACATTGTTGTTGATAAAGAGACTGCAAAGGTTAAGGTAGATGATGTTAAGGACAGTAAGATCTCTGAGATACCGACACACACTGTTGACTCTTAGAAGACTAAGATACTAGCACAAGCTGAGTAACCGAAGACTGAGAAACCAATAGAGGATAAGGTAACTAACACAGAGCAACCAGAATCAAAGAAACTGACAGTTGAAGAGGTACTTGTACAGACTGAAAAATCAAAAGCAGAGGTACAAACAAAGATAGAGAAACCAGAAGAAAATGTAAGTAAAGAGGAAGCAACTCATGGAAATAAGGAGGAAATAGTGAAGGTAATTGGGCAAGCATCTTTTGAAAGGAAATCCATAGCAGAACCAAGCACATCCACTGGAGAATTCAGACCAACTAACATAACAGATGTTCTATTGGATTCTATCAAGAGGATAACAGATTGCAATGCCTTAGCATTTAAGGCTATTGATAACACATTACCTATCTTGAAGATGATTGCACCTACCTATAAGATAGATCACATTAATGATTCTTTAGGTAAATTGGACACATTGTCCAAATTCATTGTTGAAAATTTCATAACTATAGATAAGGTGAATGAGGATACTATAAAGTAAAGAGTAGATAAAGAGAAAGGAGAATTCTCTGAGAAAACCATAAAAAACAATTGGATCTAGAGATTGTTGAAGAATTTGGTGTTGTGGTTTCGAATATGTGTTTTTAACATTGTAATGAGGTTATGACCGCAACCGCATCATGTTTTGGCTACCGGAAGTCATTGTCTGATGTATTTTCTGTAGGGTTTAAGAACTAATATTCAAATCTTATAACCGGTAATGATTTTGAGTTCGGCGGTGTATTACATTATATTTATAAGAGGGTGATGACGTGGCTAAATCTGCGTGAAGTGTTTAAATGTTTTTTTGGCACGATTAAAGATGGAATCTCTTTGGAAATAGTGAAGAACATAGAAGAATGTTTTAAGGGCTTGATTGATTATCATATCAAAGTATGGTGATGATTTATGATCATTCAACAACTTTAATTGATTTGTAATTTGTTGTAATGATCCATATGATGATCTGTAATGATTTATAAAGATCTGTGATGATCTATGATGTAAATCTTATTATGAGGTTAGCATTTTGTAACCGACTAAATTGTAAAGTCTATTTAGGGTAAGTCTATGATGATTTACTGTGTTGGTAATCAAAAGAAGAGTGTTTGGTTGAACTAGTGTGTGTGCCTGCAAGATAGAAGTAGATTGGAGCATAAAAGGATCTGTACAAGCAAGCAGAGAGTGCTATTTTTAAATCATACATATGTTGTTCCCTAAAAGATGCAACAGACTCAAAATCCCTTAATCGAGTAGGTCCTAACAGGCCTGATTGTATAAATCCCTTCACCGAGTGACTTATTAGTTTGGGCTCTAAATCCTTTCACAAGGTTACTCCTAATAAAGTAAAGTTCCTAATAGGGCTGAGGTAAATCCCTTAACTAGGAGACTCCTAACAGCGTCTGCTCCTAACCGGGCTAGGCTCCTAACAGGGCACATTCTAAAAGAGTGCAAAATTATTGTGGGTACCAATTCCCACCGTGGTTTTTCCCATTTGGGTTTCCACGTGAAAATCTTGGTGTTCATGTGGTGATTGATTTGTGTTTGTGTTAAGTTGATATCTTTCTATTGCATGCATGATATGGAACACTTAAATAAGTAGTTTGATAAATCTGATTAGCAGATTGATTTTAGTGGCTACCAGTACTAGTTATGATCTGTTTTGGTGAAGTATTGATAAGTTTGGTTTAGGATTTCAGTTTGTTATTAATACTAATTCAACCCCCCTCTCAGTATTAATTGGATCCTCTAAATAACAACCATCAATGCCAAAGGGGGAGATTGTTGGATATTGTTAGTCATTGTTGTTGCTAGGATATGTTGTTCTCATTGATGTCAACATATTCCTATGTATTGCTTCAGTAATTGTAGATTGGGAAGATCTTATGATTCGGTTTGTAGTGTTGGTTTGTTGATCACTATTTTGGAGAGTTCGATATATCCTCCAGTATATTCCACCATGATCAGATCTTGTGTTGAGCTTTTGGGATATTTCTTGGGATGGTCTTGTGTATCTTCATTTCAGATGGATCATGATTTGGTGCTCTACAAGTTATCTTTCTTCATGACAGTTGCTGTTTGGTTGTGTTCTTAAGCTTTCAGATGTTGACCAATGAAGATTTGATAAATGGTGTTGGTGTAGCTATTCCTAATCATTCTAGTGTGCTTTTTGGTCTTTCCTAGTCATGTCCTATTTGTTTTAGGGATCCACATTTATTGTTGTGCATTTTTTTGGTGGTTTCTATCAACCGGTGTTGATTTTTGTGTTAACATGTGATTTTTTTGTTGGTGTAGCATGTTGCGGTTGATCTTGACATGATTTCCAATGGAGTTGTGCATTTGGGAATTTTTTTAGGTCCATGTTATTCCATGTAAACCATCATATTAGTCTGCTGGTCAATCTTTGTATCGTGTGATGTAATTTTGTAATTGAAGGTTAAGGGTTTAGTTGACCTTGTTATCAAAGTTGATGAATTGTATAAATAGGTGATGTATTCATATGATTTAGGTGTTGATGTTGTGTCTGCATTATCAGAGAGAGTTTTATGTGTGAACAAGTGATTCATCCTTCGGTGTTGAGTTTGAGGTGAGATTGGTGTTGTAGGGAAAACATTTGTGCTTAACCGAAACTGTAATCAGACATTAGGAGATTCTATTCTTTCAATTCATTTATTCTAGATTGTAGTCCAAATCTTATTGTAAGTCAGTGAGACTTCCATGGGGGTTGTAACCTTCTGGGCAGTATATTTGAGCAGTGAGCTCTAGGCAGTGTGCCTAAACGCATGTGCATTTCCCATTGTAACATTTTCACATACTACTGCAAAGTATCATCTTACTCTGGGTAGGTTCCCACCATGGTTTTTCCCTTAATCGGGTTTTCCATGTCAAAAATATTGGTTTTGTGTGTTGTGTTGTTAATTTGTTAATTTGTCTTATTACTATAGTTTATTAGATCTATGTTTTGTGATTACGTTTGATATTCTAGCGAAGACTGATTCACCCCCCTCCTCTCGCAGGTATTTCTTCTTGGTTGCTGCTAACAGGCAAAAGTGGGAGGATTATTTTCTATAGTGATCTTAGTTATATTCATTATCATGAATGTATGAGGTCCAAAATATCTAGAAATAATTAAGTCTAATTCAATCCAATAAATAGAAATATACTCAATGTGTTCTATTCTTAATATATTGTAAAAAAAAGAAAGATAAATTAGTTCATAGAACCTATCATTATTATTTGAAATTAAATATCTTGCTAAGTATTTATTGACTAGAGAATGATTCCAAGGATTTAGGGTGATAGATATGTTGAATTCAATAAATTTTTATATCCTTTGATCAACATGTATAATTATGGCGATTCAATGTAACAACTATATAACATGGAAAAATAATAAAATAGGTAACGTGACACCTTGAGAAAATATGGAAATCAATGTTAGTTCATTTAATACTTGATTTCCATGAAAGGATTTAGGCACATTAACCCTTTATTTTATGTAATAAAAGGACCCCATAGGATGTGCAATTTGGCACTTTTCAATTGTTTTAATAATAATTATCTCAACCAACTAATTAAATAGGACTACCCTAATTTTATAGAAATTGTGGAAATCTATAGCTCCTAATACCAATAAAATGCATAGTTAAATAAATTTTACTAAAATACTTACAGACTTTAAAAAATGACTCCCAAATCTAATATAATATTTGAATGTTGTTAGAATTGAAAGTCTTAACACCTTTTCCTATGAGGAGGATCAAACCAATGACATGGTGCTTGTGTTATGATGGGGTATCAGTTACACTATTTGATGTGGCACCTATGTAATCTTGAGTAGGCTACTAATGTTTCATTGACTCCATAATGGTAACATTAATAAAGAAGTAGGAGGATTATGTAGGCATGTAAACCACTAATTTGTAATATATATTTTTGGCGGTGACAAGTAACAATAAATACACAAGTATATTAGACATTAATGATTCCATTGCAATACCTAATTAACATCTAAAAAATGAATTATAATGGACACGTGATATATGATGGTGTGAGTTCATTATTGAAGGACATGGTACTATGGCCTCCTATCTACAATCTATATCTCTCTTCTAGATGGTGCTCTTGCTCTTCAAAATAGGGAGAAATTTGTTCCTATATTCACATCATAAATATGAAAATATTAGTTAGTTCATAAACTCAAGGAAATTTGACATCATCAATAATTATATATAGTAGTCTCCATAATAATATACAATTAAAGAAATCATTAGTGCCTTATAAGATTTGTAAATTATAAACAATCTCATGGATGATACATTAATATCAATTTTGAACAATAATATTTAGGAAATTGTAAATGTGCAATAAACATGATATCATTCAATTGAAATATCATTCAAGTTTAAACATAGAATTTTGTGTTAGGAATTAGGAAGGACAACTGAGGGGGGGAGGAATCAGTTGTCAATAAATTATAACCCAAAACCAATTATTTCAACTTAAAACTCAGTGCCGATAAAATAGATTAACAATTATAGCAATACCAAAACAACTTAATGCATGAAAAAAAAATAAAAACACATCCACAACACATGACACAGAGATTTTGACGTGGAAACCCTGTAAGGGGAAAAAACACGGTGGGAAACCTTACCCACAATCAGATGATACTACTGCAGATAGTAAGTGAATACAATAATGGGGTTTGCACATGCAGAAAGGCCAACCACCTAGAGCTCACTGATCAATCACAAAATAGGAGTCACACTGACTACACAGTTGGATCGTTAAATCCAATAACAATGTATTGCTTCAATATAGCATCTTCAATGCTGGATTCAGTACCAGTTTAAGCTCTGTGCATGAGGACCAAATACCTTCATGACCTTTAACAACCTTCCTTTAACCTTCAGATGATATCTATGTGATTTTCACAAGGATCTGCTTCTTTTTGCTCTTCACAATGATCTTCAATATATGCACACTTACACACACTTCTTCCAAATAAGATCTTACAATTATTTATATAAAACCTAAAACCTAATCATTAGGTCGACTCCCAAAAGATATTACATTTAAATCAATTACAAAATAGGTATTGGTGCAATACAATATGTTAGCCTCAATACATTTACACATTATCCAATCAATAAATTATTTCCAATTCATGTTGTGTTGATCTGGAACATGATATCTTGTATCCGTCAATAACCTAGACCTATCTACCGGTAAAGGCAAATATGTGAACCCGATCAGACCAATAAGCAAAACACCAAATGTAAACATCCAATCCATGTCTTTGACATAAAAAATGATCTCTAGATGATAACAAGTCATCATCAACTTCCTGAGCTGCCGGTGAAACATATTAGCTGTTAGTGAAACATATATCAATGACTGTGCATAAGCCAATATCCATATCAGGACCACAATGTGTCGGTTCATCAACAAACCAATATAACCAGAGTGCCAAATCAACAACGTAGACCTCTAGAAGGATAAGTGTTGACATCAATGACAAAACCAATGCAACACATGACGAAGTCATCCATAATACCAACATTTTGAAACATTCATAATTTTGCATCTTATAAACCTTATATCTAGCCTCTTGTATTGATAAGCCAGTGCAACACATCTTGAAGAGGTTATGAGTTAACTTCTATTAAGACAAGAGTTAACTCAATGAATTAGATATATTGATGGCACTTGAATAGATAGAGGTAAGACCTAATTATTATTATTCAACATAGGATGAGATAGAGGTGGAATATAATTTGCTCCTATCAAGGATGACTGTGCACATTATTTCTTATAAGGTAAACCTGGAAAAATAATACATTTATCTATGCAATAGAATATCACACCAACACTCACACCATTTTTTTACTCTTTCTATCCTCCTTCCCTCTTGTACATTCTCTTATTATCTTCCAAATCTCTATACTAGATTTTTGAGATTTCTATTCAAAACATCCCATTTTATATATTATCCATCCAAGTTATGTTCTCATTGAGACCCTTAGGACAACTTATTATCCTCCAAAACCTTATGCTATCCTCCAAAGCATTAGACATAAAACTACTTCCTAAAAAATCTCTTGGTATTTTCTTCCCCATCCTCAACATTAGCCACAATAGATATCACATTATTTGAATTGACCATAATTTAACATACTAAATTTATAACCTAGTTTTTCCTGTAAACTTTGACACACAAGATCTCAATATTAAAAACACTTTTATAGGATTTTCATGCACTAAAAGGGAGAAGAAAATGATAAATGAAGGTGGGAGGGATTATGATTTGCATAGAAATCATGACATTGTTAACTCTAATGTTGAGATACTATGCTAGAAAGCTAATATTTTAATGTTAGTATTCAATAACAAGAGAAAGATCCCTAGAATAAAGATAACCCATACTTATAAAAAATTAGATGGAATTACAATCTAATATGATAAATGTCATTATATTCTTAATAAAAAAATCTTTAATAAGTAGATAAATCTATCCAACAAATTATTTGCGTAAGAGAGAAAAATGTGATACTAACAAGCAACTTTGAGGGCATTTTGGATATGGAAGAAAAAAGGATCAACTTGCCCTAAATCTAATTTCACAAGATAAAAATAGAGAAACAAAGTACCTTGAATGTCGTGATCAAATCTTGATTTGTTAAATTTTTTGCATAGTAGAATACAGACCTAGCTGAAAGAAGAGACAAAACTTAGAAAACGGAGCAAATAACAAAAGAAATGAACAAAACATTAAAATGAATTTGCATATGAATGAAAACTAAATTAATTCATTGTATTAACCAATGTGCAAATGTGTGCAATTATACAAAGAGAACCATCACCACAAAAGAAAGGAATTGTGGAGGTAACAAGGACAAAACAACCACATAGAACAAAACTTGTAGTGAAAGAGGTCGAACAGGTTGTTGCATGTCTATTATTCATGGGGAAAATTAATCGCATCAGTTAACTTTAACATAGCAACTGCACTACTACCATGCAATTGATGGTTTCCCATAAATCACGGAGATGGTGGTGCAAAAAACTAACACTAACACCCTCCTTAAGTCTAACTAAGGAGAGATAAACCTAATAAGAGGAAAGAGGAAAAACACAGTGGGAACAAAACCCCCCCTCATTACAAGAGATGCAACTACATGAAGTGCAGAAGTACATCCTTTGAGAGACAAGAAAAGTGTGAACAACTATCAAATGATAACTTCTGCCATAATGTTGAATGAAGAACCTCCTCAAAAGCCAAGATAATGATCAAGATCAAGAATCTACATTAGCGCCCACAATGACACTACTCGAACAACAATCAGATGGCAAACAAAGGCAAAACATCTGACATTTGAAGATGCACGTGGCACATGAATCTGCATGAGTGACCCCAATGACACTACTCAACCATGCAAGACGAAGCTGCTAGTCAAAAATACAGGTGCCAATAGTGAACTGATCAAACTTGAAACAAAACCAAGAAGCATTAGCACTAACAGTAGAAAATATCCCTCATAATATGACAAAGGAGAAACAAGACAGGTCCACTGAAATGATGTGTCATAAAGGAGAAGATGAAGGCAAGACCCATGCAAACAAGAGCATGAACAAAGGAAGGAAGGAGCACGCTCTAGAAACAAAGGTTTACGTCAACTTCCATTCTTCAGAAATCTGTATGCAAATAATTCTTCCTTCCTCCTAGCTCTCGGGCTCTGATACCATGTTAAATTTTCTGCATAGCAGAATACAACCCTATCTAAAAGAAGAAACAAAACTTAGAAAATAGAGAAAAGAACAAAAGAAATGAACAAAGCAGAAAAATGAACCTCCATATGAATGAAAACTAAATTAATTCATTGTATTAATCATTGTGCAAATGTGTGAATTTATACAAACAGAACCGTCACCGCAAAATAAAGGAATTGCAGAGGTAACAAGGGCAAAACAACCACATAGAACAAAACTTGCAGTGAAATAGGTGGAACAAGTTGTTGCATGTCTATTATTCATGGGGAAATTAATTGCATTAGTTAGTTTAATCATAGCAACTGCACTACGGCAACGTCTACCCAGCCCCTACGATGCACCGACATCTTATGCATACAATACATGTTATACATACATTACATGTTACACATACATATAACTGCATGGCAATGTCTACCACATCCTATGCATGTAATACATATTACTCATACATTACGTGTTATATATAACTGCATGTAATACATATTACTCATACATTACAAATATATATAACTGCATACCTGCATGCCGATGCATTGTAGAGACTGGATAGACATTGCCCTGTACTGCACTACCACATGCAATTGATGGTTTCCCATAAATCACGGAGATGGTGGTGCAGAAAACTAACGCTAACATGATTAACATGAGAAAATTCACGGGAGCACAGATGCGTGATTAGGTATAGGTTGAATATTTTTCTTTGACTGGCAACAATAACTTTTTTATGGGATATGGATTTCGTTTTTTCAATTCAATCTTTTGACTAGTGTAATTTTGAACCATCATTATGTCTGTATTTGCTCTTTCACGTGCGCCCATGGTCCTGTAAACCCTAAATTTACCTCTTTACCTGTATCAATAAATACGCTAAAGTTTAAACGGAGTACCCATCTCTTGCGTAGCTTAGCTATTAATAACGAGTAAGGCGAGAGGAAGAGCATTAAGTGAATTTGATAACGAGTAACCCTCCAATGGGACTGCCAACAGAACTTTCCCGGAGAGCAACTTCCAATGGCCATGGCGAAGACAGTGCTTACTTCGATGGCTGGAAAGAGTACGACAGAAATCCTTATCATCCTCAACATAACCCATCTGGAATTATTCAAATGGGCTTAGCAGAAAATCAGGTGTCTGTTGTTATTGCATTCAGTGACAGATATCTTGTTGGCTATCGTTAGAGAATTCTTATTTCTTTATTTATCAAAGCTGTAAACTAATGCCATTGCTTTTTTAAATATCTTGCAGCTTTCGTTCGATTTAATAGAAAATTGGGTAAAAGAACACCCAGAGTCTTCCATTTGCGCGCAAGAGGGGATTTCCAGTTTTAAGGAGACTGCGAACTATCAAGATTATCATGGCCTCCCCAAGTTCAGAGAGGTAGAAATTTTCAGCAGCAAATTAGTGTTTAACCGTGAAAAATATATAAAAGTAGAGAGTATTTTTTTATAGTATATCAAATTTATTGTTGAATAAATTTATCGAAGTCAATGTTAAAAATTATATATATCATTTTTTATGGTGGGGGCTCTTTTATTTGTTTTCATGATATTTTGCCATCTCTTGACTCTTAATATAGCATTAAAAGATTAATAAAATTAATATTTATTAATGAAACTTATATATCATTTATGGTGGACTGTTAATGCAGGGTATTGCATTATTTATGGAGGAAGTAGGAGGAAGAAGAGTGAAATTTGATAAAGATAGAGTAGTCCTCACTGCAGGAGCAACTGCAGCTCATGAGGTGCTAACATTTTGTGTCATGAATCCAGGAGAAGCTCTCCTTGTTCCATCACCATATTATCCTGGGTAACTAAAACTTATCTTAATATCAAGAATCTATTGCTTTACAAATTGTTGGGTTAGAGTTTATATTGATTGGATTGAGAGATATAAATCTGATGTACGCAAATGTTGACAAGCAGGTTTGATAGGGATTTGAAATGGCGGACTGGAGTAGAGCTCATAGCAGTTGAGTGCAATAGCTACAACAATTTTCAAGTGAGAATGAGCATGCTTGAAGAAGCGTACAGACAGGCAAAGTGTCAAAAGATAAGAGTGAAGGGCATTCTCATAACAAACCCTTCCAATCCACTGGGTACCACCATGAGTGAGAAAACACTAAGAAATATACTGTGTTTTGCAAAAAAGAAAAATATTCATCTCATTTGTGATGAGATTTATGCTGGGTCAGTGTTTTCTGGTGAAAGGTTCGTGAGTGTTGCAGAGGTTGTACAAAGTGAGAGGGAGTACGAGAATGTTCACATTATTTACAGTCTATCAAAGGACATGGGATTGCCTGGATTTAGAGCAGGAGTCATCTATTCATATAACAATATGGTTGTTACATCGGCTCGTAGAATGTCAAGTTTCTGCATGGTTTCCTCACAGACACAATACTTGATGGGCGCAATGCTAAGTGACAAAGAGTTTGTGATAGAATATGTTAAAGAGAATAAGAAGAGGCTACGAGAGGTACATAACATGTTTGTGCAGGGATTGCGTGAGGCAAGCATTGAGTGTTTGGCCAACAGTAATGCAGGACTTTTCTGTTGGGTAGACCTCCGCCATTTGCTTCACAAAGAATCGGAGCTTGCACTTTGGAAGGAAATTGTCAAAGACATTGGACTAAATGTATCACCTGGGTTATCATGCCACTGTAAAGAGGAAGGATGGTTCAGGTTCTGCTTTGCTAATATGACCTTGAACACCATGCAAGAATCACTCGCTAGAATTAAGCATTTTATAGAAAGGAGGAGCAAGATGTCCACGTCCCTGCCACTCTGTGAACAAGGATGTAAACTTTCCTCATTAACCCCATCAAACAACAAACACAAACTTCCCACAGAGCCTTGGCACCTCAATTACATGTAAGGAAGGCTAGTGAAAACTACAGGTTGCATTCTGTGGTTGGAATATTAATCTTGACATTTCATATAGTCCCACTAACTATGTATGTGAGGCTAGTTATATACACGAAGTACACTCATAATTAGGAATTTATTAGAAAATAATTTATTTTGTTCTGGTAAAGTCTTTAGGTAGATTGATTTACAAACAATAGAAGAAATAATGAAGGAAATAGAAAATCATATGTAATATGTCTAAGATGATGATGCAAGTTGATAATATAATAAAAATCTTTATAATGCTTCAGCACAAATGTTTGTTTCTATTAGGACCTAGGCATAAGGCATGTATTTAAATGTTTAAAGAATATCATTAAATTGAAAAATAGAATACATAGATCATCTCATAAACTAGAGCTAGGTCATCTGATAATAAGTAGTAGAAAAATGGTAGCAAGGATTAATTTGAAATTTAAGTTTTACATATTTGAAATTTAATTTATGTGTGCAAAAGTGTTCTTGGTCATATCTATGCTTTCATACCTAAAAGTGGATGGTAAGTTTGATATCTAAGTACATCATAATTTTCTCTCAGGTTAATGTCATCAAGTGAATTATTATTGAAAGTATCCATCAGCTTGTAGAATTATTATTGCATAAAGTGACCAAAGTGGGCACAAAAACAATGAAAATGTTAATTAGTATATGATTTTCATCATTACACTTAAAGTAAAATAGGTAGTCAAGAGGGAAAGTAAATATTTTAAACACTTAAAGGATATAAATATAAACAATAATTCTTGAATTCTCCTCAACATAAGTGCTCCAACAAGAAATATACAAAATAAAAATAATCACGCAATTAGTATCACCTATCACATATAGAGGCACCAACTACACATTTCTTGAAAACTATCTTCAAAAATATAAAACTTAAAATGGATTAGGATCCAAGTCTCTATACAAGTGGGAAGTGATCAGATTGTTATGCACACCAGTATATTGAGAGGAGGGGGGGATAGGGGCTAAATCAATATATGCCAATATAAACCTGATTGAACATTAATTATCATAAACAACTTTCTCTAGAAGAAAAAGAACTATCCTCAATCCCAAAACATCATTAGTAGCGTATACTAATGTTTTCTTAGTAATCAAGTTACTTACTAAATGATGAACATAAGAACATATCCGCACAAAGAAAGACTAGATTTATGTGTCCAAACTCAAATTGAAAAAACCACAGTGAGAGTAGCTACTTGGATTAAACACCGAAATTCAGCCTCACAAAAAGAATAAGGAATTTACAATGTGAAGTAAGCACCAAGCTACTAGAGACACCAATCTCCAATTCCATTTGTATGAACCAACCTATAGGGGACATGAATCCCCTTCTCTAAGATATGAGTATGAGCTCAACATGTGAGACAAAAATCTCATTAGAATACAAGAGATATGAAATGTAGACCTTCAAGGCTAAATACTTAGCTTATTTATGCTTTGATCAACTTTATAACTTCCTTACATAGTGCATATGATCTTCAAATGAAACCATACTACGATTGAGATGTTTCCCACACATCATTAGCTACATACTCACACATCAAACACACCTTTCAAATATGCATATGAAAGAATACACTAGGTATGAATCTACATCAACTATATATATGAAATATAATGATAATTACTTTGATATATCAACCTAGAATAATATTATTACATCTACAAGCTAGCCAAGAGAATAAACCTTAAATCAAATATACAATAGGATTGATCCAAAATCCCATATGTTACTCCAAGTTAATGTACAAGCTATATGAGTTACCCAACTCACACTCTACTAGCCCCATAGTACATCAAAATGATATCTTTGACTGGCACATGTTATAATCCTCTAGAACATCAAATTATAATACCAACATAGTTATCCAACTAGCATAGTGAACACTTTGTCACTTCTAACTTTCTATTTACTAAAGCTTAGCCTCTAAAACTCTGGGGTATGACACATCATATGTATTCTTACATAACTTTCAAACCATGGCCCATGACACAATACAAAACCAAACACCATGATAGTGCATATGATAATCAAATTAAACCACACACTATTGTTGAAAATTGTAGCTAGCTCGGATACCTGACTATTGAATTTTAATGTTGTCAATGACAATTAAAATTCTTATGTATTAACTCTCATGTAAACCACTTAGGGATGGGCCCAAATACATGTAACTTGTAATTATGTCTTGTTAAGAATATTGGGCAAGACCTATATATGATGTAACTTGTGGATAGGACAGGCCCTATAAATGTAACTTGTAATTTGGTCTGACCCTAATTGGTTGATGTAACTTGTGGTCCTATATTGAATGTAACTTGTAACTTTTGAATAGGGTAGACCCTATCTTATTTATCTTGTAATATTAACCCTATGTTTTGGCACCAAGTTAAAAGGGCTGACCTAGAGTGAATTGGGAGGCTGAGTCACATATATATACAAAGGCTTAGTCATTGTATCCATACACACTCAGTGAATTTTCTTCAATCAGAAAATTATTTCTTAGAGACAATGAACTGTCCTCAAGGGTAGCGAACTTCATCTTGTGGACAACAAGCTTCATTTGAAGGCTTTGAACTATCATTCATGACAACAATCTTCATTCTAGAGATAATGAACTATCCTCAAGGGTAGCATACTTTATCTTGTGGACATTAAGCTTCATTTGAAGGCTCCAAACTATCATTGATGACAGTGATCTTCATGCTAGAGTAGCAAACACTATCTCTAGGGCAGCGAACCTCCTTAACAGCAGATACCCTATTCTTAGAGATAAGTTTATCATTTGTATATCCTTGGTTGAAGGTGTTATCCTATTGTGCATAGTTTGTTGGTTCTGATTGCTTCAAGTGTTGAAGCCATATTGTAAGATACTTTTGATTATTGCATAATAAGATCTAAGATCTATAGCTGGGTTTTTCACCTCCAAGAGGGAGGTTTTTTCTCAAGGTATTCTTGGTGTTCCTTGTGCACATTGATTTGCTTTCTGTTATTTCTATTTTTTGCTACAGTCTGATCCTAAACTTAACATGGTATCAGAGCTTTAGGTTCATTCTAAATAATCGGATTATTAGTTGTTCTTCACCTTCAGTTTGTTGTTTTAGTTTTGCAAGATGGTTACAGGTCTGAAAGTAGAAGGAAGACTTGAAGGTGCCCTAAATTTTACATCATGGAAGGTCCATGTCCTCCTTGCTCTTGAAACACTAGAGTTATTTCAGTTTCTGGAAGATAAGGATCTGACTGAGCCTTCAGATCTGGATGAGCTAAAGCAATTCAAGAAGTCTACCGTGAATCAAAAAGTTCAACAACAATGTCTGCTTGAAAAATTGAAGGCATCGATAGGATGATAGCAAGAATAAGATTTTAGGTGTTCTCATTCCTCTATTCTCAATTGAAGTGTCCACTTGGTTTAGAGATTTGCATCTGATTGTCTTATTGTTATTGGTGCCTTATCTAGTGCACAAAGTTCTCTTGCTTGTTAACAACTTCATCTGAGGGTGCTTTCATATGTCAGTTTGTGCACTTGTTTTCAGATCTCAGTATTCCTTTAAGGGTTGCATAACTATCTTCCTAGGGTTTGTAACAATCACCCCAGTTTGAGGTTTGTCCTTGTGTTAAGAATTTGTTCTAATCGAGTTTGAATTATTAAAGTTAGTTATGTCCTACTCCCTATTTTGAGTATGTTTATCTCTCAACCTATTTGATGTGGTTTATGCATTGATCTAAATACATCCTTGGCACTTAAGACTTCAACATGTGTATTCAAATATAAATCTAGGAGTATAATGATGAATATAATAGCAAGCACAAATAGGAAGATGAATAAATTTATAGGAGATTCAGAAACATAGAACCTTAGTCATTGGTGTGGTAGACATGTAAAGGCAAGATGTCTTAGTCATCCTATTTAGTATCTATGCCCAATGATGACCTTACTATCTTCATCTGATCCTCTATGATACTTGTTGCATAGTTCCGATGTAGTGTATTCTATCTAAGTCTTGAAATGATGAATAGTCTTGCGGCTCTAGAATTATATACTCTTATAGTGTGTCTCTTGACTTGCATCAAATCTTTTATGGGTTATACCTTCTGTTCTATGAATGTTTTATGTTTGGAGAAGGTTGTCATGTAGGGTTGTGATTGTGAAACTCCTGGTCCTCATCAGCTCTTCATAAAAGGTCTCATGATCCTTGTTATACTTTTATTTTAACCTTGCTCTGCTCCTCTTGTGTATAGGATTGTTGTCAACTCTAATGCATTTTCATCATGGCTTTCTTCATCCTCTCATAATATTCATTGTGACATTATCTCTTCAACTTAAGCATACTACCTATTACATTCCTTGAAGTGAGTATTCTCTTGATAATGAAACCTAAGATGAATGAGGTATCTAACTTATTGAAGTTGTCTTTCGTTCATACACTTGTGTATCCTTTTTAGTGGTTGATACTCATATCTGATTTTACGCATTGGATGGAAAGACAGTTTGGCTTATATACCTTGCTTATGGATTTTGTAAAATGTTTTCTGAAGTCATACACTTGCCTTAGTTTTCTGATATAGCTAACTCTCTATTATTCAAATATGAAAAACAATTTTAGAATGTTGTGTAGGTTTACACTATGGTTGAAGTTGATCATAGACTAGAAATATCCTTTTAAGCAATCTTGGCATATGTTGTCAATGGTGGAAGTCTAGTGAATAAGGAGATAAGTTACTCATGTTGATGCTTCTCTTCAAGAGATTCTTCAATTACCATGCCTACAAGCTTAAGAGGGAGCTTGGTTTCTTCACTTGAAGGTATGCCTTGATCATAATGATTGTGTTATGGGTCCATTTTGTAAAAGTGAAGCAAGGAAAAGATTGGCATTTCTCATCCTTGATTTGTGGTTGCCTTCCTTGATTGATTCTTATATTATGCAATCTTCATGAAACTTGATTACCATAATTTTATATTAATAATCAAGAGGGAGTTCCATATGGAATTTTTTTGTGTGTAGCTCATAGTTAGAAGGAAACATTTGCTCTTGTTGATAGATATACTAATATTAGAATCACTATAGCTAATGTTGCAAGCTGGATGCTAGATATATAGACTATTTTCTTAATGTTGTCTATATTGAATAAACTAGAAGGTTATGAGAGTCAAGATAGAGAATCTCATGTGTGCAGATTAAAGAAAAGCTCTTTACAGCCTTAAGCAAGCTCCTTGAGCTTGGTATGAAAATACTATCAAGTATTTGATTAGTTTAGGATCTTGCAAGAATGATGTTGATTCTAATCTTCACTTTAAATGTATTCAATAGTGAACTACAAATTATGTTTCTTATATATATATGTGTGAATGATTTATTTCTAACTATTGGAGATAGTCTCATCATTAGATGTAAGAAAGAATTAGCCACTGAATTTGGAATGAAGGATCTAGGCCTAATGCTTTACTGTCTAGGACTAGAAGTATGGCAAGGATCTTATCCTTAGTCAAGAAAATATGTCATTGATATGATGGATTGTAAATCTATGTCTACCCCTATGGAAACTAACTTAAAGAAGTTGAGTATTTCTACAACTAATTCTGATTTTACAAATCCTCTAGAATACAGGCAATTGATTGAATCCTTGATGTATCTAGTTAACACCAGACTAGATATTTGTTATGGAGTGAGTGCACTTAGCCAATTCATGAACCAGCCAAAGCATGTTCACTTGGTGGCAGCCAAGCTCATCCTGAGATTTTTGCATGGAATAGTTGGCTATAGGTTGAAGTATCCAATCAACACAGTGATCAATTTGGAAGGCTACTCTGATTCTGACTGGACTGGAAGTGTTATTGATAGGAAAAGCACTTCAGGAATTTGTTTTAGCTTGGATTATGCTATGATCTCTTGGGTCAGTAGGAAACAGTCCTCAAGCTAAATACATTGCTTCAAGTGTGGCAACCAGAGAAGTAGTTTGGCTTCGTAAACTTCTTGCTGAGTTGTTTGGACAATCTTGAGAATCCACTGTTACTTATTGTGATAATCAGAGTTATATTAAAATTTCTAATAATCTTGTGTTTCATGACAAGTCAAAACATGTGGAAACTCATTATCACTATGGCACAAAGAGGTGCCATCCAGCTAAACTATATCAGCACTGATGAACAAGGTTCAGATATTCTCACCAAGCCTCTAGCTCAAGTGAAGTTTGAGTACTTCAGAGAGAAGCTTGGAATTGTGAAGAACATAGTATTGATTGAGAGGGAGTCTCAATCCTAGTGATGCAATTTAGTTTACATCTTCCACCCTCTATGGGCAATGCAAGGTGGGGTCACCCTCTGCGGGCAATGCAAGGTGACATTGTATTCTTCTCTGGGAGAAGGCTGAGGTGTAAGACCTCTTCCACCCTCTGCGGGCAATGCAAGGTGGAGTCACCCTCTACAGGCAATGCAAGGTGACAATTTATTCTTCTCTAAGAGAATGCTAAGTTGTAAGACCTCTTCCACCCTCTGTGGGCAATTGCAAGGTGGATCCATCCTCTGTGGGCAATGCAAGATGGACATCATGAAATGAGTTCATGATATTTATGTGTTTTATTGTAGGTATACTCTATGGAGCTTATACATTCATCCTTGCAGGCAATGCAAGATGAATGTCATGAATGAATCATGACAAGTGGCAGCTATCCTCCCTAGCTAAGAGGGAGTGTCAAAAATTGTAGCTAGCTCGAATACCTGACTATTGAATTTTAATGTTGTCAATAACAATTGAAATTCCTATGTATTACCTCTCATGCAAACCACTTAGGGATGGGCCCAAATACATGTAACTTGTAATTATTTCTTGCTATGAATATTGGGCAAGACCTATATATGATGTAAATTGTGGATAGGACATGCCCTATAAATGTAACTTGTAATTTGGTCTAACCCTAATTGGGTGATGTAACTTGTAACTTGTGAATAGGGCAGACCCTATCTTATTTATCTGGTAATCTTAACCCTATGCTTTGGTGCCAAGTTAAAAGGGCTGACCTAGAGTGAATTGGGAGGCCGAGTCACATATATATACAAAGGCTTAGTCATTGTATCCATACACACTCAACGAATTGTCTTCAATCAACAAATTGTTTCTCAGAGACAATGAGCTTCATTTGAAGGCTCTGAACTATCATTGATGACAATGATCTTCATCCTAGAGAAGCAAACACTATCTCTGGGGTAGCGAACCTCCTTAACAACAGATACCCTATTCTTAGAGATAAGTTTATCATTTGTATATCCTTGGTTGAAGGCGTTATCCTATTGTGCATAGTTCATTGGTTCTGATTGCTTCAAGTGTTGAAGCCATATTGTAAGATACTTCTGATTATTGTATAATAAGATCTGAGATCTATAGCTGGGTTTTTCACCTCCAAGAGGGAGGCTCTTTTGCCAGGGTATTCTTGGTGTTCCTTGTGCACATTGATTTTCTTTCTATTATTGCTATATTTTGCTACAATTTGATCCTAAACTTAACAACTATGATTAAGTTCACAGTCACACATCATCACTCACATACTCATACATCAATCACATCTTTCAAATATGCACATTAAAGGACACACTGAGGATGGATCTAGATCAACTATATATATGAATTATAATAATAATTAAATTCACATGTCAGATTAGAATAATATTATTGCATTTGCAAGTTAGACACAAGAATAAACCTTACATCAAACATGTAATAGGCTCAATGCAAACTTGCATTACCGGGTAAGAACCCTACTGTGGCAAAGAAATAAGTGATTTCTGTCATTTTGCATTAAACATTCTTGAAGAGATATGAAATCCAAATTGGGAGATTTCATATTCATTATCAATAGTAGGCTTCAAGGATGGTAGGTTCAAATTTAAAGAGTATATGAGATTTCATGCCATATGTTTTATTGACTTTGTGAAAGATACATGATTAATCACTAAAGCCTATTCCAAAAGGACAGAAATATTCATTTGAATCTGAGCGATCAAGAACAAAAATCTTAGGCAAAAAGAGTAAAGCGTAGAGGACGATACCTAGAACTAAAGTTAGAAAAAAAAAATCAGCTTTTAGAGTAGTCATACCCCTCTCAACAAAATATAGTGAGATAGTTACAGAAGACTAAACAGGAAAATGGTCGAGAGAAATCATGTGATACTGTTGTGAGGTTATTATAAAACCAAAGATCTATGTCGCAATCATGATATTGGTTACTCTCGTACTACTCTTTAGGGCTCTTTGTTTTTGAGATCTCATGATTGCTCTATAATTAACAAATACTTCTTTTGCCACAACCTTTAATTCCTTTGAAAACTTATACATTATCCTGGTGAAGGATTTCAAAACTTGTTGTGACTATTTTATACATGGTTGGCACTGCAAATCTTCTTATCTCCATGCCTAATCATCCCATGAGGCTTGGTTGTTTGTTATTATATAATCATTTTTACTATCTTATTGATTATCCATGACACTATCATACTTTGGAGGTAGCCCTTCTTGATCTTAAGATCACTATCCTTTTCTCTTTGTGTTGTTCTTCTATCATGATTCTATTGTTACAAAACCCTCTTCATGACTGCAAATAGCACCTTTAACACCTTGTATATGCCACAAATTTACTAAACTATGAAGGAAAACATTATCTTATAAATGTTATGACTGTCTCTTTTCATTTTCTTTTCATTGATCTAGGATTGTCCATTTTTGTCTTAGTCCTTTGCATATTAATGACTGAAAAACTTGTTTCCTTTTAATGTTCTTCATTATGCTCTTAATCTGTGTCTACAACCTTTGTCTTAAACTATCCTTGGTTGTATCTTGGTATTTTTATAGTTTGTTGTTACAATCTTTGAAGATCTAACTTGACAGGTTTATATCACCATAATCCCTATTTTGTCCCTTCATTCATGATTGGTGATTGTCTTTTCTTTGATAGGTTTTCTCCATGGATAGTTCTTGGTGGCTACTCTGATACCGTTTGTTATGTTTGCCAAACTTAATATATTTGTGCAAGTCTAATATTTATGTGACTATGGTAGCTTTGACTTGTAGAATTTTTTCATGGGATGAAACCTTCTACACCATATTTTCCTTGATTCATTCTTCTGACAAAACTTGTTCTTCTAACAAGATTTAAGATTGTTATCTACTTCTAGTTGCCCTATGATTTTTAACATTTGATTCACATCTCTAAACATTATTTTATGAAATATCATTGTGATTTTCTTTGTGACAATCTCAAATTATTGTCATTGGGTATGTGCAGGATCATGGTTTGCCAAAACAGGCCCTTAAGTGGCAATGAAATTTTAGAAAATTAGAGTTATGCAACTTGACATGAAAATTTGAATAAGTTGTGAACATTATTTTTAAAATATGTAAGAAGAGAATATATAGAAAATTGAATGTAGTTCTAAGCTACTAGTTGTTTTTTGGAAAAAAAAAATCCTATTTGATGAAAATTTCAAATTTCAATGCAGTGGTACTAAAATTTCAGGAAAAAAATAAGAAGTAGACGTATGTCTGACCACCCTAATCACAATCAAATCTTAATAATTTTTTATAATATTTATAATATAAGTATTAGACTCATGTTCGGATGTGACACATATTTTTTTTTAACTTTTTATAAATTAAATAATTATTTATGAATTTTTTACTACAACTTTTCATAAATTTAGAAACTCCTACGTCTGACCACCTTAACTTGGTCAAAACCTTATGAGATTTAATTTTTTTAATTTTTCTCTATAGTAGACGAAGCATAGGATGTGATGCATGTTTCGGTTTCAAAAAATGTTATACCGTTTGAAAGTTATGAGTGTTTTTCAATCAGTATATCAATCAGGACTATTGTCAGAATTCAATTAGAAAATAAATAATAATTATTTATTAAAGTCAAAATAAGACAAGCCTTATATTGTTAGAAAGCTGGGAATGTCCTTAGAAAACCCTTTTCGTTTTATCAATTTTGGTTACAAAAAAAGTCATCAGCCACCAGTGTAAAGTCTGGAAAATCAGGGAATATTGAAAAACACATTTTTTCAGTTGACTTTCCAAGCTTGTCACTTCCAAGCCAAATACCAAAGCATTCTCGAGCTGAAATTTAAAATTTGAAAATTTAACTACAAAAATTTGTGGTCCCGAAAAAATTTCCCGTTGTCGCCATTTATTTGGTAAACTACCACATGGCAGAAATTCAATATCCGACTAAATTGGATATTGGATTTTATTAGTCATATTTTAGAGAGAGAGAGAGAGAAGGAGAGGGAGAGAGGGAGAAAGAGAGAGAGAGAGAGAGAGAGAGAGAGAGAGAGAGAGAGAGAGAGAGGAGGAGGAGAGGGAGGGAGAGAGAGAGGAGGAGAGGGAGAGAGGGAGAAAGTGTGTGTGTGTGAAAGAGAGAGAGAGAGAGAGAGAGAGAGGAGGAGAGGGAGAGAGAGAGATAGAGATAGAGAGAGAGAGACACACACACACACACATAGAGAAGGAGAGAGAGAGAGGAGGAGAGGGAGGGAGAGAGAGAAGGAAGGAGAGGGAGAGAGAGAGAGAAGGGAGAGAGAGAGAGAGAGGAGAGGGGGAGAGAGAGCGAGAGGAGAGAGAGAGAGAGAAGGAAGGAGAGGGAGAGAGAGAGGAGAGAGAGAGAGAGGATGAGGACAAGGAGGATGAGGAGGAGAGGGAGAGAGGGAGAGAGAGAGAGAGAGAATATGATGCCTAACAACACAATTTGGTGTCTTAAGGGGTCCCATGGTGTCATTAGGGGTCATATGGTGTCTTAAGGGGTCATATGGTGTCCCATGAACCCTTATGACCTCTTAGGACACCATATGACCCCTAATTACACCATATTGGGTCGCTTTGGGTCATATTGTGTCCTAAGGGGTCCTGTGGTGTCCCAAGACACCATATGACCACTACGGACACCATATGACCCCTAACAACACTATAGGACCCTCAAGACACCAAATCATGTTGTTAGGGGTCATATTATGTATTACGGGGTCGTAGGACACAATATGACCCCTAACGATATGATTTAGTGTCTTAAGGGGTCCTATGGTGTCTTTAGGGGTCATACGGTGTTCATAGGGGTGATATGGTGTCCCATGAACCCTTATGACCTCTTAAGACACTATATGACCCCTAATGAAACCATATTGGGTCGCCTTGGCTCATATTGTAGGGAAAAGGGGTCATATTATGTCCTAAGGGGTCTTGTGTTGTCCCAAGACACCATATGAACCCTAACAACATCATAAGACCCCTTAAGACACCAAATCATGTCGTTAGGGGTCATATTATGTCTTACAGGGTTGTAGGACACAATATGACCCCTAATGACATGATTTAGTGTCTTAAGGGGTCCTATGGTATCCATAGAGGTCATGTGGTGTCCCATGACCCTTATGACCTCTTAGGACACCATATGACCCCTAATGACACCATATTGGGTCGCTTTGGGTCATAATGTGTCCTAAGGGATCATATTGTGTCCTAAGGGGTCCTATGGTGTCCCAAGACACTATATGGCTTCTATGGACACCGTATGACCCCTAACGACACCATAAGACCCCTTAAGACACCAAATCATGTTGTTAGGGGTCATATTGTGTCTTACGGGGTTGTAGGACACAATATGATTGCTAATGACATGATTTGGTGTCTTTAAGGGGTCTTATGGTGTTGTTAGGGGTCATATGGTGTCCCATGAACCCTTATGACCCCTTAGGACACCATATGACCCCCTAATGACACCATATTGGGTCGCTTTGGGTCATATTGTAGGGAAAAGGCGTCATATTGTGTCCTAAGGGGTCCTCTGGTGTCCCAAGACACCATATGACCCCTAACGACACCATAAGACCCCTTAAGACACCAAATCCTATCGTTAGGGGTCATATTGTGTCTTACAGGGTTGTAGGACATAATATGACCCCTAATGACATGATTTGATGTCTTAATGGGTCCTATGGTATCGTTAGGGATCATAGGGTGTCCATAGGGGTCATATGGTGTCCCATGAACCCTTATGACCTCTTAGGACACCATATGACCCCTAATGACACCATATTGGGTCGCTTTGGGTCATATTGTGTCCTAAGGTGTCCTATGGTGTCCCAAGACACCATATGACCCCTAACGACAACATAAGACCCCTTAAGACACTAAATCATGTCGTTAGGGGTCATATTGTATCTTATGAGGTTGTAGGACACAATATGACCCATACCGACATGATTTGGTCTCTTAAGGGGTTGTATGGTGTCATTAGGGGTCATAGGGTGTCCATAGGGTCATATGGTGTCCCATGAACCCTTATGACCTCTTAGGACACCATATGACCCCTAATGACACCATATTGGGTCGCTTTGGGTCGTATTGTGTCCTAAGGAGTCATATTGTGTCCTAAGAGGTCCTATGGTGTCCCAAGACACCATATGACCTATATGGACACCCTATGACCCCTAACGACAACATAAGACCCATTAAGACACCAAATCATGTTGTTAGGGGTCATATTGTGTCTTACGGGGTTGCAAGACACAATATGACCCCTAACGACATTATTTGGTCTCTTAAGAGTTCATATGGTGTCGTTAGGGGTCATATGGTGTCCATAGGGGTCATATGGTGTCCCATGAACCCTTATGACCTCTTAGGACACCTTATGACCCCTAATGACACCATATTAGGTCGCTTTGGGTCATATTGTGTCCTAAGGGGTCATATTGTGTCCTAAGGGGTCGTATGGTGTCCCAAGACACCATATGACCCCTATGGACACTGTATGACCCCTAAGGACACCATAAGACCCATTAAGACACCAAATTATGTCGTTAGGGGTCATATTGTGTCTTACAGGGTCGTAGGACACAATATGACCCTTAACGACATGATTTGGTGTCTTAAGGGGTCCTATGGTGTAGTTAGGGGTCATAGGGTGTCCATAGGGGTCATAGGGTGTCCATAGGGGTCATATGGTGTCCCATGAACTCTTATGACCTCTTAGGACACAATATGAACCCTAATGACACCATATTGGGTCACTTTGGGTCATATTGTAGGGAAAAGGGGTCATATTGTGTCCTAAGGGGTCCTATGTTGTCCCAAGACACCATACGACCCCTATGGACACTGTATGACCCCTAACGACACCATAAGATGCCTTAAGACACCAAATAATGTTGTTAGGGGTCATATTGTGTCTTACGGGGTTGTAGGACACATTATGACCCCTAATGATGTGATTTGGTGTCTTAAGGGGTCCTATGGTGTCGTTAGGGGTCATAGGGTGTCCATAGGGGTCATATGGTGTCCCATGAACCCTTATGACCTCTTATGACACCATATGACCCCTAATGACACCATATTGGGTCACTTTTGGTCATATTGTGTCCTAATGGGTCCTATGGTGTCCCAAGACACCATATAACCCCTATGGATATCGTATGACCCCTAACAACACCATAAGACCCCTTAAAACACCAAATCATCTCGTTAGGGGTCATATTGTGTCTTACGGAGTTGTAGGACACAATATGACCCCTAATGACATGATTTGGTGTCTCGAGGGGTCGTATGGTGTCGTTAGGGGCATAGGGTGTCCATAGGGCTCATATGATGTCCCATGAACCCTTATGACCTCTTAGGACACCATATTGGGTTGCTTTGGAACATATTGTGTCCTAATGGGTCATATTGTGTCCTAAGGGTTCCTATGGTGTCCCACGATACCATATGACCCCTATGGACACCCTATGACCCTTAACGACACCATAAGACCCCTTAAGACACCAAATCATGTCCTTAGGAATCATATTATGTCTTATGGGGTCATATGACACAATATGACCCCTAAGGACATGATTTGGTGTCTTAAGGGGTCTTATGGTGTCATTAGGAGTCATATGGTGTCCATAGGGGTCATATGGTGTCCCATGAAGCCTTATGACCTCTTAGGACACCATATGACCCCTAATGACACCATATTGGGTCGCTTTGGGTCATATTGTTTCCTAATGGGTCATATTGTTTCCTAAGGGGTCATATTGTGTTCTATCAGGTCCTATGGTGTCCCAAGACACCATATGACCCCTATGGACACCGTATGACCCCTAACAACACCATAAGACCCCTTAAGACACCAAATCAAGGTGTTACGGCTCATATTATGTCTTACGGGGTCATAAGACACAATATGACCCCTAACGACATGATTTGGTATCTTAAGAGGTCCCATGGTGTCGTTAGGGGTCATATGGTGTCCATAGGGGTCATATGGTGTCCCATGAACCCTTATGACCTCTTAGGACATCATATGACCCCTAATGACACCATATTGGGTTGCTTTGGGGCATATTATTTCCTAAGGGGTCATATTGTGTCCTAAGGGGTCCTATGTTGTCCCAAGACACCATATGACCCCTATGGGCATTGTATGACCCCTAACAAAACCATAGGACCCCTTAAGACACCAAATCATGTCGTTAGGGGTCATATTGTGTCCTACGACCCTGTAGGACACAATATGACCCCTAACAACATGATTTAGTGTCTTAAAGGGTCCTATGGTGTCGTTAGGGGTCATACGGTGTCCTATGAGCCCTTATGACCTCTTAGGACACCATATGACCCCTAATGACACCATATTGGGTCGCTTTGGGTCATATTGTAGGGGAAATGAGTCATATTGAGTCCTAAGGTGTCTTGTGGTGTCCCAAGACACCATATGACCCCTATGGACATCATATGGCCCCTACTGACACCATAGGACCCCTTAAGACAACAAATCATGTTGTTAGGGGTCATATTGTGTCTTACGAGGTCATAGGACATAATATGACCCCTAACAACATGATTTAGTATCTTAAGGGTCCTATGGTGTCCATAGGGGTCATGTGGTGTCCCATGAACCCTTATGACATCTTAGGACACCATATGACCCCTAATGACACCATATGACCCCTAATGATACCATATTGGGCTTCTTTGGGTCATATTGTGTCCTAAGGGGTCATATTGGGTCCTAAGGGTCCTATGGTGTCCCAAGACACCATATGACCCCTATGGACACTATATGACACCTAACGACACCATAAGATCCCTTAAGATACCAAATCATGTCATTAGGGGTCATATTATGTCTTATAGGGTCGTAGGACACAATATGACCCCTATCGACATGATTTAGTGTCTTAAGGGGTCCTATGGTGTCATTAGGGGTCATATGGTGTCCCATGAACCCTTATGACCTCTTAGGACACCATATGACCCCTAATGACACCATATTGGGTCGCTTTGGGTCATATTGTGTCCTAAGGGGTCCTATGGTGTCCCAAGACACCATATGACCCCTATGGACACCCTATTACCCCTAACGACACCATATTGTGTCCTAAGGGGTCATATTGTGTCTTACAGGGTCATCTCTCTCTCTCTCTCCTCCTCCTCTCTCTCTCTCTCCCCCTCTCCTCCTCTCTCTCTCTCTCTCCCCCTCTCCTCCTCTCTCTCTCTCTCTCTCTCTCTCTCTCTCTCTCTCTCTCTCTCTCTCTCCCTCTCCTTCTCTCTCTCTCTAAAATATGACTAATAAAATCTGATAACTGATTTAATCGTATGTCAGATTTCTACAATGTGGCAGTTTACTAAATAAATGGCGGCAACGGGAATCTTTTTGGGGACCATAAATTTTTCTACTAAAATCGGATACTAGATAAAATCCGATATCCAATTTTATCCAATATCCAATTTTTGTACAAAAAACTAAGAAAAAAGGGTTTGTGGGCCATTCTGTAGATTCCAATGGCCCACGGTCTACATATATTCTGTTTTCTATCGAGGATCATGGGTTTTACGACAGCTAGAGACAAATTTGTGCTTTTGGGATATTCTTAAAGTGAATACTTACATTGTCAATCACAAAGGAGCATGTGTGGAGGGAAATGGGGAGTAGTAGTTGTTGGAAGTCTAAACGCAAAAGAAAACTTTCAAATGACCAAATTGAAGTGTATAGAGAAAGAGATAGAGAATGTCATAAGAGGAGAAGATAAGGTATGTTAAATACTGCTAATGTTACCTCAATTGAAGAGGAAATTGAATTTGAAAATGTGCCACAAGTTATTGAAAATGAAAATGTAGATTTTGAAAGTGAAAATATTGAAAATTTTGAAAATGTTGAAAGTGATAATGAAAATGCTCAATATGTGGAAAATTTTGACATAGGAGGTGAAAATGTGGAAAAATTTAACGTTGAAGGTGGAATTTCTCAACCAAGTGAACCATATGTAACACCTGATTACTTTATAATTGAAGACCCTCTCATGGATGAAAGACAAATTCCAAATCCAAGACCTTCAAGAACCCCAAAATGGTTATTTGAAATCGATGAGAACATTATTACAAATCTTGAAGGCAAGAGGTCAACAAGAATAGTTTGGTTGTGGGCTACACAAATTTTCAACCAAAATTTTAGCAATAAGACATTGACCGAGCAATGCCAACTCTTTGTTCAATTGCTAAAGATGATAAAGATGAGACCATTGCTAAACAAATTGAAGATTCGTATGAACAAGAAGATGGAGAGAAATTCTATTATTGCAAAAAATCTATTTGACGCTCTCAATTCTATTGGAAAGAATACCAAAGAAAGATATAAGAGAGCCACTTGAAGAGTGATTACAACCTCCTTAGCAAGCCATCAATTGAGGAAGGTTAGTCAAGTGAGACAAACTTGTGTTGATTTTAACATAAACCGTAAAACTTTGGATAGAGCACTTACACGAAGACAAAGACTTGACGATCCACTTCAACAAGATACATGGGCATTTGGTGGGAGGTTTCCACGTGTTGATAGAAAGTTGACTGACAATGTGAAGGAAGAGATTCAACAATTTTGGCACTCTAATTCTAGAGTGTCACCCAATGTAAAGGATGTTTTGAAATTAAGAATTGACAACCGAGACCACACACCGCATCCCGAACATTTCTTGGAATCAAGCCAAACAATTTTGTACAATTTTTTTTGTGAACTACATCCAACTTTGCAAATATCACAAAGGGCCTTTGAATCTTTTAAACCATTTTACTATGTTCCTCTTAAATTTGGCAATACCTGTTGTTGCAAGTACCATGTGGAGTTTTCAATGTACCATGAACTTTTATGTCATATTCGTTCTACGATGCATACTAATGAGATGTTTCAGGAGTGTGGTGCAATGCTATTTCCGAGATCATCAAGAGACTTGCAAGATCTATTTTTATGCCCTAGAGATGATGGCTGCTATTTCTATAGAAATGATTGTTTGAATGAGAAGTGCTCAGAATGCGGTGGGTTGTCAAAGTTCGTTTCATGTTTTCATGAGGGAAGTGAACATGAGTTTGGAAATAATTATGTTGAGAGAAAAAGATACGAGACAGTGAAATATACTTTCAAGAGTGGAGGTGAAGGTTCTAGATGTGAATTAGTCTCAAGAGAAGTGAGTATTGCTGATTTTATTTTGGATTTTAAGGAAAATCTTTTCTACAAGTATGCAAGGCACACCCATAGGTCTTAGTGGTTGGATCAATAGTTCAGGATGTGTAAGAACTCTTTCCTGATTGGCACCATTGTATCGGTGGTTGATTTTGCAGAGAACTATACATTGCAACCACAGAATGAGGTATAGTCTCAGTACTACAATTTGGTCCACATTGCTATTTTTGTTCACATTACATATAGACATGCTCCTCATAGTACAAAAGAGGATAGTAAGATAATTAGGGAGTATCATTTTTATATGAGTGATGATAGATCACACTCCTCCGAGTATGTGCAACATTCTTTCAAGAATTTTTTTGAGTTCTTGCATGAGAAAGATATTGCAATTGACCGACATATAATATGCTCAGATAACCGTATGGGTCAATTCAAGAATGCCCGTATGTTTTATTGGTTGAGTAGAATGCATGTGGAGAGGCGTAAACCTCATATTTGGTGTTTTTTTAAGGCAGGGCATGGGAAGGGAGAGCATGATGGAGCAGGTGCATGTTTGAAGAGAGCTCTAGTTAAGGAGCAATTGAGGATTTTAGGTGCAAATTTCTCTGATGCACATTCTATTGTTGATTGGTGTAGTTCAATATTGTCACATGGAGGTACTCTTGATTCAGCAGTAAGCAGATTCTTTTGGTTGGTTGAGGAGGGAACAGTGGGAGATAGATTGGATTGTCAAACAATTAAAGATTCTTTTAAAATGCATTCATTTCTCAGCTCAAATGAAAGTACATGGACCATTTGGACACGAGCGTTGGCATGTTTTTGTTAGAGTTGTGTTCGGTGTGATTGGGATCAGTGCGAGTCAAGTGAGTGGGTTGATACATTGGTTCCCCACTATCTAACTGCTTTATCTCAAACAATATCCTTGTCAAATGATGACATGGAAAGTTCACTTGAGTATGATTGTCTATCAGTTCTTGTATAGCCAGAACATGTTTTTGCAGTTGTTGCACTGCAAGGGAATGAAGAGAGATCAAAATATTGGTTGGCACGGTGTGTATAGGGAAAACAAAAGCTAACACAACCAGTGATAGATGATGACGGGTTCACATATCCTACAGGTTTAGTTATTGTTGTGGGAACTTGGTTGCGAACATACATGATTAGAAAGAATGGCATACTTGCATTTGAAGACTATGAGAGACACAAAACCATTATAATGTATTCACACCTTATTATAGCTACAAATGTCAAGTTGTTGAAGGATCAAGCAAAACTGAAGACCAAAGAGCTATGGACAGTGACTACTGCTAATCATGAAGCAATACTGGATACTCTTAAACAAAGAGATGACCCTTCAAGCACACTTGAGTAGTAGGTCTTTAATGGTGCCTTATTTTGTTTATCATGCATTTCATTCTGAACAATTATCATTAAAACTTAATGATCAAGTTTGTTACGTGTATATTAAGGATGTGTTGAAAATGCAGGTCTATTGATGAATGTTTTTTTTTGGCAACACAGTTTTTGCATGCACATAGCGGGTACATGATATAATCGGAAGGGACATATTTTTGCAGCACGACTTATTATCATGCATTTGATGAGATTTACAATTTTTTTTATTAGAGAACACTATCTGACAATTTTTGAAGATATAATTATCGCAAAACCTTGATGCTCATGCAGGTCTTTATTGATGATATACAATAGTACATCACATTATGATTTTTGATGATATACAGGTTCATGCTAGATCATTCACCGTTGATAAGACCCTCTCTTGGCGATGGTACATATTCTTTTGTGCATTAATGAGATAAAATTTTGCGCATAAACATTAAGTCAAGTGAATGTATTTCTATTTAGAAATGACCATATCTACCATCGTCTTCAACCATGCAGAGAAATGAAGTGAGAAGGGCTTTAATCAACATGCGTCTTTCTTCAAAGTTATCCTTGTATACTTTGTAGAGAAACTGGTATGTTTCATAATTATACAATCTTGTGCGTCTTAAAAATGTTTGAAATGATCTATTTATAATTTTCCAAACTAATTTGTATTGGTCTTCATTTATATATAAGCATTGTTGTACGCAAGCTTTTCTCTTAGGACATGAGGATGTTTGATGCAGATGAAGTGGGATGTTGTATTTGTATATGGATGTGAATTGATGTAACATTGTTATGATGATATACAATGTCCATGAGAAAATTATGTGTATACAATACATGGAAATATTCATGATCATTATGTGTCTACAGTGTAATGCTTGGAAATATTGATGATATACAATGTCCATGAAAAAAAAAAACATGTCTGCATATCCCTTCATGGATGTCACATGCAAGTGTAATGGTAATTATGTGTATACAATACATGGAAATATTCATGATCATTATGTGTCTACAATGTAATGCTTGTTTATATATAATTTTAGCCCTCAAGGGATGACATCGGTAGGGTATGACCCCGAGCATTCGATCAAATGGGGGGGAAAAATAGGAGCACGTGTAGGGTAATAATGCCTAACTGGACATGTTGGAGCCAACGGTTTGTCATCGAGATGAGTAGAACGAGAAATTGACCACGCAACAACATTCCGTTGAGTGAGACTGACGATTTTTTTGCCAACCAAAAAATTGTTGCCCTAATAAAACTGTAGGGAAAATTGAAAAACTGAGATAGGCTTTTGTAGGGACCCCTCTCATGGACCCATAGGTTTAAACAGATCATTTGCAGGTGCCACAGATTCTGAGTTAGGGCTCGTCAAAGTTTGACAATTTTGAGCACTTAGGGTGCTCAAGGGACGACGTTGATAGGGTATGACCCCGAGTGTTTGATCGAGTGGTGGGGAAAAATAGGAGCATGCATAGGGTAATAATGCCTAATTGGACATGTCAAAGCTAATGGTTCATCATCGCGATGAGCCAAATGAGAAATTAGCAATGCGACAACATTCCATTGAGTGAGACTGACGAATTTTTTGCCAACCGAAAAATTGCTGCCCTAATAAAACCGTAGGGAAACTTGAAAAACTAAGATAGGCTTTTGTACAAACCCCTCTCATGGTCCCATAGGTTCAAACAAATCATTCTTAGGTGCTATGGATTCCGAGTTAGGGCCCGTCAAAGTTTGACAATTTTGAGCACTTAGGGTGCTCAAGGGACGACGCTAGTAGGGTATGACCCCGAGCGTTCGATCGAGTGGGGGGGAAAAATAGGAGCATGTGTAGGGTAATAATTCCTAACTAGAGATGTCAGAGCTAACGATTTGTCATCGTGATGAGCAGAACGAGAAATCAGCCACGCGACAACATTCGATTGAGTGAGACTGATGATTTTTTCGCCGATCAAAAAATTGCTGCCCTAATAAAACCATAGGGCAAATGGAAAAAATGAGATAGGCTTTTATGGGGACCCCTCTTGTGGCCTCGTAGGTTCAAACAAATCATTTGCAAGTGTCATGGATTCTGAGTTAGGGCCCATCAAAGTTTGACAATTTTGAGCACTTAGGGTGCTCAAGGGACGACACCGGTAGGGTATGACCCCGAGCGTTCGATCAAGTGGGGAGGCAAAATAGGAGCATGCGTAGGGAAATAATGCCTAGTTAGACATGTCAGTGCTAATCGTTCATCATCACGATGAGAAAAATAAGAAATCGGCCACGCGACAACATTCCATTGAGTGAGACTAACGATTTTTTTGCCAACCAAAAAATTGTTGCCCTAATAAAACCGTAGGGAAACTTGAAAAATTGAGATAGGCTTTTGTATGGACCCCTCTCATGGCCCCATAGGTTCAAATGAATCATTCGCAAGTGCCACAGATTTTGAGTTAGGGCTCATCAAAGTTTGATAATTTTGAGCACTTAGGGCACTCAAGGGACGACGTCGGTAGGGTATGACCCTGAGCATTTGATCGAGTGGGGGGACAAAAGAGGAGAATGTGTAGGGTAATAATTCCTAACTAGACATGTCAGTGCTAATGATTCATCATCGCGATGAGTAGGCCACGCAACAACATTCCATTGAGTGAGATTGATAATTTTTTTGCCAACCGAAAAATTGCTTCCCTAATAAAACCGTAGAGAAACTTGAAAAATCGAGATAGGCTTTTGTAGGGACCCCTCTCGTGGCCTCGTAGGTTCAAACAGCGCATTTGTAGGTGCCATGGATTCTGAGTTAGGACTTATCAAAGTTTGATAATTTTGAGCACTTAGGCGCTAAAGGGACGACACCGGTAGGGTATGACCCTAAGTGTTCGATCAAGTGGGGGGGCAGAAAATAGGAGCATGCGTAGGGTAATAATGCCTAATTGGACATGTTGGAACTGACGGTTCATCATTGCAATGAGCAAAATGAGAAATTGTCCACGCGACAACATTCCATTGATTGAGACTGATGATTTTTTTGCCAACCAAAAAATTGTTGCCCTAATAAAACCATAGGGCAACTTGAAAAACTAAGATAGGCTTTTGTAGGGACCCCCCTTGTGGTCCCATAGGTTTAAATGGATTGTTAACAGGTGCCATAGATTCTGAGTTAGGGCCCGTCAAAGTTTGACAATTTTGAGCACTTAGGGCGCTCAAGGGACGACGTCGATAGGGTATGACCCCGAGCGTTCAATCAAGTGGGGGAGAAAAATAGGAGCATGCGTAGGGTAATAATGCCTAACTGGACATGTCGGAGCTGACGGTTTGTCATCGTGATGAGCAGAATGAGAAATTGGCCACACGACAACATTCCATTGAGTGAACCTGACAATTTTTTCGCCAACCAAAAAATTGCTTCCCTAATAAAACCATAGGGAAACTTGAAAAACTGAGATAGGCTTTTGTAGGGACCCCTCTCATGGCCCCGTAGGTTCAAACGGATCATTTGCAGATGCCATGGATTCTGAGTTAGGGCTCGTCAAAGTTTGATAATTTTGAGCACTTAGGGAGCTCAAGGGATGACGTCGGCAGGGTATGATCCCGAGCATTCGATCGAGTGGGGGAGAAAAATAGGAGCATGCATAGGGTATTGTTCATTAAATGAATTGTATTGTTCATTGAATGAACTGTATTGTATTATTGATTAAATAAATTGTATTGTATTGTTGATTAAATGAATTGTATTGTTCATTAAATGAATTGTATTGTATTGTTCATTAAATGAATTATATTGTTCATTATAAAAACAACAATTACGATGAAATGAAATGAATTGTATTGTTCTTTAAATAGCGATTATTAACCATTGTTAATTATTGGAATGAAGATTAAAGATTTTCATGATAACACCAAGTGCAGATGAGCAACAATTTATATGATTGAATATCAACTTCTATATATATTAAAATGTCAAATGATTACAAATGTATGTCCATACACAAATATGGCATAAATGCCAACTGAAACAAAATGTATGTCTAAATACGTGAATGTGTGTCCATATAAAAAATATACATGCCAACTAGACATGTAAGCATCCCAAAACTATCTATAACATCCTAAGTTGTTGATGGATCATCAAAATCGATCCTCTTCGCTGCACTGCTTGGCTCTTTAGGATCCTACACAAGAAAAAAAAACCATGATTAATATTAGCTATATTATATAATTCACACTTGAAAAGTTAACATAAAAATGAACTATAATTGAACTATTCATGTTTACCTCATCTCCACGTTTTCTCTTCAGCTTTGCAGGACTCTTGATGTATGTCTTCGGTAGAGGAGGTATGTTTTGAATATTTTCATACACAACCTACATATGTTCAAAAACATGACATTGATACAATTTAGCATATAATTGTCACTGATAATAACAAATTATATCTACTAATCAAAAAATAAAATAAACACACATCTACTCAAGGCATCTCTTCTTCTTCTTCAGGTATATTGGGTGTAGTCATCAAGGATGTGAAGCCAAGAATTCTCTGTATATATACATTACAAGTATATGAAACTATCAATCTCTGTCTAGACATGTATAATCACTATAAGTTATTTAAACTATTCATTCAATCATATTTCCATTCAATTACCTTTCCCTTGTCTCCAACTGCACTACCAGATCCTAAATCACATTGTCCTACACTCGTGCTGCTTGTGCCCTACAAGAGTAAAATAAGATATACATGCAAGTTACTACATAATCTAATTAATACCAATATAAATGATGAGCATGTATGTACAATAAAATACAAATGACTAGGTGCAATAATATATGTACCATCAAGCTATCAAGGCCAAATGAAATGGCCGAGAAGGTGCCCTCCTAAATCTATCTCAACTCATCCTCGGTCATCAACTATTAAATAGACCATGTAAATAAAAATTAGTACTTAATATTATCTAATTTATAAATATTTAATTAAAATATAACATGAACTGTGAAAATACAAATCTTACCAATACATCATCAATGTATGATGATGGTGCCTCCTCGCCTCTAGCATGTGAGGACTCCCCAGGGTATACTCCAGTCTGTGTAATAACATCTAGTGCATCATGCATCTTATTCACCTCATAATCTACACTGTCCACATGAGGATCAACAGGTTGTCCAAGTGGACCCAAGCATACGTGTCCACACATGACACAATTATGGGGCATGCATATGTGTGGAGTCGAGGATGACGTGTCACCCACACTAGATGCACTGCTACCATCAAGAGTAGGCTGAGCTACTGACGCAGCCTGAGAAACCAAAAGGCTACTCAAAGAGTGAATAGTCGATATGGTCCGTGAAGTCGCCTCACAAATGATATCAGGATGTTGAATTGCAGGTGGGGGATCAACAGGAGGAGGGGGGACATATGGGCCCTAGACTACTCTGACTGCCACAAGTCTATTTTGGGGCATACCTAAACCTACACCCTAGAAAGGTTGGATGTCAAAGTAGTTCACATGTTTGTGTAAAACAAACTCAGCATACAATTTTTTTATGAAATAGAAGGGGATATCAGGATTGTTGTTGGGTGGTTTGTCGAAAACCATCCACCAACGATCCCAAAAGTTTTTCACAATCCCATCATTTGTGCACCATTTGATAGAAAGTTTTGTTTTTTGGGGATCTATGAGTTGACCAGTAGGGGGATTGACAAATAATGAGGCGATTTTGGCTTTGGATATCTCAAGATCCTTGATATCCTTATACGACAAGTCATCTGCATATTTTTCCTTCATAGAATCTTGCCACAAAAGGGCGACATTGTGCTCCTCAGTCATGGTTTTCATACTTTTTATGATCGATGTGAGAGGATCAAACAATGGGTTTAGATGAGGGATCCTATGGTATACTTCTGCAATCCCTCTCAATTCATTCAAATTTTGTGCAATCAAATCTTGAATTGAGGGGGGGTTTGGCAAATGAGGGTTTAGTTGTTGCAGTTGTGGTTGGTCAGTGTTTTCATTGTTATCCCCCATTTTTAACCTAATTGAATGTAAACAATTAAATTTAGTTAACAAATTTAAACAATTAGGTATTTGATTTTTAAAAACTTAGTTTTCATGAAAAAACCATATTTTCAATGAAAAATCAAATAAACATTAACAAAAAATACAAAAAATGAATGAAAATGATTCAAAACGATAAAATTCTTACCTCTAAATCTATTTTTTAGCAATTTTTTGTCAAAACACCGGATATCGGATTTTGATGAATTCTAACTCACGAGATTGTCATTGCTGAAATATAAAAGTCTCAGAAAATCGGATATCCAATTTCTATACTTCAATTATTTTTAAATAGCATATATAATATAATATAATATAATATAATATTATATTATATAATAATATAATATAATATTATATTATATTATATAATAATATAATATAATATAATATTATATTATATTATATAATACGTATTGTATTATATTATATATATTATAATATATAATATAATACAATATTATATATTATATATAATATATAATATAATATTATATTATATTATAATATATAATATAATTTGTATTATATAATATAATATATAATATAATATGTATTATATAATATAATATATAATATAATACAATATTATATTATATAATATATAATATAATATAATATTATATCATATTATATATAATATAATATTGTATTATATAATATATTATTATATTATAATAAAATATAATATAATAATATATCATATAATACGTATTATATAATATATATAATGTAATAATATATATTATATAATATATTATTACATTATATATGTTATATTATAATAATATATAATGTAATAATATATTATATAGTATATATAATGTAATAATATATATTATATAATATATTATTACATTATATATGTTATATAATATAATAATATATTATATATTATATAATATGTAAGATATAATATATTTTTTAAATTAAAATTACAAATAACAATCCGATATCCGATTTGTATAGGTAATTACCAGGCCAAGGTGTACTGACACCCAGGCCTAGCAAAAAGTCAACACGAATTTTTGCGTTTTTAGGCGAGTGAGGAAGGCTATTTTTTTCACATCGCCACTTTTTGGCCCCCCTTGATCCTGCACTAACCCCATTGTAACATATCATGCATTCCTAAGATAACTCTATACCATGAAACCCCGCCTTTTTGTTGCTACTACGTACATCACAATCTATTCAACTATTGTTAACATTGTCATTGCCCATTGGGTAAGTCAAGCTATGTTCTAATAAAACATTGCAGTGACAAATTTGTTTACTATCAATGTGTGTGCATATGTTGGTTTTAACCAAAGGAGCTCAAATTCCTAGACATACAAGGTGTAAATTCATTCCAAGGAGCTTGGAGTGCACTATTTTGTCCAATGTAAAAGTCGTGACTAGACATTTGCCTATTGTTTATCCAACATATTGGAATTGGAATGCACATTGCACTACTTAAAATTCAAAAACATGATGGGGCTTGTTGATCTTTATTAGGAAATTTAATATATATTTTTATATGTACATATGTGTGTACGTGCACATGTGTCCATACATATATCAGCTGTAGAATGCCTTTCCCTTTTGGCAGGGACTGTAACTTGTCTTCCATGATAGAGACCCTTTGTTCAATGGTAATTGTGTTCATTCATTGTTTGAGGTCTCTTGAATGTGCTTGTGACCTTCATTGGACATGCCTTCTATGAATAAGTGCCCGAGATACTTTGTTTTGGCAGTGTTATATGTTCTTCTATCTCTGTCCTTTGGAAGATTGTCATGCTGAGTCATTTGGTTATTGGTACAAAACTTATATGTATCTCTCTTTACATTTCCATGTCGTTATCTTAATAAAATTATTCCTCCTAACATATGGCAAAGCGCATGATCGTTCATCTCTCTATTTTTTGACAATGATTATAGCACAGATCTTTGAATTTCTATCCGATGACTAGTGGCTACAGTGTTGAGTTATCATTCTTTGAAAGCATATTTCTCATATTGATTCTCAAGCATGGGAACTTCACATAAATGCTTCTCATATGATTGAGATTGTATGTTACAAACTCGTTCTCATGAATTCTTTGAGGACTACTCTTTCTCTTGATTGTTGTAGCTATCTAGGTCATGTTCTCTGCTAAGGTCTGATTTGCTTTAGGACTTTGTTTCTATTGTTATATCTCTCCTTGGTGACTTTTCTTTTGACAGGGATTGCTCTGTGATGAAGGTTTTTATCATTTTGTCAATCCTTGATCTCCTCATAGGCACCAAATGGACTGTCCTCGAGTCTATGCTGGGACTGTCTCCTTGGGTGTTCATTACGATGGACTCTGGTTGGTACAATCTTTGCTATTCTTGTTCTATGTACTATCTTTGTTGTTTGTAATAAATACTATCTCATAGTGATATCACATCTCTATCTAACCCTTTATCAACTATATCTCTTGACAGTGAAAATACATCTTCAAAACAATGAATAAAGTTCAAAATTGTCAATGTCTCTTACTTTCAAATTATGACTGCTATCTTATTGTAGCAGTGACCTTTGTGAAATTTGATTTGGTACATTCTCCCTCATGAAAACTGTTATTGGAAACAATCATTTATTTATTGTTAGTTGTGACTATGCTTTCAATAGATGGTAATGGACAATGAATTGTCTCACACGTCAAATGGCCAGAAGTATTAAGGCGCTAATTATGTAGTCTAAGATTTTACTCTTCTCTATATATTGCAGATTATCTTACTCCATACACCCTCAATCGATCCTTTGTTTAGGCCTACCCTTATGCTGCTCCGTCACTTTATGGATACAGTTGCATTTCATTTTGAAAGTAGGAAAGTGAGTTACTGTTATCAGCATATTTCATTTTCAAATGCAATAAATGAGAAATAGTGAAAGCAAACCAATGAACAAATTAAAAAATTATATAAACAACATTTGAGAGTCAGCGGAGAAAGGAAGAGTAATTTTTGGAAAATATTGGGGTTGGGATTTTACATTATCATTTCAAAATTCTCTTGAACTGTGATTTTATCTTGAATTCTATCTTCTCTCTAAGTTTCCTTAGAGACATTATCATTCCATTTTGTGGCCATGAGTTGTCTTGATGACGTTCACAGGGCATGCTCCTTTAACATCAATTTTTTAGTTAAGACCTCAAATGCTACTATTTTGGATGATAATGCTAATGACATAATTGAAATAAGGACTTTGTGATGTTCATAGTTACCATATTTTTTTATTTCTAGAGTTTGTATGTTTAGAAACATTGTGTGCGATATTACTTACCGTATGGCAGTATCAATGATGGTATTGATATTTTCCTAGCGTATGTTGCTTGGTCTATAGTTTGACCAATTTTTTTTTTTTTTTTTTTTTAAGTAAACTACATAAGTATTTGCAACTTTAAGGTGTTTGTCTATTTTATGATCTTGGTTTCTTCTCTTTGATTTGTGGTGGAATTGCACACTTTGGTGGTTCTATGAATATATTTTATAACATTTTTTAGTCCTATCAAATCTACCAATGTGGATGATTTTCTTTATTACATTCCCCTAAGTGTTTTCAGTGCTCTGTGTGTTGATCATCAATAAAAATTTTACCAATTGAAGTTGTCCTCAAAATATCAAACAAACTTGAATGAAGTAAAATAGTTAATGCAGAATAAAAAAGGAGAACACAACCACAAGATAAACATCGGAATTTGTACGTGGAAAATCCAAAATGGGAAAAGCCACAAAGAGTGTTAACTCTTAGGAAAATATAACTAGTTATAGTTGTGTTTACAAACAAGTGGCTCACTGCTAGATTGCAAAAATGACTTGATGTCAAACTACTCATTGCAGATACAAAAATAAATGGCTAACTATCAGAATGCTCACTACAAATGAAAAGGTTGAACTGAGAAGGTTTGCATCTCCAAATGCATGAGATCAGTTTCAATTTTAAGCTCAAATTACAAATCTCAGACTTTGCAGAAGATCTGGTTAGAGATCTCTACACTACTGTCTTGTAGCAAGTCCGATAAAGGATTACTGCACTGCTGATTACCTTCGTTGTCTATAACTCTCACATACACTACTTCTTTCACCATCAACTATTTTCCACACATAGCAAATACTCACTCATGATTGATTATCCTCATTCACCACTTATGTACAAGTATATATACCAGAGGGTGCAATTATAGAATAGTATGTCAGCCAAGCCCAACACCTTATCAATAAGCTCACATTGGCCTCTGCAATACTTCTACACAATTCCTTTACAAACTTTCGATTACCAATACATCCAGACCCAAGAGAATGGACCTATTGTCACAAGATCAAGCTCAATATCTCCAAAATGTAGACTCCACAGTATCAAGGAAATTGCAATCACAAAACTCAAAGAGATACTTTTGATAATCACTAAAGCTGCTAACAACGGGACACATAACTGATATTAGGATCAACAAGAATTCCTAATAGTGGGATACTAGGGTCAATGGGAATTCAAAGGGACCTCAAAAGGTCATCATCCAAAGTTGTCCATGTCGCATAATAACTTCTAACCAAAAACTGCCACACCTAAACTGCACATACAAACTGACCGCATACAATCATTGCATAGCCATTTCTATATAACATCCATAAATCTATGACGTTCCGACTGATATCCAGGCCTACATACACTATCTAGTATAGAACCATATGTCTAGTTTGATATCAATGACAATATTATTCACACAAGTCTAACAATTTGGGTAATTACATCAAGATGGTGAATAGATTAGTGGCCACATGCCAAAAAAAAACCAAATTTTTCATAACTTGTGCAGGTTCTGAAAATTCAAAAATGTGCTAGGCTTGGTAACACCAAGCCTAGCCAAAAATAATTTAAAAAATAAAAAATTTAACATTATTTTTTTGGGTAGGCCATGGGTTTTGGCCATTTTCAACGCCAAAACCCATGGAACAACAATAAAAGAAAGTAAAAAATCCACAAAACTTGCACAGGTTTATAATTATTTTGGATTTTTCCAACATTAAGAGCAATTTTCAACAATGGCACCCCGTAAAGGTAAGATTTGATTGGTTTGATTATTTTTGTTTGCATTTTAATTGAAGTAGGGTTTTTTAATTGATTTTAGTTTTGTTTTTATTAATTTGATGTCATATTCTTCAAGCAATCCCCCAAAACAAAATAGACAACAAATACCTCCTCTTGCACAAGCAACACAAGCAAACCCTATAAGCATTGCACATGAGCAACAAGAAAACCCTCAAGACATTATTTCACAACCCCAAAATCCTCAAAATGTTGCTCCTCGACAACCACCGCCACCCTGAAATCCTCCACATCCTCCATTAGATCATGTAGATGCCACACAAGAGGATCTCATCAATCACCTTACACAAAATAGTGCCCAAATTTGTATATTGGTGAATAGGTTGAGATCCTCTAAGTTTGAGCACCACTCAACCCTCTCCAGAATGCTAGAAACAATGGCCAATAGTGAAAATGAGTTATCTAGGTAGGTTATGAAATGGGGTCCATGGAGGGATAGACGTCGAACATTTTATGTGGATAGGTTATCATATGATCAAGTGAAAAAAAGGGCATACTTAAAGCTGACATATGTGCTCTTTTCACCGATCCTGTTATCAGTAACAACCTAGAACTAAATATGACTCGGTTTCCTATACATTGGTGTGTTCATGCTAGGCTGCAAGAAGCTTTTTGGGATAGGTGGTATATGGTCTTTGACCAACCACCTTGTAATAATTGGGAGGTGCCTCTATATTTTTTGAGAAAGTTGTATTATGATTTTATCCTCAGCGAGAAGTTGAATTACTTTGACATCCGACAATTTCAGGGTAGAGGGAGAGGCTCTATGCAGGATAGACCTGAGGCCCATAGGGTGGTACAACTACATCATAGGAGGTGTACAACTCCTAAACCCATGATTCATGTCACTGTCCATATATCCTTGAAGGAGTCTATGAAATTACACTCTTCAAGTAGTTGCATCATTGACTAATGTCATTGTTCAACATGGCACATAGTTGGTCAGAGCAGAGAATGTACCAGAACCCGTGGCACCTCCTTCATCAATGGAACCTCCTTCATCAGCAACGCCTCATTCATCAGCAGCACCTCCTTCATCAATGTCACCTCATGCATCATTTGGCATGGGCCAATCCATTCAACATATGTGCCCCACCTACCAGGGTGTATGTTTAGGTGTAGACACTGATGTGAATGAAGATGGTTCGACATCTCATTCGTGTATATGTTGTGGGAGTAGATTTCGTGCTTCCACTATAGAGGATGTGGCCCTCACCAATGAATTGATTAATATGTTGTACCCTCTCTATCAAAAATAGGTGTGTTTAATTCTGTTTATGACATGTTATCAATTAAGTGACTAAATCTTATAAAAAGAAATGAATTTTTATTTTTAAAACAATTTAAAGTGACATATAAATAAAATGCATTGCAGTGTGCAGCAGGTGGTGGGAGTACATACTTTTTAGTCGATTCCATGGTCACGAGTAGTTTCGCCACTAGAGGTAAATATTTGTAAATTTGTTAAAAATATAATAATACATTAGTTTCAAAATATCTTTTGATAATTATATGTATCATTACTTGATGTTTTATAGGGCTTATCAAGAGCTGAGATGTCCCCACTTGATGATATCATGCTTTCGGCCATTGATTTTGGCCAAGATAGCTTTCATAACATAGAATGGTTTTGTCATCTCAAAAAATCTTTGACTAATTTTAATCTAAGGAAAGCTTTGAAGAAACCTTTCATAGAATTGTGTTTGTGTTGTATCTAAATAGTGTTTTGGATGTGGCTCGCGATTACTAATTCCAATTCACCTTCTAACAACATCTCTTTGGTTGGGTGAAACCTTTGTGTTGTCATGCCAATATATCTCAATTAACGTTCTTAGTGCATCGACAACAACCTTGTCCTTGCGTGGGAGTCTACTCGAGAATGCCCAAAGAGAATTATTGTTAGGATCCTTGATTTTCTCTCATCTCTCTAAGGCATAATGTAATGTGGTTCTACTTATCCTCAATGACTTGCTTGTTTTGATTATTAAACGAGATTTTTTCATTTCCTTTCGCATTATGGTTGATGTGAGGACATGACGACTAACATTAGCATCTTGAGTGTGTGATTTCAAACCAATGACTTGGTATGCATCAAAAATATTTCTCACAATGGTTCTTTCACTATTATTTTCAGATGTTCTTAACCCCAAAATTTTCATTGTCTCTCTAAATTTCAGATTTTTAATCATTTCAAATACTAATTGTCATCTTCCACTTTGATTTAAGTTTTCAAAAATAGTTATTCCAATTCTTCTAACTGTTCTTCTACAAGTTCTTTCAGAAACTTTATCATGCATTGGATTCACAATATTTTCATCAATGTCTATTAGAAACTTTGGTTTTCTATGAATTATTCTAAGAGGTGTTAAGATTGGTGCATGCTCTTTGTTTTCATTAGGTGCATTGATCACATCAAATTCAAATGGTATATCTTCTTCAATTTTATTAACATGTACATTCACCAAACCATTTTCAAATGGTGTATGTTCATTGCATTCATTAGGTGCATTCATCATATGCATTTGAATTGGTGTATGTTGATCATTTTGATTTGGTGCAATCATCATATAAATTTCAATTGTTGAATGTTCATCACTTTCATTAGGTGCATTAGATGACGTACCTTCATGCAATCTCCTCATATGCTCCCTTTGTCTTTCCTTTGCTACCTCTCTTTGTTCATTTGTTCCTTTCTTGTTCTTTCCCATTTTCCTACACATAACATCATGATGGCAATCCACAATCAAAGAGAAAAAAAAACAAATGATCATCATTTTGTTATAATCTAAAGTAACAATAATAAAATAACTTCAAAAAAACCAAAATATAAGACAAATCAATCATGATCAAAGAAGGAAAACAATAAATGATCATCATTTTGTTATAATCTAAAGTAACAATGATAAAATAACTTCAAAAAAAATCCAATATACGAGACAAATCAATCATTTCAAAGTAAAAGTGACAAAAAAATATGAAAACCTACTGTTATTGTCCCATAAAATCATGTGCAAAAGTAGTGGGTCCTTCAAACAACTTGCAATGCCAGTTTTTAGGATGTTGGGACTAAAATATATTAATATTTTCTCATAACCTGTATGGGTTATGGAAACCTTTAATGTGAACGTTCACAATTTCTCATAACCCATACAGGTTATGTAGAACTATAAGTTTTGGCCTTAGTTCTACATAACCCGTACATGCTATGTAGAACTAGGAACCATATAGGAAGTAGGGAGAGAGAGAGACAGAGATAGAGATAGAGACAGAGAGAGAATGGGATAAGGAGAGGGGGATGGATGGAGAGGGAGAGAGAGAGAGATAGAGAGAGAGGGAGATTAGGAAAAGGAGAGAGGGAGAGGGAGAGAGAGGGAGAGGGAGATTAGGAAAAGGAGGGGGAGAGGGAGAGAGAGGGAGATTGGGAAAAGGAGAGGGAGAGAGGGAGAGAGAGAGTAGGGGGTAGGTAAGAGAGAGAATAGGGGATAGGAATAGAGAGAAAGAGAGAGAGAGAGAGTAGGGGGAGAGGGGGTAGGAGATAGGAAGAGAGGAATAGAATAGGATAAGGAGAGGGGGATGGAGAGAGAGTTAGAGATAGAGAGAGAAGGGGATAAGGAGAGGGAGAGAGGCATCGAGAGAGAGAGAGAGAGAGAGAGAGAGAGAGAGAATAGGATAAGGAGAGGGGAGGGAGAGAGAGAGGGGGAGAGATAGGGGAGAAATTGGGAGAGAGGGAGAGGGAGAGGGATGGTAGAGATGGTGAGAATAGGATAGAGAGAGAGAGAGAGAGAGAGAGAGAGAGAGAGAGAGAGAGAGAGATTAGGTAAGAGAGAAAATAGGAGATAGGAAGAGAGGTTGAGAATAGGATAAGGAGAGGACAAAGAGAGGGGGAGAGGGAGAGAGAGAATAGGAGGGAGGGAGGGAGAGAGATAATAGGATAAGGAGAGCAAGAGGGAAGGAGATTGGGAAAAGGAGAGGAGGAGAGTGCTGCAGGGGCACCCAAAGGAGTTCTTATTTCTTTAAATCATGTACAAAGGTGTCCAAGAATGTCATAGGATGAGCTTTTGATGTTTAGTTTCTAGATGATGTTTGATTTTAGTGTTTTGTGCATATTTGCCATGTAATAAGCCCAAAGGCTACCAAGGTTGGTCAACTTGGTCAAAGGCCTTAGTTGGGAATCTAATTCATGCTTTATGGTGTTTGAGGGTCACATATGTGTTTTAGGTCCACTTTATATGTCGTCATGAAGGCATGTTTCATGTTATGCTTTGTAGTAAAAAATTGTCATGTTGCATTAGGCAACATTGACAATATTTTTAAAACGTGGTTTCCAATGGTTAAGAGGTTGTTCTTAACTATTTGAGGAGGTTTTAATTTGTTCCAAGGAATTATATTAGCCTCTATAACTTCTCATTGCTTTGTTGGCGAAGAAAAATAACAAAAATTGCTTTCAAACCTATCAAAAAGTATCTTTTAACTATATTTTTGCTACAAATATGAGTGTGTACGGAAATGTATGGCTCCATTAATGATCTGAACCATTAGGAAATGTGTGGTAGTGAATTAAATTTCATTTTAATCTAGTGGGAGGGTCTGAAGTGATCAGAGAAGAGAGATATTGAATTTTCTTCCTCTATGCCTGGGAATTTCCTAGAAACCAAGGTTTGTATGCTAAAAAGCCCATATTTCATCATTCCACTGTGGGAATGGCCTAGAAACTTGGGGAATGATGAAATAACATGAAAAATACTTTTTTCATTTGGATTTAGAAGAAGGAAGTGTTGTTTTCTATTTTAAAGATGATGCCCTAGACTTGGCATGCTCTATGTGACAAGTTGTTGCAAGGGTAAATGATTGCCAAAACCAAAGACAGTGGACCCAAGAGTGATTCCAAATGGAATTAAAGTGATCCTTAGAAATTTATAGACCTTTTTCAAAAGGTTATCATGCAAACCAATTTGTTGTTGAAGGTTTTTACTCAAAAATTCCCATATCGGCTAGAAAAGGGCAAATAGGCCTAAATAGGGTTAGGGTATTTTCAGACCACACCCATATGCAAATATTTGAAATAATTTGAATCTTCCAAAAGGGTATTTGAATATCAAATTTATTTTGTGTCTTTTTCAGGTATTTTAGAAGTCAAAGCAGAACAACAGTAAATACAAGCCTAATGCTACTAGCCCAATTTACTAGGTTGATAAGGTCAAATTGCACTTGGGGGTTGTAAGGGTTGGTTAAACCCTATCTGAACTTTGTGTTGATCACTTAAAATATGTTCAAGTCCATACAAATGATTTTCTTCACCTTTTGAACAAGGATCCACTTGATAGGGGGGTTTTGTGAAGTGAGTAGGCTTGGTAAAGAAGCGTACTTGGAGTAGAGGTGAGTGAACCTTTGTTTTCTCAAATTGTCAAAGTTGTGAAGATTCTTGGGAAGGATCAATGACAATATTTCAAGACCTCTAGAAGGTCATTAAAGTTGGAGCATTGGATGGTGCCAAACCAAGACCCTTGAGAAGAAACCAAGACAATCTACTCATTTGCCCAATCCCTCTACATCTGATTGTTATTAGAGCTATACCAAGGGTGAAGTAGTGTATGTCAGACACAACATTGGAAGAAGAGGTTGTTACAATGCCTTCTAAGGAAATTAATCCTAAATCTATCAAGAAATTGGTAGAGGATATGCTTGAGGAAACACTCAAAGAGACTGGGCAGTCCAAGAACAAGGACAAGGCAAGTAATGGTAAATAGGAGGAAGGGGGAGAAGAAGAGACCCCAAACAAGGAGGCTAATAAGTTGGCTCCTGATCAAAATTTGTTCCTAAATGTTTTGAAATCACTAAATAGGGAAAATGTGGAAATTTTACCTACCTACAGCGGTAGCTTGAATGGAGAGGAGGTGCTTGATTGGATTGAAGCACTCAACAACCATTTTGAATACGAGGTTCCTGAGGAGAAGAGGGTGAGTTTGGCTAAGTCTAGACTCAAAGGATTTGCCTTGCTATGGTGGATAGTGTTGCAAGAAGAAAGAATGAATGAAGGGAAGAGAAGGATATTGGGAGAGGATGAAGGGAAAAATCAAGGAACGATTCCTCTCAATTGACTATGAAGTGTAAATGTATAGAAGGCTGCAAAACCTTAGAAAAAGGGAGTTGGATGTCAATACCTACATTGAATAATTCCATAAGCTAAGTCTCAAATCAAGGAAACATGAAGATGAAGCAGAGAAGGTGGCCAAATACCTAAATGGGCTAAGGAAAAACATACAAGATAAGATTAGCATCTTGTCTCCTGATACTATGCACAAATGCTTCTAGTTGGCATTGAGAGTGGAAGACAAGATAAGAAGAAAAGGAGACCAAAACAATAGAGGAAAGGGAGGTAGAAATTTTAGAGGTAGAGGTGGCTTTGGAGGAAGGAACATACCTTTCAAAAATGGAGATTCAAATCAGCAAGAGTCCAATGGAGACTTCAATAATAGGATTGGAGACTTTAGAGGAGGAAGAAGACCCTTTGGTAGGGGTAGACAAGGATATCAAGGAAGAAGAGGCCCTAGTGTGTTCACAGGAAAATGCTACAATTGCAATCAAGTGGGTCATACCATGAGTAGGTTCCCTGAGAAGGCTTCTAGTTCACATGGACCAGATAGGAGGACTCAACTTGTACAAGAGGATGATGGACATAGTGTCAACTCACCCATGGGAAATGCTGGTCCTACCTTGAATGGAGATAGTCTTATGTTAAGGAGGACATTGTTGAAGGTACCCCAACACAAGGAGCCACCACAAAGAAAGTCACTCTCCAAGACCACTTGCAAGTCTCATGGTAAAGTTTGTAAGGTAATTGTAGATTCTGGATCCATTGAGAATATTGTTGCTTTGGAAATGGTAGAGAAGTTAAAACTGAAAAAGTTGCCTCAGATGAGTCCTTATAGGGTGTCTTGGCTTAATAAGGGGCAGCATGTAGTTGTAGATGAACAAATTTGGGTAGATTTTGAAATGGGGGACTACAAGGATAGGATTTTGTGTGACATCCTTCCTATGGATTCTTTTCATTTGTTGTTAGGTCGTCCATGGCAATATGATGTTAAAGCCCAAAATGATGGGGAGAAAAATGTGTATGTCATTACCAAGAATGGTAGGAATTTTAGGATGGATCCATTACCTAATCAAGGGGAAGAGAAAACTGTTAGTCCAAGTGTCATGATGGTTAGTGGGAAAGAGTTTTTAGATGCCCTCAAGCAAGAGGAAACCCAAGGTTATGCTTTGGTCTTGAGTCCTGAGGATAAGTCTCAACAAGAGAAAGGTGCCAAAAGTGAAGTTCCTAGTGAAGTGGAAACCATGTTGGATAGGTATGAAGGAGTTGTGGCTAAAGATATGCCTGATAACTTGCCTCCAACAGATATATCAGTCATCAAATTGATTTTATTCCTGGTGCAACCTTTCCTAACAAAGCTTCCTATAAGATGACTCCTAAACAGAATGAAGAGATAGCAAGACAAGTGCAAGATTTGCTAGATAAGGGGTTGATTAGGAAGAGTTTGAGCCCATGTATTGTACCTACTATATTAGCACCTAAAAAGGATGGAACATGGAGGATGTGTATTGATTACAGAGCCATCAATAAGATCACTATCAGGTACCAGTTTCCTATGCCTAGGATTGAGGACCTCATGGACTATCTCAGGGGGTCATGCTACTTTTCAAAGATTGATTTGAAATCAGGTTATCATCAGATCAGGATCAGACTTGGAGATGAGTGGAAGACATCCTTTAAGACCAATGAGGGCTTGTATAAGTGGTTGGTGATGCCTTTTGGGCTCACAAATGCACCTAGCACTTTTATGTGCCTCATGAATGAGGTATTGGTTGAATTCATTAGAAAATTTGTTATTGTCTATCTTGATGACATTTTGGTGTTTAGCAGGTCCAAGGGAGAGCATTTGAATCATTTGGATCAGGTTTTGAGGAAGCTTCATGAGCATAAACTAGTAATCAATCTAGAGAAGTGTGAATTCATGAAAATTTGAATTGGTGTATTTAGGCTTTGTGGTTTCTTAAGGATGTTTAAAAATGGATCTTTCAAAGGTTGAGGCTATTGTCAATTGGCCTACACCTAAGATATTAGGTGATGTTAGGAGCTTTCATGAATTAGCTTCTTTTTATAGAAAGTTCATCAAAAGTTTTAGTCATATTTGTGCTCCAATTCTTGACACTATAAAGGGAGGAATCAAGTGCAAGTTTGAATGGATAGAGAGGGCAGCCCAAAGATTTGAGGTGTTGAAAAGGAAGGTTTCTAAACTTCCTACCTTGAGGCTTCCTAATTTTTATCATCTTTTCACAGTTGAATGTGATGCAAGCAAGCAGGCAATAGGTGCAGTCCTTAGTCAAGAAGGACATCCAGTGGCATTCTTTTCTGAGAGGTTGAATGAGGCCAAACAAAGGTACTCTACTTATGATTTAGAACTTTACTCTATGGTGCAAGCACTCAAGAAGTGGTGTCATTACCTTCTTCCTAAAGAGTTCATTGTTTATACTAACAACCATGCATTGAGTTTTCTTAATGGACAACAGAAGTTGAATCAAAGGCATATCAAGTGGGTTGAGAAAATCCAACCTTACACCTTCACAATCAAACATAAGAAGGGTGTGTCTAATAAGGTTGTTGATGCCTTGAGTACGAGAATACTTACTATTCAAGAAATCCAATGGCAAAGTGTTGGTGTTGATTCTCTTAAATCCATGTATAAGGAGGACAAAGATTTCAAAGATGCATATGATGTATGTTCTAAATTTGCTGCTTCTTGTCATATTGAGTTTGCTGACTTCATGTTGCACGATGGATTGTTCTTTAAGGGGCATCAACTTTGCATTCCTCAATGTTCTATGATGGAGAATATCATCAGGGAAAAGCACAATGGCAGTCTTGGAGGACATTTTGGTTTGGACAAAACTTTGGAAGAGGTATCAAGGTTTTACTTTTGGCCTAAGATGAAATCAGAGGTGAGAAGGTTTGTAGAGTGTTTTCCTATTTTTCAAAGGGAAAAAGGAGTTTCTACCAATGTTGGATTGTATCAACCTTTACCGGTTCCTACGAGGCCTTGGGAAAGCCTTAGTATGGATTTTGTACTTGGTGTGCCAAAAACTTCTAGGGGATTTGATAGTGTCTTTGTAATTGTTGATAGGTTTAGCAAGATGGCTCATTTTGTGCCATGTAAATGCACAAATGATGCATCTCATATTGCAGGTTTGTTTTTCAAAGAAATTGTCAGGATACATGGTCTACCTCTCAACATTGTCATAGATAGAGACTCCAAGTTTGTGGGCCATTTTTGGAGGACACTTTGAAATAAGTTGGGCATGAATTTTTCATTTTCTTTAGCATACCATCCTCAGACTGATGGCCAAACTAAGGTGATCAATAGGTCTCTTGGCAATCTGCTTAGATGTCTTACCAAGCAACATGGGAAAAGTTAGGATTTGGTGATTGGACAAGCTGAATATGCATATAATAATTCAGTTAATAGAAGTACAGGTAAAAGCCCATTTGAGGTTGTGTATGGCTTACATCCTAGAGGGATTCTTTAACTTAGAGACCTTAGAGGTATGGAAAGGAGGGGTGCTCAAGGTGAATATTTTGCTATCACAATGAAGGAGATCCATGAACAAGTCAAGGCTTCACTTCAACACAGTGCTGAAAAATATAAACTCAAAGCGGATTTGAAGAGGAAAGATGTTTAGTTCAAGGTAGGGGATTTGGTAATGGCCTACCTTAGAAAAGAAATTCTTCCTAAGGGCAAACCCTCTAAAATACTCATGAAGAAGATAGGTCCACTACGGGTAGTGCATAAGTTTGGTAATAATGCTTATGAAGTTGAACTTCCACTAGATTTGGGGATCTCTCCTATCTTCAACATATGTGATTTGATATCATTCAAAGGTTCCTCTATGGATACTACACCTGGTTCATCTCTTGATGAGGATGATGCAGATTGGGTGAAGGATTTTCCACTTAGAAAACCATTGGAGTTGGAGAGCATTTTAGATTCCAAGGTGGTCAAACAAACCTGAAAAGGTGTCTACAAGGAGTATTTGATCAATTGGAAAGGCCTCCTTGATTCTAAGGACACTTGGATCTCTGAAAATGATATCATCAAGCATGGGACTACCATCGCCCGGTTGGCAACTCAAGGGACTTGAGTTTCTCAAACTCAAGGAGTATGGTGCAGGGGCACCCAAAGGAGTTCTTATTTCTTTCAATCATGTACAGAGGTGTCTAATCATGTCATAGGATGAGCTTTTTATGTTTATTTTCAATATGATGTTTGATTTTAGTGTTTCGTGCATATTTACCATGTAATAAGCGCAAAGGCTACCAAGGTTGGTCAAATTGGTCAAAGGCCTTAGTTGGGCATTTAATTCATTTTTTTTGGTGTTGAAGTGTCACATATGTGTTGTAGGTCCACTTTATATTTTCACCATGAAGGCATGTTTCATTTTATGCTTTGTAGTAAAAAATTGCCATGTTGCATTAGGCAACATTGACAATATTTTCAAAAAATGGTTGCCAACGGTTAAGAGGTTATTCTCAAATTTTTGAGGAGGTTTTAAATTGTTCCAAGGAATTATATAAGACCTTGAAACTTCTCATGGCTTGGTTGGTGAATAAAAATAACAAAAATTTCTTTCAACCTATCAAAAAGTGTCTTTTTACTGCATTTTTGCTGCAAATCTGAGTGTGTACAAAATTTTAAGGCTCCATTAATGATCTAAACCATTGGGAAATGTGTGGAACTGAATTACCTTTCATTTAAATCTAGTGGGAGAGTCTTAAGTGATCGGATAAGAGAGATATTTAATTTTCTTCCTCGCTGCCTGGGAATTTCCTAGCAATCATGGTTTGTATGCTAAAAAGCCCATATTTCATCATTCCACCGTAGGAATGGCCTATAAACCTAGGAAATGATGAAATAACATACATAATACTTGTTTCATTTGTATTTGGAAGCAAGAAGTGTTGTTTTCTATTTTTAAGATAATGCCCTAGACTTGACATGCTCTATGTGACAAGTTTGTGCAAGGGTAAATGATTGCCAAAACCAAGGACAATGGACCCAAGAGTGGTGAAAAATGGCATGAAATTGATACTTATACATGTACATACATTTTTCAAAAGTTTATCATGCAAAACAATTTGTTGTTGAAGGTTTTCACTCAAAAATTCTCAAATCGGCTATAAAAGGGCAAATAGGCCTAAATAGGGTTAGGGTATTTTCATACCAAACCTAGATGCAAATATTTGAAATCCTTTGAAGCTTCCAAAAGGGTATTTGAATATCAAATTTATTTTGTGTCTTGGTTAGAGATTTTAGAAGATAAAGCATAAAAACGGTAAACATAGGCCTAATGCTACTAGCCCAATTTACTAGGTTGATAAGGTCAAATTGCACTTGGGGGTCATAAGGGTTGGTTAAAGCATATAAAAAATTTGTGTTGATCAAATGAAATATTTTCAAGGCCATAAAAATGAGTGTCTTCACCTTTTGAACAAAGATCCACTTGGTAGGGGGGGTTTGTGAAGTGAGTAGGCTTGGTAAAGAAGGGTAGTTGGAGTAGAGGTGACTAAACCTTTGTTTTCTCAACTTGTCAGAGTTGTGAAGATCCTTGGGAAGGAATAGTGACAATATTTCAAGAACTTTGGAAGTTCATTAAAGTTGGACCATTGGATGGTGCCAAACCAAGACAATCTACTCATTTTCCCAATCCCTCTGCATCGGAGAGGGAGAGAGAGGGGGATTAGGAAAAGGAGAGAGAGAGAGAGAGAGAGAGAGAGAGAGAGAGAGAGAGAGAGAGAGAGAGAGAGTAGGATAAGATACCAAGAGGGGGAGGGAGAGGGGGGAAAGGGGGGAGAGGGAGGGGGAGAAAGAGAGAGAAGGGGGAGAGGGTGAGAATAGGATAGGATAATGTGTGTGTGTGTGTGTGTGTGTGTGAGAGAGAGAGAGAGAGAGAGAGAGAGAGAGAGAGAAGGAGGAGAAGGTGAGAGATATGAGGTAGAGAGAGAACGAGAAGGAGAAAAGGTTGAGAGAATTGACAAAGATAGAAGTGTGAGGGGGAGAGAGATGAGATAGAACTCAAGGAGGATAATTAGGTCTCAAAATAGACAGAGATGGTGATGGGGAAGGAAGACAAGAGATAAAGGAAAAGAAGAGATACATGCATGTATACAAACATATATATATATATATATATATATGTATGTATATATGTATGTATGTATGTATGTATATATAACTATAGATATGCATATATATACATAAACAGATATTGTATATGTATGTATATAAATATGTGTTGTAAATGCTAAGTTTACAAGCATACATTATTATGTCTTCATAACCCATATGGGTTTGTGAAACACAAAATAATGGTTTTGGTTCTACATGACCCATACGGGTTTTGTGAAACACAAAATAATGGTTGTAGTTCTACATAACCCATATGGGTTATGTAGAACTATGAATAGTACTTTTTGTGTCTAAAAACCCGTGTGGGTTTTGGCTTGGTAAGAGAGTTTGAAAATGACCCTAAGGCTTGCAAGCCCATTTTTGTCCCTTTGAATGTTTTTTCATCATCCAACATGATTTATCGACTTCGTCGTCATCAGGTTTACAAATGATCAAGTGGGTATCTCTAAAATTACCACCATAATCTCACACATCTTCTCAACTTTCTCACCATATAGATTTTTCTATTTTTGGACAACATTAGCATAGCAAACTTTAATTTTCTTTACCAGTCCCTTGACAGTCCTCATAGACATATGTCTACCATTTTTTTAATAAATTTTAATATACTTGAACAATTTCAACTAAATTACATATTATTGTTCTACATTAGATTCTACAGACTTATTTTTTTTTTAAATGCATTTTTTCTTAATTTGATGCAAGTTATGCCCAGTGCATGAATAGGTACCAAATTTTCAAGATGCGATCATTTCAAAAAATTATAAAAAAAGAAAATACTCAATGGAAAATTACAAAAAAATACACAACTTCTAGATCTCACTCTTACCTATCATCCTACCAAAGGGTTTTGCAAAATAATAAATATAACTATATATTTTATGTAGCGCACAAAAACAACTATGTTATGTTTTTTCTAAAAAAATGAGGAACAGTTATTCATGCATGAAAGGTTTGACCATATTAATCTTATCCAATTAAAAAAAAATTAGTAGTTTAGAAGCTAGATTCAGAGTATTACAATTCTTATTCTTTTCTCAACTCCTAGTTTTGAGTGCATGGCCTTCAAATATCTCTTTGAAGTTCAAGTTTACCTATTTTCAAAAAAAAAAAAAAAGGTGGCCACTTATACCCCCCTTTTTGTTCACCATCTTGGTGCAATTATCCATCTCCCCCTTTGTCATTGATGGAAAAACATATTCATAACTGCACTGACTCCCCCTTACTCATGCAATTCGCCAAAACCATATTCCTTGAGCTCATATTTCTTTCTTCCCCTTTTGACATCAAAGAAAAGGATGTCTCTAATGAAAACGGAAAGAGAAAATATATATAACAAAAAATGTGAAACTTACACAAAGAAACTTTTAGCTTCTCTTCTTTGGAAATATAAGATTGTATTTTTCCTTCACTTTTGAAAGAACTTCCCTAGAATGTATAGTCAATTTGATACTTACTGAAAGGCTTATGCACTCAACCAGAAAATCAACCAAATTTGAAAAGTTATTGAGAGCAGTTGGATTCTGCTCATACTCTACTGGGTTCTCAAGCAAAACTAAAAAAATGTTTTAGCTTAGCTTCAACAATCTCCTTAATTTTCCAAAACATTCTCACAAAGTCTTCTTTCTACCTTTGCAATAGAAGAAGCTCATCCTGAAGAGAATTAACTCTTTTCCTTTTCTCACCATCCTCATCATTCAAAAAATCAAAAGATTTATCTAGATTTGTCAGTTCGGCTTCAATAGAATCAAAATTTCTTCCTTCGTTCTTCATAGCTACTATTAGCCAAGAGATACAATATCTATAGATTCTGCTAGCACTCCGGATACAATCTCTCAATTCATATATGCAATTTGATAAGTACTTTTGAGAAATAGTATATTCATTCAGTAGACTTCGCATATCTGGGCCTTTTCCTTCGATTGACTGTTCTGACATTTTTTCTTTCATGATCTCAATCAATGATTCTGGAAGTGGGTAAGAGTTCAAAGTTGGGTCCCAATCCCATAGAAGTTCACGGGTTGGGAAAATTACCGACTAGAAACAGGTGCCCGATTTTTACAAATCAGGCACCCGTTTCACTTCGGGGGCCTGAGCTGTGAATAAGTCAGTTGAGATGACATTGTGATGAAGAGATTGAGATTGCATGATGGATGACTTTGATCAGTTATTTTTATTGTCATTGATGGCAACTAATGTTTATTCATATCTACTAATTTTTACTTATGTTGTATTGTGTCATCTAAATATTTTGGTCTACCGGAGAGAGCTTATCGGTAAAGAATCAAGAAACTGAGAATTAGGACCTTAACTAGTAAACAAGGAAATATTCTAATTGTATTTGGTGATTAGTAATGATTGAGGCTTTGTGGTTTTGAATGTAAGTTTTTATCATTGGAACACTTATCTGACTGGAACCGCACATCATGTTGTGACAACCGGAAGTTGTGTTTATAATTTTGTTGAGTTTTTGGTAGGGTTTAAGGATTGGTAAAGAATGCTCTTGACTAGTAATGATTTTTGGTTTAGCAGTGATCTACATCATGTTCACATGTTGATGATAACATGGCACAAACAACATGAAGTATTTGAAAGATGTTTTGGCGCATTTGGAGAGTGAATTTCTTGGGAATGTGCAAAGTGCTTAGCAAAATGAGCTAAGGGTTTGACTTTGTACCAAATCAACTTGTTGTGATGATTTATGATCATTCAATAGTTGATATTGATTTGTAATTGATTTTAATGATTCATATGATGATCTGTAATGAGTTCTAAAGGTTTGTGATGATCTATGTAGTAAGTCTTAGGGTTTTGGTGCCAACCTAGTTGTAAAGGTTATTTATGTCGGTAAGGTTGATGTTTTGAAGTGTCGGTGATTTTGAGAAGTGTGTGAAGCCTAACCAGTGTGTGTGAGAAGATCTACCAGAGTGATGCAAACTTAGAACTTAATTGGATCTGATCAAGCAAGTAGTTGAGTTCTATACATAGATTGTTCACTAACAATTACAATAGCTAAAATCCCTTAACCAGGTAGGTCCTAGTAGGCCTCTCTTTGTAAAATCCTATAACCGGGTGACTCAATATCTGAGTTCTAAATCCTCTTTCAAGGTTGATCCCAACAGATTAAAGCTCCTAACAGGGCATCATTGTAAGCTTCTAACTGGGCTTGGCTCCTAACAAGCCGCATTCTTAAAGAGTGCAAAATATTTGTGGGTTCCAATTCCCTACGTTGTTTTTCCTTATTTGGGTTTCCACGTGAAAATAATGGTGTTCATATGGTGAATGTTTTTGATGTGATGATATGCTTTACTTTCATTTTATGCATGGTTAATGAACACTTAATGTGCAACTTTGATATATCAGTTTAGTAGATGTTTATCAGCATATACTGGTGTTGGCAAATGCACACTCCAATGAGAAATTGTAGGTGATTGAAGGTTTTATCATTGATGGCAACCTTGCAATCATATGATACAGACAAGACAAATATATCGGCACTGGCACCAACAGACTCTACATTGGCACATAGGACACCGATAGTGAAAGGAAGGATATCGACACCTTGGCTAACTTCAATTTTGTTTGAAATATATTTTGTAATTAATTGTAAAATTATTGTAAGTCGACATGGCAAGTTGTAATATGACTCATATATGTATGAGATCATTGTAGATCATTTTGTAAGAAGAAGGATAATAGGTGAAATTATGCAGACCTAATATGCGAATCATTGGTTAAGGGTTTATGTATGTAGCACAGCTTAAACTGGTATTGGATTTGGCATAGTAGATGCTAATCTGAAGCAATACAAGACTTTGGATTAATATAATCCATTTTTGTAAGTCAGTGTGACTTCTTTTGTAATTGAACAGTGAGCTCTAGGCACTTGGCCTTCCTGCATGTGCAGGCCCCTTTTGTAATAGTAATATTCCCTTATTGGCCAGTAAATGAATATTGTGGGTCACAAATCCCACCGAGGTTTCCTCGTTAAAATACTATGCTATGGTGTACTTCTCATGTGGTTGTTGTTATTCTTGTTTACTGCATTATTTCTGGTTTACCGGTACACAGTTTTAATATGTCTTTCATGTTTTAAGTCAAGTAAACTTATACACCAGTTAGATACTGATTCACCACCCCCCACTCTCAATATCTTTGGGAATCCTAACAATTGGTATCAGAGCCTAATCCTCTATTTTCAAAAGCCTAATAGCTTGAGGAAGATCTTGTCACTGGTAGAAATGGAAAACTTGGGAAACAACTCTTGCAAACTATGATGCAGAAAAGGTGAAGAATATCAAACTTGAAGATGATCTAAAGGCTGCTCAGGATATTATTCAAGCACTTCATGAAAATTTTACTATTGCAAGGAACAAGAGAAGAGAGCTTTGTGAAAAAATGTAGAATGAGGAAAATGAAAAGGAAACTCTTAATGATCTGGTAAACAAGCTAAGACAAGAAATCAATACAACAAGGAATGAGATGTAGGATATGACTATGAGATTTTGTAAATAAATTGAAGATAGAAAGAAGAACGAGATGACTTGGTTAGAAGACTAAATGATGTTGGAAATGAAAACACAAGACTCAGTCATGAGAATGATATGCTAAAGATAGATCTAATTCACTTGGAGCATGACAAAACTGAACTCATGAGACAAAAAGACTTCTTGGAGAACGAACTAACTGTTGCAAATCATCACAAGGAGAAATTCAAGAAAAGTTTAGAAGAACTTGGTGACATGCTAAAGAATTAGAAACCTAATGGTGATACAAATGGCCTTGGCTTTGAAATTGATGAAAGCTCTGGTACTGCAAACAATCATGATCATAACAAACTAGTAAGACAACCTACTACTAACAAATTTAATGGCAAATTATTTAACTGTAACAAGTATGGTCATAAAGCAAATTAGTGTAGATCTAGAAATTATCAAACCACTAATACACCCACCAGTCAATGTTCCAAATGCAACAAAATTGGTCATAATTCAAAAAATTGCAGAATGAATGTGAGATGTTATGTTTGTGGAAGATTTGGGTACTTATCTAATCAATGCAGAACACATACCGACATAGGATATGGGAAAGCTATTCAGAAGAACAATGTGACTTGTTATGCCTGTAACAAGATTGGACATATTGCCAAATTTTGTAGAAGCAAGTCCTCATTGGCAAATAACAAAGGTCCAAGTTTGAAAGGTAAAGAAAAAGTTGAAGAGGTAAAGCAAGAATTCTCAAAACAATGGATCAAAAAGTCAGATCAGAATATTGATGGGAATACTCCTCCATCGGTAGAACAAAGTAACACTCCACCGGCAGGAGAATCTTCATCTAACTGAAGAAAATTCTTTTGAGGGTTTAGCAACAAAATGAAAAACATGCTATTATTCCCTCGGTTGATTGTAAGAAGTTGAAATTACTTCTATACCAACAGATGAGTTAAGTTGTGACTTAACTGGCAAGCATTAAATGTGGTAGTTGGTGAAAATAACATTATAAAGTAAGTGTTTTGGCTCTTTTTTCATTCACCGAGCATTCAAATCATGGAGAGTGCGAAATTTTTTGAGAAAAGGCATTCTAAGTGAAGAAGTGAAGAAATTGGTCAAATCATCCATCCTTAAGGCAGATTGAGGTATTTATAGCTATGGCATCTTCATCCACTCCTAAATTTATTGTAAACCCTACTATTGTTGAAGTTGTTAAGCTACCTAGACCCATATTTCAGCTAGTTCTCGAAATCGCAAAGAAAGATGATAGCATAGGTGCATTCTCTCAAATCTCTAAAGGAGTAGTATATGTTGAAGACCTTAGGATGTATATACATTGTCATATTGATGAACTAGGTGATAATGAGATTAAGAACATGTTTAAAACTATGATCTATGATGAACCCGGAAATGTCAAACCTGAACACAAGATAGTAGAAACTATAGGTTTCACTGAAATTCTTAGCATCCCAGATTTTCCCAAGGATATCATAAGGATTGTGTTAAGAAGAGTACATGGTGAATTTTTCTAGTTAGACTCTATTCATAAAATCACAAAAGAAGTAGTAAAAGTTGTAACAGGGTTACCCTCCACCGGTAATAGACTAGACAAAACAAAGAAGGTCTCAAATGACACAGTAACAAACCTTACTGGTGCAACATTTGATAAGAGATCTCTAAGGGTAAACGATGTGAAGGATATAAATGTCAGATTTATAAGTATGATCTTAGGTTATAAAGCTACACATGCAAATAGGTTAAACTCAGTTTCTAGCCTATGTATCAAGAGTGCCTATGATATGGTCAATGATAATGCAAGGATAGACATATGCGAATGGCTTAAAGATGAGTTGATACAATTTGGGAAAGATCAAAAGAGATAAGAAAGGAACATTCAGATTTGGAAACTTACTTGTTTGTCTGATGCTGTACATAACCAAACAAGTACCTGATATTGGTGCAAGAGATTTTGGTTTTGACATACTGGTAGGAAAATAGTTGTTAGATCTATTGAACAATATGGGAGAGAACAGGGAGAAAAACATAAATGAGTATTTTCAATCATTGAAGGCTCGAATGAAGACTAGAGTAAGATTGTCACAAGCTATTGTGGATAAGTATCAAAAGGAAATCTATTTTGTGATCAAGAAAGATGAAATTTGGATGGAAGCAGTTGTCCCTCAAACTATATGGGTAACTGAAATGGGCTATGAAATAGACGACAACATCATAGAAACATATGCAAAAGCCCTCCTTGAAGCTCCAAAGGAACCGGAAGAGGAAGTTTTTGGAAATGCTGAAACAATAGAAAGTGGAATTCAATCTATAAAAAGGGTTAAGAAGGTTGAAGCAACTGTAAGGAAAGGAACCCGGCAGGCTAAGGCAATCAAGGAAGATGTTCTAAGACAAACTGGTATAAGTGAAAGTGAGTTGGAAGGACCTCAATCGAAAACTCATCTTTCACTGGTTGGAACTTCTTCTGAAAGTGATATACCTGATGTATTTAAAAGGGTTGAAAGAAAAAGAAAACCCTCACTAGCACCCTCTCCTACACCTAAAAGGACACGATAGAAGAAAAAGGCAGTAAGGCCTTCGGTGAGGAAGATGACTCCTAAGAAGAAGGTGAAACAAACTATTGCTCCTATAGACAAACTTCTTACTAAAATAACAGAGGATGGTAAGCTGAAGAACATGAATAAAATGTACAATACACTATCAGCTGATGATAAGGAAAGTATAGAGAATAGTGTAATTTTGCACTTAGATATATATAAGAAATTCTTAATGGAAGTTGTTGCTGAAATTCCAAATGACTTGTATAGGAGATTGGAAGCTAGGAGATTAGATATTGTTGAATTAGATAAAAAGATTAACATTGAAAAATTACTGGCTGTGCATCCAGTTAACTCACCTAATGAAATAGACAAATTAATCAGTGAGGCTAACCGGACAGTGTTTTCTACTGCTCACCAACATGTAGCATTAATGGTAGGAAGAGTAAAGGAAGTTTCTGAGGAAACTGCAGATGGATGGGATATTTTCTTTGTGGAGAAAGGAAAAGAGAAGGAATTACTCAGGCCTAAAACTATCAAAGTTTATCAAAAGGACAGAGATAAGGGAAAAGGTAAGGTTGGTGGACCACCAAGCCTGAAAATAACTAACAATATGCCCCCACCTCTTTTAGATACTCCACCGATAGACACTACTACAAATCAACTGGCCACTGAGAGTATGGAGAGTCCGGTAGAAGATATAAATACTGAATTAGAAATTTTATATACAGTAAATGTAGATACTTAGGAAGTTAATGTTGTGGTTGAAAGAGAAACCACTGAGGATAATAAGAATGATGTGACTACTGAGTCACCAGCTGTAGAGATTGTGATAAACACAGAAAAACCAACACTAGTAGAGCAACCGACAAAGGATACTATTGAGAAACTGGTAGATAAAACAGATAAACCATCTAAAGAACCAGCTAAGGAAAGTTCAGAGGCATAGACCAAGATTACATCTGATAAATCTTCTGAGACATGATTAGAGAAACCAAAACCGGTATAGGTTGAAGCATAGGTACAGACAGAGATAGTGCCACCAGCCCAAACAGAAAAGCATAAACCTTTGTTTGTAGAAATGCAAACATAGACAGACCTACCAGAGGTCGAATCAAGAAAGAAAATTACTACAACCGATAGCATGGATATTATAAAAACTATTGGACAAACATCTAGTACAACTATGATAGAATTTAGACCTATTAATGTAATAGAGGTCCTATTAGATTCAATAAAGAAGATCATGGAATACAATGCACAAGCCTATAAGGCTATTGATGATACAATACCAATTCTTAAATTGATTGCACCAAAGTGCAGTGTTGAGAATAAAGATTCTTTAGGTCAACTAGACACATTGTCTAAGTTCATCACCGGCAACCTATTAACAATTGATAAAATAAATGAGGATACATTTAAGGAAAGACTAATAAAAGAAAAAGAGAAATTCTTTAAGGATATTGTAAAGAAAAACAAGGAAGAAATGGACACCCTTTTACCAGAACTTGGAGAAATAATCTATGACTTCAAGAAACTATACAAGGATACTTGGAAAATGAATGTCCTAACAGAGGATCTTGACAAGGCGATCAACAAAGCTCAAGAAAAGATAAATAATATTATTGACAATTTGATTGGAACATCAAATTCATTTTTGGAGTTAGAGAAGAAGATTGCAGAACAGGAAGAGAAAATCAAGAAATTGGAGAAAGACAAACAGGGAATAAAGATTAAGGCAAAGGACTTAAAATGTAGACTTAGTCCAAGACTAGAGTATCTTATTTCCTTGAGAAAAGAAATATCTGAAGCTCTAGTTCTCAAACTGAAGATACCGAAAGAGAAAATGCACATACTCACCAGTACCGCGCAGAGAACACAAGAGGCGATAAAAGATAGCAAAACATTTAGCAATGGTATAAATTTGATCTTGACAAATATATTTCAGATTGTAACCCACCGGTTACAAAAATCCAAGCAGGACTCCACTGACAGCGAATGACAACCTTTGTCATTGATGTCAAAAGGGGAGTAATGGGATGAGAAAAATGGTCAGGAAAAAAAAAAGGACATCATCTGTTCAGGGGGAGCATACATTTTTTAGCATACAGTTTTGGTAAGATAATTTTGGGAGACTATTTTTGGATATCATTTTGGACACTTTTTGATTTTTCTCATGAGTGTTGCCATCAATTCCAAAGGGGGAGATTGTTGGCAAATGCACACTCCAATGAGAAATTGTAGGTGATTGAAGGTTTTGTCATTGATGGCAACCTTGCAATCATATGATACCAACAAGACAAATATACTGGCGTTAGCACCGATAGACTCTACACTGGCACACAAGACACCGACAGTGAAAGGAAGGATACCAACACCTTGGCCGACTTTAATTTTGTTTGAAATATATTTTTTAATTAATTGTAAAATTATTGTAAGCTGACATGGCAAGTTGTAATATGACTCAAATATGTATGAGATCATTGTAGATCATTTTGTAAGAAGAAGGATAATAGGTAAAATTATGCAGACCTAATATGTGAATCATTGGTTAAGGGTTTATGTATGTAACAGAGCTTAAACCGGTACTGGATCTAGCATAGAAGATGCTAATCTGAAGCAGTACAAGACTTTGGATTAATATAGTCCATTTTTGTAAGTCAGTGTGACTTCTTTTGTAATTGAGCAGTGAGCTCTAGGCACTTGGCCTTCCTAAATGTGTAGACCTCTTTTGTAAGAGTAATATTCCCTTATTAGCTAGTAAGTGAATATTGTGGGTCACAAATCCCACTGAGGTTTTTCCCACACTGGGTTTCCTCGTTAAAATACTGTGTTATGGTGTATTTCTCATGTGGTTGTTTCTATTCTTGTTTACTGCATTATTTCTGGTTTACCGGTACACAGTTTTAATGTTTTTCATGTTTTAAGTCAAGTAAACTTATATACCGGTTAGATATTGATTCACCCTCTCTCCTCTCAGTATCTTTGGGATCCTAACAACCGGTACTGGTAAATGACTCTAGTGTTGATCTATGTTTGATTTGGTGAAATTTTTATGAGTCTCATTTTCTAATTTCAAATTATTGTTAATACCAATTCACCCCCCCCCCCTCTCTTAGTATTAACTAGATCCTCTAAGATTAACAATTGGTATTAGAGCATTGGTCCTCTGTGTGCAGAAAGCCTAACAACTTGAGGGAAAGATTTTGTGAAAGATGAAGAAGAAGGAGGATCCCAAGTTTACCAAGGACAACTACTGGATATGGAGTGATCGGATGAAGATCTACATTAAAGGAATGGGTTCATGTTGGTATTTTGGTATTGCTTTGCCATTGATGTCAACACCTACTAAAACACTAGCACTTTGGAGATCCAACAACATTCACTGGCAAGCAAGTAACTATTGCACAGTTACTGGTATATGGTTCACCAGTAGGATATAATGATTGCTGACACTTGGAATGATATGGAAGACACTTGGTAATATCAAAGACATCGTGTGGACATCTTATCTTAACGAATTAATCATTGGTATATTCATATTTCCATATTTGCTTTTACCAGCAAATAGGTCCAGGGTTACCTAGGGTTACACCGATAGGTTTATCTTTTCTAGATTAGCATGGCACGCTATGGAAATGATTAATTATTGTTGTAAATGCATTAAGCTGACATGTTCAATCAGTTATTGCATCGGATATTATATTGTTTGTAAAATGTTTTTATTGTAATATCTTGTAGAGCCGACCTACTAAAATTGGTCTTAGGTTATGGTATAAATGTCAGATCTTATTTGTAAGATCAAGTGTGGAATGGGAAAAAGAATTGTGTGAAGGTATATGTGAGATTAAGCAGTGCAATACACGCAGACATCATTTGAAGGTGAAGCTAGGTTTTTGTGAAAGCATATCAGCATTACACCAGTACTGAATCCAACATATGTGGATGCTATTTTGTGCAATACATTCTTATTGGATTTAACCATCCAAATGTAGTCAATGTGACTCCCATTTTGTGATTAAGCAGTGAGCTCTAGGTTGTTGGCCTTTCTACATGTGCAGACCCCATTTATGTACACTTACTATCTATAGTAGTATCATCTGATTGTGGGTAAGGATTCCCACCATGGTTTTTCCCCTTACAGGGATTCCATATACAAATAGTGGTGTCATGTGTTGTGGATGACTTTGTGTTTATGTTTCATGCATTAATCTTTACCGGTATAGCAATTAACTATTAAAACTATCTACCGGCTTACTTAACTAGTTTACTGGTATTAAGCATTAAGTTGGTTAAGTTGTTTTTGGTTTGAATTTATTTGACAACTGATTCATCCCCCCTCTCAGTTGTCTCTGGGACCTAACAATTGGTATCAGAGCCTAGTCCTCTTTTGCAGAAGTTTAACAGCTTGAGGAGATCCAATGTCTACTAACTATTTCAGGAAGGACAGTCCTAAACTTGATGGAACCAACTATGGCATATGGAAGATCAAAATGGAGACACATCTAAATTGCATTGGTAAAGATGTCTGGGAAGTTACAAAGAAAGGTTATACTGCTGTTGTACCTGGTCAGCCCAGTCCAACTAACTTGGCTAAAGATGAGGAAAATGATTGCAAAGCAAGAGAAGCACTTTTGAGCACATTATCAGATCAACAAATCATGGGATTATCAAATAGGTCTACTGCTAAAGCTATTTGGAATCATTTGGAAACATTGAATGAAGGAGATTCCACAGTCAAAATTGCAAAACTTGAAAGCTTCCGAGTCAGATATGAACATCTGAAAATGGAAGAAGATGAAATGATTTCTGCTTTTATAGAAAGAGTAAATGAAATTGTTTTGGGTATTAAATGTTGTGGAGGAACCTTAAGTGAGGATGAAATTGTTTCAAAATTTTTAAGAGGATTGCCACCGGCATATAAAATGAAGGTTACTACTATAAATGAGTTAAGAACAATGCCTAATACATCAGTAACTAGGGATACATTGATTGGGAAACTTTCAGCTTTTGAAATTGAAGAATTTGGTCTTGTTGCTACTATTAAGACAGATTTAGCCTTTAAAGCATCAACATCATCTACTCCATCATTTGACAAATCTGATTGGAAAGCCTTTTATGCAAGAGAACTTGAAGAAAGTAGGAAAGAAAATGAAGAACTTGAAGAACTTGAAGCACTATTTGCAAGGAAAATACCTAAAGGTCCAGTTGGAAGTAAGTATGAAGGAAAAGCACCCTTTAAATGTTTTAAATACAATAAGATTGGTCATATGGCTTTGAGATGCCCTGATAGACATGCTATACTAAGAGAAGAAGCTAGAAGAACATACAAGCCTAATCCTGAATATCAGAGATACATATTTAAGAAGAACAAAGACAAATCTTGTTACATTGCTGATGAAGGTGTGACTAATGATTCTAATGAGGATCCAACAGACAATAGATGGGTTTTTGTTGCTATAACAGAAGATCAACTAGCACCTACTGCTCAACCGGTAGAACAAGCCCTAGCAGCTAAAGTTGAATAAAGGATAAATGGATCATTGACTCAGGGTGCTCACATCATATGACAGGAGACAAAGGTAAATTCTTGAACTTTCAAGAATACAATGGAGTTTTAGTAAGATTTGGAGATGACAAAGCCTATTCAATCAAAGGTAAGGGTACAATATCTCTTGATGGTAAGCATAACACTAACAATGTTTACTATGTTGAAGGATTAAAGCATAATATTTTAAGTGTTGGTCAATTAGTTGAGAAAGGATTTTAGTTACAATTTAAAAATGCAAAATGCAAAATCATGAATAGAACTGGTTTGGAAATTGCAACTAGTAATCAGACTAGAGGTAATATCTTTCATTTGAATAACAGTGAAAAGACATACTTGATTTCACATATAGATGAAAGTTGGTTATGGCATAAGAGACTCTGTCATGTAAACTTTGATTGCATGGTAAAGATCAGTACTACTAAGGCAGTTAGAGATTTACCTAAAATTGTCAAACCTCATAATACAATATGTAAGGAATGTCAATTTGGAAAACAAGTTAGAGCTAGTTTCAAAAGTATTCCAGAAAAATTCAATAATGCTCTTGATTTGATTCACACTGATTTAGGTGGTTTAGCTAGAAGTAAAAGATTACAAGGTGATAGATATTTCATGCTAATCATTGATGATTATTCTAGAATGTGTTTGGTTAATTTTCTTAGAGAAAAATCAGAAGCACTTGGAAAGTTCAAACTGTTCAAAGCAATGGTTGAAAATGAAACCGGTAAGTAAATCAAATGCTTAAGATCAGATCAAGGAGGAGAATTCACATCTAAGGACTTTAATACATTCTGTGAAGTGAAACTACAAATGAAAAAATCGATAAACAATTCAGAGGAACTTCAAGGTATATAGACTCTGAACCGGCAACAAAAATTGTGACAAATGAACCTACACTAAATCCACCCGTACAAAATGGAGATCTAGTTACCCCAGTACCATCTAAGGATTCCACAATAATTGAAGTACAACAACAAACAAAGACACCCCAGTATGTAAGATTGAATCATTCTAAAGATCACATAATTGGAAATAAGTTTAAAGCAGTTATGACAAGAGGAAGATTGGCAAATGAAGAGGTATGTCTTATTTCTCAAATTGAACCATCATTTGTTAATGAGGCATGTGAAGATAAATTTTGGATTAAATCTATGGAAGAAGAATTAGAACAAATTGAGAAAAATAACACTTGGATATTAGTTCCCTGACCTAAACATAAAAATGTAATTGGAACCAAATGGGTATTCAGAAACAAACTTAATGAAGATGGTAAGGTTGTCAGAAATAAAGCAAGACTAGTGTGTAAGGGTTATTCTCAGAAAGAAGGAGTTGATTACAATGAAACCTTTGCACCGGTAGCTAGAATTGAGGTAGTTAGATTATTCTTGGCTTTTATAGCACACAAGAACTACAAAGTTTATCAAATGGATATTAAATGTGCATTTTTAAATGGAGATCTTGAAGAGGAAGTATACATTGAACAACCTAATGGATTTTATTTGATAGATGACAATGATATGGTTTGCAGGTTAAGAAAAGCTCTGTATGGATTAAAACAAGCTCCAAGAGCTTGGTATGCAAGATTGGATAAGTATCTTTTAAAGATTGGTTTTACTAAAGGAAATGCAGACAATAATTTATGTTACAAAATAACTAATGATGACATCTTGATTATAGAAGTATTTGTTGATGATATAATCTTTGGAGGAGAAGATGGTTTATGTAAGGAATTTTCTACTAAAATGCAGCAAGAATTTGAAATGTCTATGATTGGTGAAATAAATTTTTTTTTAGGATTGCAGATTTCACAGACTGATAAAGGTATATTCTTGAGTCAATCCAAATACTTGAAAGAGTTACTAAAGAAATTTCGGATGGAGAACTCTAAACCGGTAAGTACACCTATGACTACAAATGACAAATTATCTCAAAGGGATGAATCTACACCTGTTAATCTAACTAGATACAAATCTATGATAGGAGGTTTACTATATTTGACACAAACCAGACCTGATATTATGAATCCAGTATGTATTGTTTTAAGATTTCAAAGTAATCCTAGAGAAAATCATGAATCAGCAGTAAAAAGGATTTTTCGGTACTTACAAGGCACTATAAATCTTGGATTATGGTATCCTAGAGTTGAAAACTTTGAATTACGTGCATACACAGATGCAAATTGGGCAAGAGATGTGGATGATAGAAAAAGCACCACCGGCGGAGCATTCTTTCTTGAAAACAAACTAGTTTCTTGGTTGAGTAAAAAACAGAGTTGTACATCTTTATCAATAGCAGAATCAGAATATGTTGCAGAAGCAACTAACTATGCACAGGTACTATGGCTTAAGCAAATGTTGAAAGATATAAAGGTAAAATGCAAGGAACCTATTACTATATATTGTGATAACACTGCAGCAATTGATATATCTAAGAATCCAGTACTACATTCTAAAACAAAACATGTTTGTATCAAACTGAATTTTCTAAGGGAAAAAGTTGAAGAAAAGGAGATAAAACTGGTTTATGTGAATAATAAAGAACAACTTGCAGATATCTTTACCAAACCTTTGCCTAAGGAGACTTTTGAATATCTCAAAGATCAGCTTGGAGTCATACCACCACTGGTAGAGATTTAGATAGTTGATGATTGTCATCAACCGACAGAACTATCAGACAAATCTTTTACTCCAGTCTTTGATGAGGAAGCTACTTCTCAGGGGTAGTAGTTGGTATATTGAATTGATTGGTATTTTGTATATGAACTTGGTTTTATTATAACTTTGGCATTTGGTGTCAAAGGGGGGGAGATATCTATGGAAAAACACATTATCTTTTGAGGAACTTTGGATAACACATGTTGCTCCCAGGGGGAGAGATTGTTGTTTGGGAGAGACTATTACTCTCTGTATTCTGGTTATGATCTTTTTGGAGATTGTTGGTTTTTGGCTTTTCTATTTTGGCACTTTGATAGTTTTTCCATCTTGTGTTGCCATCAATGCCAAAGGGGGAGATTGTTGGTATTTTGGTATGGTTTTGTCATTGATGTCAACAACTACTAAAACACTAGTACTTTGGAGATCCAGCAGCATTTACCGACAAGCAAGTAACTATTGCACAGTTACTCATATATGGTTCACGGGCAGGATATAATGATCACCGGCACTTGGAATGATATGGAAGACACTTGGTAATATCGAAGACATTGTGTGGACATCTTATCTCAATGAATTAATCATTGGTATATTCATATTTTCATATTTGCTTTTATCGACAAATAGGTCCAAGGTTACACAGGCAGGTTTATCTTTTCCAGATCAGCATGGCACGCTATGGAAATGATTAATTATTGTTGTAAATGCATTAAGCCGACATGTTCAATCAGTTATTGCATCGGATATTATATTGTTTGTAAAATGTTTTTATTGTAATATCTTGTAGAGTCGACCTACTAAAATTGGTCTTAGGTTATGGTATAAATGTAAGATCTTATTTGTAAGATCAAGTGTGGAATGCAAAAAAGAATTATGTGAAGGTATATGCGATATTAAGCAGTGCAATACACACAGACATCATTTAAAGGTGAAGCTAGGTTTTTGTGAAAGCATATCAGCATTACACTAGTACTGAATCCAGCATATGAAGATGCTATTTTGTGCAGTACATTCTTATTGGATTTAACCATCCAACTGTAGTCAGTGTGACTCCCATTTTGTGATTGAGCAATGAGCTCTAGGTTGTTGGCCTTTCTGCATGTGCAGACCCCATTTATGTACACTTACTATCTGCAGTAGTATCATCTGATTGTGGGTAAGGTTTCCCACCATGGTTTTTCCCCTTACAGGTTTTCCACGTACAAATATTGGTGTCATGTGTTGTAGATGACTTTGTGTTTATGTTTCATGCATTAGTCTTTACTGGTATATCAATTAACTGTTAAAACTATCTACTGGCATACTTAACTCGTTTACCGGTATTAAGCATTAAGTTGGTTAAGTTGTTTTTGGTTTGAATTTATTTGACAACTAATTCCCCCCCCCCCCCCCCTCTCAGTTGTCTCTAGGACCTAACAGTTCATAGTATTGGAATCATGTGATAACCAAGTATGTTGCTCCTACTACTAGTACCTTGACACCTGATGAACTCAAAGATCAATAGGAAAATTTAGGCTCTTCAAGCAATTGTTAGTACTCTGTCTGACTCTGAGTATATTGATGTTCATGGATTAGAAACTACAAATAAGGCATGGGAGAAATTTAATTTAATTTATGGAGGAGATGAACATGTACAAAGGACAAAGGAAGAGAGTTTGAGAGGAAAATTTAATGATATGAAAACAGTTGTTGGTGAGAACATAGCTCAATATGGTCAAAGGGTTAAGGAAGTTGTAGGTGGTATAAAGAGTGTCAAAGGTAAGATTGAAGATGATACTGTTGTTAGTAAAATGCTTAGAACTCTTTTACCACGGTATTCTATTAGAGTTTTTGCTATTCAAGAACTAAGATCCATTTCAAAAGATAAAGTCATTGTTTATTCTCTAATTGGAATGTTAACTACATTTGAACTAAACAATTTTGATAATAGTGTTTCCAAACCTTCTAAATATTATTTTAAGGCTTCTATAACCAATACATCAGCAAGGGAAGGAAAAGATGTTTGTCATAATCATGACTGTAGGTCTAGTCATGGTGGTAGCAGGGTGATGGTGATGGTGAATATCATCTAATGGAACTTGAGGCATTACTGGCTAAAAGATTCCCAAGAGGAATAGGTATATATAAAGGTAAATTACCCTTGAAATGTTTCTCTTGTACTAAAGTTGGACACATAGCTGCTAACTACCCTAACACTGATAAGAAAGAGAATTTTAGGAGATTCAAAGGAAAAGGCAAGAAACATTGTTATGTTGTAGTGGATGAAGGTGTGACCGATGATGAATCAGAAGAAGATGACAATGAGGAGATAGTATTTGTTTCTATGAAGGAGGATATGACTGATGAGAAGGCATTGGTGTCTCACATGGATAACAATGATGAATGGATAATAGATAATGGTTACTCACACCACATGACCGGTGACAAAAGTAAGTTCTTATCCCTTGAAGAGCTTGATGGAGGTGTTACAAGATTTGGTAATAACTCTCCTTTCATGGTTAAAGGTAAATTACCCTTGAAATGTTTCTCTTGTACTAAAATTGGACACATAGCTGCTAACTGCATTAACACTAATAAGAAAGAGAATTTTAGGAGATTCAAAGGAAAAGGCAAGAAACATTGTTATGTTGTAGTGGATGAAGGTGTGACTGATGATGAATCAGAAGAAGATGACAATGAGGAGATAGTATTTGTTGCTAAGAAGGAGGATCTGACTGATGAGAAGGCATTGGTGTCTCACATGGATAACAATGATGAATGGATAATAGATAGTGGTTGCTCACACCACATGACTGGTGACAAAAGTAAGTTCTTATCCCTTGAAGAGCTTGATGGAGATGTTGCAAGATTTGGTAATAACTCTCCTTGCATGGTTAAAGGTAAAGGATCAATTTCATTAAATGGGAAGAGTAATGCAGATGATGTCTTTTGGGTTGAAGGACTAAAACATAACCTCTTGAGTGTTGGAAAACTTAATGATAAGGGATATCTACTTGAATTCAAAAGTGGAGTGTGCAGGATTCTTGGAAATAATGGATAATTGATTGCTACTAGGAAGAAGACTAGAGGTAATCTATTTCATCTGAATACTAATGTAAATGATTTTTTGGTGGTGAAGATTGAAGACAACTGGTTGTGGCACAAGAGATTTCGTCATGTCATTTTTGACAATTTGATTAAAGTTATTAAGTCAACTATTGTGAGAGGTTTTCCCCAACTTGTGAAACTGGACAATGTGTTATGCAAGGATTGTCAAATGGGTAAGATGACCTCTATATCTTTTAAGAGAAAGTCTTTCTCTTCAGAGAATATTCTTGATTTCGTTCATACTAATCTTTGTGGTCCTACGAGGACTAAGAGTTATTTTGGTGATAAGTATTTTATGATCTTTATTGATGATTATTCCAAAATGATGTGGGTAACATTTTTGAGAGAAAAGTCTGAGGCATTTAGTAAGTTTAAAGCATTTAAAGCTCTTGTTGAGAAAGATACCAAGAAGAATCTAAAATGTTTGAGATTTGACTAAGGAGGTGAATTTACTTTTGATGAATTTGTGAAGTTTTGTGATGAACAGGGAATTAAGAGGTAGATGTCAGCTCCTAGAACTCCACAACAAAATGGGATAGCAGAGAGAATGAATAGAACAATTGTTGAAGCTACTAGAACCACGATGATTCGAGATGAATTACTGAAGATGTGTTGGAGAGAAGCAGTCAGCATTGTTATTTATACTTTGAACTAGGTACTTGTCAAAAAAGGTAATAACAAAACACCTTATGAATTATGGCATGGAAAGACTCCTAGTGTAAGTCATTTCAAAAAATGTGGGAGTAAATGTTATATCAAGAGAGATGATTACAATGAAAAGTTTGATGCTAAGTGTGATGAAGGCATTTTACTTGGTTACTTTACAAAGAGTAAGGCATTTAAATGTTATAACAAGAGAACTAAGAAGATCATTCAGAGTGATAATGTGAAGATAGATGAACTCTATGTGAACTCTATGAGAAATCTAGAGAGACCAATAGATCTGAGCTTGAGAAAGATGAAGAAATATTTGTGTTTATAGAACCGGAAGTGTGGAAGACTGATGAGAAAAATGTTGCAGAAATAGGTTCTCAACCGATAAATGTAGAGAGAGATGAAGAACATGAAGTAGGAAGCACAACACTAGAACCAATTATTCCAAGGTATGTCAGACTAAATCACTCAAAAGAACAAATAATTGGAGATAAAAATGCTGGAGTACAAACAAGGAGGAAAATCAGAGAAAATTTCTATCTGATTTCTACTATTGAGCAAAAAAAGTAAGAGAGGCATTAAAGGATGATGATTGGATTAATGCAATGAATGAGGAGTTGGATTAGATAGAGAAGAACAAGACATGGACACTTGTTCATAGAGCGAAAGACAAGAATGTGATTGGAACTAAATGGGTCTTTAGACACAAGTTAAATGAAGAAGACAAGGTTGTGAGAAATAAAGCAAGATTGGTTTGCAAAGGCTATGCACAAGAAGAAGGAGAATATTATGGGGAAACCTTTACACCTGTGGCATGATTGGAAGGAGTAAGAATGCTACTTTCTTATGTTGCATTTAAAGGATTTAAAGTCTATCAGATGGATGTTAAATCAAATTTTCTTAATGGCATCCTTGAAGAAGAAGTATACATAGAACAATTGGATGGATTTTCTTTGTCTGAAGACAAAGACATGGTTTGAAAACTACATAAGGTGTTGTATGGATTAAAGTAGGCACCGAGAGAATGGTTTGAAATATTGCATGCACACCCGATCAAGATAGGATTCCAATGTACCAGTGAGGAAAGTAACATATATCTAAAGACTGGTGGAGATAAAGTATTGATAGCCGAAGTATTTGTGGATGATATAATTTCTAGTGGTAATGATGATTTATGCATGGATTTTGCTGAGAAGATGAAGAAGGAATTTGAGATGTCTCTTATTGGTGAAATAAAAATTTTCATTGGGTTGTAGGTCCAACAACTGGATGGTGGAATTTTTATCTGATAGAGTAAGTATGTCAAAGAGGTGTTGAAAAAATTTGGCATGAAGGATTGTAAACTAGTTGGTACTCCAATGGTGATAGGTTGCAAGTTGTCTAAACAAGATGATTCACCATCTATTGATGAGAAATAATACAGGTCTTTGATTGGTAAATTGCATTATGTCATCTATAGTAGACCAAATATTGCACATGTTGTTGGATTGGCTACTAGATTTCAAAAGGATCCCAAGGAGACTCACTTGGTAGCGATGAAAAGGATATTCTAGTACCTGAAAGGCACAATAGATTATGGTTAATGGTATCCTTATAAATGAAAATTTTCTTTGAATGTGTTTACTGATGTAGATTGGGCAGGCAATATTGATGACTGGAAAAGCACTACCGATGGAGCTTTTCTTCTTAGAGGCGAATTGGCTACTCGGACAAGTAGGAAGAAACTTGTGTTTCTAAGTCAACAACTGAGCCAGAGTATGTTGTAGCATCAATGAATTGCATGCAAGCAATGAATTGAAAATAGGGATAAAATATTAAACATAGTGGTGAATAAGTGGATCACTTTGATCAGGCTCCACAATTTAGAATCTAACTAATCCATTTCAGCTTTTGGTCCTTAGTTTCTTTTGGATTTTTTCATGCTATTAGTTTTGTTGCTATCATGGTACAGGAGCTTATTATGTTTTTGAGCTCTCTAATTTGATGTTGATTTTCCAATAATCTATGTAAACCAAATGAAATCGGGTTTGGAGATCATATTGCCAATATTCTCTCATTGTCACTAAAAAATCAGATTTGATATATTTGAACCGATAACTATTTACTGTGATAATACTAGTAAAATTAATAGTTTAAAAAATCTTGTGTTACATGCAATAACAAAGCACAGAGAATTGAAATATCATTTTCTAAGGGAAAGAGTACATGAAAAACAAGTCAGAATGGAGTATGTGACAAGCAAAGAGCAGCTAGTAGACATTTTCACAAAACCATTGCCGAAGACAACCTTTGAGTATCTCATAGGTAACTTAGAGGTCAAACACCTACACAAGAAGAACTAGGATGTAGGAGATGCATCAATCCAATAGGATTATTGACTATTTTTCACTTTGGATTGATGAGATGTAGGCTACTCCATAGGGGGAGCAACTTAGATGAATTTGTAGACATGTTGAAAACAACAATAGCATATTTGATGATTTGTTATGCTTATGCACCTTTGGCATTGTTGTCAAAGGGGGAGAAGAAATATGATTAGGAGGAGAAGATGTGTATTTGAAGATAAAGTGTAACTGACAAATGAGGTGCAACAAAGATGAGAAGAGTTGCAGAGAAGGTCCAGAATAGAGAGGAACAATATGAGTTGAGTATGTTGATATTTAGTGTTTCCATCAATGCCAAAGGGGGAGATTGTTGGCATGCTTGGCATAAGTGATACAGATGGAGAATGATGATTGAACTAGTATAAGACTATTTGAGATGACATTATGATGAAGAGATTGAGATTGCATGATGGATGACTTTGATCAGTTATTTGTATTGGCATTGATGGAAACTAATGTTTATTCATGTCTACTGATGTTTACTTATGTTGTATTGTGTCATCTAAATCTTTTGGTCTATCAGAGAGATCTTACCAGTAAAGAATCAAGAATCTAAGAATTAGGACCTTAACCGATAAACAGGGAAATATTCTGATTGTATTTGATAATTGGTGATGATTGAGGATTTGTGGTTTTGAATGTAAGTTTTTATCATTGTAACATGTATCTGACCGGAACCGCATCATGTTATGACAATCAAAAGTTGTGTTTACAATTTCTTTTGAGTTTTTGCCAGGGTTTAAGAAGGGTTTAAGGATCGGTAAAGAATTCTCTTGATCGGTAATGATTTTTGGTTTGGCGGTGATCTACATCAAGTTCACATGTTGATGATAATGCGGGATGAATAGGGTGAAGTGTTTGAAAGATGTTTTGGCACATTTGGAAAGCGAATTTCTTGGGAATGTGCAAAGTGCTTAGCGGAATGAGCTAAGGGTTTGACTTTGTACCAGATTGACTTGTTGTGATGATTTATGATCATTCAACGATTGATATTGATTTGTAATTGATTGTAATGGTCCATATGATGATCTGTAATGAGTTGTAAAGATCTATGATGATCTATGTAGTAAGTCTTAGGTTTTTTATGTTGACCTAGTTGTAAAGGTTATTTATGTTAGTAAGGTTGATGTTTTGAAGTGTCGGTGATTTTGAGAAGTGTGTGAAACCAAACCAGGGTGTGTGCAAAGATCTACCAAAGTGATGCAAACTTAGAACTTAATTGGATCTAATCAAACAAGCAGTTGAGTGCTATACATAGATCGTTCATTGTTATTCTCTAACAACTACACCAGTTAAAATCCCTTAACAAGGTAGGTCCTAATAGGCCTCTCATTATAAAATCCCCTAACATGGTGACTCAATATCTAAGTTCTTAATCCTCTTGCAAGGTTGATCCTAATAGATCAAAGCTCCTAATAGAGCTAAGGTAAATCCCTTAACCAGGTGACTCCTAATGGGGTCTTCTCCTAACAGGGCATTATTGTAAGCTTCTAATCGGGATTGGCTCATAACAAGGTGCATTCCGAAAGAGTGCAAAATATTTTTGGGTACCAATTCCCACCGTGGTTTTTCCCTATTTGGGTTTCCATGTGAAAATCATGGTGTTCATATGGTGAATGGTTTTGATGTGATTGTATGATTTACTTTCAGTTTATGCATGGTTAATGAACACTTAATGTGCAATTTTGGTATATCAATTTAGCAGATGTTTATCAGTAGATACTGGTACTGGTAAATGACTCTAGTGTTGATCTGTGTTTGATTTGGTGAAAGTTTTATGAGTCTAAGTTTCTAATTTCAAATTATTGTTAATATTGATTCGCCCCCCTCTTAGTATTAACTGGATCCTCTAAGATTAACAGTTGAATCTACTAGATCCAATCCTAAATGATGCAAGAACTAAATACTAAGTAGATAGGTTGAAATTGAAGTGTGTTTGACCGTCTTTTGTAAGTTGAATAAGTAAAGTGTTGGAATTGAATACAAAATAGGTGGAAACAGTGAACTACAAATTTGAGATTCAGTCGTGAATCTGGATCTAAGAAGTTTGAGATGATTTGGAGCTTCTCTGCAAAATCTGCCAAAAGTTGTAGGGACCATGTGTCCAAACAGGGGTGCCCTTCAATTGGTCCTCCAAAATTTCCACGTGTCAAAAAGTCCTTTTTTGTCTCTGTGAATAAAGTTTAATTTCATAAGTATAGTTGCATGCTTGTTTCCTACACACATAAAGAAGAAAGGGGTTGGGAATAGGGGTTGGCCTAAGTCAAACCACTGATTTGGAATCAACTTTGAAAGAAATACTGTAAATGCTTGAAATAAATGATGGAAAGGTATACCTTCAGATCTGCAATAGGTGATGATGATGCTTTGCTTCTTAGATCTAATCACATATATTTTATGAAATGGCATGAACATGACAAAACCCTAATACACACACATGCTTGCAAATGAATGATATAATAATGCTCCAATGGATAAATGATGAGTATGCAGCCTTCAGGAATGCTAGATGATAAATGCTTGATTGCAGTGTCCTTGCATTCTCCACCTTGTCATGCTCTCTCCTTATGATTGTGTGTTATGTTATATGAGAGAGGAAGACCTCCTTATATACTTGCTTGTCATCAATTGTTTAATTTTCCAGCATAGGCCAACATGAGGAAGTAATTTCCCACTCACATTTGAGATAAGGCCTAGGGGTCAAAATAGGTCCTAATTAGGGAGGACCAGGGGAGGCATAAATGGGTCTTGATCAAACATGGGGATGAGATCGATAAGTTGAGGGCCCAAAAAATAGTCAAAATTACAAGGGGTACAATTTTTGGACGCTACAACAAGATAGAAAGCTTTACCCCTATCCACACTTCTTCTGGTGTGATGCCATCAAGGGTTTTGGTTGGTGCATGATTCAAAAGATGAACTTCAATGTGAACAACTTCAACGCAATATGCACACTCTACTTGAGAATCATTCAACATACTTCAATTCATCACCAAGATGACACAATTTATTCATTCAACAACTTCATTTTACTGAGGTGTGTAAGCTATAGCCAGTTGACATCAAATTCCATTTTCCTTTAGGTCTGTGAAAAATTCCGGACTAGTGTATTCCCCCTTGATCTGAATAGAGGGAATGAATACAGTGTCCTCAAATGATTCATTTAAGATGAGAGGATACTTTACAAACAAAAATTAAAAACTTAACATCTGTTAGTTGATAAAAAAAGAACACCCTAATATAATGACCATCTCTCATGTTTAATCTAGAAGGTATTGCAACAAATGAACCCTATAATAAAAAACACCTTTATTGCAGTACAAACAACATGCTGATCTTAGCTACCGGTGTAAAAACTAAAAAAATCTCCAACCCCCAAATAGCCTTACCCTAGTAGAGAGAGAAAAATTCTTTGGTGGACTATTTTCAAGATCTATCTAATATTTTCTCAAGAATACTCAAAATTAAGCCTGAAAAACTTACTGAATATGCCAACATACAAATGGTCATTCTCCATACATCGCACCAAGTCGTCATTCCAAACAATTCACACAAGATAGCCACCGCGAACCAAGACAGGAAAACCTTTATCAAATATACCTCCTCCAAACTAATCAAAACCACAAGATTTGCAAATCCCAACCAACACGGGGCCCACGAACGAGGCAAGAATGTTGCACACCAATCGCAACTTCTAACAAAAATTGCCAACTCCAACTCAAGGCTTGCCACTATTCTTTAGACGAGAAGCTTCTGGTCTATGATTACATGCCCTTCTTCCATTTTCTCGCTTCCCCGCTCCACTCAGGAAAAAACTCATGCCATAGCGAGATGAGTTGACAAGGTAAGAGGTCAACAAAGTGTGATATTACTGCCAAAGGTAATTGCCATAGTCCAATTATATGAATACATAGCTCCAATGATTAATAAGCTAATCAAAACAACAATAATGCTAGCCAATAACAAATAATGTGTAAGGTGATGAGGATGGGTCACAGTAAGGTCTCTACACAAAGTTCAGGCCAAATAGAGGCTACTGACTGCAGTATTTGAGCCGCCAAACTCCACTACCGATCCTGCCAAGGGTATCAATGGCCAACAACTCGAAAAAACATTGGTTTGTAATGTGAAGCAAAGTTATTAACAATGAAATATATTATGGTGAGTTGGCACAACACCACTAGATTGGTTTTCTATATATAATTTTTTATTGGGAGATCATAATAAACATGTTAGATACCTGACTATTCCCTTTTCTATTATCCCATGCTAAAAAAATATGTGGGAGTGGATCAAAACAAAAATTGATTAAAAAAAAGGGGTAATTCGAACAAACAATACCTATTTTTGGTAAGAAGAATTCAAGTTTAATACCAAAACATCGTTTATCATATAGGTTATATTAATCTTTTGTGTGTTTATTTAGCAATTATAAAGTAAGCAAAATCTAAAAGAAAATCAAACAATTCCTTTGTAAGTTATCATTTGAGAAAATATGACGAGTCACTTCAGGATGATCAAACTCAATATAGGTCCATGATTGTGGGCCTATTGTAACTAACTACATCCAGGCTTAACAATATGCATGCAACAATATGCATGCATTATGTTTGGTTGTAGGGTTTCAAGCCAATCCAAAAGAACCTCATATAAAGGCAGTCAAAAGAATTTTTAGATAATTAAAGAATACTCAAGACTATGGATTATGGTACCAAAAGGGAAATAATTTTGACTTAAGTGGTTATACTGATGCTAATTGGGATAGTAGTGTTTATGATAGAAGAAGTACCTACAATGGAGCATTCTTTTCTAGAAATAGATTAGTCTCATGGTCAACTAAGAAGTAAGATTCAATGTCCTTGTCTATAGCAAGAGAAGAATACAAATCAACAACATCTTGTTGTACTCAAGTATTGTGGATAGAGAAGACCTTGAAAGATATCAAGGTAATATATGATGAGCACATTCCTATTTTGTGTTCCAGTACAAGTTCCATCAACATTTCAAAAAATATTGTAATGCACTCTAAAACCAATCACCTATCTATCTCATATCACTTTCTAAGAGAGAAAGTTGTAATTTTGGAGGTGAACTTAGATTATGTACCCACATAGGAGGAAGTTGCAAACATCTTTACAAAATCACTTTGAAAAGATACATTTGAGTACCTTAGACTAAAGTTAGGATTTGTTGTCCCTCCTTCATCTAACTAGATGCATAGATGGTGTGTGTGTCCAGCAACTGTGCAATCCAAGATATATTTTTTTTCTTGGATGAATGAGGCTACCTCTTAGGGGGAGTAGGTAGTAAGTATGTTCGAATTGACACTAACAGGGGAAGTATGCATATCCTTTTCAAAGGTCATTTTCTCTTTTCCCTTGATGTCAAAGGGGAGAGATATTGGTGCAATATTGCCATTACTAGCAAAGGGGGAAATTATTGCAATTATTGTGATAGTATGTTGTCATTGATGTCAACCTATGTTTATATGTTGATCTGAAGAGTTGCAATATTAGATAAAAAAAAGTAACACAATCAAATCCAAAATTTATAATATTCTTTAGCATGGATTGTGGGAATTTCATAATATTAATTAATATTAAATGTTAGATTTTGTTCATGATTGGATGTCAAACTATACTCTAGATGGTTGGATGTCAAAATGTGTTGTTCTAAAGCTCATGGTTGGATGTCAAATGTGTTTTCAAATGCCCGTCTTGGTTAGATGATGAAATACTAGAAAGGATTCTTAAGAATTTGTACCATTTGTTCTCTCTCTATATTGAAGTTTTTATGTACAAGTAATTTGAAGATGTCTAATTATGGCCAAGGTGGGTAAGGTATCTCATAGGTCCTAAAGAATGTACCACATTTCTCTAAATTTGAAAATATGGCTTTGCATTTTAGAAACATGATAGAGAAAGATAAGAAGTATGAATGTATCTATTCAAAGTTCCAAAGTTAAGGGATAAGATTTTGGAGCTTGTAGAGTAAATTTGGTACTATTTCTTGAACAAGGTGGATAAGAAGATTGCTCCTCACTTCTCTACATTTCAATATTTGCTCCTATAGTTTGGGGGCCTTGATCATATTATCTGCATATTACTCCTTATTTTTCAAGTGTTCATGTGTACCACAAGTATGAATCTAATTACGTTATATCTAAAAACTATATTGTTTGGTTTGCAAGCGATGATGGGTTTCTGTGTCTATTTATTTGCATCGGCTCAATTGATTGTGATAAGGTGAAAGGAGGGTATAGGAATGATGTTAGAATTCATATGATTCTTATATTTTCTTTGCATAATGGTTTCAGGTCTTTATAGTATTATTTTTTTACTAGAACATTTGGATGAAAGATTAAGCATTTTCTAGGATGACCTTGGATATTTGCGCTAGTGCTTTAATAGTTGCACCCATGTGGAGATGTGTGCCAAAGTTTTTTTCATCCTACCCCAGTCCATAATTATTTTCCTTCCATTGTAGGAATGTTTTGAGCTGACCTCTTTGAGTGATGCACATTTCATGTATACAAGTTTCATCTTAGTCTAGCTAGAGAGACTTTTTTTATGCTTGCAAGAGATATATATGAAAAATGAAATCATTATCAAGAGCTTGTATGTGTGAATGAAGTAATGAAGAAGTTCTTAATACATAGAAAAGGTAGTGAGACGAAGGTAACTACATTTGAGTGATCCAAGTTTAATGATCTAAAGGCAATGAGATGAAAGAAGCTAGTGTTATTGGATATAATAGTGGTGGTGGAAGCTTATCAAATATTTATGTTATTTTAATGTTTTAGCCTCCTTCTATATTTGTTATCATTTTTAGGGAGTAGTGAACTTCCTTTGGTTGTAGCCATAAAAAAATGATAAAGAAGATGCATCTTCCTTTGGTTTGTAGCCTATAAAACCTAATGTAATCTTGTTTAAAATTGTGAGTCCAAATTTAGACAGTAGCTCCAAGTAGCTTGCCCACTATGGTTTTTCCCTTGTTTGGTTTTCCATGTAAATCTAGTATCCACTTATACAAGTGTGATATATTATTTCATTATTGTTGATTTATTTCAAGTAACAATTTAAACTTATACTAAAAGGATTGAATGTAAAAAATACTCATTAACCATGTCTTTAGAAAGATAGATAAATTGTTTTGTTTATACAACAACTACAAGAGAGACAACCTTCCTAAGACTTAGGTTGAGGTAACTTGTCACATCAAATCAAAAGGTCATTTTGGGGTTATTCATAGCTACCATATTTCTTTATAAGCATCTATTATCTTCTTTATAAGAATATGTTATCAATGGGAACTTTATTCCTTGCATCAAGTTTTATTAGAATATTGTATTTAACAATTCAACCTACCCAAAACTCTAGCATGCTCTATTTTATATAATTACAAAAATTAGAGAGCTTGTAGATTAATGTGGTTTTCAAAATACTAGCTCTACTACCAAGAAGCCCTTAGAATTTTCATGTCAGTCTAGAACTTTCTTCCTTGTTTAATTCCTCTCCCATGGTTACCAAAAATGGAAACCCTCATTCTAAGAAATATTAAAAATGGTAATTTCTTTCTAAGAAATATAAAAAAATGGTAATTTCTTCACTAAGGAGATATTAATTGTTTCAGAAGAACATAATATTAAATTAAGGAAGCCTTTCGTTTTTCTCTCTTCTCCAATAGATTAGAAAGGAAGTAAGGAAACAAATAAAAGTGAAAATTCAAAACACTTAGATAAGTAGGAAGAGAAAAAAGGAAGATCCAAAATAAGAAGGACATGGAGGATGGTGATGAGAAGAATAAGGACATCTTAAATCAAATGAAACAAAATATGATTGATGATAATTATGGAATCTACTAGCTAATAAAAAAATTTCTAGAGATAATTCTTCTAAGGATTTTGAAATAGCACTCAAGAATTTATTTTGGACTTTTTTAAAGATAGTAAAGTTGAAGATTTAGATCCTACCAAAAAAATACCTATTGACTTATCCCCTAAATAAATTTTTGAATCCTACTGTCAACCCACTATGCAAGATTCTTTGGAAATCAAGTTGATTTCCATCATCCTAGACTCCATCCCACCCTTAGAGTATTCACAAAGAATGAAATGTGCTAGGCATCATGATGAGAAGGGTAAAGAAGACTTCTAGTATGATGGATTTTTATATGGATTCTACCTATTGTTTATAGGAGGAACTCAACATGAAGAATGGAAAGATAGAAGAGAAGAGTCATAAAAAAACAAAAAAACTTAGTAAGATCTATGAGATGAAGAAAAACAAATGAGGGAAATACTTTAGAAAATAGGGATAAAATATTAAACATAGTGGTGAATAAGTGGATCACTTTGATCAGGCTCCACAATTTAGAATCTAACTAATCCATTTCAGCTTTTGGTCCTTAGTTTCTTTTGGATTTTTTCATGCTATTAGTTTTGTTGCTATCATGGTACAGGAGCTTATTATGTTTTTGAGCTCTCTAATTTGATGTTGATTTTCCAATAATCTATGTAAACCAAATGAAATCAGGTTTGGAGATCATATTGCCAATATTCTCTCATTGTCACTAAAAAATAGGCACATAAACTTTTTCTTCTTTGATATATCAAAGAATATTGGAAAATCAACAATCCGATTCCAATGAATATGGCTTAGATTTCTTTATTACATGTTGGGTATAAATAACTTCACCCTATAACAAATTTCATGTAACAAACCCATGGAGTAAATAGACTTGAACAAACTATTAAGAATGTGAAATAAATTATAACAAACTAACAATCAATTTAAACAACCTATCTATGTGTAAAGAATGATGGAATAGTCCATATTTACAAGACCACTATGTTTGCTTGCAACAAGGATTAAACACTCCTCCTCAACCTATATTTCCTCTTGAATCAAGAGGAGGGATAAATCACTATCAACTTCTATTGGAGATACTCAAAAGTATCCTTTGGAAGAGGTTTTGTGAAAATGTTTGCAATTTTCTCCTTAGTTTCAACATATTCTAGCTTCACTTATATGTCTATAACCTTCCCTCTTTGGAAATGATACTTGATTGAAATATGTTTCTTTCTTGAATACATCATTAGGTTATTATAAATACTTATGGCACTAGTGTTGTCACAAATAATGAAAAATGAGATCATCAAACTCTATTGTCACCAAGAAACAAATCTCTCCCACTTGGACTCTTCTAGTCATATACTCGTCTAGTCCAATGTACATTTGTGTATGTAGTCAATGTGGAATTTTCACTCTCAAGAGACCACAAACAAAAATCTCATATAGCCTTCAAATACATAAATATTATTTTTAGTACCTTGACATGAGTTTCCTAAGGAACTACCTAAAACCTAGCCACCATATCCACTGCTTGTATCACTTTTGTTCTAGATGTAGTTACATACAAAAAGTTACTAATCATTGACCTTTATAGAGTCTGATTTATTAGAGTGGATTCTTCACCTTTTCTCAATTGACACCTTGTAACCATATGTGTACTTATCAATTTGCATTCCTCCTTAAACTTATTGGATGTTTCTATTTTATACATAGTTTGATATATGAATATACCCTTTTTTTACAAAGAAATTTGTAAACCAATAAATAAATACAAAAATCCAATAATTAACATCTCAAATTACTTTCACATAGCATCATATAAGTCTTTGCACATTGCATCAATATTGCCTCCAAAGATAATGTCATCCACATAAACACAAACAATCAATAATTGGTTTCTTTCTATTTTATATGCAAATTGATGTTTTCACTATCTCTATTCAATCCTTGTTGTTGTAGATATTTGTTTAATCTTGAATAGCATTCTCCAGGGGCCTTCTTGAGTCCATGGAGCCTTCTTTAATCTACACACAAAATCTACTTTGTCTAAAATTTGGAACGTTTTTGGTTGTTCAATGTAGAATTCTTCTTCTAACTCTCCATTTAAAAATATATATTTTACATCCATATGACATAATTTAAAACTCTTGAATTTTGATAATATCATAAACAATTAGATTGCCTCCAATCTTGCTACTAGAGAAAATGTCTCTTCAATATCCACGCCCTCAACTTGATAATATCCTTTACATACAAGCTTGGCCTTATTTTGGATCAATTTTCCATCTTCATTCAACTTGTTTCTAAACACACATTTGGTACCTATGACATTATTGTCTTTAGGCCTTGGAACCAACTCCCATGTTTCACTCTTCACAATTGGAGTTAGTTCTGCCTCCATTGCTTCCAACCAACCTTTATCTTTGGTTGAATCTACATAAGTACTTGGTTTAATTTTTGATAATAAGGAGAAATGTACCTATTCATTGCAACTAGACTCTTTGCAACTAGATTTTTCTATTCACTTCCTATATCATCATCTCCACTGTAGAATAATTCATCATTTTCATCTTCATTTAGAACTTCAATTGACTATATTGTCTCATCAACACTCACATTAGCACTTTACACTATCCTTGTCAATCTTTTATTATGGCATCTGTATGCCCCGCTTATCATGTAATAACTAATAAAAATACCTTCTTCAAATCTAGAGTAAATCTTACCCAAATTTTCCTTATCCCTTTTGAAATAGTACTTTATTCCAAATATCCTAAGATAACGATATTTCTTTACATAACTCATATAAAGTCTTAGTAGCTCTTGTTTTGATTTGAGATTTGTTTAAAATTTATACAATTGTCTAAACAACTTCTCTCCAATACAAATCTAGTAACTTTTCTTGACTTGGCATTATTCTTTCCATGTCTTGTACAATCTCATTCTTTATTTTTGCAACTCCATCTTGTTGAGGAGTGCAGGAGTAGAACATTGTCTTGGGATCCAATGCATCTCACATAATTATTCATATTTGTCAAAAGTAAATTCTATCTCTATTTGATTTAAAAAAAATTATTGTTCTACCAATATCATTCTCTACCATTACTTTAAATTCTTTAAACTTCTCAAAACATTCTATTTTTCCTTTTGGAAAAGTAATCCAAGTTACTTTATTATGTCTTTATTTATATAATTAATTTATTAATTAATTATATATACCATTTACTCTAAGGTTTGGTTTATTTTAATAAATCAAATCCCACTTTAGCCCATATCCTAAATATTCCTCTCATCCAAATTAGTTAATTAATTAATAATTAATTAACAAATATTCTTGATTCCTACAATTCCTCCCATTAAATAAATAAATTAATATTAAATAATTTATCGGTTTAGGCTAACTCATCTTCATTAAAGAATTTCTTCAATTTTAAATTCCTCATAGCTACCCATGTCCACATCTGACACCCCTCTGAAATGAACTTGCATGCACAACTCACTTTCCCACTTCCAACTCATCCTTTGACCCAAATAAAAAATAGGTTCTCACACATGTGTGAGAATGATCTTCCCGATAGAGCCACCCTATGTTGGCATTTGCATGAAGATTTCATTAATGATATGTTATGTTGTCATTGATGTCAATTAACTAGTAATGATATTGTTGATATTGTTGTAATATTGTTACTATAACTGGTAGGAAGAGTTTGTGGAGTGAACAGATAACCGGTGTGAACCTTTTCTATTGATGTAACCAGTAAACCCTACCTGTTGTTTTAGATAAACCCTAACCAATTAAGTTTGGTGAATTGGTTATATTGGTTTATGATCTGATGATGGGCAGTAATGATTATGACACATATGATTATTGTATGAAGACAATTCCAATAGATTTTGGCAAGTTGTTGTAATGGTTTTTTTCTAGGGAATGAGAAAATGTATTGCATCTAATGCAAAGCATGTGATGAGTTTCTAAATTTGATGAAGCGGTGATCAAGGAGCGATCAATGTTTTCTTGATTGATGTGCACAGATTGCTATGTAATCCAATAGTCATACTTGAACTGATTTGTTTCTATTGATGTAACCAGTAAACCCTACCTGTTGTTTTAGATAAACCCTAACCAATTAAGTTTGGTGAATTGGTTATATTGGTTTATGATCTGATGATGGGCAGTAATGATTATGACACATATGATTATTGTATGAAGACAATTCCAATAGATTTTGGCAAGTTGTTGTAATGGTTTTTTTCTAGGGAATGAGAAAATGTATTGCATCTAATGCAAAGCGTGTGATGAGTTTCTAAATTTGATGAAGGAGCGATCAAGGTTTTCTTGATTGATGTGCACAGATTGCTATGTAATCCAATAGTCATACTTAAACTGATTTGTTTGTAATCTCTATGAGAATTAGGTTTTTGTTGTGTTACTGACCTAATTGATTTTTTTATAAGGTAGATGAAGTTTTTTAGTTTAATGAGCTGGCAAAGAGTGAGCATAGATCAATTGAGTGTGTGGTTGCCAAACCAGATGATGTATTTGTAGTTTGAGTAAAGGCATATAAGAGGATGGAATGGATCTGATCAAGAAAGTGTAGTGCTATTCAGACAAATCAACAAACTCCTGTTGTTTTCTAACAATTACAACAAAATTGAAATCCCCTAACCGGGTAAGCTCTAACAAGCTTGGTGTCATTCAAATCCTATAACAAGGTGATCCATTAGATTGGATTTGTAAATCCTCTACCGAGGTTACTCCTTATAGGGTATTACTTATAACAAGGCATTTGTAGTCAATCCCTTAACTGGGTGATTCCTAACATGATCAGTTCTTAACAGGACTTTTTGTAAAGCTTTAACAAGCTAGGCTCCTAATAGGGTGAACTTCAGAAGAGTTCAATTAGTTATCTTGTGAGTCTCATCTCACCGTGGTTTTTTCCTATTTTGGTTTCCACGTCAAAAATATTTGTGTCAAGTGGTGAATATTTTTGTGGTTATCTTTTCATGGGTGATTTACTCAACTACTTAACTATTTTGAAAAGTCATGATAACCGGAAGCATTGAGAAATGAAGAAGTTGTTTACTTTTAATTTGTTGTAACAGTCAATCGGTTTATCCTATGAGGTTCTTGACAAAGGTATTACATTGTTATTTCTAAGTTTACTTTGAGAGAATGATTTTTGAGATTGGTGAAGTTTGTATCAGTTTTTCTATCTAAGTATTCAGCCCCCCAACCCCCCCCCCCCCTCTCAGTAGTTGAGTGAATACTTATTCTTTCATCATACCATCAATTGGTATCAAAGCATATCAAGTCCTCTAAGATATAAGCATAACAACTTGAGGTAAAGATCTTACAGATCATGATGAAGAAGGAAGGTCTAGAGTTTAATAGATAGAACTACAAGATATGGAGTGACATAATAAAAATTTACATCAAGAGTTTCAGAAGTTAGTATTGGGAACATGTTGATACTAAGTATGTTGCACCTACTCAGATGTTGATTGATGATCAAAAGAAAGAGAAACAATAAAATCATCAAGCACTGGAGGCTATTATCATTTCTTTGTCTGATGCAGAGTATGTAGATGTTCATGGTCTTGCAACTCCATATGAGGTATGGAAAAAAATTGAAGAGATTTATAGCAGTGATGAACATGTTAAGATTGCTAAAGAAGAGGGTCTATGAGGAAAGTTAGATGAGAATATCCATCTGTATGGTCAAAGGATAAAATAGATAGTTGGTGAAATTAAGAGTGTAGGAGGTAAAGTGGAAGTTTCCACAGTGATCAATAAGGTACTGAGAACCCTGCTACCAGTCTACACTATCCAAGTTGTAACTATTCAGGAGTTGAAGTCCATTGAAAAAACTAAGGTAACTCTTGAATCCATCATTGGTAAGCTTACTGCTTTTGAATTAAATGGTTATGATGGCAGTGTACATAAATTTGAGTCTGCATTTAGAGCTTTTGTTTCTAACCCATCTATGAGGAAAAGTAGAGGTGCCAGTCATAGTTATGAATCTAGATCTAGCAGAGAAGCTGATGATGATGACAGTTTAGTTGAGCTTGAAGCATTGTTGGCCAAGCGGTTGCCTAGAGGTATAGGTAAATATAGAGGTAAATTACCTTTGAAATGTTTTGCATGCAACAAGATTGGACACATTGTTGCTAACTTTCCTAATGGTGATAATGAGCACAAATGAGAAAAATTCAAGAAGTATAAGGGTAAAGGCAAAAGAGATTGTCTTATTATTGTTGATGGTGGTATCACTGATGAGAAATTTGATGGTGATGCTAATGAAGACATTGTGTTTGTAGCCATTAAAGAAGAGATGTCAGACCAAAAGGCATTAGTATCTAGGATGGATAACTCTGATGATTGGATCATTTATAGTGGTTGTTCACATCACATGACTGGTGATAAGAGAAAATTTCTTTCTCTAAATGAATTTGATTGCAGAGTTGTAAGATTTGGTAATGACTCACCCTACATAAAAAAAAAGTAAGGGAACTATTTCTCTTAATGGAAAGAGTATTGTAGATGATGTCTACTAAGTTGAAGGTTTAGAGCATAATCTTTTGAGTCTGGTACAACTCAATGACAAAGGATACCCATTGGAGTTTAAAAATGGTATGTGAAAAATCTATGGCAATAAAGGTGAATTGATTGCAACCAGGAAGACAAATAAAGGTAACTTGTTTCACCTTAATCCTAAAGTTAGCAACAGTTTAATTGCAAAGATAGATGATAGTTGACTTTGGCATAGGAGATTTTGTCATATAAGCTTTGATAGCATTGTTAAAGTGAGTAAGTCTAAAACAGTGAGAGGTTTGCCTCAGTTAGTCAAACCAGTTAATGCTTTATGCAAAGAATATCAGTTGGGAAAGATGACATCCTCAAATTTCAAGAGAAAATCCTTTTCAGTGAAACATTTGTTAGAATTGGTTCATATAGGTCTTTGTGGACCAATAAGAACAAAAATTATTCAAGGTGACAGATATTTTATGATCTTCATTGATGATTGTTGAAGGATGATGTGGGTCACATTCTTGAAGGAAAAGACTGAAGATTTTGTTAATTTCAAGGCATTCAGGGCCTTAGCGTAAGAAGATAAAGTGTCTGAGGACATCTATCAAGATGGTGAATTTACTTATGGCGAATTCACTGGGTATTGTGAAGAAAATGGTATCAAATGACAGCTTTCTGCACCAAGGAAATCATATAAAAATGGTATTGCAGAGACAAACAATTGGTCAGTTGTTGAAGCTGCTAGGATGATGTTAATACAAGGAGGTGTAGCGAAAAATTTCTGGAGAAAAGCTATCAGCACAACTGTCTACACTATGAACTAGATTCTGGTAAAGAGAGGTAAGGACAAGAGTCCTTATGAATATTGGTATGGTAGATCACTTGATGTTAGCTATTTTAGAATATTTGGAAGCAAATGTTTTATTAAGAGAGGTGATTATATTAGCAAATTTGAGGCTAAAAGTGATGAAGGCATATTTCTTGGCTATTCCACCAAGAGTAAGGCCTACAAGTGTTTTAACAATTGGACATAGAGAATTATTGAGAGTGTTGATGTTCGAGTGGATGAAAATCCTAGAGTCTCAAAGGAAACCAATTCAGACAAAAAGGATGAAGATCCTTGCATTTTGTTTCTGGAACCAGAAACTGTGAAATTTGAAACCAACAAAGCAAATACTCATGTACCAGTTCAACTATAATAGATAAATTCAGAAGAAGATGATGATAATGAAGAAGCTGAACCTAAAGATAATGATCATGTTATTCCAAGATATGTGAGACTGAATCACAATCCTAAACAGATTATTTGGGATAAGGATGTTGGAGTACTAACCAAAAGAAGAATCAAAGAGAATTCTTGCATGATCTCCACTATTGAACCAAGCACTGCTAAGGAAGCATTTGGTGATGATCATTGGGTTAAATCTATGGAGGAGAAATTAGATAAAATTGAGAAGAACAACACATGAACCCTAGTACCCTGACCAATAAATAAAAATGTGATATGTACTAAGTGGGTATTTAGGAACAAGTTTAATGAAGATGGTGTTGTAGTTCGCAACAAAGCTAGGTTGGTTTGCAAAGGTTATGCACAAGAGGAAGGAGAAGACTATGGTGAGACTTTTACACCAGTGACAAGACTAGAAGGTGTCAAAACTTTACTTGCATTTGCAACACACAAGAAATTCAAGGTATACCAGATGGATGTTAAGTCTATATTTTTGAATGGGATACTAGAAGAAGAAGTATACATTGAGTAGCCAGATGGTTATGCTCTGATTGATAAGAAAGACATGGTATGCAGATTGCATAAAGATTTATATGGATTAAAGCAGGCATTGAGAGCATGGTATGAAAGGATTCATACACATCTGATGAAGATAGGCTTTCTGAGAACCAATGATGATAGTAAAATTTATCTCAAATTTGAAGGAGATAAAATACTAGTCAGCAAAGTATTTGTTGATGATATCATATTTGGAGGTAATGGTGACATGAGCAATAGTTTTGCAAATGAAATAAAAAATGATTTTGAAATGTCTTTAGTGAGAGAAATAAAAAATTTCATAGGCTTGTAAATACAACAAATGAAGAATAGTATTATTTTCACATAGTCTGTATGTGAAAGAGGTCTTGAAGACATTTGGCATGAGTGACTGTAAACCAGTTGGGACACCTATGGTTATAGGTTGTAAGTTGTCTAAGAAAGATGAGTCCAAATCTATTGATGAGAAGGCATATGGGTCAATGATTGGGAAATTGCACTATGTTGTTCATAGCAGACTAGACATAGCTCATGCAGTTAGCATAGTTGCTAGATTCCAAAAGAATCCTAAGGAAACACATCTGATAGCAACCAAAATAATTTTTAGATACAGGAAAGGTACTGTTGATTATGGGTTATGGTATCCATATGGAGGAAATTTTGACTTGAAAGTGTACATAGATGGAGATTGGGCAAGAAATGTTGATGATCGGAAAATAATAACCGGTGGAGCATTTTTTCTTGGAGGAAGACTTGTTTCATGGAATTGTAAGAAGCAGAGTTGTACTTCACAATCTATTGCTGAAGCTGAGTATGTTGCAGCTTACATGAATTGTACATAGGCCATACAGATGAGGCACATTTTGGAAGGTTTTAGGATGAAGATTTCAGAACCTATAAAGATTTTATGTGAAAATACAAGTGCCATAAATATTTCCAAGAACCTTGTTTTGCATGCACGAACCAAGCATATTGAATTGAAGTATCATTTCTTGAGGGAAAATGTACAGAGTAAAGATGTGATCTTGGAGCATGTTTCTACCAAGGAACAACTTGTAGATATTTTTACTAAGCCTCTACCTAAGAATACTTTTGAGTATCTTAGAAGTTAGTTAGGGGTTGTCCCTCTTCATGAAGTCAGTTAAGTATGATGTAGAGTACATCAGTCCTGAAGCTACTTGCAAAATTTTATAGAAGGATTGGTGTAGAAGTGGATTTATTCCATAGGGGGAGCATCAAGTTGCAGAATGATGATGATGCACAGTGAAATTTGACATTACATGTTTTACTTTCAATTTGGCCCATTATTGTCAAAGGGGGAGAAGATTTATGTGATTATGGGAAGGAGAACCTGCGACAAGCTGAAGACATGGAGAGCATGGTGAATACTTGGTAATGTAAACTAGGATTCCTATTCACAATCACATAGCAATCAATGGTACTGATATTTGTATTGCCATCAATGCCAAAGGGGAAGATTTTTGGCATTTGCATGAAGATTGCATTAATGATATGTTATGTTGTCATTGATGTCAATTAACTGGTAATGATATTGTTGTAATAATGTTACTGTAACTGGTAGGAAGAATTTGTGGAGTGAACCAGTAACCAGTGTAAACCTTATCTATTGATGTAACCGGTAAACCCTACTTGTTGCTTTTGATAAACCCTAACCGATTAATTTTGGTGAATTGGTTATATTGGTTTATGATATGATGATGAGTGGTAATGATTATGACATGTATGATTATTGTATGAAGACAATTCCAAAAGATTTTGGCGAGTTGTTGTAACAATTTTTGTCTAGGGAATGAGCAAATATATTGCATCTAATGCAAAACGTGTGATGAGTTTCTAAGTTCGATGAAGCGATGATCAAGGAGCGATCAAGGTTTTCTTGATTGATGTGCAGAGATTGCTATGTAATCCAATGGTCATACTTGTACCAATTCTTTTGTAATCTCTATGAGAATTTTTTCTTTTGTGTTACCGACTTGATTAATTTGTTTATAAGGTTGATGAAGTTGTTTAGTTTAATGAGTTAGCAAAGAGTAAGCACAGATCAGTTGAGTGTGTGGTTGTCGAATCAGACTAGGTATCTGTAGTTTGAGTAGAGGCAGATAGGAGCATAAAATAGATCTGATCAAGCAAGTGTAGTGCCATTAAAACAGGTTAGCAAACTCCTATTATTTTCTAACAATTATAGTAGAATTGAAATCCCCTAACCAGGTAAGCTCTAACAAGCTTGGTGTTATCCAAATCCTCTAACAAGGCGATCCATTAGATTGGATTTTCAAATCCTCTACCAATGTTACTTCTTATAGGGTATTGCTTCTAACAAGGCATTTGTAGTCAATCCCTTAACCGGTGATTCCTAACAGGATCAGTTCTTAACAAGACTTTTTGGAAAGCTTTAACGGGCTAGGGTCCTAATAGAGCGAACTTCAGAAGAGTTCAGATAGTTATCTTGTGAGTCTCATCTCACTGTGGTTTTTACCTATTTTTGTTTCCACATCAAAAATATTTGTGTCAAGTGGTGAATGTTTTTATGGTTATGTTTTCATGGTTGATTTAATTAACTACTTAACTATTTTGATAAGTCATGATAACCGAAAGCATTGAGAAATGAAGAAGTTGTTTACTGTTAATTTGTTGTAATAGTCAACCAGCTTATCCTATAAGTTTCTTGACAGAGGTATTACATTGTTAGTTCTAAGTTTACTTTGAGAGAATGAATTTTGAGATTGGTGAAGTTTGTATCGGTTTTTCTATCTACTGATTCAACCTCCCCCCCCTCTCAGTAGTTGACTAGATACTGATTATTTCATCATACCATCACCCTACACTTTCCCCTTTCATCCATTTTTTTATCTCTACCCTCTTACATCTCTTCTACTTTACCACTTTTGTTTCCACATGTCATCTTCATGTTTTTTCCAATATGTGCTCACACATGTGTTTGAACACCTTGCCCTCTTTCCCATGACAAGTGTTCTTACCAGTGCCTCCACCTTGTGACACTTTTCACAAGGCTAAGACTTCAATCCAACTCACATCCTCTCATTCAATCTCAACCCTTCATCAAATTCTAATCTTAATCGTCTATTTTTTTTTTAAAAGTCTATAAATTGGATCCTCCCCTCCTACATTAACAACACAATTTCATGCTATATTTATGCTTTCTGTAATAACCATTTGTTGTGCAAAGGAGAGCAATCCACATCTCAAGATTCAAAGAGAAAATCAAGTAGAGAAGGGTGCCTCTACTTCTATCTCAATCCATGTAGAAATAAAGTTTTAAGTCTTTAATTTTGTATTGAATTTGAATGTTAAATTGTTATTTAGACTTATCTTTTTTTTTCTTTAAACTACAAGATTGCCACAAGTCAGTAATGGTATCCAAGATTTGGTCATTTAAACTATCGATGTTTGGCTATGCTTTCAAACATAAATATGGTTGATGGACTACCTCGGATAAAGGTAAATAAACATATGTTTGAAGGATGCATGGTTCATAAACAATATAGAGATAGCTTTGAAAGAAGTACATGGAGGGCAAGTCAATTTCTTGAACTTATCCATAGTGATTTATGTGGTCCTATGAATCCAACATCAAAGGGTGGAGAAAGGTACATATTAACATTCATTGATGATTTTTGAAGGAAAGTTTGTGTCTACTTCCTTTACCAAAAAAACATGAAGTATTTAACAAATTTTAAATATTTAAAGTATTTTTATAAAATCAAAGTAGGAATAAGATTAAGCGAATAAGAACTGATAATGGTGGGGAATATGTTAACAACAAGTTCAAATAATTTTTGTGAGTACCATGGGATAAAGAGAGAAATGAATAATACATATACTTCACAAAAAATGGTGTTGCTAAAAGGAATATTTGGACCTTAGTATAAATGGCATGCTACATTCTACAATCCATGAATCTTTCTTTATTTGGGAGGGGGGTTGAGGCTATTAATACATTTCTCATATTTTAAATAGATCTCCCACAACTTGTTTGTGAAATATCACTCCTGAAGAAGCATGGAATGGAGAAAAATCAAATGTTATGTATTTTAGAGTATTTGGATGTGAAGCATTTTCTCATGTACGAGATGAGATTAGAGAAAGGAAATTTGATAAAAAGAGTGTAAAGTGAATCTTTGTGGGTTATGATGATCAAAGGAAAGGGTGTAGGTTGTATCGTCCTAGTGTAGAGGATGTGTTAATAAGTAGGAATTTCAATTTTAATGAAGGGTTTGAGTATATGACTAAATCACCTCCTATTCCACAAGTAGCCATAGATAATAATCAATCTCTCAATGTTTTTGAGACTAGTTAAATTTTTGGGCCAATCTTAAACCACACACACTAACCAACATAGTAAGCCTAGACAATGTCAAATAACTTTGAGTGTTTAACACTTTTAAGCCTAGAAGTCAAATCTTAGTGTTTGTGATTTAAGCCGTCCGAAATTTCTAAAGAAATTTCTGATACAATTGAGGAATCTAGTCCTCCAAAGACTGAGAGCTTTCAAGAGATTTATCAAAAGATTCATCAAATTAATTATGTTCTAATGGCCACCATAATGAAGACCAATGATCCTCAAACACATGATGAGGCTAAAGGAAAACATGAATGGGAAGAAGCGACACAAAATGAGTATGACTCTTTGATAAAGAATAAAACTTGGGAATTGGTGAACTTGACCAAAGGCAAGAATGTGGTCAAGATCAAGTGGACATATAAGATTAAATTAAATTTATTAAAAAATACAAGGCAAGACTAGTGGCCAAGGGGTATTCATGGGAAGAGGGAATTGACTACACAAATTTTTTTCTCTAGTAGCAAGAATTAGTACTATCAAGAATATTATAGCATTAGCAACTCATTTCAAGTGGTCTCTTCACCAAATGGATGTCATGAATGCATTTTTGAATGGTGAAATCAATTTGAAGAAATATATATGACTCAACCCTAAGCATTTGATAGTCTAAGACAAGAAAACATGGTTTGTAAATTAAAGAAGTTATTATATGGTTTGAAACAAGCTCCAAGGACTTGGAATGCTAAAATTGGCAAATATTTCCAAACTCAAAAGGTTTTAATAATAGACCTCATGATCCCAAATTGTATGTGATGGAATTTGATGATGGTGACATCATATTTTTGTACATTATGTTGATGATCTCATCATTACAAGACATAACTTGAACCAAATCAATACCATAAAGCTAAAATTGCAAGATACATTTGAGATGATGGATCTTGGTTTTCTACACTACTTTATTGGCATCCAATTATGGCAAAAAGATGATGGAATTTACCTCTCTCAAACCAAGTATGCTCTAAACTTCTTGAGAAATTTTAGGATGGAATATTGTAAGAGTGTGTCTACTCCTGTTGCTCTAGTATTAAACTTGACCAAGGATATGGAAAGTCGGGATGTTGATCCTACCTTATCCATGTAACTGGTTGGAAGTATGGTGTACCTGGCTCACACTTGACTAGATATTTCTTTTATAGTAAGTATGGTTTCAAGGTTTTTGAGTTCCCCTAAGATTCCATATTGGGTTGCAACAAAGAGAAAATTGATATATGTGCAAGGCACTTTGAAAATGGGTGTTTATTATTCTTCTCATCAAGATCTACAACTTGTTGGGCATTCAAATTCAGATTGGGTGGGATATGTAGATGATCATAAATCAACTATATGTTATTTTGTGTCTCTTGATTCAAGTCCCCTTTCATGGTGTAGTAATAAATAGTCTACTATTTCTCTATCTACTTGTAAAGTGGAAAATTGGATCCTACTGACTCCCCACCTAGGAGAGAGAAATGAAGCCACTAAGATGATTTTGACTTGGGAGGAACTTTACATTCAAAAGAGGGGCTTGAATCCACTAGACCCAAATCTGAGGCAAACAAGGATGTGAATTCCAAATGGATTGCAAGGGTTGAAGTGTGATTTACACTCTTTTATAAATGAGAAAGTTGACTTGTTGACTATGCGAAAAAGAGAGAAGAAATGAGTGTTCAAAGTGAGGAGCTACTAGTTCAAGATCACACTATAATTTTGGATCTGAGCTAATTAGACTGATATGGATCTGCCCTGCAAATTTGGATAAAAGTCGTTGGGACCATGGCGGGAATGTACATGGTCCTCCACAAAATTCATGAAATGAAAAGGGTTATTTCGTCTCTACAAATGAAGCCCAAACTTGCAATTATAGTTGTGCACCTACAATCTACACACAGAAAAGATAGGGAGAATGGTTGTGGATTGGGGTTTGCCTGAGTCAAACCCCGGTTGAGGAATCAACCTTGAAAGAAAGTAATTGCAAATGCTTGAATATAAAGAATGGAAATGTATACCTTGTATATTTGAAACTTGTTGATGATGAATTCTTTGCTTCTTGAATGTAACCACAAATGTTGTATGAAATGGCATGTAACATGACAAAACCCTAACACACACACATGCTTGTAAATGAATATTGTAATGCTGCTCCAATGGATGAATGAAGAAGACTAGAATGCTTGAATGCTTGATGATGACCTTGAAATCCCATATCTTCTCCTTATGCCTCTCATCCTCCTAAATGAGGGAATTGAATCCCCTTTTATACATGCCTCAAGGATTAATTTTCAACCACCGAAGGCCGACAAAGAGGAATTACAAACCCCGAAGGCAAATTATGCATAGGAGACCACACAAACCTAACTTAGGGCCACCCTAAGGGGTGGGGACAAGGGTGCCATGCTCCTATCCTAGGGATGATAGGGGTGCCCTGTCTTGCTCTATTTTGGGGCCTAGACTGGGTCTAGAGTCTAGACAAGGAGGGTTCAAGGATGAAAATGTAGAAAAGGGGTCCCGGTTAGGAAGGAATATTTCATCGCTGAGTGAGGACCTAGAATATGGTTAAAATTGCAGGGGTCGCAATTTTATGACACTACATTTAGCCCCCACTTTAGCAGGAGTATGGCCTACTACCAATAAAGTAGAAGAAAAGGAAAGATGAAGATGATGGATGTGGAGCAATACCACAAGGAGTATAAGACACTACATTTAGCCCCCACTTTAGTGGGAGTATGGCCTACTACCAATAAAGTAGAAGAAAAGTAAAGATGAAGATGATGGATGTGGAGCAATACCACAAGGAGTATAAAACACCACCAATATTGAGGGAAAAAATCCCCCAATCTTAGGGTCTCAACTCACACCAACATACACAAGAGAACACAAAAAGGAACAAGACACACAAAAACAAAGACAAAGCACAAAAGACACACGACAAGAACAAGACATAAAACTAACTAGCCAAAGAGACCTCAATACTAAGATGTCTCAACAACTAATCAGGACACAAAGACCAATGCCATCACATAAACATTAGCAATAACATAAAAGAGAAAATATGACATCATCCATGAACCATCAATAGTAAAACTATGAGTTCATGAGAGGAAGAAGAGAGAGAACATGAATACACACTTTGGTGATCCATGAGAAGAAAAGTGAAGAAAAAAGAAACCATGGACGTCTCGCCCCTAAAACTATGTGATCCATGGAGAGAAGGACATGGAAAATCTCGCCCATAGAGCTTGTCTAGGTGATCCATGTAAAGGGAGAGAGTGAGAACATCGTTAGTTCCACTCAACCTCATGCGTGTGTGTGCAAGTGAGGCTCAAAGCATCTCATAGGATTCTATGCTGGAGTACACTACAACCTGTATAGAATGTATAGTACAAGTGTCAAGAAAGGTGTGACATCCCACTCTAAGAGTCTATTCTCTAGTTCTATGAATAATCACCTCGTATAAAAGAAAAGTGGCATCATCTCTCTCTAAGATTCTATGCTCTGGTTCCAAGATTGACCCACTGTACAAGAAAAGAAGAAATGAAGACATCTCTCTCTAAGAGTTTGTGCTTTGGTTTCGAGAATGACCCACTGCACAAGAGAAAAGTGATGTCATCTTTCTCTAAGAAGATTCCCTCTAGTTCCAATAATGTCTCACTGTACAAGAAAAGTGACGACAAATTTCTCTAAGAGGCTTCCCTCTAGTTCCAAGAATGACTCACTGTACAAGAAAAGTGACGACATCTTGCTCCAAGAGGCTTCCCTCTAGTTTCAAGAATGTCCCATAGTACAATGCATGAGAGAAGTATAGTACAAAGGAGCAGTGCGGGTGCCTCTTGTTATGTCAACATAGGTTTATGTTGATATCATAAGGAAAGTAGAACAAGGATACCTACCTTCATCACAAAGAAGATCCGCTATGCAACAATGTCGCAAATCCAAGCAAGAGAGGGAATACTCTCCAAGCAAGGATAAGATATTTGAAAAGAGATATCTTGTTGTAAGTGTAAAGGTGATCCTTGGAGGAGAAGAGATCTTTGTTCAAAATACATCTACCCTCAAGAGGAGTTGTCTTAGATAAATATAACATCTTCTATAACAAGAAAAGGAAAGAACAAGAATGCAATCCTTCCTCCTATTTCTAGGTGAAAGGGATTCTTGATGAGGGATGACTCACTTTTAGCCCCCAGAGGGATGGTTGAATTTATCATAGATGTACATTACCAAGTGTAAAAGAGGTCATATTCAAGGACTAACACCTCTTGTACATAAGAGAGAATCCTTGAGTGAACATCAAAAATTCCACACAAGGAATGACATCAAGTAATAGAACTCACACCATCCACTTAATAGGGCAAAGTGGATCCCTAGAGAAAGAGAGAGAGAAGGATCATTGCCCCCCAACCTAAGGGACAATGAGAAGAGCTTACACAATCTACTAGAGAGAGATTAAACATAAGAAAATATGCAATGAACTTACATGAACACATTCAAGAAAAAACATTAGTAAAAGAAAAATACACGTCTAAAGAAGTGGTAATCTTAGAAAGGAAACAACATACCATTGTAAGAAATGATAATCACATATGAAAAATGCAGCCCCTAAAAGAATATAATGATAAGAAAGAAAAGGGAAAGGAGTGAAAATCCTTGCCCCCCAAGTGAGGAGAACAAGGAGAAACATTACACATTTTCTAATGGGGATTAGTTTCAAGTGATATGTCATCCTAGTGGAACAAATCCTTTCATGGAAGGGATACATACTTCTCAAGAGATCATTTCCTGCTAAGGGGCATATCATACTTGCGAATAATCAAAACCATAGAAGAGGTGAGATTTCCAAGAGAATTAAGGAAAGAGAAGAAGTGTAGTACTCATTAAAGAAGCCCCTCTCCAAGCAAAGAGGGAAACCCAAAAACAATTATATGCTCACATAAGAATAACCCTATGCAAGAAAAGAGATCTAATAGTGAATAATTCACAAAAATAGAGATAAATGTATAGAAAGAAGAAGAAAAATGGACTTCATGTTGCTCCCCCAAAGTATGTTAAAGTGAAACAATACCACCACTAATGATAAAGAGCCCCCGTTAAATAGACTAATTATGTCATAGTGTGAAGAGCAACATGAAGGGAAAAGAAGTTCTAAGACATGATATTTTTACTAAAAAATACAACTAGATCTTCTATGAGACAAATGTGTGCAAGATCATATTGTAGTTGAACAAATGTATTAAATGCATAACATTTTCCAAGAGAATGTGAATATGAATAGTGAAAAATGAAATATTCAATACCTTTCACTTGCTTAAGATTTTTGTTTTTATTTTGATGAGAGAAGGAAATGTTCTTGTCATATTTCAACCTCCAATAGATTCTTGTAGCTAATCTGTTATGATGGTAAATATCATTTTTCCATGAAGGAGAGGGTTTGTTAAGAGAAGAAGTTTCATTATCCACAATTCTTATTTTTCCACTATCTATGCCATCTTGAACATATTTTTGAAAATCAGGGCAATCATCAACATTATGGTCATGGGTTTGATGAAATGAATAAAAAGGATGCTTTGAAGAAGAAGCATTCTTGTGGGATCTCTTGATTTGATGTTTTTGAAGGTAATCTTGAAAGTTTGAAAGCCTAAGGAATTCGTCCATAGAAAGAGGGGTACCACTTCCTAGGCCTCTTGTAGTAGTTTATGTAGGAGGGTTTATAGGGACATGAATTCCATGCTCAAATTTACCAATTCCTTGTCCTTTAAAACCTTGTTTTGTAATTTTAATGAAAACCATGACTATAAGAATGTTGCAATTGACTAGATGGAGGAACATGATCATGAATGTATTTGAAATCTGATGTGTAAGGAGGCAAAAAAGGATTTGTAGATGTAGGAGGAGTATCATGTGAAATGACAATCTCTTTGCCTTTATCAAGCTTATCCTTTTTGAAAGATTGGGGAGGAACATATTCATCATCTAAAAGCTCATTTTTAGTGATTTCTATGCGAGGGGAAAGGTCATGAATAAAATGCATGACATCATCCTCCCTACATATCCTTTGATGTTGAAGATAGGTCCTAGGAGAATAAGGAGGATCTAAATATGTAAGAATGTTTATGTTTTCATATTGCCCCCTTGCTCAAGGGTATGTATATGAGGAGAAGATGGGTCCATATTACTTTCCAATGCTTTCTCTCTTGTAGAAAGATCATTGGGTAAAGCATTAGATCTGATTTCATCCACACAAGATACCCTAGGAGAGGTACAAAGCTTAGGATCTCGAGTTTTAGTATCTACAAAAGCTTTAAGATGATTAACATAGGAAATGCATTTTGTTAATAACATCACCATAATGCAACATAAATGATACATGAATGCCTTGAGATCAAATTGAAAAGAAAATAATTTGGAAATCCTAACAACACAATATGACCAAGTGTTATGAGTAAACAAAAGCAATAGGAAATGAAACAAACTCTTATCTGACACATGATTGTAGTAAATATATACAAAAAGCAATGTAATCATATGCAAAAGAGAAAGTAAATCCAATTTATTAATTGTCAAATTTAAAAGTCTCTTAAGTGAAATTTGAATTTGCTAGAAAAGCATATCTAAAATTAGCACCTTTTTATGAAAATTAATTTTAAGATGTGAATTTGATGAATTTTGAATTTGTGTTTGACCTTAGAGAGTGTTAAAATTGATAAAGTACGCCGATTTTCTGGATTTGAGCAAAAAAATATAGTCAATTCCGTCTCCCAAAATTTTGGGGAAAAAGTTGACAACCATGGCAGGAGCGCACACGATCTGACCAACTTTTTAAAAAAAATTTCAGGGATGATAGAAATTATGATTTTAATGCGGAATAAAAAAAACTGATTTGGAGATGTCTAGATTGGGCAAACCCGTAGTCAAAGGTTGACAATGAAAAAATCTCAAAAATTAGGGTTTTATGATTTAACCACTGAATTTTTAGAATAAAGAGACAGATTTGAATTGCAATTTTGAAATAGAAATCAGATCTGTAACAAGCAATTAAAATTTTACACATCACAATCTTAATTTTCTCAAAATGAAAAATTAGGGTTTTTATGCAATTAACCTCTAAAATTTGCAAATAGATCAAACTTGAAAATAAAAATTTAAAATTCAAATTGCAGTTAATCAGATCTAATAAAGAGAAATCAGAATTAATGTGTAAGATGTTGGGCTCACCAAAATTTAAAGTGGAAAATTGGATCCTAGTGACTCCCTGCCTAGGAGAGAGAAAGGAAGCCACTAGGATGATTTTCACTTCAGAGGAACTTTACATTCAAAAGAGGGGCTTGAATCCACTAGATCCAAATCTGAGGGAAACAAGGATGTGAATTCCAAATGGATTGCAAGGGTTGAAGTATGATTTACCCTCTTTTATAAATGAGAAAGTTGACTTGTTGACTATGCAAAAAAGAGAGAGGAAATGAGTGAAATGAGGAGCTACTAGTTTGGGATCATGCTGTAATTTTTGATATGAGCTAATTAGACTAATAAGAATTTGCCTTGCAAATTTGGATAAAAGATGTCAGGACCATGGTAGGAATGTACATGGTCTTCCACAAAATCCGCGAAACAAAAAGGGTTCTTTTGTCTCTACAAATGAAGCTCAAACCTACAATTATAGTTGTGCACCTACAACCTACACACAAAAAATAAAGGGAGAATGGTTGTGGATACGAGTTTGCCTTAGTCAAACCTCGGTTGAGGAATCAACCCTGAAAGAAAGTAATTGCAAATGTTTGAATGTTAACAATGGAAATGTATACCTTGTAGATCTACAACTTGTTGATGATGATTGCTTTGCTTCTTGAATGTAACCACAAATGTTGTATGAAATGGCATTTAACATGACAAAATCCTAACACACACACATGCTTGCAAATGAATGTTGTATTGTTGCTCCAATGCTTGAATGCTTGATGATGACCTTGAAATCTCGTATCTTCTCCTTATGCCTCTCATCCTCCTAAATGAGGGAATTGAATCTCATTTTATACATGCCTCAAGGATTAATTTTCAACCACTGAAGGCCAACAAAAAGGATTTACAAACCCCGACGGAAAATTATGCATAGGAGACTAGGCAGACCTAACTTAAGGCCACCCTAAGGGGTGGGGACAGGGGTGCGATGCCCCTGTCTACTGCCCTATTTTGGGGCCCGGATAGGGTCTAGAGTCTAGACAAGGAGGGTTCAAGGATGAAAATGAAGAAAAGGGGTCCCAGTTAGGAAGAAAGATGTCATCGCCGAGTGAGGACCTAAAATATGGTTAAAATTGTAGGGGTCACAATTTTAGGACATTACACTACTATAGAGGTCGAATATACTTCAACAAATGAAGCAACTAAAGAAATAACTTGGCTACGAGGTATCCTTTCACTACTCAAACAACATCAGACAAGACCTTTTGTACTTCATTGTGACAATCAAAGTAACATCTTGTTGTCTAAGCATCCAATGTTTCATGCTCAAACAAAACATATAGAGGTCTATCATCATTATATTAGGCACCTCATCAAACAACAGGTGATTCATCTTCAGTATTGTAAATCAAAGGACCGGATCGCAAATATTTCTACAAAGGCATTATGTGAGACTAAGTTTGTATTTTCAAAAATCTTTTAGGTTTACAAGAAGTCACATGACTCTACAATGGTTGTAATTTAGGGGGGATTATAGTTAATTCCTGCCATTATATTAAGTGAATAAGTGATTGTAAATGGGTACCTAGCCAGACATTAGGCTGGGACCCATCTTTTTTAGATTATATAAGGATATTTAGGATAGTATGATTAATTTATGGGGGATGTTAGACTAAATTAATCACATGTGGTTGGCACTGTCCAAGGGAAGTTTCCAGACTTCCATATATTCCATATATTTCACATGCAGAAGTATTTTGCTGACTACGTAGTCGACTATCCATCATAAATGCTACTACTAATTCTATACTCATACATTGTATTGACATTAATTACACATTTGCTTATAAATTGAATCTTTGGGCCTGGCTTTTTAGTGCTCAATTTGTTGAAATCCTTTATTGTGTTTAAGTGTCTTTGTGTTCTATTTTTCATATAATAGTTGGTTGAGATCTAAGATCCTCCTTGCAATGGCTAGGATGAAAAAAAAATTGCTTTCTCTCTGTCAACTTCTGTGTCTTCAGACACAAAAATACTCCCTCAAATCTATTTTCTCTTCCTCTACAAATCAGCAATCTTCTTCTAATGGCCATGATCCTCTACTCCCAATGAACATGACCGATGTACACTGATACCACTTGTAGGATAAGTGGGAGCAGAAGCGAAGAAAATGAACATTAACAAGTGCTGCAGAGTAGCAAAGTTCCTGCCAAAGAAGGGAAGAACCCTTTTGTTTTTGTTTGTTTTGTAACAATGTAGAATTAATTCTAACATTGTAATACCTAACTTGATTAAATTATCCCCTTTTGTTTTTGTTTGTTTTGTTTTCTAACAATGTAAAATTAATTCTAATATTGTAATACCTAACTTGATTAACGATAAATTCTCCAACATCCCCTAGCCCGACATGAGCCTAGTTCTAAAATGAGAAACTATGCAATAGTGTGCCAACAAAATAGCAAAACAGTAATGTTCAGAGCTCATATCATGCAATATTAGCAACTACTCCATATGTGTCTCCTATATTATTTTTTAAAATCATACTAATGATGTATTGTTATCTAGATGCAACCCTCGTATGGTAATCTAGTACAAAATTCAAGTTGTATCCCCCAAAAGTAAAAACATAGCTATTATAGAGAAAACAATTCTAAAATAGGCATAAAATGACTCTCTCTGCACACATGTAGTTCATCTTAAGTGAAAATTATGTTTTTGGGCACAGGGTTTTGTATTTTCTCATGGAACAAACCATATTATATTCATTGGCTTCGCATCGTGCATGTCTCATGGAACAAACCAAATCAATTCTATTCGTTGGCTTTGCATCGTGCATGTTATTTGTCTTCTCTTATGGGGTATTCACAAATGTTCCATTCATTGATTTTATTGTTTACTCTATTTTTTAGGAGTTTGCTTAAATTATATCTATTACTAATAGTTCATATTTTTTTTATCATCACATAACACGATATCAAGATATTTTGGTCAACCACAAGACAAAAAGGAGAAAATCATAGAAGCATGAGCTAGCCTGAAACTTGTATTATTAAGCAACATTGAAAGGATAAAATTCAAAGGAATAAACCCAATAGCCCCACCAAGAAGGTAGCTATGGCAGATAGGTATGAAAAACCAAAGTCTATTAGATGTTTAACGGTACCCAGCAATAATATTGACTCATGGAACATTTAAATTGCCAATAGAAATGCCAAATGGACTTGAAATTTCTTTATGAAAATGCAACAAGTGGTTGCAAAGTCAACCTCCTAAATCCTTCCTGCCATCCTAGCGAGCTATACCAAAATGGGGAATTCATGAAAGCATAGCGAATAAACGATTTCTAGTATCTATGTTATCGTTACAAATGCTATAACGAGAAATAAATACAAAATGTAGAAGTGTAGGCAGGGCAAGCAAACTATTTAAATGCTTCACAGAGCCATAGTCTGATGCTATATAATCCTTCATTAGATATATTTGGGTACTTGGCAAACCAAGAGAGCATGTGATATGGTTCAACAGCCAAGCTTAAAGTAAAATCTATAGGAGAATATGACAGTGAGCTTAGGCAAACCTGGAGTTAACTACAGTGAGAACATGACAAGATGAGAGAGAAGATGTATGTCAAAACTAAGAGTATATAGAAGTAGGTTATTAGCTATAGGAACAACTAACACTATAACATTTTCAAGGCACATAGGGATGGGGGTCGTTTTTACAACTATTTCAGACTTTGAGCCAGAGCATCTTTCAAAATACCTAAAATAAAATAACATTCCAACACCATTAATCCCAATTGTTCGAGTGTAGATTTAGAGAGCCCTAAACAAGATAAAGAAAGAATATAACTATAGGCGATTGAAGAGAAATAAATTGCCTATGGCCACGAGCCCTATTGCAGAATAAATCCTTTTCCCAGTGCTTGAACCGATACATGGAAATAGTCTACTTATGATCATCTTCCCCTTTGAGTTGATTCCTGAAAAGTAGATGCAATTAAATAAATGCAAGGGAAAAAATAATACACAGACAGACCCAACCATTCAATCTGGCATAAACATTTCAGCTGCATGAAAAGTGAGAAACGTCTTTACCAGGGATGTAGGTTCAGAAGCAAAATTTACTCCAACATGGAGGCATCTGAGCAAAAACAATGGCTTGTATGCTCTTCTACATGAAGACACGAGCATGCTAATTACTTGCCACGCGTTCTAAACTCTTAATCGCCAACTGTAGAAACGATTAATTATCTTTATCTTATCTGTCTTCTGGACCAGCTCACTGCCAGAGACCTCATTTGTCGTGCGTTCTCTAGGGTTAAATTCTGTGAATTCTTCTGCAGGCTGTCTCCCATGCCAATCAAATGTGGCCAAAAAGGTTGAATTCTGTGAATGCTTCTGCAGGCCATCTCCCATGCCAATCAAATGTGACAAAAAATGTTTTGTTGCAAAATTCGGGTAAAAAATATGCAACTTCTATATTGCACATTGACAAAATAAAATAAATCCAACAAATCTTAGCGATGTTATTAATCACCTTTTAATGTTTTAAGCCTTCGCAATAGTTCCAGCAGGCAGGAACTAATAATAATTATATTAAACATGAATGAAGCATTACATTTTCTGAGGTTCAGCTCATATATTCAGACCTAATTACATCAGTAAACACACAACCTTTTCCTGACTCAGCTTCAAACTTATAACTTCTTACACTACTGTAGAGTTGGTCTTTGCTAGAGAGTGCACAACAAAAACACACCCATACAATATATAGAAATACAAATACAGACCCAGACAACATATAGAAATGTAAAAACATACGGTAGACAGAGATAACAATAAAATAATATATATTTCTTATCACCCATAAAGTATATGAGATGCAGACTCCAGAAATGGAGTATACAAAGTTGATAGAAGCAGCTGGCAAATATGAATGTGCCCACAGATGATGAACGACTGGTTGTACTGATGAGGTATTTGAGATTATAATCTCCACAAGGGACATGACACTCAATAGTTAATACAGACTTTGCCCATCCTCAACCTCACTAATAATTCACTTATTATATTTCAAAGTGTAAAGTAGATAAATCGACTACTACCTAGACAGCCTCTGTTTATGTAAAGTATTATTGAACAGAACTCAACAGGGGTCTTCAGTTAGATTCTTGATAGATGTCCCAGGTGGTGAGGGTGCTTCTGTATGTTGCCACTAATTCGCTTTGTAAGACTTTGTACAAAGGCGAATTGTGCACAATGGATCGGGGAGGCTTGTACTGGCTCATGCTTATTGACCCTTTCTCTAGACGATGTTGCATCACCTTCTGGAAGCTCCCTTTCTCCACAACCCCAAGCTCTAAGGCGCCAATTCTGCCGGCCTTTCGGCCTTTCTTGTAAGCATGATTAAAGGATGCATCCAACATGCAACAGCATTCTTGCATTATGCTTGCCATTTTTTCATCATTTTGATTCAGAGGGCCTTCAATTTCCACAAAGATAACATAATGTCCAGGGCTACAAGAGTGATCAACACAGCTTGTGTACTCCACCACCTCCACTCCACCCTCTCCTTTCACAAATGCCGATGCTTTCTCCATCACATTTTGTAGCTCTCCTTCATCCGTCTTGTCGCTATTCACTGACAACAATATGTTGTTCCGTTGCACGAATTCGAATTCTGGGCTGCCTCCATTGAATCCAATCATTCTGACCACATCCCCCAACTGATACCTGTAAAGACCTGCGCAAGATTAATGGAATGGATTCAGTTGCATGTTAAAATAAACTTTGAGGTATAGAGACCCCACCAAATTAAGAAACAGCATTTGTAGTTATAACATAGAGAGATTACCTTGAAAAGTAGTAACAACGGGCTGGTAAACATGACCCACTTGAAGATCGCCCAATTCCAGAGTCTTGGCCACCTTGTTATGAGAGTCTACAGCTGGGACGAATATATCATTAGCAAAGCTTTCAAGCTTTGTCAATGGGATGAACTCAAAGAAGGCTGTGGTTGGCAGAAAGGTGAAGAGTGTTGTGGTTGCGGTTGTGGGCTGCCTGCAAATGGCGAGATGCCCACCCTCTGATGCACCATAGGAGAGCCCATAAATGGGTAAATTCCCTGAGTAGTAATTAACTCTGGAGACATATGGTTTCATGAGAGGCCCTCCTGCTCTGCATTGGATGTACAAAGCATTCGGCCACAACCTCCTTACTATTCCCTCCCATGAAACTTTGCAGCATTCTCTCTCAATAAACTCTGCCAATTCAGAACTGGCATGCATTTGGACCAGTTGTAACACCGCCCTCCGCACATTCTCATCTTTTATTTCTTCACTCAGTGTACCGTTTCTTATGTCTTTGCATATGCACTGCAAAACAGAAGTAGAACTGAAAATTTACAATATTTCTTATACAGAAATAAACTTCTATTAGCTAAATGCTTTAATAACAAATGATCTATTGTCTTTTAAAGTGGTATTTACCTGCCAGGAAGTTCGGAGCAATGTGAAGGCGGCGTCCATGTTGAAAGCAAAGCCTGCCTCCAAACACCAAACTTGGGAAGGCTGTAACAGTCCACACAGCAAATGGCAATACAAAGCCTGTGGACTATCTTCAGTGAGCACCACTTCAATGGGACTCGTGTATTTCTTAGAATCATAACTGTTCTTAAATTCTTCGCCTCTGTAATAATTTGTGAGAGCCGATCCAACCTTGTGCCCTGCTCCTGTTTCAAATTGCCTACCCGCCACAGTAACTGAGAATATTTTCCCATTTTCGTGCAAAATAGCATTACTGCCGGGTGACTCACTTGCAGCTCTGGAAATCAAAACAAAATGACATTTGAGTAAAACCAATTGCAATACCTACTTTCTTTGTAAAGAGTAAAGAGTAAAATGACTGCAAACCTTCTAACCAACTGCAGCATGTATTGCTGAGCGGTGTCGAAAACGGATTCGTACTCTCTGGTAACAGGAAATTTCTTGGACTTTCCAGCGGTTGTACCTGAGCTATAAACACATATGGGTACACAAATTTTAGATACAGTAAAGACAGAAACTACGAAATCAATTATTGATTATATGGACCAACCAACTAACCTAATTGAAAAGCATCGAACAGGGTAGCTGCACAGAAGCGGAGATTTGTCTCCTCCAGCGATACGTTCAACGTATTCTTCAATGTCTACGTAATCACTGTGCGGGACTGAATCCTTGAACACACGTTTGCTCAGCGTCTCCTTGCTTAGACCAAACTTAGCCAAATACTCGCAGTTTGCATTGTCGTCCAGTATTTTGAGTAGCGTTTGCTCCTGCACTGAGGCAGGGTTTGCCAGCATTGCTTCCAACTCCACCAACAACAAATCTTGAGAGTAAGCCATTTCTTTTCAAAAAAACAAAAAAAAAGACTTGTGGACAGATTGTGAGGAAAATTCTATGGTTGGAGCCCTTTTATAACAATTTTGAATCGAATTAATTATTTTGCGTTACTGCTCAAGAGACGGTGATGTGCTCCTGCCGGCGGGATTTTTGTTTAATGTTGGGTTTTACTTTCACTGAGGATATTTTATTTATGTGTATATTTAAACTCAATGGTAGTGCAGCGCAGTGAAGAGTCAATGCTTGAAAACTCTGGCAAATGTTGAATGAATTTTTAATAACGACAGTCGTCTTACACTAGTGCGCACGGTTGGCGAATAGTGTTAAATTCTAGCTGCCTACTTCGACTGTCAAATCTTACTACTGTTTTCAGCCTTTGTTCCCATTGCGATCTTTTTTATAAAGGATAAAAATATATTTAAAAAAATAAAAAATTACAAAAAGGATATTTAGACAGTCACAGCTGTTATTAACATTAAAAAAAAAATTCAAAGAAGGTTTATCATTAAATCTCCATCATCAATAATCAAGAAAAAACAGAAAATCAAGGATTCAGATATTAAGAAGAAAATAGTAACAATAATCAACTCAAATAATTGTGAAGAAAGTGAAAAAAATTTAAAATTAGTTAAGGGATCTCGAAATGAAACTTTTCAACTACGACTAACTACAAAAGTCCATCTTACAAGAAAAACAACAACATGTCATTTACAATGAAAATGGGAAAAAAGAGATGAAATTCAACTTCCAAGAAAGAAAAAAGAATTTGTCTCACCGAAAAAGCCAACCACCAAAAAGGAGTTATTAAAATTTCGTTTCTCCAAAACAAAAACTAAAATCATGAAATCCATCTCACAAATAACTTGATAGTAGCCTAGTTCACAAGATTTTCCCAAAATTACAAGTTTTGTTTCTAAAATTTGAGACATTTATCTTCTTATTTTTCTAGATATTATTAAATCAATTCCTAGAAACTTTTGTAGTACGTTCCCCGTCTGGATTTGAAGTTAAGTATCATATTTAGCTTCATGTAATTTTTCTTGTGCATTTATTGTTCTAATCTTTGCTTTTCATTTTAAGGTTTTGTTGTTGTTTATTTATCTACTATAAGATATTTATTTAGAGGTGATTTTATTCCCCTACAAATATTTGATTTCATATTTCAATTTTGAAATCTTATTTAGTTTTGAATTTTGTTTTTCTTTTAATTTATTGATATATGAGTATTTGTATAGAGATAAGTTGTCCAACAATGGTCAAAATAAACATTAAAATGTCAAACTTTCATTATTATGATCAATAATACATATTTCATCACAACATTATGTGAATAAACTATGCAACAACAAGGGGACTATACAAGAAATTTCATGGTTGAAACATCCTCAAAGAGTGTTATAAAACTCCATCATACGAAAATTCTTAAGATCAAGATTGAATATAGATATCTTCAAAAGTTGGGGTATAAAGAAATGACATCTTAGAAATTAGATGGAGCTATTTTCCATGGTTAAAGGTTTCTTTCTTATTTCCTCTTCTACACATGAAGATTATGTTACGATCCTCCTTGATAATCCATGATTCTATGGAAGTCAATTTATTCCATTAAAAATGGAGTCTAGGTTTTTAACTAAAGTTTAAAGAACATAAATGTTGCTTCTAGATTGACCTCCTAGGTCCACCTCTTGAATTTTGGGAAATTGAAATATTGAAGGGAATTGTTGGCTCTTTTAGGAAACTGATAGTTATTGATGTTATATTACGTTCAAAGAATATATGTCATGTGCCTTCTGAAGCTTCAAAATCTGTAAAATTGGCATTAATAACTGTACACAAGTTAACATAATTTTATACTTCAAATTTTTTGTAGCAAGCCCTTAAAGTCACTTGTTGATGTAAAATTGATCAACAAAATATATCATCTTACATGTATTTGAGATTTTAAAAATTTAAAATAATATGAAAAAATAAACAAACATCTAAATGAAATTACCCCATACATAAACTAAGTCATGCAAACAATCGCATGGACTTATATCTAATTCAAAATATTAGAACAAATATAAAATAGAATTTGAAACACGAATATCATAGCATAATACAAGATCCAATTATGAAACATGCCATACAATAAAATCACCAACGTCAACAATTCAGTGTATCATCTCCCACTGTTGTTTCTTAGCCTGCAATCATGTCATACCTACGCTCCCCACTCGTGCGCATTAAATAATAAAAATAACTGTTTTAAAATGGATTCAAAGTTTACAAAAAAGTTTGACTGAATCGACGTGTATATTTAAGTTTGAGTGGATTGACGCATAAGGATGACGTCCCTCTGAAAGCAAAATCCAACTTTATACAGACATTCGGCCGCCATCGCCACTCACCCACAACAATTGAATTTCTCTGTCGACTGTCAACAATCAAACTTGTATAAGACTGTGATGCGTGACATCTCTCTATAAGAAAATAATCCAACTTCATTTAGGAATGTGATGTGTATCAGAGATAAATTTCCTTCCTTTGGCATCTCCATTTTTAGATTATGATAAGTCATGCCCATATATATATACAATTGTCATGGGAGTGAAGAGCGCTTCTGCCAGAATTGCTTGTGAAGTATTCTGAGAATGTAATGCCCTAAAGCAATATGTCCTCATAAAACGACGAAATTCTAGAAATTATATTTATGTTAAGAAAATAGTGTACATTGTGATGATATGATTATATAAATTGAGATTAAACTTGGGAGAGATGGCAGGCGGAAGGAGAAACTAGTCTATAATTAGAAAACAAGATTTGGGAGAGGCGGCAGGCAGGAGGAGGAAAACGGTCTACAACTTGGGAGAGTGTCTATAATTTGGGAGGAGGCTTTAGGCCCTCCTTCATCAAGGTTTTGTATCCCTTTCTTCCTCGCGTTCTTTTCTTTTCTTTTGATGTCATACTTCATCTCTTTTGGCATGATGTATATATGTTTTATGACTCATGTAAATTTTTAATTTTAATTTATTTTCATTGTTTTTTTTCTCTAGATATCTTTCTTGTCTTCCCCTATTGTTTACATTTATTGATACCTGTAGTGGGTACTTGCTATCATGAGTATTGAGTATAGTATGAAGGAGGGAGATAGAGTAAGAGAGGGAGATTGGGAAAAGGAGAGGGAGAGAGGGAGAGAGAGAGAGTGGGGGTAAGAGAGAGAATAGGGGATAGGAAGAGAGGGAGTCAGAGGTTGCACTCAATAAGCTCCCCAATGGTTCAGAACGGAAAATGGTAGTAAATGTGAAAGTGATGGGGTAGATTGTTCATTTTGAGACATGGTTGCAATGGAGTATGGTGTTAGAGTTCCACTTTCTACTAAGTTCATCATAATTAATGATGGAAAAGCCAATGGATAGGAGTCAATTATTAGAAGATTTAAAGTAAGTGATCTTTGGGTAGCCTTAGAAAGATTTTTTGTTTCTCCAAACTTTGAGATGAAAGATGCCATGGTTCAGGAAAACAATAGGTTAAAGAATGTGGCTACTTTTTTTTGTTGCCTTGGATTGCAATAAAATTTCTGCAAGAAAATACATAAATGAATGTTTTAATATCATTTGATTTAAAAAACTAGGGTTTCAAATTTTATTTTGCATAACGATTCAACATGAACTTTTTATAATTTTCTTCAAACAACATTCAATGTAAGAAAAAGTTGTATTGAGGCAATATTGGGACATTGGCAATGTCATGTTTAGGTCACTTGCCTAGTCCTTGGAGGCATTAAATGATGAGATTCTAGTCTTTTATTATCCTCAATGGGTAACCAAAAAGGATCTGCCTCCCTAATACGAAATGCTATGAGGATTGAAGAAACATAAACCACACTCCTTCATATGGATGCAAGATTGTTAGAATCTTTATTCTCAAGAATAGATGTTCCAGAGGTTATTGAATTTGAATTCGGAGAGAAAATATTTACTTGTGTTTCGATGAGGGATAAGAGTAGTGTGCAATTTAACAAGTTAAAGTAGTGTGAGCAAAGAAGAAAGTAGAAAACAAAATTGGTTTTGTCTACAAGGCACAAATGCAGGCAGTGAAATATATTTATGAGCAACAAACAAAGTGATATTGCTAAAATATGTGTAGGCATGAAAACAAAATGTAAAAGCATTTAATGTGAAACTGGTTATTACATATGTTTGGATGATGACATGAGGGAAGTATTGAAGAAATATTTATCAAAACATCAAAACTATATAAACATAAATCCCGTAGATGAGAATACAAACAAGGCGAAAGTGATATAAAAAAAAACACACACACACGGTAAAAAATGGAAACACAATTTAAACAAGATGTGGATCAAATAGAATATGATCAGGTGTATAAACCAAACCTAAAAATATTTAATGTTGAATCGGGTAAATGCAATAAAAATGTTCAACAATACATATTGAGGCAAACTGAACTTTGCTAGAAGGATGACTAGTTACATGTAGTGACCATCAAAGAAAATTGTACACACACACAGGTGTGTGTGTGTGTGTGCGTGTGTTTATATATGCATATATGTGTATATGTGTATATGTGTATATATGTGTGTGTATATATATACAATGAAATGTATTTATCTGCAATAAAGGAAATGAAGTTATTAACATATGTTTATGTGGACAAACAAAAGAGTAAAAGATTTAATCTATAAGAGGCTATAACATGTGCTTCAATGAGAAGATGAGAGCTAAAAAGCCCTCGGCAACCTATGAAAACCATATAGAATTGAGACCTACAAAACTGAATAGTTGCTCCTATGTGTGTGTATGTATGTAGGAATGTTTATATACATACATATATATATGCATACATACATACATTGTTTTAATATAGCTTGTGCACTGTTTGTTTTATCTTGCTTGACAACCAATTATATGGGTTTTCTTTGTTTTTTTTATATATTGTTAACCAATATACAATGATTTGTTTAAAAAAATGTACTGTCCCTTTCCTTGCAATTGTCAGGTTCTTGTGTTTTTACGTTGATCTTGTTGGTGTTGACCCTAATGCATGTTTATTATATATTGCATGAGATAGAAAATGCAACAAATAGAAACATGTCCAAAAGGTTGATGTATACTATGTGTATACATATGGATATATATAATAAATGTGTGTGTGGATATATATATTTGTGTGTGTGTGTGTGTGTGCCTACATATGTATATATATGAATGTACGCTTTTATCATCTGCTTGTGGAAGAATAGGTTATTGCCACTTCCTTTGTGTGGTTGAAACAAAGGATTTTGTGAAACCATGGTGAAGGATAAGTAATTTTGGGTTTTTGATTTAGGGTTTCTCACAATGTATTGTGTGTTTGATTTATTTTTTTGTCAACAAACCATTAAATTGCATCAATTTGCAGTTGACCAAGAAATGTTTTAGGGTTTTTGTCTATCTTGGTGGTCTTTTTTTATACTCCTCTCACATCTTTGTTATCTTTATCTATATCTAGGTTGTTTTCCTTACATGAAACAGATGTTATTATCAAACATCAGGGAATGTGATGTGATTTTCACTTTACAATAATTAATTATCATATTTCACTCGTTATTTTACAAGGTTGTCAACCAATCATTAAACTATGTGCAGTAATGTTGTTTTAGGAAATATGTTATTGAATCTGTTTGATGTTTTCACATTTCCAATTTTGGTTGTTATTGTCATCTCCATTTGAATCCCTTTGCCTAATCAAGAGGCATGCTTATGCATGACACTTACACATAGTTCAATGATAGATATAAACACATATATGTGTGTGTATATATATACATAGGTTTCATAATATGTTTATTTCTAGTCATATACACATGTATGTATACACACACACACACATACAAGTTTCATAATGTGTTTATTTCTGGCCATATACATGTATATGTTGCCTATACATATACATGTTTGTATGAATGTACAAAGTTATTGCCGCAAACATTCGGCTTAATGAGGTCATTCCCACTTTACATTAACTAGTTTTCGTATTTCAGTATGACTTTTTTTTAATAATGTTGTCAACTAATTATTAAACTATGTACAATTGTGGTGTTTTAGGAAATACATTATTGAACCTACTATGGGCATGCAATGAATGTATATATATGTATATGAATTCTTGTTTTATTGTACAATATAAAATATATATGCAAGAGATTTGTATTCAATGTGATATTTAAAAAATAAGAATCATTGCAATTTTAAATACAAAATTTTATATACTTTATTGCAAAAAAAAGTTATAAAGAATTTCCTTCTGAGGGAGATGTTGAATTATGACTGAAAATTGAATTATGATACCTCCTTGTGAAGTTTTGTTTGCCTCCACATGGAATTAGGGTTTAGGAAGTCTTCAACAAAATAGGATGAATAATGTCTCCTTCAATGCTTGAAACTTGACTTTACTACTACTCCTAAGCTGAAAGAAGACTAATAATTCTCAATTACTTGAATGCTTGATCTCATATGTGTGCTCTTGATGATAGTTGGATCGATGTGTTAGATATTCAAGTTAGAGGGAAAATCATCTTTATATACTTGCCCATTGGTGAAATTAGCTAATTTTCCGACATAAGCCAACACAAAAAGGGAAATCCCGCTCAATTTTGAAATAGGAGTAAGGGGTCAAATTGGGCCCAATTAAGGGATGACCATGGTGTGGCGCCATGGTCCTGCCCTATTTTGGGGCAGGCACAAGGTGCTGAGTGAGATGCAATTTGAATTGGGATGCCATTTGTGATGTGCAAGAGCATAATCAAGTCTTCAATCGGATCGAGGGGTGCAAACACTAAAGTGAAGACCCTTATCAAGACTCTACACATGCACATACACATACACATAGGATTCAGAGATCCTTCAACTTCCACAAATATAACATAATGTCCAGAGCTGCAAGAGTGACTGACACAGACTCTGTACTCCACCCTCTCCTTTCACAAATGTCGATGCTTTCTCCATCACATTTTGTAGCTCTCCTTCATCCGTCTTGTCACTATTCGCAGACAACAATACGTTGTTCCGTTGAACGAATTCGAATTCTGGGCTGCCTCCATTGAATCCCATCATTCTAACCACATCCCCCAACTGATACCTGTAAAGACCTGTGCAAGCTTAATGGAATGGATTCAGTTGCATGGTAGTCTCATCTTTTTTTATTTCTTCACTCAGTGTAGCGTTTCCTATGTCTTTGTATATGCACTGTAAGATAAAAGTAGAACTCAAACGTTATAGTATTTTTTATTCTAGAAATAAGCGGTATTGTTTAAATACTCATATAACAAATAATGGATTGGCTCTCTAAAGTGGTGTTTACCTGCCAGGAAGTTCGGAGCATTGTGAAGGCGGCGTCCATGTTGAAAGCAAAGCCTGCCTCCAAACACCAAACTTGGGAATGCTGTAGCAGCCCGCACAGCAAATGGCAATACAAAGCCTGTGGACGATCTTCGGTAAGCACCACTTCAATGGGACTCGTGTATTTCTTAGAATCATAACTGTTCTTAAATCCTTCACTTCTGTAATAATTTGTGAGAGCCGATCCAACCTTGTGCCATGCTCTTGTTTCAAATTGCCTACCCGCCACAGTAACTGAGAATTTTTTTCCCATTTTCGTGCAAAATAGCATTACTGCCAGGTGACTCATTTGCAGTTCTGAAAAACAATAACAAAATGACTGAGTAATGCTTTCTCTGTAAAAAGTGAAGAGTAAAGTGGGTGCAAACCTTCTAACCAACTGTAGCATGTATTGCTGAGCGGTTTCGAAAACGGATTCGTACTCTCTGGTAACGGGAAATTTCTTGGACTTTCCAGCGGTTGTACCTTAGCTGTAAGCAAATACTCACACACAAATTTAGATACGCTGAAGACAGAAATATGAAATGAATTCTGAATCAATTATTGAAATTTAACTGCCTTTGCTCCCCTACTGAGGCAGGGTTTGCCAGCATCGCTTCCAACTCCACCAACAACAAATCTTGAGAGTAAGCTATTTCTTTTCAAACAAACCAAAAGACTTTTGGACAGCTTGTGAGGAAAATTATATAGTTGGAGCCCTTTTATAACAATTTTGAACCGAATTAATTATTCTGCGTTACTGGTCGAGAGATGGTGATGTACTCCAGCCGGAGGGATGTTTGTTTAATGTATTTTTAGACTAAATGTTAGTGCAGTGCAGTGAAGAGTCAATGCTTGAAAACTCTGGCAAACGTTGAATGAATATTTAATAACGATAGTCGTCTTACACTTGTGCGCACGGTTGGCGAATAATGTTGAATTCTAACCTGCTTCGACTGTCAAATCTTACTACTGTTTTAAGCGTTTGTTCCCATTGCGATCTTTTTTAAAGGATAAAAATAGATTATAAATAAATAAAAACTTACAAAAGGATATTTAGACGGTCACAACTTTTATTAATACTAGCACGTGCTGGTGCAAGGGTTAGGCTGATAGAAACTTATATATAAATTAATATATTAAAGAGTGTGATACATTAAATTTAAGGTGCTATTGAATTAATTTATGCAATTGACATCTTAATGCTAATAAATGAATATACTTAAAGAAAACTTAAGAGTTCTTGTGTGTTATGTTTTGACTAACAATTGTTGAATTGTAATCATTGATGCTCAATTTTGAAGATAATTTCCTTGTCAGCAAAGAAGGTCAATGCTAATGTAGTAGAGTTTCAAAATGATAAAATTACCAAGTGCAAGTCGGCAGTGGTGATGACATATAACATAAAAAATTTCTTTAATCTATGTCATAGAACATGATCATTTACGACATTTCCACTATGATTATTGATATAGTGGCATATTTTCTTGGATGATACTACTATTAAAATCCACATAACTTTCCTTTCTAATCTTTTATTTCCTTTTTGTATTGAGAAAATGCTCACTACTTATAACATTGTAATGTGCTTCAAAAAGTCACTTATAATAGAGGGTTTAACAAGACTTGGGAAATTGTATCACTAAGAAGCCTAAATTTGATCTTGACCTTTCATTATGCATCTTTTTCTTTGTTAACTATTCTATTCAGCTTGTTTATGTTTCAACCTTAGATTCATGCATGTCTCATTGACCTATGAATAATGTTATTTTTCATCTTCTTTATTTCATCATTCGTTAATTACTCTTGCCATTAGTTGATAGGCTAATTCTTTGAGTTTTGACAAAGTACTAGTATTAAAGTATTCATTTAATAAATATTTTTTCATCTTAAACCTCTTTAATTATAAATATGCATTACAAGATTAGTTATGCATATTTGAGATACAAAAACCACAAATTCTAACAAAAAGTAGAATTAAAATCTCTTGATGTAAATTATGTCCCTAAAGATTTTCAATATAGTCATTTGGAGGTGAATAACATCTCACAAGAGATGGGAGTGAAGATTCCATTAAAAAGAAAAGTGTAAATTGGGATACTTGAAGATAGAAAAAACATAAAAAATATATATTTATTCTAAAAATAGAGATTTTGAGGTAGAGTAATAGTCTAAAACATCAAAAAGGGGAATAAATTGAATTTTGTTGCATTAGATAGAGGATATGAGATTGATATTAATCTCGAATGATATCTCAATCAAAGTATCCACTCCAATCATTTCAATAACAAATAAAACCCTTGATCTATTAGAGTATTCGGGTATTTACTTGATTAATTAAATAATATTTGTTTAATTATTTAAGTTCCCTTTATCTCTTTTACACTTAAGCTAACTTTAGGTACATAATAATTAATTCTTTTATTAATTATTATGTGCAAACCTAGGTTTTCCCTTTTAGGGTTTCTTGACCTATTAAAGGTTAAGCTCATTCTTTTCATTGTAAGAAGAAGAAGGTTTTTTAAATTACAAATTTTGTGAATATTGAGCTCTAATCTTTTGAGCATATTTTCTATTTATTTCTTTCTTTTGTGATTTGCTTCCTTGCTTCTCTTTGTAACAGGTTTTTCGGCTTGCAAAGAACATTTGGGCTCCTGTGGTGTTGTATTTTCTCAACTCCAACATGGTATCAGAGCTTCAGATCTGCAGCTATCTGTTCTTGTTTTGAATTTTTCTGCATTGGAAGCAGATCTGGGGTTTGAGGAAATTTTTTTTGTGTACTTAGGGATTGGCCTTTTCTGAGCACTTTGGGCCTAAACAGACCTCACCATCGTGCTCAGAAGGCCCGAAAACCCCTATGGTCATATAAAATTTGACCTATTTTGGTTCCTAAGGCTCTCGAAGTATTTTTTTTCTCAGATCCAGACTGTATGACCCTAACATGCAATTAGAAAAAAAAATTCAAAAAAAATATATTTTGCCTTTTTACGGCATGCAAGCTAGATTTTGATTCTTTATCAAAAAATTTAAAAAAAAGGGCAAATAGGGTTTGAAAAATAAAAAAAAAATTGCTGTAATTATTGCAAGCTGCCACAGACCTGCCCAGGCCTTGGGCCCCACACCGTCGTCCTTCGGCTCCCTACCAGCATTGGCCCCCATGCCACCGTCCTCCGACACCGGCCTCCAGCTTCTCTCACCGGTCTCCTCACACCGGCCTGGCCCAGCTGCTTCACCCGCCACCGCCGCTGCAGCCTCCCCACAACGCCCTCCACTCCCCCCGCCGCTTGTTGGTCCCCGGCCCCGCCGCTGCTCTGGCCACCACTCCGACCTCCCTGCAGCCCCGCTATCGCCTTCTTCCCTATGGCCACCACCTGCTAGTCCCCCAGCTCCCCACAGCCACTTCCCTTCGACCGCTGCTGCCCGCTGAAAACTGCCACCTGTAGTTGTCACCGCCGGGAACCGCTTTGGCCACCTCTCGCCTCCTGCTACGCTGCCGTAAACTGCCGCCCAACCACTTGGGAGCCACCAACCTACCACCAGAGTGCCACTCCCTGGCCACCTCCGCCCGAACAACCACCAGACTACCCCTTCCTCTTGTTTTGGAGGGGGGTTTGGTTTTTTGGTCATAGCTTGGGCATACGAAGTCATTTTTTCAAAAATGAATAGGTGTCGGAAAGCTAGTTCTAAGACGGACCTCATCATATTGGTCATTTTTTCCAATTTTTCTATTTGGCTATGTTTTTTTTCTAGTCAAAGTGAGGTCTCTTTTTTGCACTCCAAGGGACGTAGAATGAGCATCCAAACTCCATTTTTTGAAAACTTTATATTTTTGGAAAGCATGTGTTGTGTACTTTCCATCCATATGAGTTTTATTTCCAGATTCTACTCCATGCATATTTTATTCAATTTTTTTCTTTTCAGCACTATGGTGGATATCTTGGTTGTTTCAGGTCCTGGGATCTCTTCTTTGGGTAGGATGTCTCTATTTTGGTTCTTGTTTCTATTTCCTATATTTTTATCATTGTCGCTTGTATTTATGCAAACACACTGAGATAAAGTGCCATCATGCATTGTTTACTTGGAATCTTCCACATCTTGTGCCTTATTGTACATGCACTATTGATAAAGTGCCATGAGGAGGTTGATGTTTGCTTGTTGTTTGCCATCTTCCTTTGTCCAGTGAGTTTTCCCTCCACGACATTCACCTCATGATGCGTGTCAAGTGAGTGTTCCTTCCATGACACCATGTACTTGTCTCAACACCTTTGATGTTCCTGGTTCTTCATCATATAGTACTTCTTGGTTGTCCTTTTCAGTGTTCATGTCCCTCTCCCTCTTCAGCATTATGGGGAGGTTTGTCCTGTTGGTTCTAATGCTTCTATGGTTCGATTGATCAGCTCTTTAGGCTTTAGTGTTTTCATGCTATTTGTATCTTCGATTTCAGTTGTTTGCCTTGCTTGCCTTCTAATTCAAATAGTGTCATTTGAGGGCACTCATGTAGATTATAGTCTTCTCTACCTGGTCATGTTCTATTTCAGTGGAGGTTCTTTAGCTCAGCAGTTATTCTTCGATAGAGTTTGTAGGTTCTTCATGCTTCAATGGTGTTCTTTTCCATCTCTTTTTGGAGTAGATTTTTTTCCCACGTGGTTTTCTCTATTTCTCCAGTTCATAGAGATTTCATTGTATTTGGGTACCTGATCAGGCCTTGTTGTCAGGACCCATCTTTATTGCTTTCAGTAGTTGTTCTAGGTTTTAGCTTCTCCCTAAGTCTAGCTTAAGGGGGGAAATTAGAGTATTCGGGTATTTACTTGATTAATTAAACAATATTTGTTTAATTATTTAAGTTCCCTTTATCTCTTTTACACTTAAGCTAACTTTAGGTGCATAATAATTAATTCTTTTATTAATTATTATGTGCAAACCTAGGTTTTCCCTTTTAGGGTTTTTTGACCTATTAAAGGTTGAGTTCATTCTTTTCATTGTAAAAAGAAGAAGGTTTTCTACATTACACATTTTGTGAATATTGAGCTCTCATCTTTTGATCATATTTTCTGTGTATTTCTTTCTTCTATGATTTGCTTCCTTGCTTCTCCTTGTAACAGGTTTTTCATCTTGTAGAGATCATTTGGGCTCCTGTGGTGTTGTATTTTCTCAACTCCAACACTAGTAACATAGGTGTATCAAATAATTACCTCATCTGGTTGGGCTGTATAATCTTCCCCCAAACATTGGAAGGAGAGCATATTGATGCATAAAACAAATTAGGTAGCTCATGTTGGAATCAAGGGAACACTAAGGGGGGGGGGTTGAATCGATGTTCAACAAATTTAACTTTAAAAACCTGATCATACAACCACTTTATGCAAATGAAGAAAAGTAAGTGCAGAAATACAAAGCCAAGATCATCAACACCATAACACCAATATTTTTACGTGGAAACCCAGTTAAGGGAAAAACCGGTGGGATTGAGACCCACAATATTATAATACTATGATCAAGAGTATAATAATATTACAAAGGGGAATGCACATGTATTCAGGCACACTACCTAGATCTCACTGCTTAATTACAAAGAGAGGGTTGCAAACCCCAGAGGACTCGCTGTCCTAAAAAAATTACAAATGATAACTAATGGAATGAACTGATGAATAGCATCTACAAATGCCAAAATGCAGTTTCGGTTAAGCACAAATAGTCTTTTGCCACTGCTCTATTTTGCTTTGCTCTGTTACATACTAGAGCATAGATCATTCAACCATGCAAGTGATATTGTGCATAATTGCTCATACATGCTTCCTACACCACCATCAACATGCCAAATAATCATATCATTTTGACTAATATATCCACATCAACAAATTAGATCAATTCCATGTTGGCCAAAAAACTACATAACACGCAACATGAAACGTGTAACCCAAGTCGGCTTAAACTAATTCAAAAATAATTAAGCAGACCAAAACAAGATGTCCACACACTTCCCATATGTCTGCTTATCCACCTCGAACACACAAACAACTATAAAAATTACTCTGCATAATCCGCACAATAAATATTTACACGCCATTGCACCAAAACACTATTATACCAGAAAAACCATCTACTGGATCTTCTAACTAACACCAATCTTAACACCGAAGGCCAAAACCCTGGAATAAGGTAAATTGCATATCCAGAATACATCTCCCAGACCCGCAAAGCAAAATATTCAACCAAAATAATTTGTTGACCACTAAAATGCACACTTTATCGGATACATTGTTCTTCTTGCTGGACCTCACTGGACTTCAATCAATCTTCCAAAATGAAGGAATCATGAATTACGGATTGGATACTTGAGTCAAGTTGCCAGTTGTCATCAATGACAACATATGATCATGAATGCAGTGTCGCTTGCCAACAATCTCCCCCTTTGGCATTGATGGAAACACTTAGTGAAAAATGACTAAGTGTCGGTATCAAAACCAAAATCAATCTGTCGAACTCAAATTAGTCAAAGAATCAAGAATCTCCCTCTAAAATCAACATTTTTCACTCATCTTTTCTCTGCCTTTGACATCAATGACAAAGGTAGAGTTCCAGAAAACAAAAATGATATTTACACATGCACATATAGTCCTTATACATTCACAAAAATTTGAAGATATCAACATAAGAATTCTTCAATGAGTCCAAGTGATTGTCCCAGCCTTTCTACAGATTCTCCAATACAAATTTGAACCCACTAAGCAAATAATCTTGTGCCTCTACGATATTTACATTATTCAAATCACCACTGGCTAGAGCATCTTGAGCATCTTTGAAGGCACTCTACATTGTTGGCATATGTGTAGAGTTTGATGACATGATGATATTGTATGTTGTCATTGATGTCAATATGCTGAAGTATGAACTAGTATATTGAAGTAAGCAAACTGGCAAGTAAACTAGTATGATGGTATGAAGTGAATCAGTATGATGGTATGAACCAGTATATGAAAAAAGTGAACTGGTATGTTGGAGTGTGAACCGGTATATGCAAAGTTTGTATCGGGGTTTCATTTGATATGACTACCGGTTGGTAGTTTCAGCTTCAAGGTTTTCGGTTGATGCATTCCAAGTTTGTATGATTCGACTGATGACATCCTGTGATGAGTTAGCATTGAAATGAAGATTAGATCACGTTGCCACATCAGCCTTGTGTGCGTGAAGAATCTCCTTGAGGATATTGCATGAAGAAGATTTATTCAATCTACCTCGGGAATGTGCAAAATCTTAGTAAACGGTGGAGATCGCGTGATGGGTTATCAGCTTCCAGAAGAGGTTAAGAACGAATGATGGAGAATGTCTTGAGATTTGTTTAAGATTGTTTTACTCTATGTAATGTGTTCAAACAGCCAGGATTGGACCGACTGTATTGTTAACCTAGATGCTTAGGGTTTTAGGTTTTTGCCACCGACCTAATTGTTGTCTATAAGGTCGATGATGATTTTCATTTGAAGTTGTTGGCAAATGGATGTATGTGAAGTGATTCTTGCCAGACCGAAGAAGTGAGTAGAGATCTGTAGAGTGTGATTGCAAATGTAAAGGAACTAAAGTGGATCTGCCTTGGCATTGAGTGTTGTTATCAAATCAGTGTATTACCTGTTGACTTCTAATCATTTCAACAGATGGAAAATCCCTTTACCTGGTAGCTTTAATAGGCCTTTTTGTAAATCCTTTAACAGGGTGACTCAAAATCATTGATTTCTTGAAATCCTCTTACAAGGTAACCTTTAATAGGTTTTTAACCTCTAACCAGGTATTTAGCCATCCCTTAACTGGGTGATCCCTAGCAGGATCAGTTCCTAGCAGAACCTGTTGTAAAGTCTTTAATCGGACTAGACTCCTAACAAAGCGGACTTCAGAAGAGTTCAAGAACAACTTGTGGGTATTCATCCCCACCATGGTTTTTCCCAGTTGGGTTTCCACATGAAAAATTAGTGTGTTATGTGTGATGCTTTTTCATGTGATGATCTAGTGTTTTCTGTCAGGCAGTAAAGCATGTTGATCTATTGGTCATTGTATTTTGGATGTATTACCTAGTTAAGAATATGGGTGAAGTTGAGATGAGATACTATGTTTTGTTGAGTTCTAAGTGTTACCAGTTTATGTCTTTCAGAGTCATTTTGTGTTTTACCGGTAGTGCCTTAATTTAGATCGGTGATATTGTTTACTAGTTAGTGCAGTCTCTACAGTTTAAGTTGTTGGGGAATTTTTTGTCTATACTGATTCACCCCCCCCCCTCTCAATATCTATTGGATATTTATTGTTCATCATTATTCATCATGCATAATGTGTAGCTTAGGAGTAACAAGACTCCTAACTTCACTAACTCTCCCTATTATTTTCTTAGGGTCATGGTTCAGGCTTCTGATTTTCTTAAGTAGAGATGTTACTTGATTCTCATGACTACTCAATGATGATGTAAAAGAACCAACTGACTGAGATATGCGTTCAAGCACATTCTTATGAACCTTAGACTTCTGCTCAATATATGTAGTGAAATTGTTCAAGGATAGGCATGATTTGTATAAATTTCCACCTACAGACAACGCATCTTGCATGCTCTTCACACATTTTCCTAATTTGGCTTTATCTTTGGCAATCATTCTTTTCAAATTTCAAAGCCTTTTTGCATTAAATTCATTTAGGACTTTTTCTTTAGCTGACCTTTCAAAAGACTAAAAATGCTTGTCAATAGAATTAATCAAGCTTTTTAATTTCCCTGATGGAGTATCTGAAGTATCCTTGTGAAACGAGGGCATCAACTTCTCAAAAACACTAGTTGCAAAGTTTGGCAACATATTATCCTCAGCATGGATCTTCAAAATATATTCACTGGCTTTGGCTTGTGCAAATGATGCAAGTTGAAGCTTTTGAATTGAGGACAAAGAAGCCAAGTTGATTAGACCTTGAATGAATTATGGATCATTAATGACTATCTTTACCTTTACTTCCTATGCAGTGTCTATTTCTTTAGTCTTGACTTCAACCTTGACATCCACCTTCTCTTTTTCTGCATTCTTCTCGAGAACCAAAGGGTTAATTGCAACAGCCAAAGGATTCTCAACCTTGTCCTTTCCTTCTTGAGCCTCCCTGCATCCTTTTCTCCAATTTCTTCTTGCACACTGACCTATGCATGCTCAAAAGTGTCAACTATTGTTTTCTCAACTTCCGAATTGACTTGAGATGTCATATTTGGTTCTTTTGAATTAATTTCTTCTTGCCCATTTTTTTTATTTACCTCATACCGATTGTCTAACAAAACTTTTGTCAAAATATTTTCAGTTTCCTTGACAACTTCATCTATCTTCCCTAACATGATTTTGTTTACCTTGTGTTTGCTCCTGAATTCGTTCTTGGTTAGTTTTAGCAATCTATCGATCTCCTTTGTAGTACTGAGTGAACATAAGTTGACCAACACATATTCCTTCAGTCTCTCATCTTCCTTACTAGTTGTTTGTCTTGTGGTATCCAAAATTTCATACAAGCTTTTGGGTATGACTGACATTAGTTCAATCAGTGCTTTATTGTACGCATTAAAGTATTCTACAATATCCTTTTCTAGTGATCTCTTACCAGATTCATCATAATTGTCATACCACTCAGATAGTGATTTCAAATTACCATTCTTAATAGATTCATTTGCAATTTTCTCTAATATCATAGGAGGAACAATAATAAATTTTCTTTGTTTCAAAGCTTCATCAAACTCAGATGCCTTAGATTTCTTACCAGACCTTGTTCTATCAGAAGGCTTCTCTTTTGAGCTCTTGGTAACTTTTGGAGTTTGGGCCTTCACTTCCTTCAAGACTTCATCAAATTCAGTCTCGTCTTCATCCATATTCACAAATTTGACTGTCTTCGTCTTCTTCTCACCACCAGATGGCTTGATTGGAGATTTAGGTTGACTTTCTAACTTTGTAGGATTAGAGGAGGGAGTTGTTCTTCTGACTTGCCTTTGCTTAGGCTTAGATACTTTCGGTTTTTCTTCCTTCTTCATAGACTTCTTCTTAGAAAGAATATTTTCTTCTCTATCTTTTTGGACAACTTCTTTTGTAATTCCCATACTCTCTGCAAAATCCTCTACTTCCTTTTGAACCTTCTTCTAAATTACCAGTTTCTTAAACTATTGATGAAGATTTAAACTTTTCTCCTTGTATATTTTGAATCTTTCCTCATTAGGCTCCATCGGTTTTCTCAACATATGTTATGCATGTAGTTCTAGAATCTATTCTTCAACCTCATAGCCCATAGGCATGATCCATATGGTCTGGAGTTGTAATGCTTGCCAAAATACCCTAGAGAAATTAAACTACTAACACATTAACGGAGATTAAAAAAATTTAAACATCTATTAACAACTAATGCAACATATAACTCCATTATCTAATTACATTCATTAACCAGTTAACCATTATGAACATGCATCATTACACATTTCTTTAATTTACGCAAGCGGGAATAATCATAAACAACATTAAGCTTTCCCTAGGGTACTTCAACGTCATTACTTAATCAACTACCATAATAACATCTTACTCACATTCAATCTTCAATCAATTCTATAATCTATTGCATCACATTAATTCCTTTTTTATGAGATATGGAATCTACTAGTTATTTACCCAATATTAAATGCATTCTTCTCTAGCATTCAATTATCATGATATATTCATCCTTTTAAATGCAAGACAACCCCTTTATCCTAAATTCATTTTATACACCAAATCCAAATGTGATTTAATCTATCATTTCCTATCTACATGCTCTCATTATTTTATTTTTTTCATGATAATGCAATCTTAATGCATAGGTATATTCCATCTTTACTTATCCATTTAACCATGCTTCAAATGCATCTAATTTTCTAACATGATCACTTCCTTATTCATTATTTCCACTGCATAATGCAATAATCTTAATGAAAATCTTCTTATTTAACAATCCCTTACATGCAATGCATAATTTCCTTCCTACCAATGCATCCACATGAATCATTCATCTAATCATATTATCTAGCATTCTCATTAATACTAACCCATTCATTAAGGTTCCTTCACTCTTCAATTACATCCTAATCATTCCATAGAATTCAATTCCAACTAATACAATTAAGTCATAATATAAATCCATTCCATTTAGTTTACCAATATACTTAAGGATATTTCTTCCATTTAATAAGTACAACGTGATACATCATAAGGACAAATCCTAATTTCCATCTACTACCTTCCTATAATTACAATTACATTAAATGCATTGTGAGCAAAGTTATTTCTAATACAATAATTCAACTACTACATGCAAGATAATACATTACATTATTTCATCATAATCATTACATAAATCTACCACAAGGTACATTCATATTCCATCATGAAAAAGAATCCACATCCACACAAGAAGAATCCAAGAGAACATCCCAATGGCTAAAATGCACCAACCACCCGACCATGTGGAACCAAAGGAACCACTCCCCATGCTAGGAGATAACACAAGACCCCAACACACACTCTAAACCTAAGCTATAACTAATTACCAAAGAGACAACCCCACAAGGACTCTCATGCAAGAACAAACATAATACAACAAGAATAAACTCCAAGAAGCGTACAACTCTCAAGATATAAAATGCAACCAATAAGGCATAGACATAAATCATCAAGGGAACACATGTAGGGGTGGAGTGTCATCACATGCCATCCTCAACATAACAAATATAACAACATAAGGCACAAGGTTGATGGACATGTGGAGCCATCACAACCTATGAGAGATTAAGGGAGATTGGCTTGCCATCGCAATGGCTTTCTCACTCTTATCCTAAAACATCCTCTTTAGGATCAAGTCATGAGGCTCACATCAATTATTATCTTTATTAATGAATCTAACTACCCAATCCATTAATTATTAGCTTATCACTTATTTATAAATCATGGTAAACTCCCAATGTGTCCTGGCGGTCTAGACTTCATGCATCCTTACAAGGAACCTTATGCAAGCCTATCTTTCATGACTCCAGTAATCACAAGGAAGTCCAGTCCCCCTATCATGACCCAAAAATAAATGCAACAAGAGGCTCATAACAACATATAAATCTTAAATCAATCATCATGCAGCCATACGCATACATTGGCAATCCAAAGATAATGATACCAATCAACATCCCAAGAGCTTCATAGCATAAAATACATCAAGCCATAGTAAGGCAACAATATGCTTAACAAATGAGATGAAAACCAACAACAAGACACATCCACTTGCTAGTATGAAATCAATATATCAACCCTCTCTACCATGGCTTCTCAACATGTTAGAGGGCACAAATCCAACATAGTGAATCACCACAATATAGAAGCAAAACCATAGAAAAATCCATCAATAGATCAAATATAGAATCTCAAAATCATCATAAAACATCCTTAAATTCCTCTGGTACGAATCCAATTTGAAAATGACATCACAAATTGACATAACTAAGAAAACACACTGAAAGACCATATTAGCGCATCTGTTAAACAGAATGGGGCATTTGACTAATACTGAGGCACTTTTGATTACTTATGAAGCACATTTGACACTTTCTAAAGCACAAATGTTCACTTATTTAGTGCATACAAACAATAGATTGGCTCAAATGACAAATAGTCTAGTGCATATGATAAATATAATGGTGCATTTATTAAATTAATTAGCGCATATACCAAATCTTTTAGCGCATATGACACAGAATAAATAAAGTACAAAAAATGGCTAAGTTACAAAGTCAAATTAAAAAGGGGAAAAATAATTAAGTCCTAAAACCAAATGGCTCAAAAATGCCCTAAAGAGATGAAATAATGACAACAAATGGATTGCTAATCCATAACCACATGAAAGAGAACAATGCAATCTCAAATCTAGTTGTTCTCAACCCACCGCACACAGGAAACACATCCAAAAGGCTAAGTCCAAGGCTAAAACACTTTCTCAAGTCAACATGAAACTCAAGGTGAACAAGGAATCAAATAAGATTAACCAATGATAAAGGGAATAAGAGATGAGTCTCTGTATCCTCAAGCACGACAACACCAAACTAGAAAACTCACCAAACAAAATCAACACTCTTCAAAACTCTTTTGAAAATGACTAGACTCACTAGGAATGAAAAACCATACATCAATCACAGAGAAAGAACCAAAATATACATAGGAGAAAATCTTAAAAAATAAACCCAGTCGTGCGCTCACAGAAAAACTCCTAGCCAATGGAAATCAAGTATTTTTTTTCCAATCTATAGTTTAAACTATATATTATATTCTATGCACATAAATATTTCCTATGAACTATAGTCCAAATTATATAACAAATATTTTCCCCAAACCAAACCCACCAACAATCATTTTCTACAGACATGGCGCAAAAACAAACAATAAGATTTATACAAAAGAAGAGAGCTCCAACCTGGAAATAGAAGTTATGGAAGAAATTTGATGAAGAGATCCAAAACCAAATCCAAAGCCACAAGCTCCAGCAAAAATCCAAACCAAAATCCAAGCTTCAAAATTTAATAGTTGTAGAAAAACTTCCAGAATGGTAACCCGACAACAAGCTCAGGCTATCGAATAAAAGAAAAACCAAACCAAAACCCTAGCCTCAAAATCAACGAATAAAAATAGAGGGCAGGTAAACATAATATAAAAGTAAATTTATTATTATAAGTGGGTGTAACAAGAGGCATATAATAAAGTGCTTTTCTACCCACATATTAAATAATAAACTATACAAATGACCTTAGACTATAGGAAAATAAATCAAATGGGTAATAAATAAATAACCTAAGGCTAGAAAACAATTAAATATCCTTATTAAAATATTATTCCACATTAAAGATAAAGGAATTAATATTTAATAATTAAATAAGTAAACAATAAATATTAAATAAACTATTATTCAACAATAAATATTAAATCTCAAATAATTGAAGCATCAATAAATCAATAATAAATAAAAGGGACATTAATTCACTCATATAAATACTCAATTAAAAAATATTAAGCCAACCATTGAATTAGTTGATTAAGAACCATATAAAATCGTGCATCAATTAATTAGATAAATCAACAATCACTAACATACTCACAACACCAAGAAGATCAATCTTACTAACTCGCATGGCAAATTACACCAAGAAGCTAATGACTCGCGGTGAACAACTTAGACCTAGAGTATGTGAAGGGACCACATGTCATCTTCGAACCACATAAGACATTGGAATTAATGACATGCTCAGACCTGTGAAGCCAGATGGAGTTGATGTCTGGTACCTGCAAACCCTGCAACCACAAAATAATGATACAACATATGCATATATACAGAACAAGCAAGTGATAGAGAATCATGATGACACATCCTGCTCACAATGAGTGACATGGAATCGTCTCTATCATGAAGATAATCAAACAATAGTCTAACATATCTCATAAAAATCTCATTGAATGTAATCACGAAATAGGGTTAGTGAAATCATAATCAACATCAAATCCATGATCAAACTAATCTATCAATAATCGATGACATAGTAAGCATGTAAAATCCATCAAGCATGTATATATATCCATTGAATCACATGATCAATAATCATAGAGTCATCATTATATAAATCATCAAAATAGCATATGTCCAATAAAGTCTAATCATCATAATAAGTGACTGAAACAAATGATTAATCATCATCTAAATCATCAAATATACTCTAGATAAGTCTACCAAGTATGAAATAAAAGTCAAGTCTAGTAAAAGCAAGTCAAGTCAAGGGTGGACACTACATCCTCTCCCCCTTTTCCAAGGCTTACTCTTGGAAGCCTGAGAACAAATAGGGGTATATCTCTCTCATCTGCATTGCATCCTCCCATGTAGTTGAATAATAATCAGTCGGATCTCATTGGACCCTTACTTGCTTTATGCTTCATCCTTTGAGGGACATCTCTCTGCGGTGAAGAATGCGTATGGGCTCCATAGAAAGTTGCCTGTCCTCAACCTGTAAAGCATTCCAATCCAACACATGTGAAATATCAAGATGATATAATCTCAAAACTAAAACATGAAAGACATCATTGATGCAGGACAAGCTAGGCGGCAAGGAAAGGCGATAAGCCACAAGACCAATCCACTCCAAAATCTTGAAAGCTCCTACAAATTGTGGTGCCAACTTAGAGCCTTTTCCATAACAGATCAGACTCTTTCACGGGCGAACTCTCAAAAACACCTTGTCGCCAACTGAAAACTGCCTATCCACATGATGTGCATATGCATGTTTCTTTTGTCTATCTTGTGCTACTACCAATTGCTCTTTTATGTGAGCCACCTGCAACATCTTTGAACCAATATGCACCCTGTCCTCCAAATGGTCCCAACTCAAGAGTGTACAACATGGTCTACCATATAATGCTTGATAAGGAGACATACCAATAGAGTTGTGGTAACCATTATTGTATGCAAAATCAACCAAACAAAGGTAATCCTCCCAATGAGACTATTGATACATCACATACATCCTTAACATGTCCTCTAAAACTTGATTCGCCCTCTTTGTCTATCCATCTGTCTTGGGGTGAAAAGTTGAACTAAAGCTCAACTGCATTATTAAATCATGTTGAAGAGTTGTCCAGAATGTTGATGTGAACACTGGATCATGATATGATATGATCTACCTAGGAATACCATACAACCTCACAACTCACTCCAAGAAAACCCAAGCCCATGTCGCTGTTGTATATGATGATCTAATCGGAGAAAAGTGTGCTACATTGGTCAACCTGTCAATGGTGACCATAATAGCATCATGACAATGTGAAGACGTAGGCAAACCAAATATAAAATCTAAATAAATAATATACCATTTCCATCCTCAAACCAAATGTGACTGTAATAATCCTGTTGGACACTGATGTTCTTCCTTCACTCACTGACACTCAAGCTAACATGACACAAAATCTGTAATATCTCTCCTCATACTAGACCAATGATATATCTATCTCAAGTTTGTGTGCATCTTCTTGACACCTAGATGTGTCAAGTAAGGTGCACGATGTGCCTCTAATATGATCAAATATTGAAGACCATCTGATGGTGGAACATACATGCTTCCCAAATGTCTAAGAAGTCCATTTGACTCAACAAAATATCTTGCATATCTTCCCTCAAGAGCTCTACCTACGGCAATCTTTACAATAATCTTCTGGTACCACATATCTAAAGGAAGCACACTGAGAATATAGCTCCTGAAATCCACACTAAGAGACACTACTAAAATCTCATGCTTCAGGTGGCTCAATGCATCTGCTACCACATTCTCCTTACCGTAGATGTATCTCACCTCAAAGTCGTAGTTGTAAACAAAGCACAGTGCGGAAACACCTTCCTAATGTCAATTATCAGGGAAGATCATACAAGAATGTAGTTTAAAAAATTTATAGAACATTAAGAATAACATAGACAAAACAAATAGAATCAACACAGAGATAGGACACCAAGAATTACGTGGGAAAATCCTTTTGGGAAAAAACCCACCACCAATAGTTGAACACATTATTTTCAGTAAATAAATTTACTACAAAGTTTCAGTCTATAACTATAGGTATTCATTCTCATATTCTCATGAAATGAACATTACAATCGGCTTACAGAATTAGTAACCCCAATAGTTATCCATATCGCTTCATATACCAAATTGTGGACACTTTATCTAAGCAACTACACTAATGGTTGGAAGTCTAACCATCTGCGTCGGTCTGCATTCATGAGAAACACAATATCCCACATGCACCAGGAAGTCGGGTTGTTTCATATTCATATACACCGACAAGACCATCTTTAGTGTCCAAGTGTTCACCTTTTGCACTTTGGTTCGAGCGCACACTCGTAGTTGGTCTCTACTCCATTGGCCATCGAAAATACCATAAATGCGTTGCTCCAATCTCCCGATGAACTAGTAGACAACTCCACTAATGCGGTTCCAAATAGGTCAGCTCCATTGGCTCATCGGGATAGCCTTCAATAGGTAGATCTGATCTCCTAATGACCCTATGATGATTCCATTTGGTCATCGCTAATCCGCTTCCATAGTTTCCCTGATCGCCGATATCACAAAAGTCGATCAAGGAGGATCCATTAGATTATCGGCATAGCTTTCCACAAGTCCCTTCGATATCTGATTAATCCCCAATCGCCAAAGGCAATCTCATCGATCATCAGTATAACAATAATTCAACCCTGATATCCGTTGTTACCCCAATGACCTAAGGCGGCTTCATCGACCATTGGAACATGCCTTGAAAAGTTTCCCTGATGAGTGATGCACTCCAAGATAGAAGAGAGAGGACTCATCGGACTTCGATGTCACTTCCATCTTGTCAACCTGATCATCAATATCAACCCAACCGCTGAAGGTGACCTCATCAGGTTTTGGCATAATAGAAAAAATGGCATCTCCGATACCCAACAAGGAAGAAGACATCGTCCCGAGTCACACCGAGTAGAAACAGTTCAACAATGAGGTAGGTACTCTGTTGTTCTATCGGGGTAGGTTACACCGACCAACTTGAACACTTGCCAAGTTAATTCAAGGCATTATTCCAATAGTACTCACATAAAAACTCCATCCAATGCCTCTACCTAGCATTCAAATTCAGTTGCTTGAAGATATATGCAAACTGCGATGATCGCTATGCAACTCAAATCGATGCCCAAGAAGAAAATGCCTCCATCTAACTAAAGCATGAACCACTACTGCCAAAGCTAGATCATGGGTGGGATAATTATTCTCATGATCTTTAAGTTTCTACGACTCATATGCAATCACACAACCATCCCGCATCAACACTTCTCCTAAACCCTCCATAGAAGCATCTGTACACACCACAAAATTCCCCAAAGGGTCTGGTACTGCTAGAATGGGTGCACTAGTCAGACGCTCCCTAAGGATCCAAAATGTTGTCTCACACTACTCTATCCAAACAAACTTCTTCCCTTTCCTCTGAATTGAAGTGATAGGATGGGCTATCCTAGAGAAATCCTGAACATATCTACAAATATCTTGCAAGACCCATGAAACTATGCACCTCGCCCACATTAGTGGGTGTTGGCCAGTCAACAATCACCTAAATATTTGGGGATCAATTATTATGCCCTCTCTTCAAATCACATGGCCAAGATATCTCACCTCTATCTGGAAGAACTCACACTTCGCCAAATTGGCGTATAGTTGATTCTCCCTAAGACACTGCAAAACCTATCTCATATGATCCTCATGCTCCTCAACTGATCTCGAATAAATAAAAATACCATCCAGGTATACCAATACAAACACATCCAAATACATCCTAAGCACCATTCATCAAGCTCATGAAAACCAATGGTGCATTCATGAGACCAAAAGGTACCACTGTGAACTCATAGTGACCATATCTAGTATGGAAAGTTGCCTCATGAATCCTCAACTGATGATATTTGGACTTAAGGTCAATCTTGGAGAAGCCCTTTGCATCCTTAATCTGATCAAACAAGTCATCTATCTAAGAAAAGGATATCGGTTCTTCATTGTCACCTTATTAAGCTGCCTGTAATCAATGCACAAATGAAGAGATTTGTCCTTCTTCTTCACAAACAACGTAGGTGCACCCCAAAGGGAACACACTAGGATGAATAAACACCTTTTCCAACAACTCCTCCAACTAAACCCTCAACTCAATCAACTCTTGTGTAGTCATCCGATAAGGAGCCTTAGAGATAGGCTCAACTCCTGGCACCAAATCAATCCTGAAATCAATATCTCACTAAGGGGGGATACCTGGAATCTCACTCAAAAAGATTTTTGCAAACTCCTGGAGGATAGGATGCTGCTGCAATAAATCCTTTGAACTAACTCCCTCATCCACATCCTTCACTCTAACTACAAACAACTGGTGACCCTTACCCGCACACCTCTTCATCTGCATAGCAGAAATCATGTAAAGAGAGATAGGTCTCTGAATACCTACAATCTCCACACTCTTCCCACTATCATCCACACACTACACTCTCTTCCCTTTGAAATCTATTTGTACTTGGTGAGATCCAATCCAATCCATACCAAGAACCACATCATAATATCCCAAAGACATAACACAAAGATCCACAGAAGTATGAAAATATCCTAAAGCTGAAAGACAACTAAGCACAAGGTAATCCACTACTACCGTGGACCCTGTAGCTAACTCTACCTACCACCTATCATCCTTCTTTGTCATAGCAAGCCCACATCACTCTACTAAAAAAGGAGAAATAAAATAATCTGATGCTCCTGAATCTAATAATATTGAACAAGAGATACCACCATCAAACTTGACATCTCCACAACGGTAGCCTGATGCTCAGCCTAACAGTTATCAACTGCCACAAATACACAATGTGACCTTCCTACATCTCCAATTGTATGCTCAAAAGTAGCTAGCTTCTGCTGCCCTGACATCTAAGAAGTACACTAAGGAAAATGAACAACAATGTTTCCTAGCTATCCATATGAAAAGAAGTCCCTCCTACCAAACACTCTACTACCTGGTACAGTACTCGACTACTAAACACTGCCTCTACTAGAATCTTCCTGAGAACTCTACGCTGGTTGAGAAGGAGTGGGTCTCCTATCACGCTGACGATTGTGACTCCTATCAACCTAAAATCTAGAACCTCATGCAAAGCTCTTACCTTGAGAATGCTTCTTCTTAAACCGTTGACCACTACAGAAAGAAGAAGGATGGCTCCTAGCAAAACATGAAGTTTGCAGTTGAGAACCTCTCGCAATAGATCCTATAACTGGTGCACTAGTTGTTTGTCCTTTTGTCGCACCTCTTGAAGCCAAGGCAAGATTCTCCTCTACTAGCCTCACCTTCTCCACATCTACCTCCAAAGTCTTAGGTTCATGCATCCAAACCTCTCCACTAATATGATCATTGAGACCTTTCACAAAGTGTTGAATCAACATCGACTCATCATCTACAAACCCAACATACTGTCAAAGCTTGAATAATCTACGATCATACTACTCCACAATCATCCTTCATTGTCTCAAATCGTGGAACTCATCAGCCTTCCTCTTTCTCCAATGCTCTGAAAGAAATCTAGCATGAAACTACTCCAAGAACAACTCCCAATAAACTTTTGCTATGTCCAAATGCATCTTTTTCTCCTCCATGTGCCACCATGTCATCATAAAACTGCAAATATGCATGATTGCACATCTCTCCTTGGTGTTACTGCTACACTGGTGCATAGAAAAACACCTACCTAAGTCCAACAGCCAAGTCTTTACCTGCAAACCACTGCCTAAACCATCAAAAGTAGGCGGGTGGGTCCTCATCAAATCTCTCATGTTGCTAGTTGTAAGTGCCTTGTAATCCACCTCAAATCTCCTCCTAGGATAACATGAACTCTCTCTCTCCTAATGCTCTGAATGATGAGATCCCTCCTACTCATTCTCCTCCTGCCTCAGTCCTAGGCGACCAAGAATCTCCTAAAGTAGGCTCCCTAACTATGGAATCGCATCATCTCTAGGTTGATCTTGTTGTTGCTCCTCATGGTGTGACTCCTCAAAAACCTCAAGAAAAGGATTCCTATGAGTACCCATGCACCAACACGATGACGATATCTTCTCCTAGATGGCATCTTGTCTAAGAAAGACACAAAAAAAAACTATAAGCTAAAAAACTAGGGAAACTCTAATAAGAAAATAAATAGTAGGGATATAACTATTGGGCTACCCCATGCTACTATGTGCTCATATAAAACCATAGTACATAGTGTACTAACATGGGCTTTGATACAAGGTATAATGCTTGCCAAAATACCCTAGAGAAATTAAACTACTAACACATTAATGAAGACAAAAAAAAATTTAAACATCTATTAACAACTAATGCAACATATAACTCCATTATCTAATTACATTCATTAACCAATTAACCATTATTAACATGCATCATTACACATTTTGTTAATTTACGCAAGCATAATAATCATAAACAACATTAATCTTTCCCTAGGCTACTTCAACGTCATTACTTAATCAACTACCATAATGACATCTTATTCACATTCAATCTCCAATCAATTCTATAATCTATTGCATCATACTAATTCCTTTTTATGAGATATGCAATCTACTAATTATTTACCTGATATGAAATACATTCTTTTCTAGTATTCAACTATCATGATATATTGCTCATTTTAAATTCAAGATAGCCCCTTTATCCTACATTCATTTTATAAACCAAATCCAAGTGTGATTTAATCTATCCTTTCCTATCTGCATGCTCTTATTATTATTTTTCATGATAATGCAATCTTAATGCATAGGAATATTCCATATTTACTTATCCATTTAACAATGCTTCAAATGCATCTAATTTCCTAGCATGATCACTTCCTTAATCATTATTTCCAATGCTTAATGCAGAAATCTTAATGCAATCTTCTTATTTAACAATCCCTTACATGCAATGCATAATTTTATTCCTACAAATGCATCCACATGAATCATTCATCGAATCATATTATCTAGCATTCTCATTAATACTAACCCATTCATTAAGGTTCCTTCAATCTTCAATTACATCCTAATAATTCCATAGAATTCAATTTCAACTAATACAATTAAGTCATAATATAAATCCATTCCATTTCATTTACCAATATACTTAAGGATATTTCTTCCATTCTATAAGTACAACATGATACATCATAAGGACAAATCCTAAATTCCATCTACTACCTTCTTATAATTACAATTACATTAAATACATCAGGAGCAAAGATCTTTCTAATACAATGTTTCAACTACTACATGCAAGATAATACATTACATGATTTCATCATAATCATTACATAAATCTGCCACAAGGTACATCCATATTCCATCATGAAGAAGAATCCACATCCACACAAGAAGAATCCAAGAGAACATCTCAATGGCTAAAAAGCACCAACCACCCAACCATGTGGAACCAAAGGGACCACTCCCCATGCTAGGAGATGACACAAGGTCCCAACACACACTCTAAACCTAAGATGGCACTAATAACCAAAGAAACAACCCCACAAGGACTCTCATGCAAGAACCAACATAATTCAATAAGAATAAACTCCCAGAGGCATACGACTCTCAAGATATAAAATGCAACGAATAAGGCATAGACATAAATCATCAAGGGAACACATGTAGGGGTGGAGTGTCATCACATGCCATCCTCAACATAACAAATATAAAAACATAAGGCACAAGGCTGATGGACATGTGGATCCATCTCAACCTATGAGATATCAAGGGAGATTGACTTGCCATAGTGATGCAGAGTGCACACAACAAGAAGTGTCAAATAGGCTCATAGTCTTTTAGACTAAAAACATGACTATTCCAACCTAGTCTACCTTACGCACACTTGGTAAGGAATTTTAAGAGCACCCTCACACAATCCTTAAGACCTATCCAAGGCCAAACCCAATCCCTTATGGGTTACTCAACTTAGACTCAAAAGTTGATTTAGTGACTCAATCCCTTAATGAGGCCCAAATAAGGAAAATGCCTCAAATCTATTGTATGATGCTGAACAGCAGTAGGGACACCTTCTATGACCCTAACTAACCCAAAATCCTACCACTAAGTGGCTGCCCCAAACCTTACTATGCCAACTTTACCTTTTGGGCTTACTCGGCTACTAGGTCTGTCAGCAAGGAACCGATCAATACAAGACAAACTTTACAAAGGACATGGTACTATTTTTGTTGATTTGGAACCTCCAACATATGGTTAAACATTCCCCAAGAGTAAGGAGCCTCACCTTACTCCTACACTATCAAACTCTCACTTGGTTCACAGGCCTAATTGGCCAATTCAGGCTTGGAACACCAACAAGAACTTAATGATGGGTTCATAAGGCTTGGACAGAGTCTTGGGAAGTTTGTTCAACTTATTTTCTTGCCTTTCAATAGCTTTCACCAACCCCTTGGTCCTTCTACTGATCAGCACACTTCAAACATCAAAATGCAGGCTAAATACATGATGATATTTAGCCTATGGCTTGCACAAACACCAAGCAACCTTCTTCACCAGGTCTTGAGAATTTAGGATGTTATAGTACACCATCATACCTTGAAAATTCCAAAGGGACTTGAATTGATACCCCTAGAATTGCAAGATATGTGCCATTTAGCAGTAAAACCCCAAAGCCCTAGGGTTTGCAGCAATTTAGAGGAAAAATTCGATAACTTCCTTGATTCAACACCAAAATCTATCAAACTAGAACCAAATGAAAGGTATTTCACATGTTCACACAACCAAGGGCCTGTTTTAGGCTTTCAAATCTGTACAGAATAGTACAATCATGAGTTTGCTAAAAAAACTAGTTTTTTATCAGAATTTTGTGCAATTCTACATCTCAATCACTTCCAACCATTTGGAAGTTGAATTCAAAGCCTAAATAGGCTTCCCCTAATAGACTCAACTGAACCAAGGTGGTTGGGAACCGTTCGAGCCTTTGTTTAACTAAATTTCAAAAGTTGCACAAAACTGTCAAAAGTTGTTAATGCCATTTTTGACAGTTTTTGCATTTTTTGCAATTTCAACATTTATGACCCCTAACCATTCCAAAATGGTTCTAACATGACCATATGGACTACAACAAATCAAAATCAACCTCCTAATTCCAAAACTAATCACTACAAGAAAAAATGACTACTAGACCTAATAGGATTCAAGTGGACTAAGGCAACTCTAGGTTTATAGAATGACCTAAGAGTCCCTTGACCACACAAAAAAGGATCACCAAGACATGGATGGTCATCACACATCCTTATTACAAGAAAAACATGAAAAAGAAAAACACAATGCCACAAAGACAAGTCAAGGTTCCCTGCAACATGCTCCATAGGTTCAAAAGATCTCAAGTCCCTTGAGTTGGAATGCTCTCAAACTGAAACCCTGCCATTTCAATGGCCTCCTTAGTCATCCATGTGGCTTCCTCCAGGGGTTGGTGTTTCCATTTGACCAAGTATTCATAGTACACCTTCCTCCTTTTTTTTTTTTAGTCACCCTCTTGTCAAGGATACTTTCAATCTCAAGAGTAGATGGTCGTGATATCTCCTTGAGTGATTCATCATGCTACAACCTTTGCTCACCTACAACAAAAACATCATTTATAGATCCTTTATAAGGATAAAGGTCAGCAACATTAAAGATAGGTGATAAACCAATAGATGAAGGTAGATCAACTTGATATGTATTATTCCCACACTTTTTGAGGATCTTACAAGGACCAAGCTTTTTCATCATCAACTTAGTGTACTTCTCCTTGGGCAATCTTTCCTTTTTCAGATGTACCATCACCAAATCACCCACTTTGAATTGCAAATCTCTTCTTTTCTTATCTTTTGCTGCCTTATACTTTTATGTGGTATGGTGCAACTGGTTCCTTACTTTGATCATGCACATCCTTCATTACCTCTGCAAAATCTTCAGCCAAAGCACTCTTCTTCTCCAAATGACTAACATCTCTGAGTTCCATTATCCCTCTAGGGTGTACACCATAAACAACTTGAAAAGGTGTCATACCTGTACTCCTGTTAATGGAATCATTGTAAGAAAATTCAGCTTGTGCCAAGATAGAATCCCAACTTGAATCATATTCTTGTGTTAGGCATCTTAAGAGGTTTCCAAGTGACCTATTGATAACCTCAGTCTGTCCATCTGATTGAGGGTGATATGCTGAAGATAAGGCAACATTGGTGCCAAGCTTTTTCCATAAGGTCCTCCAAAAGTGACCTATAAACTTAGGATCCCTATCTGATATGATTGACATAGATAATCCATGAAGTCTAACTACCTCTTTAAAGAATAAACCTGCAACATGTGAAGCATCGTGAGTGGTTTTGCAAGGAATAAAGTGAGCCATCTTGGAAAATCTGTCCACAACCACATACACACTGTCATAACCAGATTTGGTTCTTGGAAGACCAAGCACAAAGTCCATACTTACTGAATCCCATGGCTTTGAAGGGATAGGTAATGGTGTATACAATCCTGCATTAGATGTTTGGCCCTTAGCCCTCTGACAAATAAAACAAGTCTCAACAAACTTTCTTACATCAATCTCAAGTTTTGGCCAATAATAAAATCTTCTTACCAACTCCAATGTTTTATCTATCCCAAAGTGACCTACTAGACTCCCACAATGCTTTTCCTTGAGTATATTCTCCCTTACTAACCCCTTAGGCACACAAAGCAAACTACCTTTGAATAAAAATCCATCTTGTAGCAGAAACTCAAAAAAATTAGTATGATACCTTGCTGTCCTATCCATGCATACCTTGTAGATTTCCTTGAAATCATCATCCGTAGCATACATGTCCTTTATTGTGTGTATACCTGCACTTTCCAATTGAACTTCTTGTATGGTTAAACTCCTCCTGCTTAAAGCATGAGCAACCTTATTAGCAACACCTTTCTTATGTTTTATGGCAAAAGTATAAGATTGCAAGAATTCCATCCATTTAACATGTCTATGATGAAGTTTCTCTTGCCTATTTAGAAAACTCAAAGCATGATTATCTGTGAACACAATAAATTCCTTAGGGAGTAGGTAGTGCCTCCATTTTCTCAAGGCTTGGACCATAGCATAGAGTTCAAGGTCATAGGTAGAGTACTTTTGTTTAGCCTCATTCAACTTTTCACTAAAGAAGGCTACTGGCCTCCCTTCTTGGCTTAGGACTCCTCCAATAGCCCTATTGCTAGCATCACATTCTACCACAACAACTTTATGAAAATATGGAAGTACAAGGGTGGGAAGTGCTGCAATCTTCCTTTTTAACATCTCAAATGACCTACTGGCTTCATTGGTCCATACAAACACGCATTTCCTCCCACCTTTTATGGTATCTATGAGTGGAGCACAAATTCCACTAAAGTTTCTAATGAACTTTCTATAGAAACTACACAAGCCATGAAATTTTTTTACCTCAATTGCATTGGTAGGTGCTGGCCAACTCAAGATGGCTTCAACCTTGGATGGATCCATTTTCAAATTTCCTTTTGAGATGACAAATCCTAGGAAAACCAACTCTTCTTGCCTGAATGAACACTTCTCAAGGTTGATTTTTAGTTGCTCTTCATGGAGTTTCTTGAGGACCATGTCTAGGTGTTTGAGGTGCTCCTCCTTGTTGCTGCTAAACACCAAAATATCATCCATATAGACTACAACAAACTTGTTAATGAAAGGTGCTAGGACTTCATTCATCAAGTGCATAAAAGTGCTAGGACCATTAGATAAACCAAAAGGCATTACAACCCACTCAAACAAACCTTCATTGGTCTTGAAAATTGTTTTCCATTCATCTCCCTATCTGATCCTTATCTGATGGTATCCGCTTTTGAGGTCAATCTTTGAGTAGTACTTAGCTCCTCCTAAACAATCCATGAGATCTTCCAATCTAGGCATAGGAAACCGATATCTGATGGTTATCTTGTTGATTGCTCTAGAGTCAACACATAATCTCCAAGTTCCTTCTTTCTTAGGTGCAAGGACCACTGGTACAACACAGGGACTAACACTCTTCCTTATGATACCCTTCTCCAACAATTCTTGAATCTACCTTGCTATTTTTGCATTTTATTCATGGGTGAGTTTGTAAGCATCCTTATTAGGAAAAGTGGCTCCTGGGATCAGATCTATACAATGACTGATCATCCTTTCAAGGCGTAAGGTATCATTAATACCATCTGCAACAATTCCTTTATACTGATCCAACAGATCAGCAACCTCCTTGGGGTCTACATTCTTCAACAAGTTCTAATTTTTCTCTTGCTTGGGTATGCTATCCTTAGGCTTCACCACAACAACAAAACACATGGTTTGGTCCTCCTTTAGGCCTTTCATGAACTCCTTCTATCCAACCAGCATCACACTACCAGTCAAGTTCTTTTCCTGTCCATCAGCCGGTAAGGAAGTCATTGTAAAATTTTCACCATTCTTCTTAATGTGATACACATTCTTCTTGCCATCATGTTGTGCACTCATGTCATACTACCAAGGTCTCCCTAGAAGAAGATGGCACACATCCATATTCACTACTTCACACAAAGCTTTGTCTTCATAAACACCGATTGAAAAACTGACCCAACATTGCTCATCAACTAATGTTTGCTGCTCCTTATTCAACCATGATACTTTATAAGGGTTAGGATGAGGTATTTTCTTCAATCCTAACTTCTCAATCATCTCAGTAGAAGCCAAGTTCTTAGTAGAACTAGAATCAACTATTACCTTGCATACTTTACCATTCACCAAACATTTGGTTTGGAACAAGGACTTTCTCTATGGTGGCTCCTTGTTGATTGATGCCAAAAGTGTTCTATTGAACATAATACATTCTCCATTTACTAGATCAGCAAGTCTTGATGAGGTGGTGTGATATGATGTGGTACTTTGATGGTCATCATCTTGGGCTAGCTGCATCCTTCTTTCTCCTTGCTGGCCTGAACTGCTTCTTGCTTTCTCAGGACACCTAAATGATTGGTGACCTACTTGGTTACATGAGAAACATCTCCCAATGAATACATTAGGTCCTCTACCTCCAAATCTACCCCTTCCATTGCCTCTTCCACCTCTAGGATTTCTTCTATAACTGGAATCTTTCTCAACATCTTGCTGGTTGCTCTCACCTTGAGGTCTTGATGATGAACTTTGGCCTTGAAATCTGCCTCCTCCCCTAAAGTTCTGATTACCTCTGCCACCCCTATTGCTTTGCTCACCTCTCTTTCTTTGTTTTTCTTCTATTTTCAATGCCATTTGATGACACCTATGGATTGATTCAGGGTTAAATAGGCTTAATTCATCTTGAATACTGTATTTCAGTCCATTCAAGTACCTAGCCAACTTCTGATTTTTAGTTTCAGATATTTTAGTTTTCAAGGTAAGTTTGTGAAATTCCTCTGTATAGGTATTCACATCCATATCTTTTTGTTTCAGGTTATGTAGCTTCTTGTGGAGGGCAACTTCATAGTCTTCTGGTACAAATTGCTTCTTTATCTCAGCCAACATCCTCTTCCACGTGGTGATAGGTGCCTTGTTGTTCTCAACCCTCTCATTCTACAGGAAGTTCCACCAACTCAATGTTGGACCCTTCATCTTTGATTTGGCTATCTTCACCTTTCAACTTTCAGGTGTATCATCACACTCAAAGTAGTTTTCAAGGGCTTGCACCCAATCCATCCATTCTTCCACATCCATCTTTCCCATGAACATAGGGACATCTGGTTTGCTATCCTTTCTTCCTACTCTTTTAGGAGCCTCTAAGAAATGTCTTTGGTCTGCTGGTATGTTCAACCTCTCCAACTGAGATACAGGTATCTCTTCTTCTTCTTCCTCATACTCCTCTTCTTCCCTACTTCCTTCTTGTCTCTGCTTGAGTCTCTCCAACTCCATCTCCATCTTCTTGCTCTTTGCAAGGTTCTCATTGAGAATTTTGGCTAACTCCTTATTGGTAAAATTTTGAGGGAATTCATCCCCATCATTGCCTTCATTTTCTGACATCTTCCACCACCTAGGATCTTAGTAGTGCTCTGATACCACTTGATACAGAGTGCACACAACAGGAAGTGTCAAATAGGCTCACAGTCTTTCAGACTAAAAAGGTGACTATTCCAACCTAGTCTACCTTACCCACACTTGGTAAGGAAGTGTAAGACCACCCTCACACAATCCTTAATACCTATCCAAGGCCAAACCCAATCCCTTATGGGTTACTCAACTTAGACTCAAAAGTTGATTCAGTGACTCAATCCCTTAATGAGGCCCAAATAAGGAAAATGCCTCAAATCTATTGTATGATGTTGAACAGTAGTAGTGACACCTTCTATGACCCTAACTAACCCAAAATCCTACCACTAAGTGGCTGCCCCAAACCTTACTATGCCAACTTTACCTTTTGGGCTTACTCGGCTACTAGGTCTATCAGCAAGGAACCGATCAATACAAGACAAACTTTACAAAGGACATGGTACTATTTTTGTTGATTTGGAACCTCCAACATATGGTTAAACATTCCCCAAGAGGACAGAGCCTCACCTTACTCCTGCACTATTAAACTCTCACTTGGTTCACAGGCCTAATTAGCCAATTCAGGCTTGGAACACCAGCAAGCACTTGATGATGGGTTCATAAGGCTTGGACAGAGTCTTGGGAAGTTTTTTCAACTTGTTTTCTTTCCTTTCAATAGCTTTCACCAGCCCCTTGGTCCTTCTACTGATCGAAACACTTCAAACATCAAAATGCAGGCTAAATACATGAGGATATTTAGCCTATGGCTTGCACAAACACCAAGAAATATTCTTCACCAAGTCTTGAGAATTTAGGATGTTATAGTACACCATCATACCTTAAAAATTCCAAAGGGACTTGAATTTACACCCCTAGAATTGCAAGATATTTTCCATTTAGCAGTAAAACCCCAAAGCCCTAGGGTTTGCAGCAGTTTAGAGGAAAAATTTGATACCTTCCTCAATTCAACACCAAAATATATCAAACTAGAACCAAATGAAAGGTCTTTCATGTGTTCACATGACCATGGGCCTGTTTTAGGCTTTCAAATTTGTACAGAACCATACAGTCATGAGTTTGCTCAAAAAATTGGTTTTTAATCAAAATTTTATGCAATTTTACATCTCAATCACTTCCAACCATTTGGAAGTTGAATTCAAAGCCTAAATAGGCTCAACTGAACCAAGGTGGTTGGGAACCGTTTGAGCTTTTGTTTAACTAAATTTCAAAAGTTGCACAAAACTGTCAAAAGTTGTCAATGCCATTTTTGACAGTTTTTGCATTTTTTGCAATTTCAACATTTATGACCCCTAACCATTCCAAAATGGTTCTAACATGACCATATGGACTATAACACATCAAAATCAACCTCCTAATGTGAAAACTAACCACTACAAGAAAAAGCGACTACTAGACCTAATAGGCTCCAAGTGGACTAAGGCAACTCTAGGTTTATAGAATGACCTAAGAGTCCCTTGACCACACAAAAAAGGATCACCAAGACATGGATGGTCATCACACATCCTTATTACAAGAAAAACATGAAAAAGAAAAACACAATGCCACAAAGACAAGTCAAGGTGCCCTGCACCAAGGTGCCCTACACCACATAGCAATAGCCTTCTCATACGTATCCTAAAACATCCTCTCTAGGATCAAGTCATGATGCTCACATCAATTATTATCTTTATTAATGAATCTAACTACCCAACCCATTAATTATTAGGTTATCACTCAATTACAAATCATGGTAAACTCCCAATGTGCTCTAGCTATCTAGACTTCATGCATCCTTACAAGGAACCTCATGCAATCCTATCTCTTGTGACCCCAGTCATCACAAGGAAGCCCACTCCCCCTATCATGGCCCAAACAATAAATGCAACAAGAGGCACAAACAACATATAAATCTGAAATCAATCATCATGAAACCATACGCATACATGGACAATCCAAGGATCATGATACCAATCAACATCCCAAGAGCCTCATAGCATAAAATACATCAATTCATAGTAAGGAAATAATCTACTCAACAAATAAGATGAAAACTAACAACAAGGCACATCAACTTGTTGGTCTGAAATCAATATATCAACCCTCTCTACCATGGCTTCTCAACATGATAGAGGGCACAAATCCAACATAGTGAATCACCACAATATAGAAGCAAAACCATAGAAAAATTCATCAACGAATTAAATACAGAATTTGGAATTCATCATGAAACATCCAAAAATGCCTTTGATACAAAACCAATCTAAAAATGGCATCATAAATTTAGAGAACTGAGAAAACCCACTGAAAGACCAGATTAGCGCATTTGTTAAACATAATGGCGTATTTGACTAATACTGAGGCACTTTTGATTACTTTTGAAGAACATTTGACACTTTTAGAAGTGCATATGTTCACTTCTTTAGAGCATACAAACAATAGATTGGCACAAATGACAAATAGTCTAGTGCGTATGATAAATATAATGACACATTTACAGAATTAATTAGTACATATACCAAATCTTTTAGCGCATATGACATAGAAGAAAGAAAATATGAAAAATCACTAAGTTATAAAGTCAAATTAAAAATCTGGGAAAAATAATTAAGTCCTAAAACCAAATGGCTCAAAGGCACCCTAAAGAGATGAAATAATGACAACAAATGGATTGTTAATCCATAAACACATGAAAGAGAAAAATACAATCTCAAATGTAGTAGTTTTCAACCCACCACACACAGGGAACACATCCAGAAGTTTCAATCCAAGGCTAAAATACTTTCTCAAGTCAACATGAAACTCAAGGTGAACAAGGAATCAAATGAGATTAACCAATGAAAAAGTGAACAAGAGATGAGCCTCTGTATCCTCAATCACGACAACGACAAACCAGAAAACTCACCAAACAAAATCAACACTCTTCTAAACTCTTCTAAAAATGACTAGATTCACCAAGGATGTAAAACCATACATCAATCACAAAGAAAGAACCAAAATTAACACAGGAGAAAAGATGGAAAAATACACCCAGTCGTGCACTGATGGCAAAACTCCCAGCCAATGGAAATCAAGTATTTTTTTCCAATCTATAGTTTAAACTACATATTATATTATATGCACATAAATATTTCCTATAAACTATAGTCCAAATTATATAATAAATCTTTTCCCCAAACCAAACCCACCAACAGTCATTTTCTACAAACACAGCGCAAACACAAAAAATAAGATTTATACAAAAGAAGAGAGCTCCAACCTGGAAATAGAAGTTATGGAATAAATTTGATGAAGAGATCCAAAACCAAATCCAAACCCACAAGCTTCAGCAAAAATCCAAACCAAAATCCAAGCTTCAAAATTTAAAAGTTGTAGAAAAACTTTCAGAATAATAACCTGACAAAAAGCTCATGCTGCTGAATAAAAGAAAAACCAAACCAAAACCCTATCCTCCAAGCCTAAACCCTAGCCTCAAAATCAACCAATAAAAATAGAGGGTAGGTAAAAATAATATATAAAGTAAAATTATTATTATAAGTGGTTGTAACAAGAGGTATATAATAAAGTGCTTTTCTACACATATTAAATAATGAACTATACAAATAACCATAGTCTATAGGAAAATAAATCAAATGGGTAATAAATAAATAACCCAAGGCTATAAAAAAATTAAATATCCTTATTAAAATATTATTCCACATTAAAGCTCAAGGCTTTGATAAACAATAAATATAAAATAAAGTATTATTCAACAATAAATATATAAATATTAAATCTAAAATAATTAAAGCATCAATAATAAATAAAAGGGACATTAATTCACACATAATTAAATGCTCAGATAAACTACATTAAACCAACCATTAAATTAGTTGATCAAGAACCATATAAAATCGCACATCAATTAATTAGATAAATCAACAATCACTAACATACTCACAACACCAAGAAGATCAATCTTACTAACTCGCATGGCAAATTATGCCAAGAAGCTAACGATGCGTGGTGAACAACTTAGACCTAGAGTATGTGTAGGGAACCCATGTCATCTCTGAACCACATAAGCCATTGGAATTAAAGACACACTTAGACCTCTGAAGCTAGGTGGACTCGATGTCTAGTACCTGCAAACCCTGCAACCACAAAACAACGATACAACATATACATATATACAGAACAAGCAAGTGATAGAGAATCGCGACGACACATCCTGCTCACAATGAGTGATGTGGAATCATCTCTATCACAAAGATAGTCAAACAATAGTCTAACACATCTCATAAACATCTCATCGAATGTAATCATGAAATAGGGTTAGTGAAATCATAATCAACATCAAATCCATGATCAAACTAATCTATCGATAATCCATCACATAGTAAGCTATGAGATTTTGCCAAGATCAAGGGCACAATGAAAAGCACACAAAAGAGAGACAATAGTTTGACAAGGACAAACTATATTCTCATCAATATACAAATGATCAATTGGATTAACCAATTCAATGAATATGGGCCTCCTTATATAGGCAAGGCGAAATGGATATGTGAGCACATAATCATGACATGTGGCTCAATGAGAAACAAGGGTAGGTAAGAAAAAGTAGGGGTAGGTAGGAGAAAAAATATAATATTCCACAAGAGGTGGATCACCCACCGAATGTGGAATGTAACAGCAAGATAAGACCACAATAGGTAGAATTTCTCTTACAAGCAACATTCCTATGTACACACTTCCCTAACTGTCTCATATCCAAACTACAATGAGATGCATTATCATATGTTAACTTAAGTAAAGTGTAATTATATCCTATAAGAATAAATAATTACACCAACACCCCCCTTAAGTGCAACTTACAGGAATGAAGACTCAAGTCAACAATGCAAGATAGGTCCCGACTACTAAGCCATGATAGGTACCCATGTACAATATGGAAATGCAAGAAAACCTATGCAATGTAATCTCTCACAAATGGAGAAAGGGAGAAAACCCAATGGGAAAAAACTCTCCCCCAAAAGAGAGATAAATGTACAAAGAGACTCTCAAAGAAGAAGGACAAAACCTCAAAGAGGAAAAAGTCCCCCCATAAGAGAGGAAGAAGAATTCAGCTGAGCCCCCTAATGAAACATCTTGCACCCCCAAGAGAGCTTGCAACTGCTGGAACTTACTCTCAGTGAAGGGTTTGTTGAATATGTCTGGAACCTGCTCCATTGTAGGACAATACTGTAAATCAATGGCTTGCTCCTAAATCAACTCTCAAATGTAGTGCATATGAATCTTGATGTGTTTGGTCCACTGATGCTGAACTGGGTTCTTCAAGATTGCAATAGCACTTTGATTGTCACAATGCAGAACTTTCAGTCATGGAGTGGAGAACCCAAACTCTATGAGAATATGTTGAAGCCAAATAGTCTCGGTCACTGCGTTAATAGCCCCTCGATACTCAGCCTCAATAGCAGAGAGAGAAATAGCATGATGTTTCTTGCTCTCCCAACAAATGGGGCCGAAACCAAGGTGGAAGTTGCAACCATAAGTAGACTTACGATCATCAAGATTGCCAGCCCAATCGATATCTATGTATCAAACCAAGTGAAGTCCTGTGTCTTCTACATAGTAAATCCCATAATGATGTGTACCTTGAATGTAGTGTAGGATGTGTTTGGCGGCTTTCCAATGAAGCTCATGTGGTTCCTACATGAACCGGGAAACCATGCCAACCGCAAATGAAATGCTAGGACATGTGTGAGTCAAGTAGATGAGACTACCCATAAACTGATGATACAATGTGGCATCAACTGGTGGAGAAGAGCACTTAGCCTCAAGCTTGACTCCTGAAAGAAAGGGAGTCGAAACAGGCTTGCAATCAGCCATATGAAAGTGTGCAAGTAGATCAAGAGCATACTTGGGCTATGAAAGTGTAATCCCATAAGGTTACTATGAAATCTCTATCCCAAGAAAGTAGTGCAAAAGACCTAAGTCATTCATAGAAAATTTGTCATGCAAAGAAGATTTGACATTGCTAATGATGGATGAGGTGCTCCCTGTAATGATCAAATCATCAACATAGAGCACAAGTATCAAGTGTGAATCATCTTGTCACAAAATGTAGACATTTGGATTAGAATGACACCTCGTGAACCCTGTTGAGAGAAGAAAGGAATCCATCTTGGCCTACCAAGCCCTAGGGCCCTGCTTAAGGTCATAGAGAGATTTTTGTTGTCTACAAAACAATGAAGAATCCTAGATGAAACCCTGTGGCTGCTCCATATATATCTCCTCATCAAGATCCCCATGAAGAAAGGCAATCTTCACATCCATCTGATGGACAGCCCAACCATAAGCTATAGCAATAGCAAGTGTCAAGTGAATGGAGTTCATCTTGGCTACGGGAGCAAAGGTCTCAGTATAGTCAACACCTGTAACTTGAGAGAAACCTTTCGCAACAAGTCGAGCCTTATACTTATCCACACTACCATTCGCTACAAAATTTGTTCGATAGACCTGTAGACACCTAAAAATATCTCATTAATTCTACACTATTTATTCGTCTATTTAATTAAGTAATTCTTTATTTATTTGATTAAACTAACTATTTCTTCTAATCATCACCCTTCAACACTTATAATTATTCTATTTCTATTCTCAAATCATTTTAATCAATTAACCCTATCTCAATTATTAATTAAATATCAATTATTTAATTAAAAATTATGATTTATTCCTTAGTTAAATAATCTTTATTATTTAATTAATTCAATCTCCTAAGCTTAAATAATTTTTATTTAAATTATTTAAATTAATTAATTAAATTCCTCCAAATCCCCAAATTCTAATTCCAATTAATTCCATCTAATTTCATTTCATTTTCCCCCAAATTTGAATTTCATATCATTTCATCTAATTTCGTATTTTCAAGTTCACATTTTCCCCAAATCTAAATTTTAGTTAATTTCATGTGCATTTTAGCATTTGAATGACCAAATTCAAATCCAAATTGAAAATTAAAATCAAATTCTATTTCAAATTCCTACAACACATGCTAAAATCAGAGCTAATTGATCAAATCAGCTGTCTAATTAGTTAACTCAGTTAACTCATCAATCATCCTTTTTAACTCAAAATCATCCTTTTATGACCAATCCATCAATTCAGCCTTCTAATCCATCAATTCAGTCATCTCCCTAGTCTATTCAGTTCACTAATCAATCAAATGAGTTTACTAATCTATCTATTCAGTTCACTCTCCAATCAATCTAGTTGACTACTCAATCAAATGAGTTAACAAGCCAATCAATCCTATTAACAAATCAATCAACTCTGTTAACTGATCAATCAATTTCAGTTGTCTATCAATCAGGACTTGAGTTGAAATTCTCACCTCCTCTGTGTTGAAAATCTATAAATTCAACATCATTTTCTCAATTCAATCTACAATCACAATCTTCAATATTGTTGTCTATTTTACATAGGAAATCAAGTGCAATACCTAAGAGCCATCTACATCAACAACAATGAAGAAGAACAATGGAAGTACAAGTGGAGAATAGGGAGTTTTAATAAGCTTAATATTCTTATTTCTTTCATTTATTTCATTGAATTGTGTTTAGAATCGGTTTAATTAGTTAAGGATTCTTGTGATTCATCCTTTTAGTCTAATTAGCCTTGAATTTCTGATGATTTCAAGCATGATGACATTTGGTGAACTCGATGTGAAGAATTCTAACCTTCATTTTTGTTTTGAAAGATTTTGCAGATCCATACATACATGGGAAGCTTGATCTCGCAATTGCTATCAAATCATGGCAAAATTGCTTATAAAATACATCACAATTGCTTAAATATATCACAATTGCTTTAAAGGATTGAAAATTTAAAAAATCTTGTGTGGTTTCTCCATTATTTAATCTTGTGCATCTAACCCTGAAATTTCATTAAATTCTAGAAAAATTAATTTCTGCATAAGATGTATTTAATCCAATGGTAGGAAAGGTGACTTTTAGGATTTTAGGTGCAAGGAAGGCAAAACAGCATAGGAGACAACAAAAGACTTATCAAAGAGTCTTAAAGGCAGAAAGGGAGCTCCATGAGATCGAAGAAAAAGAGGAGATTGCTCAATATCACAGGAACATTCACCATTTCATAACCAAGTACAATTTCTTCGACAAAATTGATGTGACGGATCGTGTGGTGTGGGACAATGTCATTGCAGAATAACCCTTCTATCTTCTATCTATTTCTTCTATTTTTAAAAAATTTAAAATTTTAAAAAAAAAAATTACTGTGAGCAATTGATCTTATATGAATTCGCAATTGAGCAGTCATCACATTGCAATTGCTTAAACAGTAATTCACAATTGATGATACATCAATTTGCAATTGATCTGATATCAATTCACATTTGTTATGTAGGTAATTCGCATTTGTTAGATTCAACTTTTTCCTTTTTTGTTATGTTGCAGTTCTGGTTTTGACCAGAATATCTTTGTCTATAAAAAGACAAAATTTTGTAATTGGAAAATTAGGTTGGATAGCCCTCCATGTGTTAACTAAAATCATTTTCTATAGGGGTAGCTTAGAAACATTTCAATTTGGTGCAAGTAAAATGAACCACAAACAAACTTGTATCTTATTCCATAATTGCGATAAAGGTTAAAATTGAACCTCATGCCTTTTTGGAGCAACATCTCCAAATAGAATAGAAAATCATTGCAATGAAAAGTTCAAAAGAACCCTTGTCTTTCATGTTTTTGAAGGGATAGGTATTATGCTCTCCCCTTCAATGGGTGATCAAAAAACCAAACTCTCTTCTTTCATGCTTTCATTTGTTTCTTGCAATTAAATCCTTTAGAAGGCCTGCCATCCCAAGCTGCCCTTAAGGCACCATTAAGGCCGGTGAGAGGGGAATGACCTAAGTGGCCAATGGCTAAAGCCAATATAATCAAATGTGTATGTGATGAAAATCATGTGCGACAAGTCTTACATGCTATCACAATGGCGTTATGCCTCCCTCAGTGCCTATACGATCCGTTAAAATTTGTAGAGTGTAACCTCTATAGAGTAGGAGACCTCCCTCAATGGAGTATAAAACACTGCTGATTGTGACCAGCCGAACGGGACCTTGTCTAAACACTAGAGAAATTAGAAGCCAAGTTGAGTCAGTAACCATACACTTGTTTTATCACGGTGCAAGGGTGGGGAATAATCTGCCCCCAAAACACTCACCATATATCACCCAAGATAATGGACCAATTGAGGAGAAATCTTCTTTGATCTAATTTCCAGAAAAGGGAAAAAAAATGGGCACACCCTAGGGTGTGACAGGGTTGTTTGAGCTGACTGAGTATCAAGATGTGGGTTGTGATAATACTTGTGACCTTTTGACCTTAGGAGAGTATGTCTGATGTGATATCGAATGACCCAATATATTGAGAACAAAATGAGATCTTGATAAAGATCCCAACATTCATGGAAATTTGAAAAAAAAATCCTAAACAACTGTTCTTTTCATGGTTTTATTCTTTTAATGTAATTGATGTGTCCTTTTCTACACTTTGACAAATTTAAAACATTGCAAGATACAAATTGCAACAAAGTCAAAGTTTCAGTGTTCAACAAGATCAAACAAAACTTCAATAAAGATAAGTATCAACAACAAAACCAATGTCAGAACCAAACCTTTTACACAAATTCAAAGATGATGTGCATGTTACTTTCAAGTGATCATAGGTCCTAGGTATTCTATTCATGTAGAAGTACCATTAGAATCATCATGCAAAGTCCTCACACAAGTCATTTCACCAAATTATCTTAAAGTTAGTGTTGCATCAGATTATAGGAATCATATCTAAGTCCATGGGTATTAGAGGAGATGGAGAATTCCTATTTGAACAACCAAATCTTGGGCCAAACAATGACCAATTTCAAATAATTGATGGTTTAGACAACCTTGCTTGGGAAGTAAGAGTCAATTGTGCCCAATATGATACAATTGAGGCCATCATAGATAATGAAATATGAAAGTTTGTTCGTCTCAATGAGAAACTAAGGAAAAAGATACAAAGAGAAGCTCAGAAAGATGTCACTAGACAATTGGTAGAGAAGACCATAGCAACATTTCTCAAACCGTGTTAAAAAAGAAAAGTGTCAATCATTTTAGGTATTATTCATTCATTTCTAGGGTATGCATTGTCTGCATGGTAGTCTTCAACGTATGGGTCTAAAAGGAAATGACAAATTCTCATTTGAACAACCCAATCTTGGGTCAAATAACATTCAATTAGAAATAATTGATGGTTTGAATATCCTTGTTGAGGAATTAATAATTGATCAAGACCAATATGACATAGTCCAGGTTGTCATAGATGAAGAAGTTTGGAAATTAGTACAAATAGACATAGACCTCAAAAATTGAATTAAAGAAGAAGCAGAATTTGCAGCTTTTCAGAAATACACTGAAAATCTTGTGTTCGAATTTTGGAATCCTCAATAGCAAGTCATCATTCATAGATCACGTTGTCTGCACTTTAGTTTGTTTTTAGAAATTCATAGAAGCATATTTAGTTGCATTTAATCGAGTCTTGCATACACATTTTAGAGAGTCAAGATCACTTTGAAACAATATTCATGTCATTAATGCATGCTCAAAAGGCAAAAAACCAAATGGATCCTAATAACAACCCCCTGGTCAACCCAACATGGAATATGGATCTATCCACACAACAACAAACATGGGGTTACACACCCACAACAATGTCAACAAACACGAACAGGATGCCTTCCATTGATGAAATATGACATAATTTGACAAAGGAAGAGATAGAAGCAGCCCAACAAGATCCCACAACATTAATTATTCTCAATGCTCTCATTAATAGTGATATAGATAGATATCTTGCTCTCTTAGTCCAAAATGGAGCCAAGTTACCGCCAGGGGTAGATATTTCAACAATATTTCCACAAGGTGTGACATTAAATCAAAATATACCTCAAATGCTAGTTACAACACAAACACAATCAACAATTGCTACATCAACACAAGGTATATCTCAAAATGCCAATATGGCTACAACCTCAATACAATCAACGGTGGCACTAGCAAGTGCCAATCTTACAACATTGACAACACTAAATATGATGTTGCAAGCTCCAATAACTCACACCACTACCTTGGCAAATATAACTCAACTAGTAGTTTCGGTTGGTTCCACCCATAGTAGTCAGAATGTGAATCAAGGGACAACTAGTTTGGCTCAGCCAAATGCTACTCCACAATTTGCATACTTCACACCACTTACTAGAACTTATGGCATGCAGTTACCTGGTATGTCTATATTTCAACAAGCTTAAAGGTACTTAAACACTATTCCTTTTGTGGGAAAGATTCATCAAGTCAATACACCAATAACCCAAATAGAAATTCTGAAACAACAAATGGAAAACCTTCAAAAGCAATTAGCCAATATGCAAGCAGGTAAAGATAAAAACAACTACACCATGGAGGATCTTTGTCCATATCCTTTTGACAAAAAATTATACATTCCACCTTTTCCCCCACATTTTGAAACTCCAAAGTTTGACAAATATAGAGGGAAAGGGGATCCTTGAGAGCATATAAGAGAATTCTTCACAGCATGCATTGAAGTAGCTCACTATGATACATACTTGATGAGATTATTTTCAAAGAGCCTGGGAGGGACATCATTAGAATGGTTTTCACACCTTCCACCAAAAATTACTTCATGGGGAGAATCGGTTGAGTTATTTATATCCAACTTTACCTTCAACATAGATAATCCAATTACCTTAATGGATTTATGTGCAACAAAGAAAAAATAAGGTGAGACTTTCACCACATTCTTGCAAAGATGGAGAGGCCTATATCACAGATATCTTAGTCACATCCCCGAAGCAGAGCAAGTAGACATCTTCAATGAAAATCTTGTGCCTTCGATTACATATCCATTACAAATGCAATTCCTGAATAATTTTAAAGACATAACAGAAAAAGGCATCAAATGTGAGAAAGGCCTATTCAAACAAGGGATATTGAAACACCACAAGGATAGTGGACCAACCACCAGCACAAACAATGAAAGACCAAAATTTTGGTCTAGAAACAAAAATGTCACAAATGATGGAGTTGTTGATGCATGTGTTGTAAACAAAGCTCAGCTAGTAGTATCTCTATAAGGACCAACTGATAAGAACCAGTCTCAGGAAAACAACACCAATGCTCTGCAATCAAATAATCCAAGGCCTCCAAGGATAGGTGCACCCAGAAGGAACTTTACACCCCTCAAAGAACCTATTGAATCAGAACTAAAAAAGTTGATACAAAGAAATGCCATAACTTTACCAGAAGCTAGGCCATATGAACCAAGTCCATTTAAACCCGCTTGGTGGAATGACAATGATTTTTGTGAATATCACTGCAATAAGGGTCACAAGATAGCAAGTTGCTACAAATTGAAAAACCTCATCCAAGATCTCATTAATCAAGGTGGCATTAATATGGATAATAATAAAGCACCAAACATAGATCATACCATTTTCAAAGATCCTTTTATCAAACATGACAAATGAAAGGCTTCTAGTTCTAATGCACAAAGCAATACTGCCAATTATACCAATGTAGCATTTGACTATGCCATTAACATACTAAGTGAAGGACATGAAATGGTGGCTATAATCATAGTGAACCCTAAAAGCAGAGATTATGTCATCGTCACTAGAAGAACAAAATTCACATTACAAGGAGTGCCTTCAAAATTGTCTTCAATAACTAGCAACTACAATATGGTGGATCAGTTGAAGCGAACTTAGAGCCAAATTTCACTATTTGAGTTATTGCGCATATCACTAGCCCATAAAGTTGTCCTGGATAAAGCCTTACAAGATTCGGTTGTTTCTAGAGATATTGATGAGAATACATTTCAATCTATGGTTGGAAACTTGGCAGCTTCAAAGGTCACATTCACTGAATAGGATATCCCTGCAAACCGACCCATGCATAATGATCCCTTGCACTTGGAAGCTTTCGTTGATTCAAAAAAGGGTTCGAAGAGTACTTATAGATGGTGGCACTGGCCTCAACATATGCACTCTACATTTGATCAAATCTTTAGGATATTCTGAACATTATATTGACTCTACCACAAGAATCAATATCAAAGCCTATGATGATGAGGAACACCCTTCTAAGGGTATGGTGACTTTACCAGTACAAGTGGGACTAGCTACAATGAATATCACCTTTCAAGTCCTAGATAGAGAATTGGGGTACAATATGTTGCTAGGTCGCCCATGGATACATACAATGCAAGTAGTACCATCAACTTTTCACTAATGTGTAAATTTCCCATACAATGGTATAGAGATCACTATCCATGGTGACCCAAACCCTTTTCAACACTGTAATTATTTAAGGGCAAGCTCAGAAAATCAAGTACCAAACAATTAGGAAGCTCATATTCACCTACAAATGGAATAATTATCAATTAAAGAAACAGTGAAAAATATACCAACCACATCTTCTCTTCATATTAAAGAAGTTGGTTGTGGATAATATTCCATTTCAAGTACATCAAATGGCAAACAATCATCATTTTCTCCTAGGTCTTTTGGGAAGCCTCAAAACACAATAGTGAAAAAAGATAAAGGAAAAGAAATAGTAAAATATTCAGATTCTTGCTCTTTCATTAGAGGGGGAGACCTACAAGAAGAATCTCTAAATGAAGATATCAATCACTGGATATATAGAGAAGAAGATGACATGATAGTACCCAGGATACCTCTACATCAATATGGAAATGGCTTCAAGATGTTACAAAAACATGGGTATGATGGCACCACAAAATTAGGACTATAAAAGAAAGGAATATTAGAACCTGTTTTACCACATGAAAACCCAAAGAATTAAGGCTTGGGATATAAATATGTGTCACAAATAACAGAAGCTAGACAACATACATTGGATATATTGAACAAGCCAAGGTTACCCTCAGAATACATACCTCAAAATCAGTCATCAACAAAGATATATTTTTCTCCACCTCAAAAAAGAAAGAGACCACCAACATCTCCGAACATGGAACCAAATGGTGAAGACATGAGGCAAATTCTACAAGAACCTAGCATAGAGACATCTAGAAGTACAGTACCTGAATCATCTGCACAAGGAAACATGGTAACAAATGCAGGCTTAACACTAGTAGATGAACCAAATCCTTGGTTATTGTCAATACTTTTTCCAAGAGAAATGACTTCAGCTCCTCCATTTGAATCAGATGAAGAAAGATTGTGAAGACTAATACTAGGCTTAAGAAGGGTATCCACAATACAAAGGAGATCCACTCATTTACAACAAACTCGGTTACCATAACAAGAGTAGATAAGTGACATAGAATCAGAAAATGAAACATACATAGAAAGCATCATAGATTCTCATGATTGTGAATTTCCATCTGACAATGAAGACAACCCACTGCCAATTTATGATGAAGAAACAACAGATCATAACCAAGTATGCATAATATCAGGATCCTCTAAGACAACTAAAGACAAAGACTTGCTCCTCATGCATCCATGTTTGATTGACTAGGGGCAAGAAGGAAATCCACAATTAGATTGGTTTCAAAATCATGAAGCCATAACTAAATTCTTGGGTGCAAGGCATGGATTCCCTTATAAGGATCACAAAGTTGGTTATGCAATAGATTTGGACAGAACTGCATATTTTGGAGAAGCAATCTCCTCTTTTAATCAAGATAGTGATGATAAATCCAAACACATAATGGATGCCCTACCTATTGATAAAGAATGGTCAGCATTATTGGTAGAAGAAACTGAGGAAATCAACATCGGCGATGTTGAGAAAGTTTGTAACATTCACCTAGCAAAATCCCTCGATCTAGTTGAAAAAGAGAAATTTATCAAATTCTTTAAACAAAGACCCATCAACTTTGCATGGTTTTATGCAGATATGCCTGGATTAGACCCAGAATTGGTCTTGCATCACTTTCTATTACTTCCAGGGGTAAAACCATATAAACAAAAGCTCAAGAAGATGCACCATCACATAGCCTTGTTAGTCAAAATTGAGCTAGAAAAATTATTAGATGTGGGTTTCATTAGGCCTATAGACTATACTGAATGGATTTCAAATCTAGTCTTGGTATCCAAGCATACTAGAGGTATTAGGATCTGCACTGACTTCAGGGATCTTAACAAGGCTTTCCCCAAAGATGACTTTCCACTCCCTAACATAGACATCATAGTAGACTTGACAACTAGAAATGAAATGCTATCACTCATGGATGGTTTTTCTAGTTATAATCAAAATTGCACCAGAAGACCAACCTAAAGCAACACTCACTTGTCCATGGGGAACATATTGCTGGAATGTGATGCCATTCGGCCTTAAAAATATAGGTACCACTTATCAAAGGGAAATGACCACCTTGTTTCATGACATGATACACACAATTATGGAAGATTATGTAGATGACTTGCTAGCAAATTCCTAAACAAGGGATAGTCACTTAAACATATTGGCTAAGATCTTTGATAGATGTGAGCAATACAATGTAAGACTAAATCAAAAAAAATGCTTCTTTGGGGTAACATCTAGCAAACTCTTGGGCTTCATTGTATCCAATTGCGGAATCGAGATAGATCGAGAGAAAGTGAAAGCTATTTTAGACATGCCACCACCTGCTATGCTCAAACAACTCATAAGTCTACAAGGGAGATTGCAATCCATAAGGCGCTTCATTGCCCAATTGGCAAAAAAGTGCCAACCATTTCAAGATCTTTTAAAGAAAGGTGTTACATTTAAATGGACACAACAATGCCAAGAGACATTCGAGAAACTAAAATAATATCTATTGTCCACTCTGATATTGGTTCCACCCGTACATGGGAAACCATTTCTCCTATATATATGTAGCGTCGTAAATTGTACGCACTCACTAGGGTGGTACAATTTCACACCTAGTTTAGCACCCGCCTTAGTGCATTTTACATTCTACATTGTATTTCTCCTTAAGCACTTAATTAATCAAATTAATTAGGTCTAAGGTCCTATTTCATTGTCCTCTACATTATAAAGTTGGGCCCTTTCGCTAAAGCGTGCCCTTTTCATTTTATTCCTCCAATACATCACTCAATCAAAAAACCCTAATTAAGTCCTATTTTGAACTTGGGGGCTTGGTTTCGGGGTCAAAACATCTCGAAATCACCTGTAACTTTGGGATTCTCTCTAAAATCATCATATCCGACGGCCCTGAAAATTTGGTGAAAAGTTGTCGGGACCGTGGCGCCCGGAGTGCACATGGTCCCGGACATTTTTCCCAAAATTTTAGGAGCATGATCCAATCATAAAATAAAGCTTAACCCCAAGAAATTGGCAGGATATTCAATCTCTAGGTCGGCCAAAAGATGAAATTACGACCTAGGGTTTCCTACATAAGAGCTCTCTTTCTTCATTTGAAGGGATCCGATTTTTGTTTTCAGGAGCTTCATATGCAGCGAAAGAGTAGATCTTGGAAGACTTCAACAACATTCAACATTCCTCTATCAAGCACTTATCAAATTCATTCATCCATTTAGGGCTTGGAAGACATTGAAGAACAATAGGAGATTACCGACTGAAGATTGGCTTGTACTCCTCCCTTGAGGGTTGGGTATGATTTCATGTTGTTTTCATGTCTTTGCATAAGGTTCAATATATCCTTTATTCATGCTTTAGATCACTTTGCATCTTGATTTAGAGCATTTACATTGTCATTTGCAAGCAATTAGGGTTTACTTTCTATGTTGCTCTAGTTTTCTTTCTTGCATTTTAGGACCTTGCACACACACTAGGTCTGCACACACAATACACAATACAAAACAACTTGGCTATTCATGGAGGTGGAAATCACCGAAGCGGGGGTTTGACTAAGGCAAAACCCTATATAGCCGCCCATACACCCTTTTTTAGATATAAGTGCAGGTTTTGGACTCGGACGACGCCGCAGGAGACAGATCCGGGAAGAACAGGTCGAGACAGCACTCTGCATCAAATTGTAGAGCAGAAGACTGGGACAGGGGCATTGGGCGCCCTGGTCCTGCCAGGACAGGGGCACTGGGTGCCCTGGTCCCTGGGACAGAGGCGCTGGGCGCCCTGGTCCTCCGGACAGACAGCTTTTCCGACAATTTCCGACAGTGTTCCAGAGTGCAAAATGACAGTTTTTGGTGCAGTTTTCAGGACAGAATCAGGACAGTGGTGCCCACGCCCCCATCCCGAACATTTTCAGTCCAATTTTGACTCTGGGTACACATTTGCATTCTTATTTCATCCTTGTATTTACAGTTGTTCATTGTTTAATCTCAATTTTGCAATCTTGTTATTAGTTCATACTTGCATTTTGGGATTAGGGTTTGAACTTGCATTACTTGATCTTACAATTTCAACAAGGGAATAGAAATCCTAATAGATATCCCGTGGCTCTCTCTTTCACAAAAAGAAGTAGCTAATTGTGTGATATCTCTAGGCTCTTTCGTATTCCGTAATGTGTGTCAAAAGGTAGGATTACGGCATGTTAACCTAGTCTCGCTTTTTCCCCTACACATTTTGGTGAACCCGACGTGAACTCTATCATTGCTTCCTCTTGCATTGCATTTGTTAGACCTAGATCTAGATTTAGTGTGTTTTCATTTCATTTTCATTAAAAGAAAAAAAAAAAAAAAAGTGTGTTTCTTTGCATTGTGTGTTTAAATTTTATGCAATCTTTTCAAAATGTTAGATTTTTATTTGCAAAATGTTCATGCTTTTGATGATTATTATGAGTATAGCCAAGATGAATTAGATGAAGCTTTAGATGAGTTTTTGAACCCTAAAGATGCCAAACCTTCATTTTACCAAAAACTCATAAACTTTGTTACTATGCCATTTAGGTGTGATGAGAAAGATAAGTCGAATGATTCCTCTCAAGGATACATTCCTATCAACTCTTCCCCTGAATCTAGTAACATGGTTGTTTTCAATAATCCCCTCTATGAGGATATGTCTCCTTTTGAATCAAAAGATAAACCTTTTAACCGATATGATCATGCTTTGTTGGATGATGCTCTTGATGACTTTGTGGCTTTGTCGAAATCTTTAAACAAGAACAAGACTTCTAAATTGGTTAACATGATAAACTTGAATGAACATAATAAGCCTCTCTTTGAAGTCCAAGGTGCTTATCCTTCTCCCACCTTTCAAGTTCCTAAATCACCTCTCCTTACTGTCCAAGGATGGTATGATCATGATTCCTTTCGTATCCCGAATAAACCAATTATCACTATGCAAGGAAGAAAACCTATAAGTCCTTATAGTTATGCCAAGCAAATAACTAGAGAGAGTTATCATGCGGTTGCTCATACTTATCACACCAAAAATAATAGGCAACCTAATCCCCCTCCTATTATTCCAGTTTCCCTTCCTAATCCTCAACCAATTCTTCCACAAGCTCCCCGTATTTCGCAAGTTATGGGTAAGGAATATGATCTCATAGAACAACTTAAAGCTACCCCTGCTAAGATATCCCTTTGGGATTTGATTCAAACTTCTTTTGCTCATCATGGAATGTTACAAGATGCCTTGAAAGATTTGAATGTTCCTCCACTGAATACATCTAGCAATATAGCATCTTTGGTTAACTCTATGATGAATCCTAAAGCTCAAATTGTGTTTACCCAAGATGAGTTGCCTACTAGTGAAATTCAACAACAATATGATCCCTTGATGATTGTGGTTATCATGAAAGACACTGCTATAAGACGAACACTAGTAGATAATGGCTCTGGCCTTAATGTGTGTAGCATTAATCTATTGCATAAGATGAATGTGGATACGTCTCTTATTGAGCCTAACTCTCGTCCCATTCGTGGCTTTGACAATGTGGCTAAGACTTCATTAGGTATCATCACCTTACCTCTTATAGTGGGACCTGTTACTTTGCCCACTCCTATCCATGTTATGTCAGGAAATTTAACATATAACTTGTTATTAGGGAGGCCTTGGATTCGCAGCATGCAAGCTGTCCCCTCTACATTGCATAGACAAGTTAAATTTATCTACAACAATAAGACATATACTTTGATAGGTGATACTAATTTTCAAGCTTGTCTACAAACATCTACTTCCAAAGGAGGTTCTAATAAGCCATCCTCGTCTAGTGATGACTCTTTAAACAAGATACCTATTGATGAGTCTTCGCTCTTTGATGATCAAAATTCTTTGGATGAGTCTGGAGCTCCTGAAGAAGATCCTTCTTGACTTGAAACTACACATAAAAAGGATTTTGATCCTGAGAAGGTTCTCGCAGAGGATGATTGGGGATCTCTTGATTTTAACCCTACCTTTGTAGGTGAATATAAGATTCCTTCTAGAGAAATTAAAGTTGAAAAGAAAGAAGAAGCTAAAAATCAATCAACCTTACCTGAATCTATGAGTAATAATTTTGTGGCCGCTTCTCAAACTTCTTCTCCTCACACCTCTAATTATGAAGAGTTTGATTCTTTGTCTTATGAAAAACCACCTTCTCTTCCTGAAATGGCTGATCGTTATGGTCGTGGTTTTCGCATTTTTGCTAAGCATGGGTATCATGGAAAAGGTTGTGGTGCTCATGAACAAGGGATAAGAGTTCCTCTAGAGACTAATTTTCACAATTATGCCTTTGGACTTGGCTATAATCCCTGCAAACATACTAAAGCTTCTAAAAGACCATGCATTAGTGTTAATGCTATCTCTACATCTCTATCAATACAACACCCTGAGTATATTGATGGGGATCCTTCAGGTGATTGTGCTTTGGATATCTTCCCTACTGATGATGCTTTAGCTGAGTTCTTGGGATCCTATGACACTCTTCCTCGTTATCATCACAATAGGGGATTCCCTTATTGTTTGAACACTGAAGCTTATTTTGGAAAAGAGATCGATAATGATGAGATTGTGAAGGAATTCCCTCAGTTAAAGGATACTCCTCAAAAAAGTAATCTTCTCATAAGTGACACCACTGATGTTAAGATGGATCCTTGCAATAAAGAGAAAGTTATTAAAATTGGAAAATGTTTGGATGAAGAGGAACAAAAACAATATGAAAATTTATTGCATGAATTCCCTGAGATCTTTGCTTGGACATATTCTGACATGCCTGGTATAGATCCTAAGATTGTTACTCATAATATTGTCTTAGTTCCTGATGCTAAGCCCGTGAAACAAAAGATTCAAAAAATGAATCCTAAGGTGGCTCTGCTTGTTAAGGCTGAGATTGAAAAATTATTGGAGGCTAGATTTATCAGCCCTATTGACTATTCCCCATGGATTTCAAATATTGTCGCTGTGGCTAAACCAAACAACAAAATAAGAATGTGTACTAACTTTCGGGATCTAAATAAGGCTTCTTTAAAAGACGATTTCCCTCTTCCAAACATTGACATGATAGTTGATTCTATGGCAGGACATGCCTTGTTATCCTTCATGGATGGTTTTTCAGGCTACAATCAAATTTTTATTAACCCTCAAGATCAATTCAAAACCGCTTTCACCACTCCTTGGGGTACGTTTTGTTGGATAATGATGCCTTTTGGACTTAAAAATGCCGGTGCAACTTATCAACGAGCGATGACCCTTATCTTTCATGATTATATGAATAAGATTTTAGAGGATTATGTTGATGATATTTTAGCCAAATCCTTTCTTCGTATGGATCATATTAAAATCCTTCATCAAATCTTTGAAAGAATTCGTAAATACCACATGCGCTTGAATCCTCAAAAATGTGTTTTTGGTGTGGATAGTGGAAAACTATTAGGGTTCATAGTTTTGCATTGTGGGATTGAGGTGGATACTAAGAAAATAGATGCTATTGTTAACATGCCACCTCCTAGAAATGTCTCTCAACTTAAAAGCTTACAAGGAAAGATTCAAGCCATTCGTAGGTTTCTGTCTCAACTTGCGGATCGTACCTTTCCTTTTACTCAACTCCTTAAAAAGGATATCACTTTTCAATGGAACGAAGATTGTCAACAAGCATTTGAAGATTTAAAAGTGTATTTGGCTAGTCCTCCTATTCTTCAACCTGCCGAACCTTCTAAACCCTTCCTTCTGTATACAGCTGCTTCTTCTCATGCTCTCGCAGCATTGTTGGCCCAACATGATAAAGATGGTAAGGAATGTTCGGTTTATTACATAAGTCGTACCTTACTCGATTATGAGACCCGATATTCTGTGATAGAAAGACAATGCTTGGCCTTGGTGTTTGCGACTCAGAAATTGAGACATTATCTTTTAAATTCAGAAGTCCACGTCATGATAAAGTTTGATCCTTTGAAGCATCTTTTCTCTAAAACTGATTTATCAGGACGTCTAGCTAAGTGGGTTATGATGTTAACTGAATTTGACCTTAAATTTGTTTCACAAAGAGCAATTAAAGGACAAGCATTGACCGATCACTTAGTTGAGGCCCCTTCACCTTTCTCCTTCCCTAACCCTGAGTCTTTTCCCGATGACTTCATTCTTTCTATAGAGAAAGATGAAACTTGGGAGTTATACTTTGATGGCTCTAAGTGTCGTACGGGATCGGGGGCAGGTGTTGTTCTGATTTCTCCTACAAAGAAATCCATGTAAGGAAGTTAAGTAGCGGAAACAACTTCCTACACTAACCTTGAGAGGAGGGTAATGCAAAACTTTTTTACATCATTACAACAGTTACAGAAAATAGAAATAGATATAATAACATTCATACCACAACACAGTGATTTACGTGGGGAAAACCCTTTCGGGAGAAAAACCCCACACTCCAAAAGCAGCTCAATATTTTATTCAGCAATCAAAAACAGATTACAACATACTTGTAGAGCAAGCTCTTTATAGGAGTACCACTAATCAGAGATTCAGAGGCAACTCAATAGCCATAAGACTCTTACACCCAACCTCTATCTCACACACCTCATAAATAGGAGATACAATACAAGAAACCGTCAAACGGTATTACAAAACCATGGGCTAAAACCACCCAATAAGGTGTAGCCGACCTTATCTCCCTTCTAGATGCCTTATGACATGTTAAAGCATACATCAACATGTGTCACTCTCTTTTACAGCTCATTTATGTATCCGATACAAATTATTTTTTCCTATTTCAGGAGTACAAACTTCCGGAGGCCATAACTTGAGAACCGGGTGTCCGATTGACGAACCGTTTGAAGTACCGGAAAGCTCGCGAAGTGCTCTATCACCTCGTAACTCGCTTTGCCAGTTATGGCCACTTTTCAGGGAATTTCAGAGCCTCTAAAGTCCCCAAAATTAAGTTTAAACATTTTATTGCACCCCTCCAAGACGAAAACTTTAATATCTTCAAAACTAGCTGTGACCTTGCGACGCAACTTTACCGGAATGCTTATCTAGCCAACCAGAAGCTTCAGGGAGAGTTTCACACCATTTCGTGCTCAAATGAAAACTTACTATAAATAGTAACCTCGCATAAATGCAAGGTTGAGACACCATTTTTCCCAACAAATCTCCCACTTGTCGAACACCTTGCAGGAGCGGAAGGGAATGTCAACACAATGAATCAATTGCTAGGGGCCATAAGGCCCATAGACTCTGAACACCATCTGAACTTCTCTGTGCTCAGAGCCTTAGTTAAAGCATCTGTAACATTCATCAAAGTTTCCACCTTAACCAGCTTCACCCTACCATCTTCGACCATATCTCTAACAAAATGATACTAAACATCAATATGTTTGGTCCGGGCATGAAATGTCGGGTTCTTAGCTAGGCTAATTGCACTCTGACTGTCATAGTAAACTGTCACTGTACCTTGTTTTATTCCAATATCCGAACACAGTCTCTTAAGCCAAATGGCCTCTTTACAAGCATGAGTAGCTGCCATATACTCTACTTCAGTAGTGGATAAAGCAACCACAGCCTGTCGCTTACTCATCCAACTAATTGCACCACCAAACAAAGTAAACACATAAGCACTGGTGGATCTTTTGCTATCAATATCACCTGCCCAATCTGAATCCACATAACCATGGATATCAAGGGAAGTCATGTTTCCAACTGAATTACCATGATAACACAAAGAATACTCTGAAGTACCCTTCAAATATCTGAAGACTCTTTTGACTGCATCCCAATGAACTCTACCAGGATTAGACATATATCTAGAAAGTACTCCCACTGCTTGGGCAATATCTAGTCTAGTACAGACCATAGCATACATCAAGCTTCCAACCGCACTCTGGTAAGGCACTCTGCTCATGTCTTCCATCTCCAATGGGGATGTAGGACAATCTGAAACAAATAGTTTCATTCCAACTGTAAAAGGAACACTCAATGGTCTACAATTCTGCATGTTGAACCTCTGTAACACTGAATTCACATACTTACTCTGACCTAGCCATAGCTTTCTGTTCACCCTATCTCTTCTAATTTCCATCCCAAGAATGTGCTTTGCTGCACCAAGATCTTTCATTTCAAATTTAGCAGCGAGTTGAGACTTCAGTTCTGAAATCATACCTTTCCCTTTACCAATAAATAACATATCATCAACATACAATGCAATGAATAAGAAATGATCACCATAAGATTTATAATAAACACAGTGATCTGATTTAGAACATTCAAATCCCAAACTTAACACATATGTATCAAATTTCTGGTACCACATCCTAGGACTTTGTTTGAGGCCATACAAAGATTTCTTCAATTTACAGACCAAATTACTTTTGCCTTTCACCACATAGTGCTATGGCTATGTCATATAAATATCTTCCTCCAAATCACCATGAAGGAAAGCAGTTTTCACATCCATTTGCTCAACCTCTAAATCATAAGTAGTAGCAATAGAAAGCAAAAAATCTAATGGACGTCATTTTTGCAATAGGAGAAAATATCTCACCGTAATCAACACCCTCAACCTGAGAGTAGCCTTTTGCAACCAATCTTGCTTTATACTTCTCAATGCTTCCATCTGAACCAATCTTTTTCTTGAACACCCATTTACAACCAACAGGTTTTTGTCCTTCTGGTAATGGTACAAGATCCCATGTATCATTCTTTTTCAAAGCTGCCATTTCTTCCTCCATAGCAATCTTCCAGGATTCTGCATCATTCATACCTAATGCCTCTTCTACAGATTTCGGTTCATCCACACTAGTATTCAGAGCAAAAATACATCTCTAATCATTAGGTGAATACCTTTCAGGTGGTTGTCTATGTCTTGTAGACCTTCGAACAAGCTGAGTTGGAGGTTCTTCCTCCTCTTCTGAAGATTCAGAGCTAGACGAGCTCTCCTCAAATTCTTGCCTATCTAGGGGTCTCGATTCAACTCTTTCAGGTGTAGAAGGAAGTTGAATCACATCTTCTTTTTTAGTCTATTATGGCTGCAATGTAACAGAAGGAGACTTAATTTCTCTAAAAATAACACTTCTGCTGTGAATTACTTTTTGTGCAACAGGGTCCCAAAGCTTGTATCCTTTCACACCATAACTATACCCGATGAAGATACATTTTACAGCCTTGTTCTCCAACTTTGTTCGCTTCTCCTTTGGCACATGTGCATATGCCTCGCAACCAAAAACTCTAAGATGTCTCAATGAAGGCTTGTGACCTGACCATACTTCCATAGGCATTTTATCAACAAGAGCTGATGTAGGAGACCTGTTAATCAGGTAGCAAGCAGTGGCAACAGCTTTAGCCCAAAACTTTTGTTCGAGACCAGCACCACTCAACATACTCCTAGCCTTCTCCATCAGTGTCCTGTTCATTCTTTCTGCAACTCCATTCTGCTATGGAGAATATGGAGTTGTCTTCTACCTGTTAATTCCACAGTCTTTACAGAATCTATCAAAATCATTAGAGCAAAACTCACCGCCATTATCAGTTCTCAAACATTTTATTTTGTTTCCAGTCTGCAACTCAACCATTACTTTAAATTCTTTAAAATGACTAAAAACTTCAGATTTACTCTTTAGAAAATATACCCATGTCCTTCTACTAAAATCATCAATAAATGAAACATAATATGTGGATTTTCCAATCAAAGAGACATCTACTGGACCAAACACACCAGAATGGATAAGATCCAAAACACCACAAGTTTTATGAGAACTTGAGTAAAACTGAACGTGGTTTTGTTTTCCATAAATGCAATGCTCACAGAAATCAAAGTCAAGATTACAATCATTCAAACCTTCAAAAAGATTTTTATTTTTCAAGGTCCTTAGACCCTTTTCTCCAATGTGGCCAAGTCTCTGGTGCCATAACATAGTCTTCTCTGCAGGTAACTTTGCTTCAGATGAAAGAGCACCCTTAGGTACCCAAAAACCATTTCCATCTGCTGAAGGTGAAACCCTCAAATCTTCTAGTGAAGTATCTGTAGATTTACTTTTTACAAAAGTGCTATTACACTCAACAGTGTATGCTTCAAGCTTATACAAAGTGCCAAACCTAACACCTCTAGCAACTACCATAGCACCCTTAATCATCTTACATCCTATTTTAGAAAAGACTACCTGCACACCTGCATCTAGCAGTTTGTTCACAGATAACAGGTTTCGTTTTAATCCAGGGATATGCAGCACACCATTAATCCTTTTTATTCTACCATCAGAAAACCTGATTCTAACTTTACCTCAACCAACAATGTCTAGAGGTGAATCATCACCCAAGTACACCTTACCTCCATTAAATCCTTCATATTCAGAAAACCAATTTCTATTGGAAGTCATATGAAAAGATGCACCTGAGTCAATTAGCTAGGCATCATTACCTGCATGAGTCGCCAAAGCCGCAATAAATGCATCGCCATCTTCCTTGTCAGACTCAAAATCAGAATCAAACTTTTTTTTTTTCTTCTTCTTTTCTTCTTTGCAGTCCTTACGGATGTGACCCGGTTTACCGCAATTCCAGCAAATGACTTTGGACTTTCCAGGAGATTTTGATCTCCCTTTGGATTTGGACTTGCAATGCTTCTCATTCTTCTTGCCTTTCTCCTTAGGTCTTCCATGAATGGTTAGGGCTTCCTTTGAACTGATGGATACCTTCCTTCGCATCTCCTCACTGAGTAGGGCACCCACCACATCTTCAGATTTCAAAACAACAGAAGTACTACCGATAGCCATAACAAGAGAATCCCACGAATCAGGCAAAGAACAAAGCAAGATCTGACATTTCTCCTCCTCATCCATCTTAACACCGATGGATACTAATTGAGCCACCAACATATTGAATGCTTCCAGGTGGTCTGCAATTCGTCCACCCTCTTCCATCTTCAAGGAATACAATTTCTTTCTTAAGAAAATTTGATTTAATAAAGATTTCACTTGATACATCTCACCAAGCTTAGTCCATAGCTTCTTTGCAGAGTTTTCTTCATGGACATTGATTAGAACAGAGTCTGCCAGGCACAATCTGATTAGACCCTTGGCTTTCCGGTCCATAACATCATACTGAGCTGCCGCAGTAGGATCTGAGGGCCTTTGGACATTCGCATCAACAGCATCCCAAAGATCTCAATCTATTAGCAGATCTTCCATCTTCAGCTTCCACATGTCAAAATTACTTCCATTAAATTTCTCCACCTCTATTCTCCCTGACGAACTCACCATCTGAATATTCCTACAACAAGATCAAAAGTGTCTTCTGCACAAGCTCCCACTCAAATCTGGATTAGTTCAAAAAACCCCAACTGCCCACAATTGAAACCAAAGGTGATCAGGCTCTGATACCACTTGTAAGGAAGTTAAGTAGCGGAAACAACTTCCTACACTAACCTTGAGAGGAGGGTAATGCAAAACTTTTTCAGATCATTACAATAGTTACAGAAAATAGAAATAGATATAATAACATTCATACCACAACACAGTGATTTACATGGGGAAAACCCTTTCGGGAGAAAAACCCCACACTCCAAAAGCAGCTCAATATTTTATTCAGCAATCAAAAATAGATTACAACATACTTGCAGAGTAAGCTCTTCACAGGAGTACCACTAATCAGAGATTCAGAGGCAACTCAATAGCCATAAGACTCTTACACCCAACCTCTATCTCACACACCTCATAAATAGGAGATACAATACAAGAAACCGTCAAACGGTATTACAAAACCATGGGCTAAAACCACCCAATAAGGTGTAGCTGACCTTATCTCCCTTCTAGATGCCTTATGACATGTTAAAGAACACATCAACACGTGTCGCTCCCTTTTACAGCTCATTTATGTATCTGATACAAATTATTTTTTCCTATTTCAGGAGTACAAACTTCTGGAGGCCATAACTTGAGAACCGGGTGTCCGATTGACGAACCGTTTGAAGCACCGGAAAGCTCGTGAAGTTCTCTATCACCTCGTAACCCGCTTTGCCAGTTATGACCACTTTTTAGGGAATTTCAAAGCCTCTAAAGTCCCCAAAATTAAGTTTAAACATTTTATTGCATCCCTCCAAGACGAAAACTTTAATATCTTCAAAACTAGCTGTGACCTTGCGACGCAACTTTACCGGAATGCTTATCTAGCCAACCAGAAGCTTCAGGGAGAGTTTTGCACCATTTTGTACTCAAATGAAAACTTACTATAAATAGTAACCTCACATAAATGCAAGGTTGAGACACCATTTTTCCCAACAATCCATTCCCTTATCCTATCGTCTAAATTTCTTGTGTACCAATAACATTGCTGAGTATGAGGCTCTTATAGTGGGAATAAAAGCAGCCTTAGCTCTGAATATAAAACACATACATATCTATGGAGATTCACAATTGATTATAAGACAAGTAATAGGAATATATCAAGCAAAACAAGACAAATTATCACAATATAAAGACCTTGCTATCTCTTTATTACAAAATTTTGATTCTTATACTATGGAACCCGTTCCTCGAAAAGATAATCAACATGTGGATGCAATGGCATGTGTGGCTTCTCTTGTATCTTTAGAGGACCCTGTGGTTGATCTTAAATTCGTTATTCACAACCTTATTTCTCCAGCTATTGTAGATGATTCTAGCTTGGTAACATGTTGTGGTTTTATAGACTCAGATGAATGGTACTCGCATATCGTAAGATATTTGACCGATGGTACCTTTCTTGATTCCGCTAATAGGAACACTAGGGCTAGAATCCACAAGCTGTTTGCTAGATATATCATTCTTTCTAATGTTCTTTACCAAAGGGGTTATGATGGTCTTCTCCTTCGCTATCTTAACAAATCAGAAATCCCTGTTGCTCTTGAAGAGGCACATTCAGGCGCCTATGGGGGACATTTTGGAGGCAAATCCTTGGTTCATAGATTGCTTCGTATGGGATACTATTGGCAAACTATGCAAAAGGATTCTTTTTCATTTGTTAAGAAATGTCATCAATGTCAACAACACAATAATCTGATTCATGCTCCTGCCCAAGAACTTCGTTCTCTAGTAGCTTCTTGGCCTTTCTCTGCATGGGGTTTGGATCTTATTGGGAAAATTTCTTCTCCTTCATCTCAAGGACACACCTTCATTATAACCGCAACAGATTACTTTATGAAGTGGGTAGAAGCTATTCCCCTTCGTTCTACTACTGCTGAAGTGATTTGTCAATTTCTTCTATAAAACATCATTTCTCGATTTGGGATACCTTCCACTATAATCTCAGATAATGGGACATCATTTAAGAACAAGGATGTGAAGAAATTCCTCAAGAAGTATCATATCAAACATCACTTTTCTACACCATACTATCCTCAATCAAATGGCCAATCTGAATCATCCAATAAGATAATTGAACAAATTCTTCGCAAAATTGTGAATAAGCATGGTAAGGATTGGAGTAACCAGCTAATCTATGCTCTTTGGGCCTACCGAACGAGTGTATGAATTGCTACAGGAACTACTCCTTATAATCTTGTTTATGGTGCTGACGCTATTATGCCCTTAGAGTTAGAGATTCCATCACTTAGGGTTTCCCTCAAAGGTATAGTAGATGATGACTCTTATAGAGAACAACGACTTCAACAGCTTGAGATGCTTGATGAACAGCATATAAATGCTCTTGAGCATATTCAAGCGTATCACAAAACTCTACAATGAAGCTATAATGATAAGGTCATTCAACGTTCCTTCTCAGTAGGTGACTTAGTCCTTTATGAGAATCAGCGCAATGTGAATGCCTTACCTGCAGAAAAGGGAAAATTTAGTCCTAATTGGCTTGGACCATATATCATTATTGAGGATTATGGATCAGGTGCTTACAAAATAGTGGATGTAGACGGTACGCCTCTTAAAGAACCTATCAATGCTATGCACTTGCATAGATATTATGCTTAATTCTTCATTCCTTCTCTTCTTTTCAGTTCTTCAACATTGGATAATATGTTAGTATCTTCTAATTAGAGCAAAAATAGAATTAAATGTTATGGTGTTTAATCTATATTGCTTCATTTCTGACAAGCGTGTCTTCTTACTTTATAGTTTGTCTTGAATTCATTTATGTAAATTGTAAAAGATTTACATTTTCATTATGCTAGCATATTATATAGTGTCTTTATGTGTTAAGTAGAATCGTATCATGTTGTGTTTAAGTTCAAAATTAAATCACATTAGTTATATGATTCTTGGACTTAATGCATATTTCTTCCCTATCATCAATGTAGTACTTGATTAAATATTTTAATTAAGTCACGCATGTATCAATTTAATCATGGAGCATTGAGAAATCAATCACATGGAAATTAAATTCTGAACATACATGTACATTTAACAAATGTATTAGATTTAATCAAAGCAAAATATACATTGTTTTAAGCATTAAAGATAACACATTTGAGACAAAAGAGAAGCATGTATATATACATATATATATGTGTGGATCGTGTACAAATGTAGGTCACTGTATATCCCAAAATGTGACCTCTCTTTTACATCATAAAATCATCTCCTATCCCTAGGACTAGTGGCTGGAGAGTGTCGACTGGATGCTCCCTCCTGATCTGGCCGTGAAGGTGGACCCATGGGTGTGTAGCGCGATACAAACCGTGAGTGACTCCGAGAGGAACTCCTACGATCCCTATCCATAAGGATCGTGCGATAGGTGGTAGCCTTGGCCTGAGCTGCTGCTAGATCTCGCCGTGCCTGCTGAAGGTCCTCTGATAGGACTCTCTCTCTCACTCCCTCCATATGTCTACCTATACTCAGAATGGGGAAAAAAAGTCCTCATGCCGACCTGCATTCCTCTGAGGCCTATAGGCAATCTGTGAGGAACTGGGGATCTGTGCTATCATGGAAATGTCTATCATTGCCTGCTAAATCAGGGAACGCCACTCCTGCACATTAGCTGTGGTAGTAGAACAGATTTTTGTTAGTACCATTCTATATCGTCAAAACATTAATCAATCAATATAAACCTACTATACCTGGATCTCCCTCACGCCAGTAGGGATCATGATATGGTAGCATCTGTGCCTAGGAACTGCTAGGCTCCCCTCGCTCAAATAATCTATGCACGACCGGTGTAGGCTGGACGGTACTAGGAACAGGTCTCTGTATCGCCTCATGTTCCCCCTGTTGGGGAATAAGAGGAGGATCCAGAGCTATGGTATCATCTCTTGAATGGTGGGGAGCTGCATCCAACTCCTCCTCATCATCTCTATCCTCCTCCTCCTCGTCCTCCTTGTCATCCTCATCCGCATCCTCACCTGCATCCTCCTCGTCCTCATCTCTATCTGTGTCTTCCTCCTCCTCCTCCTTGGCACTAGCCTGATCTCCTGTAGGTGGATCAGGATCTCCTGCCTCCTCATGACCTTCTCCCTCCTCTGGCTCCTCTGACCTGGATCCCTGGTCCTCGTCTCAGTCTCCATGTCTCCATGGGCCTAGATAGCCTATCGGATGATCTGGTGGAAAGATAGGACCTGGATAGGATCTCATAAACCATAAGACGTACCTACACTGTGCTCCAAGCTCTGCAGAATAATTAGTGACTACATCCTGATCAGATCCCTCTATGTCTGTAGTCTCGATGTCATCTATCGTCGGTCTCGCTACCGCTCTAGGTCTGGGAAGGACCCATGAGTGTCGAGTATAGATGGGCACATCGGCTGGAACACACTGCTCTAGCCCAAACTGCCTCCGTACTTGGTCGAAGTAGAATGGGACTATGATGTGTGAATATCATCCCTGCAGTAGGCAGTTCCTCTGTAGACATGCTAACTATCTCTCCATCCCATCCCATCTGTGCATCCGTAGGTAGGGTCTCCACACTGTCACCTCGGCTGTCAGTCTATCAAAAATCACTCTCTAATATAACAAATCTCTGAATCTCCACTCGCTGGTAAGTGGATAAGAAAACACCCTAGGTCGCTGGCTAGCTGTACTCAACGGAAAGCTGACGGGCCTGGTGCATGTGAAGTGCTCTAAAATCCACACCTGCAGAAGTGTGCATGTCATCAAACTAAAACCCTGTCCGAATACATACTCCTCAAGGTCATGATAGAGATGTGCAAGCATACTCCGACCCCAAGCATACACTCTCCTGTGTCTCTCCATCACTCTGATACACCATATGAGACCCCCATGCATGTGCGTCCCTCGCCCATTAGGGCAGATAGCTAGTGCTATGATGGCGATCATAAGGCATCTCAGAAGGGGTACCTCCCCTGTAGGATGTAAGAGCCAGCTGACCATGATGCGACCTCTCATCTCGCTCAGCATGACTCTCCCTATGCAGTACACCTGCTCTCTCTAATGATCCTCTGCTGACCGATCGGTCATGTATGTAACAGTCACTCCTCTGATAGGAAGACGAAGTATACAGTACACATCCTCGAGTGTGACTGTCAGCTCCCCTACCGGAAGATGAAATGTGCATGTGTCAGGATCCCATCTCTCCATCAATGCCATCAGCATCGCAGGATGGAACCGAATGGCTGGCATGAGGATCACATACCACAATCCCACAATTGATAATGTGTCTCTCTCTGCCTAAGTCAGCCGCGGAATCTGATCTCGCAAATTGTGAAGAATATGTCCCGTTGTATGCTCTCTCATGTACGGGAGACCCTGCAACACCAAAACATAACCGTAATCAGTACTCGATCATCAAAATCACTCATGCAAACTGTCGAACATTGTATGCCAGCCTTGAAACCTCTCGCCAAGCCCTGATTGGGGACCATGGCACCCTGATTGGGACCATGGCGCCCTGTCAGGGACCATGGCACCCTAAAGGGACCATGGCACCCTGAGGGGACCAGGGCGCCCCACAGGGACCATGGCACCCTGGGTGGGCCCCGGGTCAGCCTTCAAGACCCGCATACGATCACAAAAAAAAGTCAACATGCGAAAAATCAAAAGTCAAACATTCAGTCAACTCACCTCATCCAGTGGCTCGTCGTCGATCACGGCCTGGCGCAGGATCTTGATCCTCGTGAGATGCTCCAGTCATCGTGAAGGCATGATGATCGCTACGTGGGCTTCGCTGCAATGAACAGTATTCTGAAATCAAAGTGACAAATGCAAGTGTCACTTTCAAGGTATATACTTTCATTTCTTTATCTTTACTTTTGAAACCCTAATTTTCCTCTATCATTCATTTTATCATAACTTGAGTTTGGGAGATGCAATTTTTGAGCCGTTTGTTGCGTTGGAATCATATTTTCATTCCCTTACTCTCGGGATGTTCCAAAAAGTGCTCTGATGAAGCCTATTTAGTGAACGTCCCTCATCAATACTTTCTTACACAGTTTGTCGCAAGTAAACATGCTACCCTGTTTCACCTCCCTAATAAGCAAGTCGAAACAGGGGGGGCATATAGCTACTCACAGATTTCATCACTTTCCTTAGTAAGCATTAGGTGATTTTGTGATCTAATGTGTGTTTTTGTAGGGTGCGGTCCCTAACTGTGTACTGCAGATACTGCTGGGGGCTTCGTCCGACAACTTATGGATATATCCTTTTTCAAATAATGTTTACTTTTCTGTACTTTAGCTTGCATATGCACGTAGTACTCATATGACCGCTAAAGTGGGGGCTAAATGTAGCGTCGTAAATTGTATGCACTTGCTAGGGTGGTACAATTTCACACCTAGTTTAGCACCCGCCTTAGTGCATTTTACATTCTGCATTGCATTTCTCTTTAAGCACTTAATTAATCAAATTAATTAGGTCTAAGGTCCTATTTCATTGTCCTCTACATCATAAAGTTGGGCCCTTTCGCTAAAGCATGCCCTTTTCATTTTATTCCTCCAATACATCACTCAATCAAAAAACCCTAATTAAGTCCTATTTTGAACTTGGGGGCTTGGTTTCGGGGTCAAAACATCTCGAAATCACCTGTAACTTCGGGATTCTCTCTAAAATCATCATATCCGACGGCCTTGAAAATTTGGTGAAAAGTTGTCGGGACCATGGCGCCCAGAGTGCACATGGTCCCGGACATTTTTCTCGAAATTTTAGGAGCACGATCCAATCATAAAATAAAGCTTAACCCCAAGAAATTGGTGGGATATTCAATCTCTAGGTCGGCCAAAAGATGAAGTTATGACCTAGAGTTTCCTACATAAGAGCTCTCTTTCTTCATTTGAAGGGATCCAATTTTTGTTTTCAGGAGCTTCATATGCAGCGAAAGAGCAGATCTTGGAAGACTTCAACAACATTCAACATTCCTCTATCAAGCACTTATCAAATTCATTCATCCATTTAGGGCTTGGAAGACATTGAAGAACAATAGGAGATTACCGACTGAAGATTGGCTTGTACTCCTCCCTTGAGGGTTCGGTATGATTTCATGTTGTTTTCATGTCTTTGCATAAGCTTCAATATATCTTTTATTCATGCTTTAGATCACTTTGCATCTTGATTTAGAGCATTTACATTATCATTTGCAAGCAATTAGGGTTTACTTTCTATGTTGCTCTAGTTTGCTTTCTTGCATTTTAGGACCTTGCACACACACTAGGTTTGCACACACAATACACAATACAAAACAACTTGGCTATTCATGGAGGTGGAAATCACCGAAGTGGGGGTTTGACTAAGGCAAAACCCTATATAGCCGCCCATACACCCTTTTTCAGATATAAGTGCAGGTTTCAGACTTGGACGATGCCGCAGGAGATAGATCCGAGAAGAACAGGTCGAGACAGCACTCTGCATCAAATTGCAGAGTAGAAGACTGGGACAGGGGCGCTGGGCACCCTGGTCCCTGGGATAGAGGCACTGGGTGCCCTGGTCCTCCGGACAGACAGCTTTTCCGACAATTTCCGACAGTGTTCCAGAGTGCAAAACGACAGTTTCCAGTGCAATTTTCAAGACAGAATCAAGACAGTGGCGCCCGCGCCCCCGTCCTGAACATTTTCAGTCCGATTTTGACTCCGGGTACACATTTGCATTCTTATTTCATCCTTGTATTTACAGCTGTTCATTTTTTAATCTCAATTCTGCAATCTTGTTATTAGTTCATACTTGCATTTTGGGATTAGGGTTTGAACTTGCATTACTTGATCTTACAATTTCAACAAGGGAATAGAAATCCTAATAGATATCCCATGGCTCTCTCTTTCACAAAAAGAAGTAGCCAATTGTGTGATATCTCTAGGCTCTTTCATATTCCGTAATGTGTGTCAAAAGGTAGGATTAGGGCATGTTAACCTAGTCTCGCTTTTTCCCCTACACAATATAGCTGAAACAAATTCCTCTTTAGGCACTCTCCTAGTGCAGCATGATGAACAAGGAAAAGAGAGAGTCATCTACTACATCAATAGAACTCTCATTGGGTATTAGCTCAACTACACATAGATAGAAAGAGAATGTCTTGTAGTAGTATTTATATCACAAAAATGAAGACATTATATGTTGAGTCATAAAGTACATCTTTTTGCACAATTTGATCCACTCAAATACCTGATGAATAGAGAAGCACTAACTGGAAGACTTGCAAAGTGGGTCATGATACTCAATTAATTCGACATCGAATACGTCAAGAGAAAAGCTATAAAAGGATAAATCATAGCAGACCAACTTACAAAAGCACCTTTACAAGATAATGACCCAATGGTGATAGATTTTCTAGATGAGTCTGTATTCTTTTGGATTAGCTTCCCTTGAACTAATAACATTGTTGAATATGAAGCCCTGATGGTAGGACTACGCACTACACTAAAATGGAAGATCAAAGACCTACAGGTCTTTAGAGACTCACAACTCATTATTAATCAAGTCCATTATGATTACAATACAAAAGATGATAAGTTACAATCGTATAAATAATTGGTGGAAGAATACAATCAACACTTCACCAAGATCACATTTGAATAGATACCAAGAGTACAAAACAAGGCAGTAGATGCAATGGTGATAGTAGGATCTCTCTTAGATATGCCAAATAATGGAACTCACTTTGAATTTCAAGTGGAACAACTCATTGTCCTAGCTTATGAAATACCATCCACTAAATATGTATGTATGATAATAGGACATGATTCTCCATGGTATGAAGATATATATGCATACCTACCTAATCAATATATATCTCTCAATATTTCATGGAATCAAAGGAAGCTACTCATCCAAAAATCATCAAAACATGCAATTATTGTTGTTACTTTGCACATAAAAAGTGTAGATAGCACCTTACGTAGATACCTTGATATTGAGGAGGCACAAATTGCCTTAAAAGAAGTTCATGATGGAATATGTGGCGCACATTCTTCTGGACCTGCTCTAGCAAAAACACTGTTACAAACAGATTATTATTGGCCTACAATGGAAAATGACGATTACAAGTATGTCTAAAGATGCAAGCAATGCCAAATACATGGGAACCTCATTCATGCACCTTCTTAAGATCTTCAGCCAATAACATCACCATGGCCATTTTCACAATGGGGATTAGATATTGTAGGAAAAATAAATCCTACCTCCTCCAACGGACATAAGTTTATTCTCATGGCTACAAAATATTTCATGAAATGGGTTGAAGCAATCTCGATGAATTTGACAATAGGAAAGCAAATAGCTAAATTCATCCTGAATTATATTATTTGCGGGTATGGGGAATGCATGTGCATTGTAACTGATAATGGACGACCCTTAAAAAATCAAGAAGTGTGTGAGCTTTGTGAATAATTTAACATACAACAATATTTTACAACACCCTACTATCCCCAAAGCAATGGTCAAGTTGAGGCAACAAACAAAACTATTTGGAAAATTTTAAAGAAAGTTGTCAATAACAGTGGACGAGATTGGCATCTCCAACTAAATCCAGCTCTATGGGATTATTGAACTAGTATCTGCACTGCACTTGGTACAACACTATTCTCTTTGGTTTATGGTGCAGAAGCCATTTTACCTATCGAAATAGAATTGCCATCCCTACGAGTCTCTCTAAAAAATATTATCTCGCAAGAAAAATATAGAGTAGCATGTTTCCAAGAATTAGAATTCCTATATGAAAAATGACAAAGCACTCTAAACCATTTACAAGGCTACCAAAATAGAATGAGAAGAAGCTACAACAAACAAGTCAACCCACATTGCTTCAAAATAGGAGATACCATTCTTAAAGAAAATCAAAGGAATCTTGTTGAACGTGAAAAACCAGGAAAATTTGAACCTAACTAGTTAGGTCCTTTTGTCATAACGAAAGTAATTGGATATGGTGCTTATCATTTGCAAACAATGGAGAGAGAGTCACTCCTTGATCCCATAAACAGTGTGCACCTAAAAAGATATTACATCTAAGGGTGGGTTAATTTCATTTTTTCATACTGCATTTGCATATTTCCTTACCGCATTGCATTATACCTTTCTCATATAGTTACATCAATAAAACATGGTGATTGTCTGAGTCATTCACCTATCTACACTGAAAGGAATGAAGGTTGTCTCATTTCCTAGATACTTGTTCATGAAGTCTTTAGGAGGCCTTTAGTCATTCATCTTCAACGTCACATTGTGATTAATCTTTATCCTTGGTTGGGTAGAAGTTTCACTATCAAGTCGTGTTACCCAAAATCTATCAATTGCTATATCTCACACATTAATAAAAAATCTCTAAGTCATTACAGATACCTAATAGATTACATGGCTAGTGAAAAATCCAATATTCTACTTCAACGCCATTCTAATTTTCATACCCAAGTAAGTTTCATTACTTACAACTCAAGGCAATAAAATAAAAGAAAGAAGTGCCAATATCCATCTCAAGGCAACACAAACTATGATATATAACTAAAATATCGCACATACAAGTGCAACAAAAATCTTGACTATGCGAACATACAAATAACTCCATCAGGGCTATGGAAGCCTACTGGCAATGGAGCAATGTTTGAGAGATTATAGTGCATAACCTCGTTGGAGCCCTAAAGGCTTGCTAGCAGTGAGGCTCTATCTGGGATGCTTTTGAAGTCTGAATAACTCACTTAGCTAGTCACATAGGATTCCAAGGGTCTTTGATGATTACAAGAGTCAAAATAAACTCAATTGCACACACATGGGCAAAAAAAGATCAAAGTTTCAAGAATTGGTGGAGAAGTTTTCTGTGCCTCCATTCATAAATCTTGCTTACATGGTGTGTTGGGTTGGATGGTCTTGAAAATCTTTTTGAGAATGGATTGAACTCCTATCTCTAAAAAATTTCTCACCTTTAATCCAATTAGTGCATTTCAGAATGAAAGACATACACACTCATCCTTGTTCAAATACGAATTGCATTCCGGTCATACATCCTGCAAAATTCTTATTGAAAATTCATTGTCCCCACATACATGTTGCATATCATTATCATAGGTCTGCACTTGGGGGTATAACTGAAAATAAATAAATAAAAATAAAAAATAAAAAACAAAACGAAACGATCCTGAAAAAATCCAAAAATAAAATAAAATAAAAACATCAGATAAACAATCCTGAAAAAATAAAAAAAATAAAAAAAAACGATCTTGAAAAAATCCTAAACATCAAATAAACGATCTTGAAAAATCCTAAAATTCATATAGAGTCCTTAAAAAAAACCAAAAACATAAAAAAATTCAAAATCAATCAAAACATTTAGAAAAAGTACTGAAAAAATTCTAAACATTTAGAGAAAAAGTTGAAAAAAAAATAAAAATACCAAACACATTCAAATATCAATTTAAAACTTGCAATAAATTATCTCTCAAGAATCAAACACCCCAGCAGATATCCAACAAACACTTCACACGAAGTTAAACAAAGGACACAACTATCTTGTCAAAACGTCTATAATCAAACTTATCGACTGTCTAATCTATCGAGTTATCAAACTATCAATGTGATCAACATCTTGTCTTAACCAGAATCAGTACACTCGAAACCAGACAGATCGGTCTTATACGAGGTCCAAAACTTCTCAAACCAAACATTATCAAAATCACATCAAACATATCAAAGCAAAGGCACAGTCAGTCTAACTGCTGAGTTTTATCTACTTTTGGTTGACTCTTTTTATCAAATTGGCAAAGATCATTGCTTTTGGCTACTTAAGGATGTCCAAAAGTGACTAGAGAAGCCGTGATGGGCATGATCCTTTTCTTTGCTTGTTTTTTGTGGTTTGAACCAATGAAGTTCTGGGGCAATTGCTCTAGTGGGTGTATATGATAGGAGCATTCAGCTTGTGAATGCCACACATACCTTGACCCCAAGTGTAATTCCCAGAATGGAGGGTTCATTCCTTATCTGTTACGTGTTTGTTTATTTGCAATGAGATATATTTACATCTTGGTTCCTCATACCCCGATGTACAAAGCTTCATTGTTACATGGTAAAGCTCAATGATGAAAATGTATTGCAGTACGAATAACGACAAGAAGACTGTTCATCATCAATCATATCATTTCATTTTTTTTTTTGATCTGATCATGTTGATTGTCTTTTCAAATAATTCTCTCATCAAGAATCTTTTCTTGAATCAACCTTTTCAATTGTTCCAATCATTCTAACATGGTCTCTCTCATCACTTAATTCCAATATTTTCATCTATGATTCTATCATTTTCTCATATCAACTATTCTATTTATCAATCAATTATTCTGCACTTTCATCATATTTTGATCTATTATTTGTCTTATATAGGATGTAACCTTCTTGAAACTAGATAGATCAATCTTATACAGGATGTATCCTTCCTGAAACCAGACGTTTTGATCATTTTGTCTTCAATAGGATGTGTCCTTCCTAAAACTAGACTTTATCTTTATCAATCCAATCCTATCAAATCAATCAATATACAAATCACTTCAACCATTTCTTTTCTATAATCAAACTCATTTGTGTCACCAAATTAACCATTCTTCCACCTCTCATCTAACATCCTTCTTCTTTCGAGAGATCATTCATGTCATCAATTCACAAAAAATCTCTTGAGGGGGCATTATACCCTAGCATCACTGGGGCATACTGGGTCAGTTTTTCTTTCTATTTTCTTTGAAACAACATCATTTTGACATTGTCTCAAAGAGGGGCAAATGTAGACACCTAAAAATGTCTCATTAATTCTACACTAATTATTCATCTATTTAATTAAGTAATTTTTTAATTATTTGATTAAACTAACTATTTCTTCTAATCATCGCCCTTCAACACATAATTATTCTATTTCTATTCTCATAACATTTTAATTAGTTAAGCCTATCTCAATTATTAATTAAATATCAATTATTTAATTAAAAAGTATGATTTATTCGTTAGTTAAATAATCTTTATTATTTAATTAATTCAATCTTCTAAGTTTAAATAATTTCATTTAAATTATTTAAATTAATTAATTAAATTCCTCCAAATCCCCAAATTATAATTCCAATTAATTCCATCTAATTTCCTTTCATTTTCCCTCAAATTCGAATTTCATATCATTTCATCTAATTTCATATTTTCAAATTCACATTTTCCCCAAATCCGAATTTCAGTTAATTTCATGTGCATTTCAACATTCGAATGATCAAATTCAATTTTAAATTCCTACAATGCATGCTAAAATTAGAACCGATTGATCAAATCAGTTGTCTAATCAATTAACTCATCAATCATCCTTTTTAACTCAAAAATAGCTTTTTATGACTAATCCAGCAATTCAGTCTTCTAACCCATCAATTTAGTCATCTCCCTAGTCTATTCAATTCACTAATCAATCAAATGAGTTAACAAGCCAATCAATCCTATTAACAAATCAATCAACTCTGTTAATTGATCAATCAATTTCAATTGTCTATCAATCAGGACTTGAGTTTAAATTCTCACCTGCTCTGTGTTGAAAATCTATAAATTCAACATCATTTTCTCAATTCAATCTAGAATCACAGTCTTCAATATTGTTTTTTGTTTTATGCAGGAGATCAAGTGCAATACTTGAGAGCCACCTACATCAAAAAAAATGGAGAAGAACAATGGAAGCACAAGTGGAGAATAGGGAGTTTTAATAAGCTTAATCTTCTTATTTATTTCATTGAATTGTGTTTAGAATCGGTTTAATTAGTTAAGGATTCTTGTGATTCATCCTTTTAGTCTACTTAGCCTCATATTTCTGATGATTTCAAGCATGATGACAAGATCCACTTACATCAAACCATCTTTCTCCTCTTAGGGAGAGGGACTAACTCCCAAATGTTGTTCCTCTTCAAGGAACTATACTCTTCCTCCATAGCTTGGTCCCACTTAGAAACCCCTGATGTTTCCTGAAATGTCTATGGATAGGAAGCGGTAGCAATGTATGCATGTGGAAGGTCATGATGTTGTGATCAAGTCCTCTATGTATCTAAAGGATCCCCAACAAGAAAACCTAGTGACTCAAGTGTCTATCAAGCCCAACGACGTCTAGGTGGAGGTGGAGAACAAGGCTCTTCAACTACAAGTGGACCTTGTGAAGGTGTTGTTGGCATTTTGATGATGTTTTAATTGTCATTGATGGACACACACTTTCTTGATGTATGAGTTATGCTCAACCGGTAATTGCTCCAACTGGCATTGTGTATTATTGAATTTATAGTCTTTAGACTATCTGTATTTTGCAGAAGATGTTTACCAGTCATAGATTGACTGAAGAACTCAAGTGGTATGGAGACCCTAAGCGGTTCAAGGATCTCAAGTGGTACAAAGGACCCAAGCAGTACGAAGGACCCAAGCGGTAGTTAACTTTTGATCAGAACACTTTGATCTACTAGTCTTCATTTTTGACAACTAGTAATCGATATATTGTATTAACCGGTATTACTCTGTGATGAGTTACCAACCAGTATTCCTGTAATGTGTGATGAGTTATCATCCACCGACACTTTGGCAGTGATTTTTTGTTGTGTTACCAAATGTCTCCAGATGCACTGAACTTGGGAACTTGTAGTCTAATCCTATTGGACCGACATGAAATTAGTTTCCTTTGTAAGGACATCATGTCTAGGTTTTGTATGTGTAAGAGAAGTGTGACAGAAAAGGTTATGTGCGATCATTGAAGAGAAGATTAGGTCTGTGTGAAGAGATAGAGTGTGGAGATATTGAAGACTGAATTAATGTTGAAATGCATTAACAATGAGTTGTCAAGGATCTAACCAAGCATACTGTGCTAGTACCTAGATCACTCACTTGTTGATTACTAACATCTTCGACAAGTCTAAAACCCTTAACTAGGTAGGCCCAGTAAAGCCTTTGTAAATCCTCTAACAAGGTGGTTCACAACTGTGGATCTAAAATCCTTTAAGAAGGTAGTCTTTAACAGGACTTATCCCCTAACAGAGATCTAGATTCCTAACATGATCTGTTCTAGTGAAGAACATTGTATGACCTTAACCGGTCTGACTTAATCGGTCTAGTTTCTATTCTGCAAATAGTTACTTGTGAGTTTCTGCCCACCATGGTTTTTCCCATTTGGGTTTCCATGTCAAATATCTTGTGTTATGGTGAATTTTCTCTTTTGGGTGAATGCTTTGTTTGCTATGTGATTTGCATTTATCTTAACCAGTTTATTAGTGAATCTTTTGTACCGATTATCTACTAAACTATTTAAAATTTTGTTTACAATATTTTTTGATATACTAATTTACCCCCCCTCTTCGTATTCATCCATTGGTATCAGAGCCAACCTTTCTATAAGTTAAACCACTTGGAAAGAGATATGGGGGAATACAATGTGAGGACTTACTCATTGTCTTGCTTAGACTGAGAGAGCCTATGATGAACTCAAAGTCAAGTATAAAGCCTCTTTGACCAAAAGAAGAGAGCATGCTGAGAAATTGATGGAACTTACTGAAAATAGCTCTTCTGATGAAGCAAACATGGATGCTCTAGTTGAAGAAGTTGAAAAACTAAATGAATCTAAAGCCAATTTGAGAAAGGAGTTGGAAGGACTGACTATCAAAATGTGTCAAGAGCTTGAGAACAAAAGGAAAGCTGAGGATCTGGTAAAAGACAAAGATCATGAGATCTCCAAGATAAAGCAAGAAATCAGTACCCTTACCACTCATCTCCAAGTGAGTAAAGTGGAAAAAGAAGAAATGCAAGGTGAACTAAACATGGCTATTTCTAAGAATGCAACTTTGATGGAATCCAATGTTTCTATTTCCAAGGAACTTATTGAGTCAAAAGAGATACTTGCCAAATTCAATCAGAGTACTGCTAAGCTAGAGAAAAAGCTAGAATCGGCAAAACCAATAAAGAATACCACTGGGCTTGGTTTCTTTGGGTATGAGGAAAGAAGCAACCAACATCCAAGGATAAAGGTAAGCAAAAATTTAAACCTATTTTTTTTAATTGTCTTAAAGAAGGACATACTGCTAATGTGTGTAGAAGCAAGGCCTACAACAATTTTCCTTACTTTCTAAACAATAAGCCTAGATCCAATAGATTCAATGGAAACTGTTATGCATGCAACAAGTTTGGGCATAGAGCATTTGAATGAGGTTAGTTTTACACAACACTGGGAGATATCCTCCAAGGACTCAAGGAGTTATCCTAGAACCCTCTATAAACCAAAATCCCAACCAGTACATTACCTATGACCATCGGTCAGTTGGTTATCAAGTGGAAACTAGCTGGAGAGCAACCTGTTTGATCTGTCGTGGTAGTGGTCACACTATTGCAACATGCAGAAGGAAGAATGGAAGTATGAATAATGGACCATGGAGAACACCTGGAATGGTATGCTATCATTTCAAAAAACTGGGACACACTGCCAGAACTTGCAGACTGAGAAAGAACCTATCGGATGATATACTAATCACTCCAGAAGGGAAGATTGATGTTGAAACCATTCAAACAGGAATTAATAAAACTTGGAAAAAGAAACTAGAAGAAGTGTCATAGGATGAACCAGTTTCTACACCTAGTGTGGAAGTCTCTGAACTGACAAACTAAGCTTCAGAAAAGCTTAGGAGGAACATATCGGTGAAATATTTCAAACCCCCAGTTTATATCAGTAAAGACCTTAACCAGTATATGTTACCTGTCAGTCAATAGAAGACCTGAAGCAGTAAAAGGAAAAATTAGGGTTTGTGACCTAATAGTGATGCATTTATTATGGTAGGTGAAAGTTTGTTTAAAAGGGATTTTCATTGTCATTATCACTTATCAGTTTTTGAGAGAAGAATTTTCAAGAGAAGAGAGACAAAGAGTGATTCGTTTAGCGATTTGAGGTGAATTCAAAATTCTTGTAGAGGAATCCAGAGATCTTTTTCAATCTATCAATGAAGAACACTAAGCAATAATCTTGCAACCAAAGTGGTGTATTGTGAGCGACATTGCCAAACCCTAAATTCTAGATTGTGAAGGTATTTCTCAAATTTCTTTTTTATCATGGCTTCTGCATCACACTCTAGTTCTAGTGCACCTATAGATTCAGCTGAATTCCTTCAAAAGAAAATGAAATACAATGCCCTATCTCAAATACCCATTGGAGTTATTGTTGAGCGAGATATTTCAGGGTATATTGATTATAAATTGGAGGACCTAGGATCCCTAGTGATTCATTCCCAGCTAATTATTTTTTGTGGGGATGATAAGAAGATCAAACCTGAGTATAGTGTCCTTGAGAAGATGAAACTACACAATGTGGTGTACTTTTTGGAAGAGTTCACAGAAGAACATATCCGTATCATCCTTAGCAAAGTACATGGTGATAAGATGTATCTCGAGCGGATGCATGACATCACATCGGAAGCAATTCATGTCGTCACTAGTTTTTGCAATATTGGAGAGGTACTAGCTCTACGAAAGGTCACCAAAATAGAAATGACAAAGCTCACCGATTTTGTGAGTGACCAATGGGTGATGACCATTAACACCATCAAAGATGATCTAGTGAAATATGCTTGCATGGTGATTGGTTACCAGATATTCTATGCTAGCAGAATGAATTTTGTCCCTACTGCTATAGTATATGCCGCTTACAGGATGATTAAGGAAGACACTACATTTGACCTATGTACTTGTCTATAGAAGCAATTGCTACTAAACCTGAATTCCATCAAATAGGACAATTCTCTAAGGTTTGGGTTTGGACAACTTATGGTCGGTTTATTCTTCTACTTTCAAGGTTATTTCCCTGGAGTAGGTGATGTGCAATGGTCTACTGACCTACCGGTTTCCAGGCAAATCAAGGAAAGTCTACAAGTAGTAGGAACTAGATATCCTGAGGTTCTAAACAAATATTTTAATGAATTCAAGCAAAAAATGAACCAAAGAATGAGGATATCTGATGATATTGTGAAGGAATATAAAGATGACATCTACTTCACAATAAAGGTAGATGAATGCATAATGGAAGCAGTGGAACCGAGAAAGGAAATAGTTGAACCTATGGGTTATGAAGTGGTGAATGACCTATTGATCAGGTATGCCTCTACCCTACTTGCCTCACCACTGGATGCTAAGAAAAAGAGAACTGGTACCTACTTGGAGAGGGTCACAACGGTTGAAGAACCAAAAAAAAAAAAGGATAAAGTAGTGGCATCAGTATCTACATCAGTTACCTTTGCCAGTCTAAGAAGAAACCAGAGGTTATTCCAGCAAAAGTATTTGAGAGAAAGGAAAACCAAAACCAGCTCGCTGGAATCAGAGGACACTGAACCGGAAATTCAACCTAAGAAGAAAAGGCAATCAAGAAAGAAGGCAAAGTCTACCAGTAATGTACCTGCAACTTTAGCATTGGTAAATATAGATATTTCCTCTTATAAACCAATGACACATTGTCAGAGGACAATTAAGAATATTAGGAGAAAAGTGTTTGATGATTTAAAGGAGTATTTTGATTATTTTAATGATAATGAGAAAGAGGAGGTAGAATAGGAAGTCATCAAATATTTATGTGTTAATGATTGGTCACCATTTGAGAGTAGACTAGTTACAACAAATTCTTTGTATAAATCTTTAGATAATAAATAGCGCATTGCCATTGAAAGAGAATAGGAAATTAGGGAGAAAATTTTTGCACAATGCTTTCCTGATGCTTCTAATTCTAAGTTGTTTGAGATAATGGATAAGAACAAAGGCATTGTCTTCATGAGAAGGAGAAGGCTCGGGCTACTAGATGGTAAAGATTTTGAAGTGGAAAAGGATACTCACATACATGTGAAAGTTATTGTCAGAATACACCAAGTATCTGAAGCCAATAAGAAGGCTGGACAAGAACCTGACCTATCATCAGGGAAACTGGATGAAGTATTTTACAATGAAGGTGAAAGAGTGATAGAGAAAATTGACACTATTGATGTTGATGCTTTAGATATTGAGGATGTCACTCCAGAGACAAAGAAAGAGAAATAGGACAAGGAAAAAGATGAAAAAGAGAAATAGGACAAAGAGCAAGAGGAAAATGAAAGGCAGGAAGATAAGAGAAAAGAGGTAGTGTTGAAGAAAGAGGAAGAGAAGAAGAAAGAGGGAGAGAATAAGAAAGAGGAAGAGAAGAGGAAAGAAGAGGAGAAGAGAAAAGAAGAGGAGAAGAGGAAAGAGGAGAAGAGGAAAGAAGAAGACAAGAAGAAAGAAGAAGACAAGAGGAAGGAAGAAGAAAGGAAGAAGGAGGAAGAGAAGAAAAAGCAGGAAGAGGACAAGAAGAAAGAATAAATGGAGAAGAAGAAAGAGGAGAAAAAGAAGAAAGAAGAGGATAAGAAAAAAGAAAAAGAGGAGAAGGAAGCAGAGAAGAACAAACAAGCGGAGACTCCTAAGGTAACAAGTGATCAAACCAAATAGGTTGATACCACTAGTCCTATTGATCTTCAATCAGCAGATGAGTCTGAGTTGCTTCAAAGCATCAAACTTGCACTGGAGAGACTAGAAGCATTGTGGAGGAAAAAAGAACAAGATGTCATACAAATTACAGTTGACACCCTTCCCAGTCTAATTCCCAGTACCAACCTCCCCAATACCGATTCCTCTCTATCCAAGCTTAAACTTCTTTGTATAGTACTGGATGACCAGGTATAATTCTTGGAAGATGTTGTTGAAGCCACTACAAACAAGAATCATGAAAAGGCACTCAACACTACCTTAGTCAAGGAAATGAATGAATTGTGGTCACAACTACTGAAACAACAAAATGATATTAGTGTTGCAATGGGTGAAGGTAAATTACTGTTGAGTAAAATCTACCAACCCCATCTATTTTGTGATGATGTGCTTAAATAGAAAGCTCAACTCCAATCAGAGTTATAGGCTTATATCAGTAATTTCAAGATGCCATATGATTCATTCACTACATATAGGCAAATAGTTCATCATTGTCAGCTTCATATTGCCAACATGGGCTCACAGATCAGTAACTAGTCTAAAGATTTGCAAGAGCTTCAACTGCTCCTATTTCCAAGTGCAGATTCTTCAGAAATGTTTTCTCAAGCTGGAAGCTATCATGGTAACACAAGAGATGAGTACCATTGATGCAATGGAAGAACCGATATTCCAGATGAAGATTGAAAGTGAGGTTGCTACCTCATTACTTGAATCATGGACATTGGCCATGAAAACTTTTATGCAGGACTTTAAATCTGTTTTTGATAAATTTCATTCCTTATTGTCATGAACATCTACTCTATTTTATTATATATGCAAAAAGGGGTTATTTTGCATTACTTTGTCATTGTTGGCAAAGGGGGAGTAGTGTACATTAAAATTTTGGTGAATGTTACTAGTTCATGTACTTTCATGTTACCACTTTGGGGAGTAGTGTATATTGTAATTTCTGCAAAAGGGATAGTGTATATGCTTAGGGGGAGTAATTTTGATTATGGCATTTTTGTTGTAAAAACACTTAGATGTCAAAATTTTCCTAAGTGTTTCCATGAATGCCAAAGGGGGAGATTGTTGGAATTTTGATGATGTTTTGATTGTCATTGATGGACACACACTTTCTTGATGTATGAGTTATGCTCAACTGGTAATTGCTCCAACTGGTATTATGTATTATTGAATGTATAGTTTTTAGACTATCAGTATTTTGTAGAAGATGTTTACTAGTCACAGATTAACTGAAGAGCTCAAGTGGTATGGAGACCCCAAGTGGTTCGAGGATCTCAAGCAGTACGAAGGACCCAAGCAATAGTTAACTTTTGATCAGAACACTTCAATCTACCAGTCTTCATCTTTTAAAACTGGTAATTGGTATATTATATTAATCGGTATTACTCTATGATGAGCTACCAACCAATATTCCTGTAATGTGTGATGAGTTATCATCCACCGACACTTTGGTGGTGATTTTGTGTTGTTCTACCAAATGTGTTTAGATGCACTGAACCTAGGAGCTTGTAGTCTAATCCTATTGGACCGACATGAAATCAGTTTCCTTTATAAGGACATCATGTCTAGGGTTTGTATGTGTAAGAGAAGTGTGACAGAAAAGGTTATGTGCGATCATTGAAGAGAAGATTAGGTCTGTGTGAAGAGATACAGTGTGGAGATATTGAAGACTGAAGTAATGCTGAAATGCATTAATAATGAGTTGTCAAGGATCTAACCAAGCATACTATGCTAGTACCTAGATCACTCACTTTTTGATTACTAATATCTTCGACAAGTCTGAAATCTTTAATCGGGTAGGCCCAGCAAAGCCTTTGTAAATCCTCTAACAAGGTGGTTCACAACTATGGATCTGAAATCCTTTAACAAGGTAGTCTTTAACAAGACTTATCCCCTAACAGAGATCTAGATTCCTAACAGGATCTGTTCTGGTGAAGAACATTGTATGACCTTAACTGGTCTGACCTTAACCGGTTTGGTTTCTATTATGCAAATAGTTACTTGTGAGTTTCTGCTCACCGTGGTTTTTCCCATTTGGGTTTCCATGTCAAATATCTTGTGTTATGGTGATTGTGCTTTTGTGGGTGAATGCTTTGTTTTCTATTTGGCTTGCATTTATCTTAACTAGTTTATTAGTGAATCTTCTATACCAGTTATCTGCTAAACTATTTAAAAGTTTGTTTATAGTATTTTTTGGTATACTAATTCACCCCCCCCTCTTAGTATTCATCAGGTGTAACCCTGTGAATCGGAGTTGAAGGAGTCTTATCATCTGAATCACTCTCATCACTATCCACAATGGAGGAAGGTAGAGGAGGAAGGGAAGATAAGCTAGGAGAGCTTTCCTTAAAATGAACACTACTCTCAATAAACACCTCATGTGTCTTTGGATCCATCAATCGATATGCCTTAACACCCTCAGGATATCCAACAAAAATATAAGGCCTACTTTGAGGTTCCAATGCCTTGCATTTTTGCGGAGGAATGCGAGCCCATGCTAGACACCCAAAGACTCTGAAATATCTCACAATCCGTTTCCTACCAGCCCAAGCCTCAAAAGGAGTAATACCTATCAAAACTTTGTGAGGAGCCCAATTTTGGATGTGTGTAGCACAACTGATAGCCTTTTCCCAAAAGGTGGGATCAAGAGAATGTGCATGTATCATACAGCTAACCATTTCCTTGAGAGTTCTATTCTTATGTTCTGCAACTCCATTATGTTGTGGAGTGTAGGAAACTTAATGTTGAAGATCAATCCCCTCAAGTGTACAAAAATCCTCAAGTCTTTTGTTCACATATTCCCTTCCATTATCTATGTGAATAATCTTGACCACTTTCCTTGATTACTTCTCCACATGATCCTTGAAGTCTAGAAATATGTCAAACACTTAACTCTTATGAATAAGGAAATAGACCCAAGTGAAGCGGGAGTAGCCATCAATGAAGGTGAGGACATGTTGCCATTATGTGAACTGGTATGAGGACATGATGACATTGTATGTTGGAATTGATGTCAATATGATGAAGAAGAGAGAACCGATATGTTACCAAGAATTGGCATATGTGAGAACTGGTATAACATTGTGAACCAATATATGTGCCAAAGTGAAGTGGTGTGTTTGTTCAAGGTGAACCAGCATGTGGTTATGGGAACCGGTACATGGAAGCTTTGTATGACTACAGGCTGGTAGTCTCAACTTTAGGGTTTTTGGTTGAAGTGCTTCAAGCTTGAGTGAATCAACCAGTGACTTTGTGTGATGAGTTAGCATTGTAACAAAGAATAGATCATGTTGCTATGTCAGCCTTGTGCGCGTGAAGGATCTTGCATGAAGGAGATTGTTCCTATCTACCTTGGGAATGTGTGAAGTCTGTAAATGGTGAAAACACACGATGGGTTATCAGCCACCATGAAAGCGGTGGAAAATGAATGATGGAGAACATCTTGAGATCGATTCAAGACTGATGCATTTAATGCAATGTGCTCAATGATCAGGATTGAACCATTTGAATTTCTTAACCTAACAGGTTTAGGGTTTAGGATTTATGCTACCGACCTATCTATTTCCTATAAGGTCGATGTTGTGTTTCTTTTTGAGGTTGTTGGAAAAAGTTGTGTGTGCGTAAACAAGTGAAAAGATACGTGATTCTCACCAGACCAGAGGAGAGAAGTGATACTTGCAGAGTGTAAGTGCAGAAGGTGAAGTGGAGCTATAGCGGATCTGCATTGGCATTGAGTGATGTTACCAAATCGTTGTAATACCTATTGATCTCTAACCACTTCAATAGTTGGGAAATCCCTTAACAGGGTAGCTTTAACCGGCTTACTATAAATCCTTTAACAGGGTGACTCAAAACCATTGAGTTCTTGAAATCCTCTAACAAGGTAACCTTTAATAGGGTTTAACCCTTAACTAGGTATTTTAGCCATCCCTTAACCAGGTGATCCCTAACAGGATCGGTTTCTAATAGAACCTATTGTATCATTCTTTAACTGGACAAGGCTCCTAACAAAGCGGACTTCTAAAGAGTTCAAAAACAACTTGTGGGTATTCATCCCCACTATGGTTTTTCCCAGTTGGGTTTCCACGTGAAAAATTTGTGTGTCATGTGTGGTGTTCTTCATGTGATGGTTTAAGTGATTTGTGTCTGAAGGTAAATCATGTTGATCTAGCTGTTTATATATCTTTGATGATAGATTACCTGTTCATGCACTAGGGTGAAATGGAAATGAAGTATTAGATTGTATGAAAAGATAAGTGTCAGCTAGTTTATGCTAGTCTCAGTTATTCTGGGTTTTACTGGTTGTACTATGTTTAAGACTGGTGTTACTATTTGTCTACCAAAGCACAGCGTCTACTGACAAACCGCTTTTAGGAACGTGTTTTTTTCTGTATTGATTTACCCCCCCTCTCAGTACTAGTTTGGTACTATCCATTCATCATTGAGTTATCAATTGGCATCAGAGCATCCTCCAGGTCCTCTATGTTATAAGCTTAACCATTTGAGGAAAAGATCCCAGTCTAATGATAAAGAGGGAAGGTCCAAAGTTCAATAGAGATAATTTCAATATATGAAAAGAAATAATGAAGATATACATCAGAAGCATGGGTGCTCAACACTGGAGCTATGTTGAGAATACTTATGTTGCCCCTACCGGTACTCTCACCGGTGACCAAAAGAGAGAGATGTAGGAGAATGGGCAAGTCATGGAAGCCCTAATTATTAGTTTATCTGACATTGAGTTTATTGATGTCCAAGATAAAGTAAATCCCAAAGAAGTATGGGATACTCTTGAAAATATATATGGCGACGATGAGCATGTAAAACAAGCTAAGAAAGAAAACCTTAAAGGGAAGTTTGAAGACATGTGGATGGTTGAAGGTGAGACCATTCAACAGTATGGAATAAGAATCAAAACTATTGTTGGAGATATCAAGAGTGCAAATGGTAAAATAGAAGATTCCACTATGGTAAGAAAAGTTCTGAGATCCTTATTACCAATTTATGCAATAAGGGTTGCTGCTATTCAGGAGTTGAGATCAATAGACAAGACTAAGGTATCCCTAGACTCCATCATTGCAAAGTTGACAGCCTATGAGCTAAATAGTTTTGATGGCAGTGTTCAAAAGACTGAATCAACTTTTAAAGCTTTTGTTGTACCATCTAGAAAAGGAAAAGAAGCAAGCACCAGTGGTGAACCAAGACAGAGCAGAAAAATGGATGATGAGGAGATTTTGATGGAATTTGAAGCTCTTCTTGACAGGAAACTTCCTAAAGGAACCAGTAAATACAGAGGTAAGCTCCCTTTGAAATTCTTTTCTTATAACCAGATAGGACATATTGTTGTAAACTATCCTAATGGTGACAACAAGGACAAACTGGAAAGGTTCAAGAAATTTAAAGGAGGAAACCAGAGAAACTGTTTTGTGGCAGTTGATGAAGGTGTCACAAATGAGGAATCAAAAGATGAAGAAAATGAAGATATTGTGTTTGTTGTTGTCAAGGAAGATGTGTCAAACAAGAAGGCTCTTGTCTCCCACTTTGATAATTCCAATGAGTGGATTATTGACAGTGGCTATTCTCACCATATGATTGGTGATTGGAGCAAGTTTCTATCCTTGGAAGAGTATGATGGTGGTGTGGTTCTCTTTGGTAATGATGCACCATGTATGGTCAAAGGTAGAGGGTCCATCTCTCTAAATGGAAAGAGTAGTGCTGACAATGTGTATTGGGTTGATGGTCTTATACACAACCTTCTGAGTGTTACCCAGCTGAACGATAGTGGTCTCACTTTGGAATTCAAGAATGGAGTGTGGAGAATCAAAGGAAAGAATGGTGAATTGGTGGCCATTGACCTGTGAACCAAAGGTAACCTATTTTATCTTAATGCAAATATTAGTACATGTCTTATGGCCAAGTTCGATGATAGCTGGATATGGCATAGGAGACTCTGCCATGTAAAATTTGATAACATTGTGAAGGCCAGTAAGATCAAGGTAGTTAGAGGGTTGTCGGTGCTAAGCAAATTGGAAAATACCTTGTGCAGAGAGTGTCAACTGGGGAAAATGTCTTCCTCAACCTTTAAAGGTAAACCTTTCACTACTAAAAATTTACTTGATCTTGTGCATACTGAATTGTGTGGTCTTATGAAAACTAGGAGTGTGCAGGGTGATAGGTACTTCATGATTCTCACTGATGACTGCTCAAGAATGATGTGGGTCACATTCTTGAAAGATAAGTCTGAAGCTTTTGGAAATTTCAAAGCTTCCAGAGCATTGGTGGAGAAGGAAAGCGGTAAAAGGATCAAGTGCCTTAAAACTGATCAAGGAGGGGAATTCACTTCCAGTGAATTCAACAAGTACTGTGAAAAATGGGGCATCAAGAGGCAAGTGTCTACCCCTCAGACTCCATAGCAGAATGACCTAGCAGAGAGGAATAATTGAGCTATGGTTGAAGCAGCAAGAACAATGTTGATTCAAGGAAAGGTTGCTCACACCTTTTGGAGAGAAGCGGTGAGCACTGCAGTCTACATAATGAACCGGGTACTCATCAAGAAAGGTAAGGATAAAACTCCTTATGAGTATTGGACCGGTAAGACACCTATGGTTAGCTACTTTAGAGTGTTTGGTAGCAAATGTTACATCAAGAGGAGCGAACACTAGAGAAAATTTGATGCAAAATGTGATGAGGGAATATTCCTAGGGTATTCCACCAAGAGCAAAGCTCTCAAGTGTTTCAATAATAGGACTCAGAGAATTATGGAAAGCATAAATGTGAGAGTTGATGAAACCTCTGAGAAAACTGAGGAAACTGGCAGTGAGCAAGTGGTAAATGAACCAGTTGTAACCTTTTGGGAACCGGTTGCCAGTCAACCAAGTACTAGTAATAGTGTTCCTACATCGGTAGATGTAGATGCTGATACTGATGGAGATAAGGATGCAGGAATCCTTACAAGAACAAAGGTCAGAGAAAACTCATGTATGATCTCTAAATTTGAGCCTAAATCATTCAAAGAGGCACATAAAGATGAAGACTGGATCAAGGCAATGGAAGAGGAACTTGACGAGATAGAGAGAAATAGTACATGGTCTTTGGTACCCAGTCCGGAGCATAAAAATGTCATCGGTACCAAATGGGTTTTCAGAAATAAGATGAATGAGGATGGCACAGTGATTAGAAACAAAGCCAGACTAGTGTGTAAAGTATATGCCCAAGAAGAAGGAGAAGACTATGGAGAAACCTTTGCTCTTGTAGCCAGATTGGAAGGAGTTTGTATGCTTCTTGCATATGCAGCTTTTAAAGGATTCAAAGTATATCAAATGGATGTAAAATCTACATTCCTAAATGGTGTACTTGAAGAGGAGGTGTATATAGAGCAACTAGATGGGTTTTCCCTATCTAAAGACAGTGACATGGTGTGTAGGCTACATAAAGCCTTATATGGTCTAAAGTAGGCACCTAGAGCATGGTATGAACACCTGCACTCCCATCTTGTGAAGATTGGATTTGAGAGAACAAGTGAAGATAGTAATATCTACTTGAAATCTAAAGGAGATCAAATCCTAATCTGTGAGGTATTTTTTGATGACATTATCTTTAGTGGAGATGACAAGATGAGTCATGAGTTTGTAGATGAGATGAAGAAAGAGTTTGAGATGTCACTCATAGGGGAGATTAAGTTCTTCATTGGACTGTAGATTCAGCAGATGAAAGATGGAATCTTTATCACTCAGTCCAAGTATGTCAAAGAGGTATTGAAGACCTTTGGCATGGAAGATAGCAAATCGGTTGGTACGCCGATGGTGACCAGTTGTAAACTATCCAAAGAGGATGACTCAGTATTGGTTAATGAGAAGGAATACCAATCAATGATTGGTAAGTTGCATTATGTAGTGCATAGCAGGCTAGATATTGTAGATGCAGTTGGCATTACTGCAAGGTTCCAAAAAATTCCAAGAGAATTCCACTTGGTTGCAGTCAAGTGGATTCTTAGGTATCTAAAGGGAACTATTCATTATGGATTGTGGTATCCATATAGCAAGGATTTTAACATGAAAGTATTCATAGATGCTGATTGGGCAGGTAATGTGGACAACTGGAAGAGCACAACAGGTGGTGCATTCTTTCTCGGTGGTAGATTGGTCTCATGGATGAGTAAAAAGTAGAATTGTATCTCTTAGTCTACAGTGGAAGCAGAGTATGTTGCAGCTTTCATGAACTGCACTTAGACAATTTGGATGAAGAATGTAATAAATGGCTTCAAAGTTCCTGTATCTGAACTGGTAAGTATATTTTGTGATAATACTAGTGCAATTAACATCTCCAAGAATTCAGTTTTACATTCTAGAACCAAGCACTTTGAGCTTAAGTATCATTTCTTGAGGGAAAAGGTTCAGAACAAAGAGATTGCACTAGAACATGTTTCCAGTAAGGAGCAATTAGCAGACATATTCATGAAGCCTCTCCCAAAGGCTACATTTATGTACTTAAGAGGTGAATTTGGGTTGTTGCCCCTTCAGGAGGTAAACAAAAGGTATATGCTCTACATCAGTCAAGTATTGCATAGTCAAAAAAAAATTTCAGGATTGATGTGTTGAAGGATGCTACTCCTTAGGGGGAGAAGCATAATGGAATAGGGAAGCTTGTGCCTCCACTTTAGCATTGTTCTCAAAGGGGGAGAAGAAGTGAAGTAGAGAAGATATCTGCAGAAATTGGGGGAGAAGATCTGAAGTGGAGAGATATCTTTGTATATTGTCATCAATGCCAAAGGGGGAGATTGTTGGCATTATGTGAACTGGTATGAGGACATGATGACATTGTATGTTGTCATTGATGTCAATATGCTAAAGAAGAGACAACCGGTATGTTACCAAGAACCGGTATATGTGAGAACTGGTATAACATTGTGAACCAGTATATGTGCCAAAGTGAAGCGGTGTGTTTGTTCAAGGTGAACTGGCATGTGGTTATGGGAACCAGTACATGGAAGCTTTGTATGACTACTGGTTGGTAGTCTCAACTTTAGGGTTTATGGTTGAAGGGCTTCAAGCCTGTGTGACTCAATTGGTGACTTTGTGTGATGAGTTAGCATTGTAATGAAGAACAGATCATGTTGCCATGTCAGCCTTGTGTGCATGAAGGATCTTGCATGAAGGAGATTGTTCCTATCTACCTTGGGAATGTACGAAGTCTGTAAACGGTAAAAACACGTGATGGGTTATCAGCCACCATGAAAATGATGGAAAAAAAATGATGGAGAACGTCTTGAGATCGGTTCAAGACTGTTGCATTTAATGCAATGTGCTCAATGGTCAAGATTGAACCGTTTGAATTGCTCAACCTAATAGGTTTAGGGTTTAGCATTTATGCTACCAACCTATCTATTTCCTATAAGGTTGATGTTGTGTTTCTTTTTGAGGTTGTTGGAAAAATTTGTGTGTGTGTATCCAAGTGAAGAGATACATGATTCTTGCCAGACTAGAGGAGAGAAGTGATACCTGCAGAGTGTAAGTGCAGAAGGTGAAGAGGAGCTAAAGCAGATCTGCATTGGCATTGAGTGTTGTTACTAGATCATTTTAATACTTGTTGATCTCTAACCACTTCAATAGTTGGGAAATCCCTTAACAGGGTAGCTTTAACTGGCTTACTGTAAATTCTTTAACAGGGTAACTGAAAACCATTGAGTTCTTGAAATCCTCTAACAAGGTAACCTTTAATAGGCTTTAACCCTTAACCGGGTATTCTAGCCATCTCTTAACTAGGTATTCTAGCCATCCCTTAACCGGGTGATCCTTAACAGGATCGGTTTCTAACAGAACCTATTGTATTAGTCTTTAGCTAGACAAGGCTCCTAACAGAGTGGACTTCTAAAGAGTTCAAAAATAGCTTGTGGGTATTCATCCCCACCATGGTTTTTCCTAGTTGGGTTTCCACGTGAAAAATTTGTGTGTCATGTGTGGTGTTATTCATGTGATGGTTTAAGTGATTTATGTCTGAAGGTAAATCATGTTGATCTAGTTGTTTATATATCTTTGATGATAGATTACCTATTCATGCACTAGGGTGAAATGGAAATGAAGTATTAGATTGTATGAAAAGATAAGTGTCAGCCGGTTTATGCTTGTCTTAGTTATTCTGGGTTTTGTTGGTTGTACTTTGTTTAAGACCGGTGTTACTGTTTGTCTACCAAAGCATAGCGTCTACTGACAAACTAGTTTTAGGAAAATGTTTTTGTCTGTATTGATTCATTCCCCTCCCTCTCAGTATTGGTTTGGTACTATCCGTTCATCATTGAGTTATCAGGACATAGCGGGCCCTACTAAATGAAGGTGATGGAAATGGACCTGCAACATCATTGTGAATAAGTTGAAGAACTTCCAAAGCTCTCCAAGCTTTCCCCTTATCAAACTTCTCCTCGGGATGCTTGCCCATGGAACATCCTGAACATACACCCTCTGAAAAATTGATTCGAGGTAGACCTGTGACCATGTCTTTAGTGCTAAGTTGCTAAAGATAGCAGTAGTTGAGGTGACCAAACCACTCATGTCATAGCTTACTTTCTGAATTTGAATTAGTAAGAAAGGCCCTAGAAGGAGAACTTAGCACAAAGTGGGAGAATAAATAAAGCCTTGAGTTGTCATTGACTTATCCCACTGCTACGAAGGCATAATTATCAAGTTCTTTTACCACAATTGAATCAGGTGTAAACTTAACCTTTTCCCCATTCCCATAGTAAGTGATTTGGTAGATAGAGAGAAGATTGGTAGACAAGTTAGGAATATAAATAACATTCTCAAATGTTCCATCATCAATTGCAACTGAACCTTTCCCTTCAACCTCAACTTGTGTATCATCGCCTATGTAATTGTGAGGTACCTTTGATGGCTCCAATGAAGAAAATTGCTCCTTTGTAGAACCCATGTGATAAGAGGCACCCAAGTCAACTATCCACTAATGTGAAGAACTTATTTTAGCCATAAATGCTTGCCCTTTTCCCTTAGACTATGAGGAAGTGGGAAGAGATGATTCCTTCTTGTTGTAGGCAGATGGAAAATTGATGTTGTTCTTCTTAAGAAGATTTGTCAACTCATCAAATTGCTTGGTGTGGCATCGATGCTCATCATGACCATACTTCTTGCAATAAGCACAAGTTGGTGTATCCTTCTTAGGTGGATCCCCCTTCTTGGAAGTGGATAAAAAATTGCCTTGTGATGGACGGGATGATTGTCCTTTTTCCTATTGTGGCTTTGACTTAGATTGCTTCTTCTTGTTATTGGAATCTTTGCCTTGACTCCCTTAACTCCTTTGATTAGCCACCAAAGCCTTGGACTTTGAAGACTCAAGAATCCACGTGTTCAACAACTTAGATTGTTCCAACATCAACATTTCTATGAAAGCATCAAATGTAGGCATAGTGTAGGAACTCCCCACTATCAAACGATGAGTTTGGAAGCTAGAAACAAATGTTGCATATTCATGTGAAAGCTTATCCAATAAGTTGAATATCAACTGAGCATCTTTTTTGTCAATTTCACAATCCTTAAGCTTTTCTCTTAGCTCATTTGCTTTGGTGACATAATCTTAGATTGTATCAAAACTCTTGGGACCTAAGTTGGTGAGATCATTGTCAATCTTGTAACCTCTGATTTCATAAACTTGACCATACAATTTTTGAAAGATATCCCAAGCCTCTTTGATTGTAGAACACTTCTCAATGTGAAAAATGAGGTCATATGATACATACTTATGCAAAGTTATAAGAGCCATGCAATTATTAGTGAGCCATTCTAAATGAGCATTAGGATCAATGTTAGGATCAACCGGTGCTGGTAATGTTTCATCTATGTAATGTGTGAGTCCTTTTTCCATTAGTTTGCTCCATGCTTTAATTTTCCAAGATACATAGTTATGTGGAGTTAAAGGTGGAAATTGATGAGGACTCATAGAAACAAAAATGAAAGAGCACAAGGAAATAGAGGCACAATCACACAACACACCTCCCAAATTCACTCAATCAAAGAACCCCCCAAAATGATGGTTTGGCACTTTATACTTAGTGAGTGTACAATGGGCCACTTGCAAAAAATGGCAAAGTGGAATTTTGATTTCAACTCTACAACTACCTCAAATAGGCCAAAGGAGACTCAAACTGATAATGCAAGAGATCTAAACTAAGATCCAAGAAAATTACAAGTACCAAGTAGGCCAAAAAAGAACAATATCTATAAGTATAATATTCACTCAAAATCTCTGCAAACTGATGATATATTATGAAATTAGATGAAAAAATATCCACTTTCAAAAGAAATGGCACCTCAAAAGGAGGTCGTATGAGCCCAAATGAAGCCTTTGAAGTTGGAAAATTGAGGATTGGATAGGTACTGTTGAGAGAATCTGAAAATAACCATACCACTACGGAGAGCACAAAAAATTAGCACAAATTAAAAAAAATTGCACCCAAAAAGGAGGAAAATCGAGCAAGTTAGGAGCCTCCAAAGTTGACCCAAAAAATCAAACTGCACAATGAAGAGGGGTTAAAATTTTCAAAAAACTATTGACACAGCCTGACGTCAATAATTCACTTTGTTAAATTTTATGGTTGTATGACTGTCAAAATGGTCGTCGCACCCTTCTCCCTGGTTGTATGGATATGCTGACATGGCAAAATTTGATTGGTTGTCCTATTGTATGGAATCAAAAGTGGCAAATAAGGTTTGTTGATTGTGCAAATTAGTCAGCCTGTTGACTAGGCAGGGTCTACATGGGTGGCGGGGTCCCACATGGTAGGTCAGTGGGGGGTTGCTAGTGGTTGGTCGGTGACTGGAGCCAGTGGCTGGTCGATGGTCAGAGCCGACTGGTCGGTGGCTAGAGCCGGTGCGGGCTGAGGCCAATAGGTAGCAGGGTCAGCGATCGATCACGGCGAGGTCAAAGATCGGCAACACGATCGTTGGTGGTAAGTAGCCAGCAAGAGGATGCGACGGGGGGTTGGCCAAGAGCTGTGGTGGGGCCGACGTGGAGCTGCGGTGAGGGCCGGCAAAGAAACAATTAGAGGAGGATGTTGTCATGAAGTGGATGTTGTCATCAAGAGGTGGATGCTACCATAGATAGAGGAAACAACTAGAGGAGGATGCCGCTGGGAGGACCACAAACAGATGGTAATGATACAGGTATGGTGGCAGTGCACTTGCGGACTATACAGGGTGCAAGTAAGGGGGGTGGGGTTAACGTACCCTCCCCCTTGATATGTTTTTTTTTTTTTCAATAAAAAAATCTGTGAATTAAATAAAGAAAATTATTTTTTTATTTCACAGAAAAAATAATATATTTACAAAAAAAAAATTGTACCGTATTACCCAAATTGGGTAAAAAAATCCTGCAACACCCAAAATTTGACTTTAGCTAAAATAGGTCGAGTTTATACTCAATTTTTATGGGAATGTCCTCCCGGACGCAATGGTGAGGTTGAAAACACTCTAGGATGCCTCCAAAATGTGCAGTACCTCAAATCCAAAATTAGAAGCCTTCCAAGATGTCTCCCAAAACCAATCAATGAAGCCCCAATGGCTCTGATACCATGTGATATTTTGCCAAGATCAAGGGCACAATGAAAATTACACAAAAGAGAGATAATAGTTTGACAAGAACAAACTATATTCTCATCAACATACAAATGATCAACTAGATTAACTATTACAATGAATATGGGCCTACTTATATAGGCAAGGTCAAATGGATATGTGAGAACACAATCATGACATTTGCCTTAATGAGAAACAAGGGTAGGTAAGAAAAAGTTTGGGTAGGTAGGAGAAATAATATAATATTCCACAAGAGGTGGATCACCCACTAAATGTCGAATGTAACAACATGATAAGACTAAAAAAGGTGGAATTTCTCCTACAAGCAACATCCCTATTGATGCAGAGATATTGTGCCTAGCTCTCCAATTCACCCTTACTCACCCCAACTCCTCAACTCACCCTTCTACTCAAGATCCTCCAAGGTAACTTGTTAGGGTACACTCCTTGGACCTCCAAGCTCTAAAATCTATTGGCTTGCCTCCTAGGTATAGCCTCTTGAGGTTTCTTTTTGGTTTTGACCCAAAACTCTGATTTTGAGATGGTCTCCTAGTAGTTTCCCAAAACTCCAGCTAGGCTCCAAAGACCTCCTCCAATGATATTCACTCTAACCATGTTTAAAGTTTGTGGTTATGTTTTTCAGGTATTTTCAAGGTAATTTTATTCATTATAAAGGTCTACACCTTCCTCCCAATCCCTAGGCTTTCAACTTACTTCTACCGGCTCCTATTAGGCCTAAATGACTAGCCCTTCTGGGATAGTTTTTTGGTCTTTTCTCCCAAAATTTCCTAACAACCCCTAGATATTTTTACATATTCAGATACCTATTTGGAAGTTAAATAGGATCACAAGTTTTCCCAGCTGGGTTTGTCGTACAACTAGGGTAACTCAAAATGAGCTATTTTTAAGGGGTTTAGGGCTTCCAGGCAGTTTTCGAAGATGTGCTCCAAACTCTTCACCAGTCAAAATCTACAACCAGAACAATCTTGGATACTTTTGGTACACCCATAGAAATTTCCAAAACACTAAGTTTTTCTAAGGTATTAGTTCTCTGCGGCTCTAAAAATGAGCAATCTCTACTGCCCCCACACACTAGCTACAAGCTTGTGTGTTGTTCATCTCACCCATTCTCCTCCTTGTGGCCTGCAAAAACAAAAAATTCCTACTCTAAAACTATTTATATATCCTACCCAAGCCATACAATGTATTGCAACTTGTGCCATTCATGGATGCTCAGGTAAAATGCATTTTACAATCAAAACCCCAAATTTCAAGGGTTTGTGAGAAACTATTACAAAAACAGTGATAACTTTTGATTCAAAGCACTTCAGACCTTCATATTATACTTGTTGGAAAGGTAAAACACATTTATAACTTCCTATGCTACTATGAGCACCTTACCAAACTATACAGGTCATACAAAATCAAAAATTCAAAGAATAAACAGTCCAAATGTGAGAAAAAGCATAGGAAACCCTTGGCAAATGAATTGAATGCAAACAAAAAGTTGATTAACCTTGTATTGGAGATGTTTAGAAGGTTTTATACACAATTTAAAGTTGGTTCCAACCAACTTCCAATGTTATTTCCTTCATGGACAACTTTTGCCTAAAAATGCAAAAGTTGTCATGACAATTTTGACAACTTTTACCTATGAGTGCAAAAACACACTCCAAGGCTCTCAAGGCCTTAAAAATAACTCAAATGGAATCATACAATGGATTTAAACCATTACCAAACATTCTAGCAAGTTCTCAGGCATCCACTTATTACAAACCAAAAATTGTCATTTGGACAATATTTCAGGATAATGACAATTTTGGATCCTAAGCACAAAAAAAGTGTGGACAACCAAACTATGGCTTCAAAAAGAATTATAGGATTTCTTCCACCTTATTACAACATAAAATAACATGAAATCACACAAAAATTCTTAAATGCAAGAAAAGACAACTTTGTGCTAGGTGGTCTGCACCATACTCCCCTGTGGCAAGGAACTCAAGTCCCTTGAGTTATCAGGTCTGCTAGTTGCACTCCATGATGAATTATGTCAAATTTTGACATCCACATAGCCTCTTAATTAGGTAGAACTTCCTACTTCACAAGATAATGTTTGTAGATGCCCTTTCTTGTCTTCTTGATCACCTTGGTATCCAAGATGCTTTCCAACTGAACCGGTTGACTAACTGGTAAATCCTTCACCCAATCCTCTTCAGATTTCAATGTGGTATCCATTTGAGAGGTCTAATATTATCCTTTATAGGGATACAAGTCACAAATATTTAAAATAGGAGATATGGCCAAAGAAGGAGGCAGTTCAACCTCATAGGCTTTTTGGTCAAACTTATGCACAATCTTGAGTGGCCCAAGCTACTTCATCATCAACTTGGTTGGCTGTCCTTTTGGAAGTCTTTCCTTTTTGAGATAAGCCAAAACTAAGTCTCCAACCTTAAATTTCAAGTTCCTTCTTGACTGATCAACTTGTTCCTTATATTTTTCTGATTTGTGTTGCAAGGACTGTCGTACTTTGTCATGAATTTCCTTAATACCTTCAGCAAAACTCTCTCCTTGAGAACTCTTATGGGTCATTGTACTGATATCACTAAGTTCTAAGACACCTCTAGGATGCATTCCATAAACAATTTCAAAAGGACTTCTACCTATGCTCCGGTTGACTGAATCATTGTATGCATACTCTACTTGGTTGATCACCAAGTCCCAAGTCTGACCATGCTGCTTAGTGAGACACCTTAGGAGATTACCCAAGGACCTATTGACCACCTTAGTCTGACCATCTAATTGTGGATGGTAGGTAGATGAAAATGAGAGTCTAGTACCCAACTTCTTCCATAAGGTTCTCCAGAAGTGACTCAAAAACTTAACATCCCTATCACTCACAATGCTAACTGGAAGTTCATGTAATCTTACTATTTCTTTAAAGAAAAGACCTGCAATATAGGTGGCATCATTGGTACTCTTACAAGGGATGAAGTGATCCATTTTGCTGAACCTATCTACCACCACATAAACACTATCAAATCCTCTTGGTGTTCTTGGTAAACCCAACACAAAGTCCATGCTCAAACATTCCCAAGGCCTTTTGGGTATGACTACTGGCTGATATAAACCTGCATTACTTGCTGATCCTTTTTCTCTCTGATATATGGCACATTGTTTAACAAATCTCCTTACTTCTGATTGCAACTTGGGCCAATAGTAGAACTGACTAACCTGCTCCATTGTTTTATCATTACCAAAATACCTCCTACACCCCCTTGATGTTTCTCTTGAATGATGTTTTGTCTCATAGAGCATTGGGGTATACAAAGGAGATGTCCTTTAAACAACAAACCTTCTTGTATCATATACTCTAAGTAGGAAACATGAGAAGTGTTAGAAAAATCATAACATGTAGCATATATATTAGCAAAATCTTTGTCTTCTTTGTAGAGGTCTCTCAACTCCTCTAACCCCACACTATGCAATTTAATCTCTTGTATGGTCATGACTCTCCTATTGAGTTCATCAGCAACTTTATTTGAGGTTCCCTTCTTATGCTTGATAGTGAAGGTGTAAGATTGTAGGTATTCTACCCACTTGAGGTGCTTCTGATTCAACTTCTGTTGTCCATTGAGAAAACTAAGGGCATGGTTGTCAGTATAGACTACAAACTCTTTGGGCAGCAAGTAATGATGCCACTTCTTCAAGGTTTCCACCATGGCATACAACTCCAAGTCATACATAGAGTACTTTTGTTTTGCTTCATTCAATTTTTCAGAGAAAAAGGCTATGGGAAGACCCTCTTGACTCAAAACAACCCCTATTGCTCTTTGACTAGCATCACACTCAACTGTAAATAACTGATTGAAATCAGGTAACCTAATGGTAGGTAACTCAGCTATCTTCTTTTTCAACAACTCAAATCCCTTTTGGGCCTCCTCTATCCACCTAAACTGACACTTGACTCCTCCTTTGATAGTATTGAGCACAGGAGCACACACATGACTAAAGTTTCTTACAAACTTCCTATAAAAGGATGCTAACCCATGAAAACTCCCAACATCATTGATATTCTTAGGTGTAGGCCAACTAAGGATTGCCTCAACCTTACTAGGATCCATTTTTAGACAACCTTGTGAAATGAAAAAACCAAGATATGCAAGTTCAGTCTTGAGAAACTCACACTTTTCAAGGTTGATTTTGAGTTGTGCCTTTTTTAGCTTCTTCAAGACCATCTCCACATCCTTGAGATGTTCTTCTTTGGACCTGCTAAAGATTGGAATGTCATCAAGATATAGAATCACAAATTTACCTATGAACTCAACCAAGACTTCATTCATGAGCCTTTGAAAGGTGCTAGGTGCATTGGTAAGGCCAAATGGCATGACCAACCACTCATAGAGGTTGGCATTGGTCCTAAAGGTTGTCTTCCATTCATCCCCTGGTTTGATTCTTATTTGATGATAACCTTATTTTAAATCCACCTTTGTGAAGTAGCTTGCACCCCCAAGATTGTCCAACAAGTCTTCTATCCTTGGCATAGGGAATTGGTACCTTATAGTGATCTTATTGATTGCTCTGGAATCTATACACATTCTCCATTTTCCCCCTATCTTGTGTGCTAAGATAGTAGGTACAACACATGGACTCAAACTCTTTTTGATTAATTCTTTGTCCAAGAGCTCCTGCACTTGTTTGGCAATTTCTTCATTTTGACTAGGTGTCATTTTGTAGGCAGCCTTATTAGGCGAACTTGCCCCTAGAATCAGATATATTTGGTGATTTACATCCCTCATTGGTGGCAAAGAATCAGGTATATCTTCTCCTATTACTTCTGCATATTGTTTGAGTAAACCCTTCACCTCTTGTGGCACTTCTTCCATTGGATCTGCCTTACCTTCTTCACTAGGTTTTAGCACAATAGCATACCCTTGATCTCCTTCTTGTTTCATCACCTTAAGAATTTCTTTTCCACTCATCATCATCACATTTGATCCCACTTTTTTTTCCTCTTTTGGATTAGGTAATGGATCCATTTGATACCTCTTACCATTCTTGATAATGATATAGCTATTATTTTCTCCATCATGTTGAGCCTTTACATCAAATTGCCATGGATGTCCCAACAGCAAATGGCAAGCATCCATAGGAAATATATCACATAAAATCTTGTCCTTATACTCACCAATCTCATAGTCTACCCATGCTTTCTCATTAACTAAGACATGTTGGCCTCGGTTGAGCCATGACACCTTGTAGGGAGTGAGATGTGGTAGCCTCTTTAACTTGAGTTTATCTACCATTTCAGTTGAAACTATATTCTTAGTTGAACTTGAGTCTACAATCACTTTGCAAATCTTTCCTTGAGACTTACAAGTTGTTCTAAACAAACTCTTCCTTTGTGGTGGCTCTTGATCTTGAGGAATCTTCAACAAAGACCCTCTTAGCATTAAACTTTCACCATCTATCACTGGGCCTGCTTTGCTGAGAGGGGAAGACATACTTTGATTGTCTTCTTCCTGAACTAATTGTGTTCTTCTCTCACCCATGTATGAGTGTGAATAGTTGGTTTCTTTCTCTGGACACCTTCCCATTGTGTGGCCAACTTGATTACAATTGTAACATCTATGAGTGAAAACTAAATTTCCTCTTCCTAAGCTTCCAAATCTGCCCCTAGAATTGTTTCTTCCTCTGAAGGATCCTCTAAATGGACCCCTTGAAGATTCTCCACCACCTTCTTGCCTTGAATTTTCTTCATTCCTTGATGTTTGTTGTCCTCTATTAAAAGTGCCCCTTCCTCTAAAGGATCTGCCACCTCTAAACTTTTGATTTTGTTCAATCCTCCTCTTGATTTTGTCTTCTGCCCTTAATGCTAACTGAAAACAGTTATGAACAGTATCAGGAGTAAGGATACTGATTTCATCTTGTATATTTTGTCTCAATCCATTCATGTATCTAGCCAATTTCTCCACCTCATCCTCATGCTTCTTAGCTCTGAGGCTTAGTTTATGGAATTCCTCTGTGTAAGCATTGACATCTAGCTCCCTTTGTTTTAGATTTTGCAGTTTCTTATGAATTTGAACTTCATAATCTCTCGGAAGGAATTGTGCCTTAAGTCTGATCTTCATATGCTCCTATGAAGTGATCTTCTTTTTACCTTCTTGTATCCTTTCTTCTTGCATAATATTGCACCAAACCAATGTTGATCCTCTCATTCTTGATTTGGCCACATTAACTCTTTTCTCTTCTACTACCTCTTTGTAATCAAAGTGACTATTGAGAGCTTCTATCCAATCTATAAACTCTTCTCCATTGAAGTTTCCTCCATATGTGGGTAATCCATCCACATAGTCCTTAGAAATGGATTTGACTGCATCTAGGAATAACTTTTGGTCTTGAGGCATAGCTACTGCTGCTGGGTCCTCTCCATCTTCCACTTATTCATTAGTCCCATCACCCCATTCAGTCTTAACCTTTCCCTTCTCCTTCTTTGCCTCTCTAGTTCCTCTGCTTCTTTCTGTATCCTTCAATCCTTCTATCATCTCTGCCACCATTTGTCGGATGGCTTCTGGAGTCATTGCCTTTGGAGGCATTGAACTTGCTTCCAACTCTTCACAACCTGACATACACCAAATCTTTCAAAGAATGGTTCTGATACCACTCTAATGCAGAGGTCTCGTGCCTAGCTCTCCAATTCACCCTTACTCACCCCAACTCCTCAACTCACCCTTCTACTCAAGATCCTCCAAGGTAACTTGTTAGGGTAAACTCCTTAGACCTCCAAGGCCTAAACTCTGTTGGCTTGCCTTCTAGGTATATCCTCTTGAGGTTTCTTGTTGGTTTTGACCCAAATCTCTGATTTTGAGATGGTCTCCTACTAGTTTCCCAAAACTCCAGCTAGGCTCCAAAGACCTCCGCCAAGGATCTTCACTCTAACCATGTTTAAAGTTTGTGGTTATGTTTTGCAAGTATTTTCAAGGTAATTTTATTCATTATAAAGGTCTGCACCTTCCTCCCAAGCCCTAGGCTTTCAACTTGCTTCTAGTGGTTGCTATTAGGCGTAAATGACTACGCCTTTTGGGACTGGTTTTTGGTCTTTTCCCCCAAAATTTCCTAACAACACCTAGATATTTTTACATATTCAAATACCCATTTGGAATTTAAACAAGATCACAAATTTTCCCATCTAGGTTTGCTGTACAACCAGGGTAACTCAAAATGAGCTATTTTTAAGGGGTTTAGGGCTTCCAGGCAGTTTTGGAAGATATGCTCAAAACTCTTCACCACTCAAAATCTAGAACTAGAAAAATATTGGATACTTTTGGTAAACCCATAGAAATTTCCAAAACACTAAGGTTTTCTAAGGTATCATTTCTCTGTGGCTCTAAAAATGAGCAATCTCTGCTGCCCCCACACACTAGCTACAAGCTTGTGTGTTGTTCATCTCACCCATTCTCCTCCTTGTGGCCTGTAAAAACACAAAACACCTACTCTAAAACTATTTACAGAGCCTACCCAAGCAATCTAATTTATTGCAACTTGTGTCATTCATGGATGCTCAGGTAAGATGCATTTTACAATCAAAACCCCAAATTTCAAGGGTTTGTGAGCAACAAAAACAGTGATAACTTTTGATTCAAAGCACTTAATGCCTTCAGATTATACTTGTTGGAAAGGTAAAAAAAATTTCTAACTTCTTATTCTACTATGAGCACCATACCAGACCATATAGATCATACAAAATCAAAAATTCAAAGCACAAACAGTCCAAATGAGAGAAAAAGCATAGGAAACCCTTGGAAAATGAATTGAATGCAAACCAAAAGTTGATTAACCTCATATTGGAGATTTTTAGAAGGTTTTATACACAATTTCAATTTGGTTCCAACCAACTTCCAATGCCATTTCCTTCATGGACAACTTTTGCCTAAAAATGCAAAAGTTGTCATGACAATTTTGACAGCTTTTACCTATGAGTGCAAAAACACACTCCAAGGCTCTCAAGGCCTTCAAAATCACTCAAATGGCATCCTAAAATGGATTTAAACCATTTCAAAATATTCTAGCAAGTTCCCAAGCATCCACTTCGTACAAACCAAAAATTGACATTTTGACAATATTTCAGGATAATGACAATTTTGGATCCTAAGCACAACAAAAGTGTGGACAACCAAACTATGGCTTCAAAAAGCATCATAGGATTTCTTCCACCTTATTGAAAAATAAAATAACCTAAAATGACACAAAAATTCTAAAATGCAAGAAAAGACAACTTTGAGCTAGGTGCTCTGCACCACCTATGTACACACTTCCCTAAGTGTCTCATATGCAAACTACGATGAGATGCATTATCCTAAGTTAAATTAAGTAAAGTGTAATTATATCCTATAAGAATAAATAATTACACCAATATAATGTTAGGACCCAGGAAGGACAACTGAGATGGGGGGGTGAATCAGTTGTGAACCAGTTGTCAATAAATTATAAACCAAATGCAAATTATTCCAACTTAAACTTAGTGTCGATAAACCAAACTTAAGTGCCGGAAAAACATATTAATAGTTATAGCAGTATCGGTCTAACTTAATGCATGAAACTAAAAGAGAAACAACATCCACAACACATGACATGGAGATTTTGATGTGGAAACCCGGTAAGGGGAAAAACCATGGTGAGAAACCTTACCCACAATCAAATGATACTACTGTAGATAGTAAGTGTATACAAATGGGATCTACACATGCAGAAAGGCCAACCACCTAGAGCTCACTTCTCAGTCGTAAAATAGGAGTCACACTGACTACACAATTGGATGATTAAATCCAATGATAATGTATTGCTCAAATTAGTACTAGTTTAACCTCTAAATATGAGTGTCAAACACCTTCATAACCTTCCTTCAACCTTCAAATAATGTATGTGTGATTCACACAAGGATCTGCTTATTTTCACTCTTCAATATTTGAACACACTCATACCATATCCCATATCTCGATCTTCAATAAGATCTTACAATCATTTTTACAAAACCTAAGACCAAATCTATAGGTCGGCTCACTAAAGATATTAAAATTAAATCAATTACAAATAAGTCTTGATGCGATACAACATGTCGGCTCAATACATTTACCACATTATCCAATCAATAAACCATTTCCATAACGTGTCATGTTGATCTGGAATACTGGTCCATAACCTAGACCTATTTGTTGGTAAAAGCAAATCTGTCAACCCGATTAGACCAATAAGAAAAACACCAAGTCCAAACTTTCAATCCATGTCTTCGACATAACCAAATGATCTCCAAGTTATCATCATTGTCGATGAACCATATAATGTGTTGGTGAACATATACTGATGACTGTGCATAAGTCACTAACCATGCTGGTGAACCAATATGATGGATCAACAACATACCAATATAACCATAGTACCAAATCAACAATGTAGAACTCCAAGAAGATAAGTGTTGACATCAATGACAAAATCAATGCAACACATGACAAAATCATCCATAATACCAACAATCTCCCCCTTTGGAATTGATGGGACCACTAGATGGAAAAACATCTAAGTGCCAAAAATAGAATGCCAAAAACCAATAAACCAACAATCTCTCAAAGATAGGTCAATATAAAGTTTTGTAATAGAAACAGAAACCAAAACCAAAATACATCTCTCCAAAGAGTATATTACTCCCCCAAGGAATAATGTTTTTCCATAGATATCTCTCCCCCTTTGACATCAAATGCCAAAGCAGTTAAGAAACAAAACATAACATTCATCCAACTAATCCCCCAAAGAAGTAGCTCTCCTCCATCAAAGCCGGAAAAAGATTTTTTTGTTAGTCCCTATCGATTTGATGCCAATCTTCATTATTCAAGTCTCTATCAGTAAGGAAATTACCCCAAGCTGCTCTCTAAGATATTCAAATGTTTCTTTAGGCAAAGGCTTTGTAAAGATATCTACAATTTTCTCTTTAGTATTCACATAAATCAATCTCACTTCATTTGCTTCAACATTCTCTTTTAGAAAATTGTACTTAATAGAAACATGCTTTGTCTTAGAGTGAAATACCGGATTCTTTGATATATCAATTGCTACTGAATTATCACAATAGATAATTATTGGTTCTTTCCATTTTACCTTTATATCCTTCAACATTTTCTTGATCCATAATACCTGAGTACAATTAGTTGCTGCTGCAACATATTGTAATTTTGTTGTTGATAATGATGTACAAGCTTGCTTCTTACTTATCCATGAAATCAATCTTCTACCCAAAAAGAATGCACTAATAGTGGTACTCTTTTAGTCATCTACATCTCCTACCCAATTTGCATCAGTGTATGTACATAAACCAAAAATTTTATCTTTAGGATACCATAAACCAAGATTTGTTGTGCCTTTTAGGTACTGCAAAATCCTTTTTATTGTTGATTCATGATTTTCTTTAGGATTGCTTTGAAATCTTGAAACAATACATACTGCATTCATTATATCAGGTGTTGTTTGTGTCAAATACAGTAAACCTCCAATCATAGATTTGTATCTTGTCGAATTAATAGTAGTTGAATCATCCTTCAATGTCAATTTATTAGTTGTAGTTATAGGAGTGCTTACCGGTTTGGAATTTTCCATACCAAATTTATTAACAAGTTCCTTCAAGTACTTTCTTTGACATATGAATATACCTTTATCTATTTGTGAAATCTGCAAACCTAGAAAAAAATTTATCACTCCAATCATAGACAGTTCAAATTCTTCCTGCATCTTGTTAGCAAAGACTTTACATAATCCATCTTCACCTCCAAAAATGATATCATCTACAAATAGTTCAATAATCAAAATATCATCATTGGTAACTTTGTAATACAAATTGTTGTCAGCATTACCTTTTGTGTAACCAAGCTTCAAAAGATATTTATCCAATCTAGCATACCAATCTCTGGGAGCTTGCTTTAATCCATATAAAGCTTTCCTTAACCTGTGAACCATATCCTTATTATATGTCAAATAAAATCCATCTAGTTGTTCAATGTAAACTTCCTCCTCAAGATCTCCATTCAAAAATGCACATTTTACATCCATTTGATAAACTTTATAGTTCTTATAAGCTACAAATGTAAGAAATAGTCTAACTACCTCAATTCTGGCTACTGGTGCAAAGGTTTCATTATAATCAATTCCTTCTTTTTGTGAGTAACCTTTACAAACTAATCTTTCTTTGTTCCTAATTACTTCTCCATCTTCATTAATTTTATTCCTATATACCCATTTAGTTTCAATTACATTTTTGTCTTTAGGCTGGGGAACCAATGTCCAAGTATTGTTCTTTTCAGTTTGTTCTAATTCTTATTCCATTTATTTTATCCAATTTTCATCCTGACATGCTTCAATAACAAATCCTGGTTCAACTTGAGAAATTAAACATACCTCTTCATTTGCTAATCTTCCTCTAGTCATAACACCTTGATTCTTGTTTCCAATTATCTGATTCTCTGAATGATCCAATCTTACATACCTAGGTTTGTTCTGATTAACATTCACAAATTGTTGTTGTTGTTCAGTCACAGTTGAGTTTTCTGATGATGTCGGTGTGACTGGGTCTTCACTTTGTACCGGTGCAATCTGTGTCGGTTGATCTATGATCATTTCAACTGTCGGTTCTACAGATCTAAAATCTCCTCTAAAATGTTCATCTATCTTCACATTAGTACTCTCAATTAATTTTTGTAACCTTTTATTATAACATCTATATGCCTTACTTCTAGAAAAATAACCAAGAAATATTCCTTCATCACTTCTAGGATCAAACTTTCCAATATACTCATCTCTTCTAATATAACATTTTCTTCCAAATATTCTGAAGTACTTAAGAGTAGGAATATGACCAAACCATAGTTCATAAGGGGTCTTACCAGTTTCACTTTTGATATGAACTCTATTAAAAGTATAAACTGTTGTATTCACTGCTTCTCTCCAGTACACATGAGGTAGATTTGCTTCCATCAACATGGTTCTTGTTGCATCCAGAATAGTTATGTTCTTCGTTTCCACAACTCCATTCTCCTAGGGTGTATGGGGTACTGATAGTTGTCTTTTGATACCATTCACTTCACAGAATGCATTAAATTCTCTAGATGTAAATTCTCATCCTTGATCTAATCTCAAACATTTGATTTTCTTGCCGGTTTCATTCTCTACCATTGCCTTGAATATCTTGAATCTTCCAAAAGCTTTTGATTTCTCCCTGATAAAAGTAACCAAACACATTCTAGAATAATCATCGATTATTAGCATAAAGTATCCATCAGATTGTAGACTTCTTGTTCTTGTTGGACCACATAAATTAGTATGAATTAAATCAAGAATATTATTGGATTTCTCAGTAATGCTCTTAAATGTTGTTCTAACTTGCTTTCCCATTTGACATTCCTTACATACCGGATTATGAGGTTTCACAATCTTAGGTAAATCCCTTATTGCCTTAGTTGAACTGATCTTTACAATGCAATCAAAATTCACGTGATAGAGTCATTTATGCCATAACCAACTTTCATGAATGTGTGCAATTAAACATGTCTTATCACTGGTATTCAAGTGAAAGATATTACTTTTAGTCTGATTACCGGTTTCAATCTCCAATCCAGTTATGTTTATGATTTTGCATTTTCCATTCTTGAATTGTAATTGAAATCCTTTTTCTACTAACTGACCAACACTCAAAATATTATGCTTTAAACCTTCTACATAATAAACATTCTCAGTATTATGCTTACCATCCAAAGATATAGTGCCTCTTCCTTTGATTAAACAAGCTTTATCATCTCCAAATCTTACTAGACCTGCATGAATTTCCTGAAAAGATAAGAATTTTCTTTTATCACCAGTCATATGATGCAAGCACCCACTATCTATAATTCATTCATCCTTTTCTTCAATTTTTGTTGCCAGAGCCTGCTCTATTGGTTTGACATTAGGTGTCGGTTGATCTTCTTTTATTGCAACAAAAGCCCATCCACTATATGCTGGATCCTCATTTGAATCATATGTAACACCTTCATCTGCATAGTACCCTAACTTATCTCTATTTTCCTTGAATTTATATCTCTGATATTTAGGGTTAGGCTTATATGATCTTTTTGCTTCCTCCCTTAATCTTGCATGTCTATCAGGACACCTAGAAGCCATATGACCAACTTTAGTGCAATTAAAACATTTGAAAGGTGCTTTACCTTCATACTTACTTCCTGATGGACCTTTAGGCCTCTTCCTTGCAAATAGTGCTTCAAGTTCTTCTTTTTCTCTTCTCATATCTTCAAGTTCTTTTGCATAAAGTGTTTTCCAATTAGTTTCGTCAGATGATGATGATACTAATAATGATGATGATGCTTTGAAAGCTAACTCAGTCTTGATAGTAGAAACATGACCAAATTCCTCAAGCTCAAATGCTGAAATTTTTCCAACCAAAGTATCTATAGAAACTGAAGTATTAGGCATTGTTCTCATTTCATTTATAGCAGTCACTTTCATTTTGTGATTCAGTGGCAATGCTCTTAAAACTTTAGACACAATTTTATCTTCACTTAAGGATCCTCCACAACATTGTATTCCTAAAACAATTTCATTAACTCTTTCCATAAATGCAAAAATTCTTTCATCTTCTTCCATTTTTAAATTTTCATACCTGACCCGGTAACATTCCAATTTTGCAATTTTGACACTGGTATCTCCTTCATTAAGTGTTTCAAGTTTATCCCAAATAGCTTTAGTAGTAAATTAGTATGATAATCTCATGATTTGTTGATTTGATAATATGCTCAGAAGTGCTTCTCTTGCTTTGCAATCATTCTCCAAGTCCTTAGCCAAGGTTGGTAGATGAGGTTGATTTGCAGTAGGACCAACATAACAATTTATAATAACATCCCATATATCTCTTCCAATGTAGTTTAGGTGCATTTCCATTATGATCTTCCATATACCATAGTTAGTTCCATCAAGCTTCGGATTGTCCTTCCTGAAAATATTTGTTGCCATAGGATCTCCTTAAGTTGTTAGGCTTCTGCAAAAACAGGACTTAGCTCTGATACAAATTGTTAGGACCCAGGAAGGACAACTGAGAGGGAGGGTGAATCAATTGTGAACCAGTTGTCATTAAATTATAAACCAAATGAAAATTATTCCAACTTAAACTTAGTGCTAGTAAACCAAACTTAAGTGTCGGTAAAATAGATTAACAGTTATAGCAGTATTGGTGTAACAATGCATGAAACAGAAAGAGAAACAAAATCCACAACAATTGACACAGAGATTTTGACGTGGAAATCGAGTAAGGGGAAAAATAATGGTGGGAAACCTTACCCATAATCAGATGATACTACTGTAGATAGTAAGTGCATACAAATGGGGTCTGCACATGCAGAAAGGCCAACTGCCTAGAGCTCACTACTCAATCACAAAATAGGAGTCACATTGACTACACAATTGGATGGTTAAATCCAATGATAATGTACTGCTCAAAATAGCATCTACAATGTTGGATTCAGTACTGGTTTAAGCTCTGAACATGAGTGTCAAAAACCTTCATAACTTCCTTCAACCTTCAAATAATTTCTGTGTGATTCTCATAAGGATCTGCTTATTTTCGCTCTTCAATATTCAAACATACTCATACCATATCCCATATCCCGATCTTCAATAAGATCTTACAATCATTTATAAAAAACCTAAGACCAAATGTATAGGTCAGATCACTAAATATATTACAACTAAATCAATTACAAATAATTCTTTATGTGATACAATATGTCGACTCAATACATTTACCACATTATCCAATCAATAAACCATTTCCAAAACATGTGCTAATCTGGAATACCAGTCCATAACCTAGACCTATCTGCTGATAAAAGCAAATATGTCAACCCAATTAGACCAATAAAAAAAATACCAAATCCAAACTTCCAATCCATGTCTTTGACATAACCAGATGATCCCCAAGTTATCATTGTTGTCAGTGAACCATTTAACCTGCTGGTGAACATATACCAATGACTGTGCATAAGTCACTAACCATGTTGGTGAACCAATATGTCATTTCAATAACATACCAATATAACCATAGCACCAAATCAACAATGTAGACCTCCAAGAAGATAAGAGTTGACATCAATGACAAAATCAATGCAACACATGACAAAGTCATCAATAATACCAACACATAAGCATGTAAAATCCATCAAGCATATCACATTTATTCTTCTGACTTTGTAGCATTTCATCCAGCTTAGCTAAATTGACATTAAATTTTTATTTGTATTCATTAGTAGTGGTAAGTTCATCTCTCAGAATTATGATCTGTCTTTCAAGATATTGCTCATTATTTTTGGATTGCATCAATTCAAGCTTTAGCGGGTCATTTTCATGATTTACTCTACAACACTCATCAGATCTCTCCTTTCGTGACCTATTCAAGATTTCATCATTATTCTTTTGGTCTTCAATCTCCTTTGTCAATTTCATCACAATGGCTTCCATCTCATTCTTCTGAAGTGCATTAACTCTAGCAAGTTTATCACATTCTTCTACCTTTTTTTTCAGGACTTCTTCATCATTGTTTTGACTTTCCTTCACCCGAAGTTGATCAACAAACTATTTTCTATTTTCCTTGGACTTATTTGGTTGCTCCTTCAATGTCTAAATGAAATTTTTAGCATCCTTCAGATTTGTTTTAAATTCCTAAACTTTGTCTTTGCACTAATCAAGATCATCTAGTGCAACAAGCATTTGTTGTCTCAGACCACTGGAATCCATTATGACACCTTCCCAGATCTCCCTCAAGTTGTTAGGCTCCTTTCGAGGAACTAGGCTCTGATACCAATTGTTGGAATCAAGGGAACACTGAGAGGGGGGCAGGGGTGAGTCGGTGTTCAACAAATTTAACTTTAAAAGCCTGATCATACAAACAGTTTACGCAAATGAAGAAAAGTAAGTGCAGAAATACAAAGACAAGATCATCAACACCATAATACCAAGATTTTTACATGGAAACCCGGTTAAGGAAAAAACTACTATGGGATTGAGACCCACAATATTATAATACTGTGAACAGGAGTATAATAATATTACAAAGGGGAATGCACATGCATTCAAGCACACTACCTAGAGCTCATTGCTCAATTACAAAGAGAGGGCTACAACTCCTAGAGGACTCACTGTCCTACAAAAGATTACAAATGATAACTGATTGAATGAACTGATGAATATCATCTATAAATGCCAAAATGCAAATCTGGTTAAGCACAAATAGTCTTATGTCACTATTCTAGCTCTCTGATCTGTTACATACTAGAGCACAAATGACTCAACCACACAAGTGATATTGCACACAATCGCTCATACATGCTTCCTACATCACCATCATTCCAAATGATCATATCAATCTGATTAATATATCCCCATCAACAAATTAGATCAATTCCATGTTTGCCTAAAAACTGCATAACATGCAACATGAAACATGTAACCCAAGTTGACTTAAATCAATCCAAAAACAACTAAGCAAACCAAAACAAGATATCCACATGCTTCCCATATGTCATCTCATCAACCTTGAACACACAAATAACCATCAAAATTACTCCGCACAATTGAAGCAGTCACCAGTGAGAAGAGACCTCAAAGAGATCAATTCGGAGCAATCAACAAGAGTAAACAAAATGGAAACACAAAGATATGATGGAGGCAATGCAGAATAGGTTGATTTATTATATGAAATTAGATTACATCCAACTAGTAACAACTGGGTTACAACATACTGGCTCATAGGCCTGGTATAATAGGTCACCACTGGGACCTTAAATCTTATGATCTAACTTCTACGCATAGTCTAGCTACTTGATTCTTTGATTTATTGATTCTAATGCATAATTACAAATATATATATCTTTCCAAATTATCCAGTCAGCCCAAAAGGGATCAAAACCCAAAGAACAAGACTTAACACATGCAAAATAAACAAGATCATCCTCCACCAAGAGATTCCTCCAAAAAATCCAACGGGTGAAACGTAGATCACAGGAAAAGGTCGGCCACACACCAAGGAACATTGGAATCAATGCCCAAGACTCTGCAAGCTTCCAAATGAGCTCTAGTAGATCACTAGAATAGGTCTCAAGCAACTAGTAAAGGAACAACTGGTAAGAAAAAACTATCATGGAAATAGGTAGTGATATCTTGTTAGAAAATGATCCAAGTGCAATGCAGTCTGGAAGCAAGAAAGGTGATCAAGTCTTCAAATAGAATCCAACTCCACAGGATCTGGTGAGCCAAAATTAGGACACATAAAAAGGAAAACTGAAATTGCAAACTAAAAAACAAATAGAAAGGAAAATGGTTTTGGTTGATGCAAGATTGTTGTGAACCGAGGATGGTCTTTTATTAGACATCTGGGGTTATTGAAAAAGTGAGCCTCTTACTTTGTCAGGGTTAGAGGGAAACCAAGGTGGTCTACCTCTTCTTGAGAAATTGAAGACGAATCTTTAACTGGTATGTCCTTCCACATCAAAAGATATTCCTTATAATCACTGCTCTGGGTACTACGCCCAATTCTACTATCCAAAATCTCTTCAATCTGATCTGGTTCCTTCCAGGGTAACTATTTCTCCAAGTCTGCAACACTATTCTCACTAAATTCTGGTCCATGGTACTCATGAAGATCTACAATGTTGAATATAGGTGAAATAATCTGACTATCCAGTAACTCCACTTCATATGCATTTCCAAAACTGAACTTCTTCAAAATCCTGCAAGGTCCAAGCTTCTTCATCTGCAACTTATTATAAGTTCCAATGGGGAATCTCTCTTTTCTTAAATATACTATCACTTCATCACCAACTTCAAATTCCTTGTGTCTCCTCTTCCCATCTACCTTCTCCTTATACTTGTTGTTCATGTCTTCCAAGTGTTGCTTAACTTGAATATGCAATGTTGCCATGTAATCGGCAAAGTCTTCTGCTTCTTAACTTCTCTGGTCTTTACTGCTAATGTCTCTCAATTATGATATCACTCTAGGATGCACTCTGGTAACAATCTCAAAAGGTGTTCTTCTAGTACATATATTCACTGAATTATTATAGGCAAACTATGTTTGTGCAAGGATTAAATCCCAACTTCTGGTTTTATCTCCCACTAAACATCTCAACAAATTTCCCAGACTCTGATTAACAAATTATGTCTGTCAACTAGTCTGTGGATGAAATGTAGAACTAAACTTCAAATATATCTTCATCTTCTTCCGAAGTGTTCTCCAAAAATAGCCAACAAACTTAGTATTTGTGTCTAAAACTATGCTCTTAGATAATCCATGCAATCTCACTACTTCCTTGAAAAATAGGTCTGCTACATGCAATGCATCTGATGTCTTCTTACAACATATGAAATGAACGATCTTCAAGAATCTATCCACTACCACAAATATAGAATCATTCCCTCTTGGTAACTTAGGAAATCCAAGTACAAAATCCATGCTTATATCCTCCCAAGGTCTTACTGGTACTGTCAAAGGTTTATACAATTTGACATTTTGACTACTACCTTTTGCAACTTGACAAACTCTACAAATCTACACATATCTCTTAACATCCTTATGAATCTAGAGCCAAAAGTACTTATCAGTCAGCAATGCTACTATTTTGTCAATGCCAAAATGTCCAGCTAAACCCCCACTATGTTTCTCCTTTATCAGATTCTCCCTCGTAGAGCTCTTAGGTATGCACAACTAAACTCCTCTTAATAACATCCCATCCTGAATGAAGTAATCCAACCATTTGCTCTTGTCTACCATAACCAGTTCTCTACATGCTTTCCAAGGTTCTACAAAATTTGGGTCTTCATCATACAAGGTCTTCAAATCTTTAAATCCCAATACTATCACTCTCATCTTTGTTAGCAAATTTCTTCTCCTACTCAATGCATCAGCAACTTTGTTAGATTTCCCACTTCTATTCTTCAACACAAAGGTGTAACTCTACAATAATTCTACCCATCTCATATGTCTCTGATTCAACTTACTCTAACTATTCAATTATTGTAAAGCTTGATGATTTGTATACAACACAAACTCCTTAGGCAATAAGTAATGTCTCCATTTCTTCAAGGCTTAAACTATGGCATAAAATTCTTGATCATACACTAAATATCACCTCTGGGCATCATTCAATTTCTCACTGAAATAGGCTACTGCTCTTCCTTCTTGACTCAAGATTGCTCCTATTATTGTTCCACTTTCATCACAATCCACTTGAAATACTTTATTGAAATCCAGTAAAGCTAACACAGGTTGCTCAGTCACTTTCTACTTCAACAGTTCAAAACTTTTGTTTGCTCTGATGGTCCACTTGAATTCCTTCTGATCTCCTCTTATGATCTCAATCATAGGGTTACAAACTGAACTAAAATTTTTGATAAACTTTCGGTAAAAACTAGCCAATCCATGAAATGATATTACCTCTCCAATGCTTTCTAGTGTAGGCCATTCAGAAATTGCTTTCACTTTCTCAAGGTCTATCTTCAAACCATCCTCAGATATCACAAATCCCAAATAGACTAACTCATCCTTCATAAAAGTACACTTCTTGATATTTATCAGCAACTTATTTTCTCTCAATCTCTGCAAAACTTGTCTTAACTTCAACAAATGCTCCTCTTTCGTTTTACTAAAAATTAGAATGTCATCCAAATACAAAATAACAACTACCCAAGAATTTCTTCAATGCCTCATTCATCATCCTCATGAAAGTACTTGGTGCATTAGTCAATCCAAAAGGCATCACCAACCATTCATACAGTCATTCATTTGTCTCAAATGTTGTCTTCCACTCATCACCTTCTTTGATCCTGATCTGATGATATCCACTCTTCAAATCTATCTTTGTAAGTATATTTCTCTAATCAAATAGTCCATTATGTCATCTATCCTAGGAAAAGGAAACCGGTATTTCACTGTGATCTTGTTTATTGCTCTTGAATTTGTACACATCCTCCATTCTCCATTCTTCTTAGGTGCTAATATTGTTGGTACTACACAAGGGCTCAGTCTCTTCCTGATCAAATCTTTCTTCAATAGCACTTGTACATGTCTATTCAATTCTTCATTCTCTATGAGTATCAACTAGTATGCAACTTTGTTAGGCAAACTAGCTTCAAGAACCAAGTCCATGCAATTACTAATACTTCTCATAGGTGGCAATCTATCAGGTACATTATCTAAAATGATGTCCTCATATTTAGTCAACAAATGTTTTTTTACTTTTGGGTGTTCTCCTTCTAGTTTCGGTCTCTCAATCTTCTTAGGAATTAAGGAAAAACACTCATTCTCATGTCTCAGTCCATCCATGAATTTCCTTCCATCTACTAAATAGATTCTAGTATTCGTATAGACTTGATTCTTCAAAGATTCCTCCAAAGGAAACAAGGTTTTCTTCATCCCATTGGCCATAATACTGTATGTATTCTTCCTCCCATCATGTACTGTCTATCTATCAAACTGCCAAGGTCTACCCAATAAAAGATGACAAATATCCATAGGCATAATATCACACAACACTTCATCGTGATAGTTACTAATTTTCAATTTTACCAAACATTGTTTACTTACTAACAACTTATGTTCATCTTGAGTCCATGCTATCTAATAAGGCTTAGGGTGTTTCAATCTCTCCAATTTCAACTTATTCACCATCTCTTCTGAAACAAGATTATCTGAACTACCACTATCAATAACAACTTTACAACACTTACTAGATACCTTACATCTAGTCTTGAACAGATTCTTTCTTTGCAAGGGCTCTTCATCTCCTCTGATATGACACAAAGCTCTCCTCATCAGCATATTTGGGTTTATTGTCTGATCTGGTGGATTTTTCTTCCATCATTTCTGATCTTTTGATAGTTTCTATCTTCTTACACTTGAATGCACGATGTCCTTCTCCTCCACACTTAAAGCAAGTTCCTCTGAATGTCCTCTTGTCTTGTCTTCAAAAATTCTCATTCCGGCAACCATCTGATTCTCTCCTCTCGTAGAAATTTCTATCATCCTTCCAGTATGAATTACCTTCTTTGCTCAATTTCTTTTCCTTTCTCTGATCTATACTGGTTCCTCTTCCTCTAGTATATCCTCTTCCTCCTTGAAATCTTCCTGCGGTAAACCTTCCACCTCTACCTCTTTGTCTCTGCTCATGTCTTTTGTTTAACTTCTCTTATGCCTTCAGGGCATACTGGTAAGCCTCTTCAACACTTTCCAATTTGATCATACTCAATTCATCTTGTATAGACATCCACAATCCACTCAAATATCTTGTGACTTGTTCAAATTCATCATCAACATGTCTAGATCTGATGTTCAACCTATAAAATGTTTTAGTGTACTCCTTCACACTAGATTGCTTCTGTCTCAAATTTTGTAACTTCTAGAACAAATCCACTCGATATTTCATCAGTACAAACTTTGATTTCAACTTAGCAATCCTTTGATCTCATGTCTTAATCTTCTCTTTACCTCTTCTTTTTCTATCAACTTCTAAATGCTCCCACCAAAGAGATGCATGACCTTTCAACTAGGTACAGGCATATTTCACTTTCCTCTCTTCTGCAGTGTTTTCAAAATTGAAATACTTCTCCATCTCCAAGAGCCAATCCATCACTTCATCTGAATCTAACTTGCCATCATATTCTGGTGGGGTAAAATGAGGTTTAGTATTTGTCCTACTCAAAACCCTCAAAAACCTTTCCACATCCAAATCAACCACCGATAGGTTTGCTTGTTCTATCGGGGCTTCTTCTCCTTCATCTTCACTTACATCTTAAATGTGTCGACCTCTCCTTTAGGTTGTCTCCATGACTTCTAAATGGGTTGCTATTTCTCACAACATTGCCATCATAGTAGGGTCTACATTCCCACATGCTCCACCATTCCTAGTTCCTCTTTGCACCATCATGCATGCTAGTCCTCTATAGCTGTAGGTTAGATCTACAATCTGCCACCCTACAACAAAATTTTAGGACACGTAAATTTTGAAACGAAACTTCGCTCTAATACCACTTGAAGCAGTCATCTGTGAGGAAGGACCTCCAAGAGATCAATCTGGACCGATCAACAAGAGTAAACATAATGGAAACAAAAAGATATGATGGAGGCAATGCAAAACAAATTGATTTATTGCATAAAATTCGATTACATCCAACTGATAACAACTAAGTTACAACATACTGGCTCATAGGCTTGGTAGAATAGGTCACCACCAGGACCTTGAATCTTATGATCTAACTTCTATGCATAGTCTAGCTACTTGATTCTCTAATTTATTGATTCTAATGTGTAATTACAAATATATATATATATATATATATATATATATATATCAATCCAAAAGATCCAGTCGGCCCAAAAGGGATCAAAACCCAAAGAACAAGACCTAACATGCAAAGTTAACAACCTCCACCAAGATATACCTCTAAAAAAATCTAAAGGATGGAACGTAGATCGTGGGAAAAGGTCTGCCACATGCCAAGTAACATCGAAATCAACTCCCAAGGTTCTGCAAGCTTTGGAATGAGTTCTGGTAGATCAGCAAAATTGGTCTCAGGCAACCGGTAACAAGAAACTATCATGGAAACCGGTAGCAATATCTTGTCAGAAAATGATCCAAGTGTGATGCGGTCTGGAAGAAAGAAAGATGATCAAGTCTTCAAGTAGAATCCAACTCCACAAGATCTAGTGAGCCAAATCTAGGACACACAGAAAGGAAAAATGAAACTACAAACAGAAAGGAAAATGATTTTTGTTGATGCAAGATTGTTGTGAACTGGGGATGCTCCTGCATCAATAATCCACACAACAAATCTTTACATGCTACTACACCAAAACATTTTTATACCAGAAAAACCATTTACCGAATCTTCTAACAAACACCAATCTTAACACCAAAGGCCAAAAACCTAGAATAAGGTAAATTGAATATATCCACAATACATCTCCCAGATCCGCAAAGAAAAATACTCAACCAAAATAATCCACTAATCACTAAATTACACACTCTGTCGGATACATTGTTCTTCTTACAAGACCTCACTGAACTTCAATCAATCTTCTAAAATGAAGGAATCATGAACTGTGGATCAAATATCTGGCTCGAGTTGCCAGTTGCCATCAATGACAACATCTGATCACCAATGCAGTGTCACTAACCAACAATATCCCCCTTTGGCATTGATGGCAACACTTAGTAAAAATGACTAAGTGTGAGTATCAAAACCAAAATCAAACTCTCAGACTTAAAGGAGTCAAAGAATCAAGAATCTCCCCCTAAGATCAACATTTTTCACTCATCTATTCTCCCCCTTTGACATCAATGACAAATGTAGAGTTCTAGAAAGAAAAAATTCTATTTACATGTGCACACACAGTCCTTATACATTCACAAAAATTTTGAAGATATCAGCATAAGAATTCTTCAATGAGTCCAAGTGACTGTCCTAACCTTTCTGCAAATTCTCCAATACAATTATAATCACTTTAAGGAAATAAGCTTGTGCCTTTGCTATCTTTACATCATTCATATCAACACTGGCCAGAGCATCTTGAGCATCTTTGAAGGCACTCTGCATAATGTCTAGCTTAGGAGTAATAATACTCCTAACTTTACTAACTCTCCCAATTATTTTCTAATGGTTCAAGCTTCTAATTTTTTCAGATAGAGATGTTACCTGATTCTCATGACTACTCAATGATGTTGTCAAGGAATCAACTGACTAAGATATGTGTTCAAGCTCATTCTCATGCACCTTAGACTTATGCTCAATATCTACAGTGAACTTGTTCAAGGATAGGCATGATCTGTACAAAGTTCCACCTGCGAACAATGCATCTTGCAAGCTCTTCACACATTCTCCTAATGTGGCTTTATCTTTGGCAATCATTCTTTTCAAATTTTGAAGACTTTTTGCATTAAATATATTTAGGACTTTTTCTTTAGTTGACCTTTCAAAAGACTCAAAATGTTTGTCAACAATATTAATCAAGCTTTTTAATTACCCTGATGGAGTATTTGAAGTATCCTTTTGAAACGAGGGCATCAACTTCTCAAAAACATCGGTTGCCAAGTTTAGCAACATATTACGCTTAGGATGGAACTTTAAAAGATTTCCCCCTGTATATAACATGAAGGTTATACGCAGTGTATGTCAATATAATCAGCAACTTTTTAGAACTAGTTTAGCCACAACCTTTTCTTATCCTGCAATCATGTCATACCTACACTACCTACTCGTGTGCATTAAATAAAAATAATAATGGCAACCTTGATGTTACAAAACCACCAATTCCTAATAGAAAGAGGTGATTGCAAATTCCATTGAAAGATTCAACACATCCACCATAGAAAGATGCAATGAGAGCCAATGATAACCCAACTACAAATTCTAATTACAAAAGGTAGTATCAAGGTACCTCCACCAATCTTTCTAGCAAGTCTTGAAAGAGTGGATTCTAATTTTGTGAATCATATTCAAAGGTAGAGTAGATAAAACTATGTTGAAAGTCTCACAATATGGTTGAGAGAGCCAAAACTAAGATTTCATGTCTTCCTAAGAATGAAGGCTCATGGTGTATCTATAGAAAAATTCTCAAGGAGTGTGAATGTGGTATTTATGAAAATGAAAAGCATGAATCTATGGCACCTGAGCAAGAGAAAGCCCTTAAATATGAATAAGTGAAGACCACAAAATATTGTGGTGGTTAAAATAAAAACCATCACAAAAGCCAAAATCGGCCCACTAGAGCCACAACTTAACTATCTCCTCAGAATGCACTATACCTTTGGCCATAAAGGTGCCCTCAATATGAACTTATTTCATAGCTAGAAGGGCCTGAAACCCAATCCCCTTCCAAGTAAGTTGATTGATAGAATAAATGCAATGCTTGAGAATAATTTTCCAAGCTTTAGTGCTAGAGATGGCATGAATAATCCTCTTAACTCAAAGGGTCATACCTTGTTGTTGAGTAGAGAGGAGCCCTATCCCTCCAGAATCATGAGGGAGGAAACAAAATTTCCAAGTTACTCTATGAAAACCCTTATAGTCTTCAACAGAGGCCCATAGAAAATCACCTAAGAGCTTTTCCAGCTTTAAGTATGAGGCTTTAGAAAGGGCCCAACATGAAGACTAATAAACATGAGTGGCCAAAAAAATCTTCGAGCAAACCTATAATTTCCTAGCCAAGGAGATGGGCTTGATGATGTAGTAGGACAAATTATTCTCAATTATAGAAAGGAGCTCATTCCAAAGCTCCACTTGAGACACTTGAAAATAAAAAGGTATGTCCAAAAATGAAAATATTTATCCATGATCAATGGACTTCCACCCATAATGAGAAAGCAAGGAAGGATTACTTGTAGCATTGAGTTTTATGTCATTGAATGGTAAAATCAGAAGGTAAAAAAAAGTTGTTAAGACATTGAAGGACCTCATTGAAATTATTTTCATCCTCAATCAACGTGAGGATGGAGTCATTTGCAAAATGGTAATTTACGATTTGGTGAGGTGACTCAAGCAGGGAAATCCCCCAAACACATGCTAGAAGTAATGGAATGGGTCAAAAGATACCCAAAACCTTTACCAGCCATAATATACAAAGGAGCTAGAGGACATCCTTTGTGAATATATTGATACGTTCCAAAACATTGAGATTGACAATCATTGATGGTAATGCAAGCAAAAACATCACCAAATAACATTCTAACAAATTGAATAAAATAGGAGCCAGAACCAAGAGCACCCAATGTAGCTTAAATAAAGGGTCACTAAATGAATTCATAGGCTTTGGAGAAATTAATTTTAAGGAAAAAGGCTCATTTCTTAGAGTGGCAAGCCCATTCCATACCTTCCCAAACAATAATAATGTTATCTAAGATGTACTGAGATTTGATAAAACCGGTTTTCTTTGGTTGCACAATTTGAGGGAGCATGTGGAAAAATTTTAGAGCCAAAGCTTTTGAAATGATCTTGTAGGAGACATTCAAAGAAGTTATCAAACTCCAATTATAGATACCCTTTGGATCTCCAATATTAGGTATGAACTTGATATTCCCTTTGTTAATTAATTTACCTAGAGATTGGTTATGAAAAGCCTCAAGGTAGAATTTTGGTCAATTCGGTTCAACACAAGGCCACAAGACTTTATAGAATTCATAGGGAAACCCATCACAACTAGGTGCTTTATCATCTATCATGGAACTAACAGCTTCTTTGAGATCCTCAAGAGTGAATAATTGCTCATAGAAAGCATACTAAGCCTTGAAGAGCTTAGTCAAGACAACATACAATAAATCTTGGAGAGCTTTATCTCTCTCAAGAGAAACCTCCTGAGTAGTGAAGACCTTCTCATAGTGGAAAAAAAATGCCTGAAGAATGTCTAGGAGCTCAAAGAGCACTAAATGGCCTTGTTTAATCCTTTAATTCCTCGAGAGGAATGGAAATCTTTCATAGCAAGGAAAAAATCCTTGGAAGCTCAATCCCCCACTTTCAGTTAGTGAAGTCTAGATTTGATTTAAGCTCCTCTAGTGGCATAGCTATCCACAACCTGCTTCTAGTGGTGAAGTTGTACCATCCTAGCTTGTAGATTGTGAGAGAAGGGATTGGAAAAAAGATCCTCCATGGCATGATGAATATCCAAGTTGGTAGCCTCATAAGATCATCAATGGAAGAGAGTAAGTTGATGGGCATAAATATAGAGGAATCATACTGCTAAGTAGGGTGACACTCCAAGTTCCAAGCTCATATATTGTGGGCCATCATGGGCTTATGACTCAGTAGACAACTATTAAAAAAAATTGAGTTTTGGAGGACCAAACCAGGGCCACTTGCTAGATAATTTTGAACTTGATGGAAAAGTGGTATGACAAGGTGAAATCAAAGAGAGGAATTGCCAATAGTGCTTGACAATATGAGAAGGTAAAAAAATATTGATTCGTTATCATGGAATGATCAATTCTTTTAAGAACTCTATCAGTACTCGCCTAGAAGTTACTCCATGTATGTGACATAACATGTTGTTATGACAAAAATAATTAGGATCATAAAGACCCAATTTATGGTACATGTAAAATCATCTCTCTCTCTCTCAAATAGTCTAACAAAAAGACCATAATCTCTTTTTATGAGATACCACTTCAAACATATTAATATCTTTGTACAATACCCAAGTGGCCGAGGGAATTCAATCTACAATCCATGACTAGAGAGTAGATCTCTTAATAGAATTATTAAGAGCATAAACATTAATTATCCCAAATGAATGCTTCACGATTGACATAAGGATCCACACAATCCATTGGGTAGGATCAGACCCATGATCAATCACACAAGATTTCCAATGTGATGCAAGGAAAGTGACAACACCTCCATGACTAGCTTTGTGAGAGGCAAAAAAGAGGCCCCTAGCCAAATAACCTTACAAAAAACAAAACGCATGAAATCAATATTTTAAACTTCTTGAAGACAAAAAACATCAATATTAGGATAATTTTGTTGATTATCATGCATGGAATACTTCCTAGCGAGGTCAGTAAGACCTCATTAATTCTATGATAGAAAATTCATGAATCAGCATCATGCATATCATCCCCATCATCAAGAGAGGAGAAATGATTATGTAAAAAATTAGTTAGTGGACTGGAAGGTAGGAATTATAGCATCGGAAATTGTCACTAGTCCAATTTACACCTCATGTTTGTGCTTCCACTTTAGCATGATCTATCCCCATCCCCTCTCTAGGTTTTATTTGTGTTTATTACCCCTTTGATGTCATGCACAACCTGTTGGCAGCAACAATGAGGAAAGAATGAGAGGGGGGTGAATCAGTCTTCACTGGATCTCCTAACTTAACTACAAAAATAAATCTGATAAACTACATCAATAGTAAAGATAAGCAAATTGATAACATAACACACAACACCAAGATTTTGATGTGGAGAATCTAGTTAAGGGAAAAACTACATTGGGAACCTACCCATAGCAAGATCAGACTCTAAAGTAGTATGTGAAATATTACAATGGGGAATGCATATGCATTTAGGCACACTGCCTAGAAATCACTACTCAAAATATAATGACCCAGAAAGCTACAACCCTCAAGGAAGTCTCACCAACTTACAGCAAGATTCGGACTACAATTCGAAAGAAATAAACTAAAAGAATAGCATCTTCAAATGCCTGATTATAGTTTCGGTTAAGAACAGTTGTCTTCTCAGTGACACCAATCTCTCCTCAATAAAAAAAACCAAAGGATAAATCACTTGTTCACACATACACCACTCTCTTATAATGCAGACACAATAACAACACTAGAATTACATATCAACATCCCCTATTTATAGAATTCATCAACCTCGACAACAAGGTCAGCTAAACCCTCAACCCTCAATTATAAAATTATATCACACTATACAAAGATCAACCACCAGACCAATATAATGATTTACATGACATAACATGGACCTAATTTAAATTCTTAAATGCTCAACTCCACCAGAAATCATGCCAAGATCAACCGCAACACGCTACATCACCAGGAAAACTGCATAACACCAAAATCATCACCGGTTCATAGAAATCATCAAAAAATTGCACAATGATCAATGTGGATCATAAAAAAAAATAGGGCATGATCAGGAAACACTAGAAAGCATGTTATAATCACCCAAAATAGTTGTGCCAACACCACTTATCAAATCTTCATCGATCAACATTTGAAACTCAGGAATACTCAAACAACAACAATTGTCATGAAGAAAGATAACTTGTGGAGAACCAAATCACGAACCATCTAAAATGAAGATACTCAAGGCCATCTCAAATAATATCCCAAAATCTCAGCACAATATCTAATCACATGAGAATATACCGGAGGAAATACCGAACTCTGCAAAACAGTGATCAGCAAAACAAAACTACAAAACTAGATCATAAGATCTTTCCAATCCATAGACATCGGAGAAAATCACAGGAATGTGTTGACATCAATGACAAAAAAATATCCTAGAAGTATCAATTACCAAGAATATCCAACAATCTCACCCTTTGGCATTGATGGCAACATATGAATGTGAAAAATAGTCAATGCAAAGAAAGAAGATATCTCCAGCAAACTCCCCCTAAGATCAAGACATATAAAGAAGTTTTTCACATCATCTCTCTCTCCTTTTGACACAAATACCAAAGATCTCAAAATAGAAAACTTTACTCTCTCCCCAAAATAGAAACATGAATCTCAAGAATTTCTCCCCCTAAAATAGAGACTACTCCACCAGAGGAGCAACACCAACTCACAAATCTGGATAAAGAGATATGGCTCTGAAATCCACTGGATTAATGCAACTCAATGCATCTAGTTCTCAATAGGAGGGGTAGATACCCCTAACTTGTCTCTTAAATAGATAAATATATTTGTAGGAAAAGGCTTCATGAAAATATCAACTATTTGTTCCTTTGTATATACATACTCCAGCTTCACTTTCTCTTCATTGACTTTCTCTCTCAAGTAATGATATTTTATTGACACATGCTTAGTCTTTGAATGTTGCACTAGATTATTTGACATGCTAATAGCATGGGAATTATCACAATAAATGATAATAAGCTTATGATAGATAACTTTGATATCTTTCAACATTTGCTTCATCCAAACTACCTGAGTGCAATTACTAGCAGCAGCAATGTACTCAATTTTAGAAGTAGATAAGGACATTGAATCTTGTTTCTTACTAGCCCATGAAACCAATTTATTATCCAAAAAGAATGCTCCACCACTAGTTCTCTTTCGGCCATCAACATCACCAGCCAAATCAACATCAGTGTAAGCACTTAGTGTGAAATCATCATTCCTTGGATACTATAATCCATAGTTCCCTTCAAGTATCTAAATATCCTCCTAATAGTAGTGACATGACTCTCTTTTAGATCAGCTTGATATCTAGCGGCCATGCACACAGCATGCATAATGTCTGGTCTATTCTGAGTAAGATATATCAATTCACAAACAATAGATTTGTACAAACTCTGATTAGCTTTTGGAGATTCATCATTTTTAGAAAATTTACAACTAGTCACCATAGGAGTTCCAACCAATTTGGAGTCATCCAGCCCAAACTTCTTTATCAATTCCTTCACATATTTAGTTTGAGATATAAATATACATTTTCCAAACTATGAAATCTGCAAACTTAAGAAAAATTTCATCTCACCAATCATAGACATCTCAAATTCTTTTTGCATATCATCGACAAATTTTATGCTCAAATTATCATCACCTCCAAATATAATATCATCAACAAAGAGTTCAACAATCAAGATGTTATCATTTTCAATCTTAAGATATAGATTTTTTTCAGCAGTCCCTTTATTAAATCCCAATTTTCACAAATACTTATCTAATCTAACATACCATGCTCTAGGGGCTTTCTTCAATCCATAAAGAGCTTTCTTCATTTTACATACCATGTCTCCATCATCCGATAATAAAAATCCATCAGGTTGTTGAATGTAGACTTCTTCCTCAAGATCACCATTCAGAAAGGCAGATTTGACATCCATCTAATATACCTTGAAATCTTTATAAGCAACATAAGCAAGCAACAGTCTAATAGCTTCAAGTTTGGCCACCGGAGAAAAAGTCTCCTCATAATTAATTCCTTCTTTCTGTGAATACCCTTTGCAAACCACTCTAGCTTTATTTCTGACAACTTCATCGGCTTCAATCCATTTGTTCCTGAATACCCATTTAGTACTAGTAACATTCTTATCCTTAGGTCTAGGAACAAGTTCCCATGTGTTATTCTTTTCAATTTGATCTAATTCTTCTTCCATAGCTCTCATTCAATTTTCATCTTTGTAAGCTTCAACAACATCTTTAGGTTCAACTTTATAAATCAAACATACTTATTTAGTAGCTAACGTTCTTCTAGTCATCACAACTTTATTCTTATCACCAATAATTTGATTTTTCAGAATGATTCAATCTTACATACCTTGGATTTTTTTGGTTGTTCTGATTATTAGGTTCCTACACCTCTTTGCCAGCAACAACAACATCTAGGTTAACTATCTCTACTAGATCAGTATGCTTAGGTTCTTCAGTCTGAATAGGAGCTAAAACAACATGTTGTCCATCATCATATCCAGATGCTCTGATCTCTTTCCCAATGTTCTCATCCACCTTCACATTTGCACTTTCTACTATCTTCCTCAGACTCTTATTGTAGCACAGATAGGCTTTTCTCTTTGTATAATATCCCAAGAAAATTCCTTCATCACTTCTAGCATCAAACTTTCCTATATCCTCATCTTTGTTGATATAACATTTTCTACCAAATACTCTAAAATATCTCATAGTAGGAACATGACCAAACCATAACTCATAAGGGGTCTTACCGGTATCACCTTTGATGTGAACTTTGTTGAATGTCTAAACAGCAGTGCTAATAGCTTCTCTCCAGTAGATCTTCAGAACATTTCCTTCAATCAACATATTCCTTGCAGCATCAAAGATAGTTTTGTTCTTCCTTTCAACAACTCCATTCTCTTGAGGGGTTGTAGGAGAAGATAATTGTCTTCTAATTCCATGCTTCTCATAGAATGAATTGAACTCACTAGAACATAATTCTCCAACTCTATCAGATCTTAAACACTTTACCTTCAAACCAAGCTTAGTCCCAACCTTTGCTTTGAATATCTTCAATTTGTCCAATGCTTTTGATTTCTCCTTAAAGAATACAACCTACACCATCCTAGAATAATCATAAATTAACAACATAAAATATCTATCTCCTTGCACACTTCTAACATTTGTAGGTCCACATAGGTTAGTATGCAAAAGATCTAGCAATCCATCAGATGAATATTGTTTACTCTTGAAATAAATCCTTGTTTGCTTACCCAACTGATATTCCTTACATACCATATTAGCAAGATTAACAATCTTAGGTGGATCTCTAACATCTTATGGAGAATAGATCTTAATAATTGAATAAAAATTTACATGACACATTTTCCTATGCCACAGCCAACTCTCATCAATCTGAGCAATCAAACAACTTTTCTCACCTACATTCAAGTGAAAAATGTTACCTTCAATCTTAGTTACAGATGTAATCTCAATACCAGAGGCATTTAGGATCTTGCATTTTCCATTCTTAAATTGTAGATCATAACATTTATCAACCATTTGTTCAACACTCAAAATATTATGCTTCAAACCTTCAACATACAAGACATCTTAGTGTTATGCTTACCATCAAAAGAGATAGAACCTCTCCCATGGATCACATAGACTTTGTCATCTCCAAATATTACTATTCCACCATTATACCTTTCCATGCTATCAAATTTTCTTTTATCACTGGTCATATGATGTGAACAACCACTTTCAATCACCCATTCATCTTTCTCTCCTACTTTAGCAGCTAAAGCTTTCTCCTCAATAGTGTAGCTTGTGGAATCAATAGGTACAAGTCTATCTTCCTTAATGGAAATAAAAACAACTTCATCTCCTTCTCATTCTTCATCTGTAACACCTACATCAGCAGCATAATAACAATTCTTTTGATTTGTATACTTTTGGCTAGGCTTTTAAGGCTTATCATACTTATCTTGCTTCTCATATCTATCATTCATATCATGCTTATCAAATTTATCATGTTTGTCATACTTAGTCATTCTCTTCGGGCATCTAGAAGCAAAATGTCCTATCTTATTGCAAGAGAAATATTTTAGAGGCATTTTTCCACCATACTTATCGGCTTCTTTAGGCAATCTCTGGGCAATCAATGCTTTAAACTCATCCAGCTCTTTTCCTTGCTCTTACATCTCTCTTTTCTATCTTTTATATCTAGATATTCTACACTCATCAGGATCATACTTCTTCTTACCGGATATAGATGCTAATGCTCTAAATGTTGTCTCAGACTTTCCATGTGATTCTCCAAATTCACTTAGCTCAAATATAGCAATCTTTCCAACTAGCATATCTCTTATCACTGTAGTCACACTTTGGATCTCATCAATAGCAACAACCTTATGTTTATAAGTGGGAGGAAAGGATCTCAGTACCTTAGCAACAATCTCATCTTCATTAATGGTTCCACTAGCACATCTGATACCTAGGACAAGGTCATTCCCCTTAGCCATGAAAGAGTGTATGTTATCATCATCTCCGATCTTCAACATCGCATACTTATGTTTCGAAATCTGTAACTTAGTAACTTTCACTTATTTATCTCCTTCATATAGGATTTCCATCTTCTCCCAGATATCATGTGCGGTTTGAAGACCCACTACATTTATCATTTTAGAATCAATCAGGGCACTAAGAAATTCTTCCTTCACTGTAATATTATTGTTAGCTTCCTTAATCTCATTAGCAGAAACGGGTCCATTTAGAGGAGAAAAATAGGCATTTTTTGTAATTTTCCAGTAATCTTCTCCGAGACATTTCAAGTGCACTTCCATCTACTTCTTCCATATAGCATAGTTACTTCCATCAAACCTCAGATTGTCCTTCTTAAAGATAGCACCTAGAGCTACCATCCCAGATCTCCTCAAGCAGTTAAGCTTCTTCTAGAGGATATAGCTCTGATACCAATTGTTGGCAGCAACAATGAGGGAAGATTGAGAGGAGCGTGAATTAGTCTTCATTGGCTCTCCTAACTTAACTACAAAAATAGATCTGATAAACTGCAACAATATAAACATAAGCAAATTGATAACACAACACACAACACCAAGATTTTCACGTGGAAAACTTGGTTAAGGGAAAAACCACGGTGGGAACCTACCTACAGTAATATGATACTCTGTAGTAGTATGTGAAATATTACAATGGGGAATGCACATGCATTAACGCACACTACCTAGAGCTCACTGCTCAAAAGATAATGACCCGAAAGGCTACAACCCTCAAGGAAGTCTCACGAAGTTTCAACAAGATTCAGTCTACAATCTGGAAGAAATGAACTGAAATAATAGCATCTCCAAATGTCTGATTATAGTTCCAATTAAGAATAGTTTTCTTCTTAGCAACACCAATCTCTTCTCAATCACAACACCGAAGGATAAATCACTTGTTTGCACATACACCACTCTCTAATAATGTAGACACAATAACGATACTAGAATTACATGACAACATCACCTATTTATACAATTCATCAACCTTGACAACAAGGTTGGCTAAACCCTCAACCCTCAATCACAAAATTACATCACATGATACAAAGATCGACCACAGGACCAATATAATGATTTACATGACATAACATGGACCTAATTCAAATTCCCAAATGCTCAACTCCACCAAAAATCACGCCAAGATTAACCGCAACACGCTACATCACCAGGAAAACCGCATAACATGAAAATCATCACTAGTTCTTTGAAAACATAAAAAACTCACACAAATATCAATGCAGAACATAAAAACGAATAGGACATGATCAAGAAACACCATCAACATCTGAAACTTAGGGATACTCAAACAACAACAACTGTCATGAAGAAAGATAACTTACGGAGCACCAAATCATGAACCATCTAAAATGAAGATACTCAAGACCATCCCAAATAATATCCCAAAATCTTAGGACAAGATCTGATCATAGAAGAATATACCAGAGGAAATACTAAACTCTGCAAAAGAAAATTGCAAAACCAGATCATAAGATCTTCACAATCCGTAAACACCAGAGGAAATCACAAGAACATGTTGACATCAATGACAACAACATATCCTAGCAAAAAAATGACCAACAATATCCAACATAACCTATTCTGGGTTCCACAGAGTGGTATCCACCTCCTTGGCATCTTGCTTTGGTCCCCTTTGCAGTTGGACCAAGGAGTGTTACATCCTTGTCTGGACCATGGCACCCTAAAATGCCATGGTCACCCTCAAAGGGGACCAAATTTAAAATAGGGTGGGTGATGTATTTCCCCAGTGGGAATTCATGCTCGTGACTATACATGATTGTTTGAGGTCGGCCTAATCGATAATTTACCTAGAAACCCTTATATAAAGACATTTTGTCAACCTATTTTTATCTAAGCAATCTAAGTCTCCATCCCTAATATTTGTGCATCCATGAAGCATTCATTATCAAGAAGTTTCAAAGATCTTCAAGGCTGTGAATTCATCCTTCAACAATTATGGAGCAAAATTACTTCAACCTTATGCAAGCATGTGTGTGTTATTAGTATTTTTTGGTTTTCATGTCATTTCATACAACATTTGTGATTACATTCTAAGAGAAAAGAATCATCATCAACAATTATAGATCTGAGGTATATCTATTCATCATTTATTTTAGTATTTTCATTATCTCATTACCCCTATTCCCAACAATTTTCCTCTTCTTTCTATGTTTAGGAGGATTCATAGAAATCACAGAGATGAACAAGTTCAGCTTTCGATGGTGATAAATTTGGAGGACCATAGCAAATTGATACTAACTAGTCTTGAAAAATTGGGTTGAACTTCTGGGAACAAATTTGTGACATCTTATTCTACCTAGATCTAGGTTGGTGTCTTTGTACGACATTTGTATCTCACTATTTTTATCCAATCACTTCAATAATTGCCTATTTTACCCTAATCTTCAATAATCAACTCCAATTCAATTTAAGGAGGAGAAAGCCCTATCAGAAGGAACCAAGAATCTAATCAAACTCTTGGTCTTGCAAGGCGAGATCTATTAGATTCCTCTCCTCCCTAATGTAATGGTTAATTAGGTCATTTAGTAGTTTTATTATCTTAATTTAACCCTAACCCTAACTTTCCACCCATTACATTTTGGTGAACCCAACTTCTTACACCACTATTTATGATTTGTGTTCTCAAATTTGATGTATAGGCATTTTAATTTTCAATTTTACACTCATAGATTATATTTTTGATCAAATTACTTAAATTTAGAGGTTAAATTCATAAAAAAACATAATTTATTTTGGTTAATTTGATTTGTGGATTGCATAATTTGTAACTTTTGTTTTTCGATTTGATCTTGGACATTTATAATGACACTAATCTATTTGTCATTTCACATATGATTACATTGGTTTTTACTTATATTTATCATAATCATGTGTTGGATAATGGTTTCTTTCACTTTACATTATTTCTTTTCATTCATAGCACTTTGGCATATTGCATTTTTAGAATTTCCAAAATGTTTTATATTAATTAATTAAATCTCAAAGCTTTTTATCCATGATGCATGTTATTTTACGGTGATATTTTTAGGAAAATGTATTACATATGTAGTTCACATTAAAGCTTTTGTAGATCCTAATCCTAGAGATGGTAATGAAAAACCTAACATTTGTACCTCTCCTAAGGTATCTCATGTTGGCATAAGACACTATTCCGATGATGCTTTGGTGAAGAATGTTGATGTCTAATGCATGATATTGCTTAGGAGTTGCCATTGATGGGAACTCAACCTAATGATCTTATCTGCTATGAATTTTTGGTATAAGTTTGTTAGTGATACTCTGTGTATAGTTTTGGTGAGCAATTCTCATTTCCGGTGATGTGTTTTTGGTTCATGTAATCTAGGTTAAGTTGATTGAATATGAGAAGAAAATTATCATGTAATATTATCCTTGGGTGTTGATTCTTCAGCATGTTAGAAGGTCTGGTATCCGATATAGTAAAATGGGAATATCTTTATTATTAGTGATGTATCATGTGGACCAAATTTCTTGAGGTGATTCTGGTGGTTGTTGGTAAGTTCGAGTTAATTGAGCCGATGTATAGGATGAGTGTGATCATATATTGTGGGTTCAAATCCCACCGTGGTTTCTCCCTTTCCGGGTTTACACATAAAAATATTGGTGTTATGGTTATGTGCTTGCTTGCTTTGTGTTTCTGCATTTTAGTTCCTTATTTGTGCATCTGGTTGGTTAAGAATTAGATTAACAAATTTATAAATACTGGAACATTGATTCACCCGCCCCCCTCCTTAGTGTTCATTGATTCCAACATCTCATGTGAATGAAGAAAGACTCAATACTACTATCAATGATCTCTCTAATAGAGAGAAATAATTGAAGAGGAACATGGCACAATCTTATTCTCATACACATACCCTAGCACAAGGGGGCAATGTCAAAATATTGGTGTTTCAATCTCTCTAGATCCCCCTTATTCTCCTAGAGCTTATCTTAACCATCAAAACATTTGTAGAGAATATGATGAACATATGAATTTTATTCATGATCTATGTCCCCACATAACATTAAGTAAAGAGGCTTTAGATGATAAGGATCTTCCTTCCCAACCTATCAAAGAGGATATGAATGATGCTAGAAAGGATAATTTTCCTACAAAGGATATTTCTTCTTCATCTACTTATCCCTTTGTTCCTTCTAGATGTACTTACACTACAAATTTTAAAGAAATTCATTATAATACTCCTTCTCAATTAAAAATATCTTATAGGAGTGGTTATAACATCATCTCAAAACAAGGTTATAGAGGACAAGGACTTGGAAAATTTGAACAAGGAATCAAAGTCCATATAAACTTTCCTACACAAGCTAGTATTGAAGGTCTAGGACATCCTCATCTTTCACCTATGGATGATCTCCTTAGGGTTCAAAAGCTTAAGGAGTAGTTTAAAAGACATAAACTCTATTATCCATCTAAAGGAGCTTCTTCCACAAACACTTCTTTTTTCTCACATTATCAAGATAATGACCAAGACACCTAATAGACTTATGTGAATATTGTTGTCATTGATGTCAAACTAGTTATCCAGTTTGGACCTATAGCTTCCTAAAATTGTACCCCTTTGCAATTTTGACTGCATTTGGGTCCTTACCTTAGTATTTGCGCCTCTTGGCATGCTTGGGACCTAATTATGCTCATGCCCCTTCCATATGGCATCATTTCTTTACATTTCCTATTCATAAGGCATTTAATAATTTCCCCAAAATAGGGTGGGACAAGGGCATCACGTCCTGGTCCTCAATAGGACCATCGTGCCACACCATGGTCCCCCTCATTTTTGGGGCCCCTTTAACCAATTTTCACATTTCAAATATGAGCAGGAATTCTCTCTCCTTGTCGGCTCATGTCAAAAAATTAATCAATTTTCCATATGGGTAAGTATATAAAGAGGATTTCCCCTCTCATTTGAAATCCATCAATTAGAAAAAGCACACATGAGATCAAGCATTCAAGCATTCAAGAGAAATTGATAATTTTCAGTCTTCCTTCAAGCCTTGGAGCAGTAATAAAGTCAAGATTCAAACATTGGCGTGGAGATCTACATCCTATTTCATAAAACCCTAAATCCATGTGGAGGCAAGTAAAACTTCACAAGGAGGTATCATCATTCAATTTTCAATCAGAATTCAACATCTCCCTAAAAAGGAGAACCTTTCATTACAATAATTTCAATTACATCTATTTTAATTTCATGGTTAATTCCAAAACTCAGGTTTGACCTAAGGTAAGCCTCCTATTCCCAACCTTTTTCCCCTTCTTTCTATGTGTAGGAAATAGGTACAAAGTTGTACTTCTCATAATAAGCTTCATTCACAGAGACAAATAAACCCTTTTTGACGTGCAAAAATTTCGGATGACCTTGGTGCCGCATCCTAGTCCCATCTTTTCAGGAGCTTTTTCAAGAGTAATCTAACTCAACTTATACTGGTCAATGCCAGGTGCTCGGCTCAATCCCACATCTAAAGCTCACTATTTTCCCATTTCTACCTTGATTTTTCAGCACTTTACCTTAAATCAGCATTTCAACTTACAAAAGAGAGGAAAAACATTTTGAAATCAATTCAATCGATCCAGTATTTAGTCCTTATCTAATTTGTGACTGAATCTAGTGGATTTACTTCCCTCTTTTGAATGTAAAGGCTCCAAGCGAAATTGATTTGGTGATTTCTCTCTTCTATGTTACAAATTACTAAATCCAATTTTCCCCTTTATAGGACCGAACAACATATCTAGTTCAATTTTTCCAATCTTGTTATCTAGATTAGTCTGGATATTGTATGTAGTCGACATGTGCAGTTTTTATTATGAGAAGATGTTAAGCATTTTGGTATGGCTATGAGTTATGGTGCAGTAAGATAGAGTTGATATAATAGAGTGATTTTCAAAATATCCCTTCCTCCAAAATCCTATATTGTGTTTACATTGGTCTTGGTATCGTTTATGTGTTCTGGTATCATCTATTTTGGTGTGCCTTATGGTTTGGAATTCTTGGTATGTGTGGAATTTGTATTATAGAGTTTGGAGATATTATGGGTAAATATACATGGGTTTGGATGACCCTATCCCATTCTGGTAATTAAGGTATATGCATTGGTGAATGAATTATGTGAAAGGAACCATGTAGATATTATAGACGTCAACTTGGTTATGTTCAAGGATTTGTTGGATAACGTGTTGGGCTTGGTTGACACACTATCCTGTGTATGTGTCCTCTGATATATATATAGAAGCATGGTGAATGTGTGTATGAAGTATGAAGGTATGTGTGTATGTGAAAAAGACATAGCAACAAAGATAGCAAAGAAGAAGAGTGTGAAGTGTGAGTTGCGGATAGCAAAGGCAGTTGGTGCAGAGTTAGAGTGCAGTTAGTATTGCAATGTTGCAGCAATCCTTCACCAAACCTATTGTAGGATAGTTGTACAAAGATCTTTCACTGGATCTATTATAGAGTTTGTGAATTACGATTTGAGCTTAATCTCGGAAATAATCTCATGCATTTGGAGATGCAATCCTCTTTAGTTTAATCCTACCTATTGTAGTGATCACTCCAATAGTAAGTCATCTTTTGTATCTTTGCAATGAGTAGTCCGACAATGAGCCATTTTTGTAATGTGGCAATGAGCCACCCTTTTTCTAAAATACCATATAACTAGTTATATTCTCTTGAGAGTTAACACTCTCTATGGTTTTTCCTATATTGGGTTTTCCATGTATAAAATACGGTTTTTCTCTTATGGCTATTTTTTCATGTTTATTCTATATTTAATGTTTTATATTTGTTAAGCATAATTTCTGAAGTTTGATATTATAGCAGAAAAAAATTATATATGTGGGAATACTGATTCACCCCCCTCTCAGTATTCCAGTTCTTTCAACCAAGTCAACAATTGGTATTAGAGATTTTGTCCCTTGTATAAAAGATTAATCGCTTGATGGAGATCCGTGTTGGTTCAATCATGACACCTATGTGCATGACCAAAGAATTTTAGTTGGATGAAGACTTGAAGATAGCTCTTAAAGATTTGGAAAGTGTTGAATCAGAGAATGAGGAATTGAAAGATTGTGAAGGTAAAAAATGAATGTGTATAGAAGTTGAGAGAATAAATCTGGAAATTCAAACTAAGGCATAAAGAGGTTAACAATCAGTTGAAACGGGTGAATGAGATTATTAAATATTTGATGTTGTAGATTGAGGAGAAAGATGAGATAGATAAATCCCTAAAAATTACAATCAAACTGAAGTCTGAGAAATATGAGAATCTAGAGAAAGAATTTAAGAATCTAAAGACATAAAATAAGGTCCTTGACAGTAGCAAGCTCCTGGAAGATTTGATCAGCATGCAAAAAGCTCATTTGGAAAAGATTGGACTTGGTTTTCAACTTGGTATGTGTTCGGATTGGAAATATAAAGACAAAAGAAAAGAGGTCAAAGTTGAAGTTGAGAATAAATTGGAAGATGTAGGAAAAATCCGGATTCAAAATACTAATGCAAGAAGACCACCGGTTTGACAAGGTAATGCGCAAAGGTATCCATCTTTTAATGGTTATTATTTTTAATGCAATAAATTTGGACATAAGGTTGCAAACTATAGAAGAATTTAGTGTTATAGTTGCAAGAGATTTTATCATAAATAAAATCATTGTAGAAATCATATTATGAATTAGAATCATAATCTGGTTGAAGAAAACAACATGAATTACAATTTTCATGGAAATTGTTATACTTGCAATGGCTATGGTTATAAGGCTAATCAATGTAGATATAGATCTCATCTGGTAAAGAAGGTTATCAGTTGTTTCAAGTGCAAGTAGTCTAGACATTATATTAATCAATGTGGAAATGGAAATATCTAGAATCTTCTAAGAAGAATGTGATGAAGAATGATGAATCAAAGAAGGAAAACTTGCTCTAGAAAAAGAAGGAAATGAATAAAGGAAGCAAGCCTGATGTACCAGAATTCAGTGTAGGCATCTCTTCCTCTAGTAATGAAGTATAATGCTTTGGGTCAAGGGGAGTTCTCTTTTGAAGGAAAAATATTTTATCCTTCCATGTCTAAGTGGATCATGTTGTTGATCTGGCATGACTGAGTTTTAGAGGCTATCTGACAATAGAAGGTATTCTTGTTGACATCATTGATAAGACTATTCTTGGTGGCAAAACCCTAAAAGGAAGTGTTTGGCAAGATAAGTATCATCTTTTTTAATTCATTCTTTCATTGTCAATCATTTGTTCTTGAGAAAATTGAAAATAGTAGAGAGATAGAAAAGCAAGAAAGCAGTGCGAGAAATCATGGAAGGCAAAATGATAGTCAGAGAATCTAGAAGCACAGAGTTTCATGCTTTGGAAAAGGTATTCCTTGACTAATTTAACTTGAAGAAAATCAAAAATGTTGAAGCTGGTCTGAGTGATGTTGGGTTGTAGAGGGTCAAAGGACTAGAGAGAAAAGGTCTAAATCTATGGACCAAATTACTTTGGTTTGATAATGCAAAAGTTGTCAAAGTAATTCTTAGTCATGTACGAAATGAAAGCATCGTTTTGCACAAACCCTATCCAATCATGAAGGATTTTATCTCCGTGATAACAAATTTGTGCAACAATAGATAGGTTCCAGCTAAGAAGTCAATTTTAAACAAAGAAGTGGAAGCCCTAACCGATGTGAACGGTGATCAGCAAGCATTGATCATTGACAAGATCATCAACCCTATGGTGAGGTATGTTGCCTATGACATCTCTTATAAAATCTATTTCAAGAATAGGGAAGGTGCCACTTCAGCAATTGTAGTATATATGGCATGTATTCTTGTAATGTAAAATAAATCATTTGACTTGTGTGAATTGTTGAGAGAATTTTTGTTGGAAAATGTTAAGGTGTCAAAAGAAGAAGTTTGTAATGCATATTTCAAATCTTTTATCGACATGTGGAGTGTTGGCCTGGTATCCCTGGTGCAGGAACACCTCATCAACAAGATATTCATGACCCTAAGGATGAAGACTAGGATCATTAGGTTTTCTTAGTGTGTCTTGTGTTTCATGTATGCAATAAACCCCACCATGTAAGCCCTTGTCACCAATTAGGCAATTTGAGAAGCCAATTGGGACAATGTGGTAAAAAAGGGGTAATAGATGGTCTAGATTTGTGTTTGATAGGTTTTAGACATTTTTTATGTGTTTTTGGTTGGTCAATATTTGTGGATACCAACCTTAGAGAGTATGAAAAAATTTTGTGCAAAATTGCAAAAATGCAACTTTTGTAAAATGCAACTTTGGGTACAAAAGTGCAACTTTGGGTACAAAAGTGCAACTTTTTTGTAAATCGGTTGGGGGAAGCCTTTCAATGGCTCCAAACCACTTCAAATTAGGTAGGAAACCATTGGAGAGTTGTATAATTCTTTTGGGAATGATTCCCAAGGTTTTTGATGTTGGAGTTGGAGTTTGAGAATCAATAATACACAAAATACTACAGTTTTCCTAGAAATTTTGAGTTTATAGGAGTTTTACGTGTCTGTACGGGTTGATTGGAACCCCACCATCCATGGAGTAGATAGGGAGATGAAATTTATTTCTTTTGGTGATGGTCTAAGGTCTTAACTTTTCTAGAGTAGAGAGAACCCTCCATTCTTCTGATTGTAACCCAAAAATTGAGGGTTTGGAGAGGGTTTTGAACAAAAATGGCTTCATCTTGCACTCCAGTCCATTAGAAGACTCTTCCTTTTAAGGGATGAAGGATAAGCCACTATAATTTAGTGTTATTATGGTTTTCTACAGGGTAAACTTTGTTGTGAGGAGAAAGGAGAAAGATTAGGTAGGCATCTCTATGTGACTACCTAGGACAAGTTTTAGGACAATCATCATAAGTTGTCATAGTGTTGGATTCCAAGCATGTAACCCTATAATTAGAGGTTTCTAAATACCCCCCACATTCCCATAGAGTTTAGTTTCTATTTGTTGTATTGGTAAAGGTAGTTGCTTTGAAAAATAGGGCTAATTGCCCCTATTAGGCCTCTTAGCCTCTGAAGGGAACAGATCTTGTATCTACAATTCTAGCCAAACCATTTTGGGGATAAAAATAAATTCCAAAAGGGTGTCTGAAATACTAAACTATTTGTATGGGTGTATGGAACATTTTTTAGTTAAGGTCCATTCTATCATCAAATAGGGCTACAAGCCAAGGGGGTAGGTTTACAAAGGAGGTATAAGGAATTAGTGCCTTAAACCAAAACTAGTGTTTGAAAGAGTCTTTAGATAATATGTGTTGGCCAACTTCAAAATCCCAAGGAATAGAGGTCACGGGTAAAGCATGTTTGGGGAGTTGAGGCCTTTTACTCATCTTCAGAAGGCCTAAGCATAGTGAATGTGTGTGTAGTTTCATCCAAGGTGTAGAGTCCTTCCTTGCAGGACCCTTTTGTGTAGTTAGGGGGTCACTAGCCTAAACTTTTTTGGGCTTTTCATTAGGAGTTTGGGTAGGCCTCTGCATCAATCCCATGTTTCCAGTTTTGGAGGTTCTTCCTCTGTAAAGAGGAAAAGAAAACAGTTTATTTCTGTTGGTGTTTTAGAGTCAAAGTAAGTCAAGAAGAATTCACAAGTTGTTATCATTGAGGATCCAGAGTCTCCTATAGCTATAGGAGATTTGGTGGATGCAGAGCAGGAAGCTAGAGAGTCAGATGATTCATCAAATTTGTCAGAATTAGATGGTAGTATGGATGGTATAAAAAAAATTGGTGTCATGTGGCTGACTTCAGTACATTCAAATAGAATTAAAGTTGTTTTGTTGAATCATTTAATCCAAAATAGTATGAGCATTGAAGATATCAATAATTTTCTCTTGGAATCCTAGAATGAATTTCTTAAGGAGAAGTCATCTAAGCAATTTGTTTTTTATTAAGGTAAAAACAAGTTTTGAAGGGGCCCCGAAACCCTTTACAATTCAAGCTTTAAAAGAAAAAAAAAAAAAAGAAACAACAAGGAATAGGCCAATGAAAAGCTAGTAGAAAACCAAAGAAAATGAGCAAAAGCCCCACAAAGCCAGCAAAACCGGCCAGACCCAAGAAGAAAAACTAATTGATTTTTTCTAGGGCATTATCCAAGGTGTTGCTAATCCCATGCAGTTCTTTGATGTTGTCCCTAATATTTGGGAGATCCTTAGCAAAAGCAGCCACAGCTTTCTTAACACTCGCCCTAGTCCTCTTGGTATCACCACCAATCGGAGTAGCTTCACCACTACCAATCTGGAAAGTCTCATCATCCATGTCAAGTTCCACCACCGGCTTAGGAGAGCTGGTATGATCAAAGACCTTAGCAATATCCTCCAAATTTTTAGTGACAGCTGACAGGATATTCAGGATAATACCCATCAAATTTTTCATGGCCTCTCTCCCTTCTTCCAGCGATTTAACCTTCTCCTCCATAACATGCTTCCATTTTATCTTCTCCTTGTCATTATTCTCCTTCTTCTCATCCATATTTTTCCCCTTTTTTCCAGGTTCTTCAAGAGTTCATAGGTCCATCTGTCATAATCAAGTCTCACCTTGGTAAGTTTTTTGAGGTTATCCATGAATAACTCGTTGTTTTCCTTGTCCTCACTTAAACTTTCCTTAGTCATATTCTTCTTAGTTTCCTTGTTCCTTTCTCTCTCGGAATTCGCATCTATTTCCTCATTATCCTTGTAATCCACATCCTCCATGGGATGGCTATTGTCCTTGCCAAGGCATTCACTATGGATAGGGCTTTCATTATCAGACTCATTATCACTGCTTTCCTCCTTAATACCCACCTCCTCATCTTTTTAGTTGTCATCACCATCAGAATCATCTGTCTCCATATCGTTTCCTTCTTTTTCCATTTTCTCTATTTCCATCCCAAGGGCATTCTTTCTTTTTCTGCTAGAAGATGCCTTCTCCTTGCTGGAATCGCCTCCCTCCATCTTTCTCTTCCCCAAGGAGGTGGATAACCTCTTTTTTTCCAATAGGGTGAGGGTTTTTTAGTGCTCATAGATGAGTAGCAAGAGCCCACAATGGAAAACTGGACTAGAGGGATTCTTACTATGTTTATTGAGGGACCTGGAAAGGTAGTAGGGCAGGGATACCTTTTTGTCGTGTCTGAAATTGTTTAAAAGAACAAAGTGGTGGGTGTGGGCCCTAGAGAAATGACCCTCAACTATGGTATATTCCATTATAGCATTCAAAACCAAGCCCCAGATTTTCTTGATATTAGCAGCTTCATAGTAACCTCTCGTGGCTTTGCCAATTCCGTCCCCCTCTTTTTCCTTCCGTGGGAACAAATTAACTACGTTGTTGGAGACTTTAAGGTCTCTAAAAAAATTAAGCCCAGTATGGGGCATGCCAGTCATAGTAGCTATGAGGTACGCATCCAGCTTGAACTTAACTCCATAGATTTTAAAGGAACAATTACACCAATTTTTAGAAATTTTGGTAATGGCAAGATTTACCCTACCTTTATCATAATCCGCAAGCTTCTCAACAAAGCTTGTGAGGGATACTTTTTCTAGTTTTGCCCACACCTTTGGCATCGCTTTCCATGTTGACAAATTATCAATTTCCTCCCTCCTTAAATCTCCTCCCATCTTCAAATTCAGATTATCAGCTCTGTTCCTCTGCAGACTTGGCACTCCTTTCCTATAGTTACTCAATATTTTGAATTGGGTGACCCACAAAGCGTGCGACATATTATAAGAAATGGTTGAGGATCTGCCGCTTTTCCAAGTAATAATTATCTTTCCATCAAGGCAAGAATTAATCATATGCCTTTTCATGATTATGCAGTCCTTCCCTTCCCATATATATGTCCCTTCTAAGGAGCTCTTTAGTGTTTATGTTGACATCTTCCCCCTACCAAATCATTTGGGAATCAGAGTTAACCCCTAGGTTCGCCAAACAATCCACCATCGTATTTTTTTCTCTAAAAGCATGTTGAATTATAATATCTTTAGAACAAGCAATAATTTCCCTAGCTTGCAAGATAATATTTTCACTTGACCATGATGGCTTCAACTCCCCCTTCAGACACTTAATAATATTGAGTGAGTCTCCTTTGAGCCATAATTTATCATGATTAAGATTCTTGGCTATAATTAAGGTGTTCAGGGCAGTAGAGACTTTGGCAAAATGACTTGTTTGACTCCCCAAAGGACCAGCCACTGCCACTAAGCAACTTCCAATAGAATTCCTGACAATGCCCACATATCCAGCTTTACCCAGATTCCCCTTAGAGGCCCCATCAAAGTTAGCCTTAATCCACCCCTGAGGAGGAAAACACCAAAAGAGACCTTATCTTCCCTTTTCCTTGCTAGAGGTGGTAGTGGAGAGGTTCCACCTGTCTTTGAAGTCATCTTTAACAACTTGTCCATGATCAGTGCCATAGATACATTCAAATATACTCCTGTAAATTTTATCCACCACCACTTCAGGAGTAGCACTTTTATCCTTGAAAATCCTATTATTGCACTCTTTCCAAATATTCTAGATAACATTCAGAAGAGTAAGTCTCCAAGTCTCCACAATCTTAGAATTAGAGTTGAAGCAGTGCCATTGTTGCCAAGTTTCCCCTAGGGAGTTCAGGAAAACCCAGCTCAAGTTCCACCTACTTAAGATGATTTTCCATATATCCTGACTAAAGGTACACTAATTAAGAATATGGTAAGCAGTCACTTCTTCCCTGCAACAAAGAGAACACCTATTAGGAAAAACAAAACCTCTCTTTTGAAGGTTGTCTAGGGTTAAAACCTTGTTTTGGATGAAAATCCAAAAAAAGATATTAACTTTAGGAACTAACTTCTTGTTCCAGACTTGAGTCCAAATAGGAATTTCTTCCACATAATCATTATGGATAGCCATAGTAGAGGAGACAAAGTATTTCCCATCTGGGGTTTCCCTCCATATCAATCTGTCATCTTTGTTGTCTCTAGGAACTATAGCAAAGAGAGCAATCTAAAGGGACTTAAGCCTCGGACACTGCTTGCTGAAATCAATCCAATTCTCATTTCTCCAGTAGTCTCTGACCAGCACCCCAAACCTGCTTTTGAACCAATATTTCCATTCATTAATGATTGGAACATGCTCTAGAGGTTTGTCCAAAATCCACCTATCTACCCAAAATCTTATTCTCCTACCATCCCCAAGGCTCCAAGTTTGTCCAGCAACAGCCCAGCTTTTAGCTGATTGAACAACATTCCATATAGCCGAACCTTCAACAATAAAAGAATCATCTAAGAATTCTTCCTCAGCAGGTTGCATATAGAGATATTTTTTATTCTAGATGGATTTCTATTCTCTTTCCTCCCCTTTCATTCTCCAAATTTGTTTGGCTAATAAAGCCTTATTCATGGAACTAATATTCCTTAAACCCAAACCGCTTGAGGCCTTAAGAGAATAGATTTTATTCCAAGCAATTAAGGGAATTCTATTTTTGACTTCCACCCCCGACCAAAGAAACTTTTTTTAGATTCTTTCAATAGCTTCCACAAAGTTTTTAGGGATTTTGAACAAATTGACAGCATAGATAGGTAGGTTTTGGAGAGTGGCTTTAAGAAGAGTAACTTTTCTTGCTTGACTAAGGACAACCCCTTTCCATCCAGCAAGTATTGAGTTAAATCTATCCACCAACTTATTCCAGAAAGAATCCTCAAACTTAATACACAGAGGAAGCCCCAAATAAGAAGAGGGAAGCTCATAAATATTGCAACCAAGAATTATTTCAATCCTTAGTTGCCTTTGAACAGGGGTGTTAATGAAGAACAAAGAACTTTTATCCCAATTAATTTTTTACCCCGAGGCAGATTCATAAGTATTCAACACCTTCTTCATGTTTTTAGCTTCTAAGATGGAAGCTTCCCCCATAGTAATAGAATCATCAACAAATTGTTCATGGGAGAAAGTGACATTGGATGAAGATAGTTTCAGACCCTTAAGATTGTCATATTCCACATTTTTAAGAATAAATCTACCCAAACATTTAGCTAAAATGGTAAATAGGATAGGGGAAATGGGGTCCCCCTGTCTAAGTCCTCTAGAACTTTTGAAGAAACTAGACGGGGAACCCTTGACAATAATAGTAGAAGAGGAGGTTTCCATAAGTTGAGAGCAAAGCTGAATAACTTTTTCACCAAAACCAAATGCTTTCATGATCCTTAGGAGAAACTGCTAGTGCAATCTATCAAAAGCTTTAGCCATGTCTAACTTCAAGAAGAAACCCTATTTATTTGCCACTTTTAAGGAGTGGATATTTTTATGAACAGATATGATGGAATCTAGAATTTGTCCACTGGGGACAAAGCCATTCTACTGGATAGAGATCATCCTTGGAAGAATTTCTAGCAACCTAGAGGTCAGAACCTTGGATAAAATCTTGTATAGAGAGTTGCATAGACTAATGGGTCTAAACTTATTGAGAGAGTCAACACCTGGGATCTTTGGAATAAGGAAAATGAAGGTAGCATTCAGTTCCTTTAGGAGCCTTCTAGAGCCAAAGAATTCTTTATTACCATTGCAGATGTCTGTCTCCACGATGTGCCAAAAATTTTGGAAGTAAAGCATAGGAAAACCATCCGGTCTAGGGGATTTATCTCCTTGAAAAGAAAACATCGCCTTTTTGATTTCCTGATTTGAGGGAATATAGGATAAAAAGTTATTATCATCAACAGTCAGGGTAGAAGGAATAGCTTGCAAGAGGATGTTTGGATTATTGATATCCAGGTTATCCACTTCTCCCAACAGGGTGCCAAAATACTCCATAGGTTCCTTTCTAATATCATTATCCTCCATTAAGATCCCTTTATTATAGGATAATCTAGAAATCTTGTTAGCTACCTTATGCTTAAGAGCAGTTGAGTGAAAGAACCAGGTATTTTTGTCACCTTCCTTCAAGAACAAGGCTCTAGATCTTTGTCTCCAGAATGTCTCTTCATTAGAAATAATGGTGTGGTATTTAGACAAAAGAACATTTTTCGCCACCCTGAGTTCTTCAGATAGACCAATCTCTTGAATTCTATCTCGAAAATCTTTAATTTCAGTTTTGATTTGAATTTTACTCTTGAAAATGTCCCCAAAAATCTCTTTGTTCCAGATTTTGATTTTGGCTTTTAAATTGTTGAGCTTTTTAGCTATTCTAAAGAGAGTCATACCCTCAACCTCAGAATTCCACCACTTAGCAATACAAGCTTCCAAAGAGGGGTGGGATAGCCACACTTTTTCAAATCTGAAAGGGAAGTTTCTTTTAGCCGAAAAAGAGTTAGTAGTAAAAGAGATAGGATAATGGTCTAACCCAATTTTGATAACAGAAGAAAGGGAGCAGCTGTACTTGGTTAACCACTTACGAGAAATTAAGGTTCTATCTAACTTTACTTGGATCAGGTCAGCTTCGGTTCTTCTATTAGTCCAAGTGTAGTTAATGCCCTAAAGATCCACATCCATTTGAGTTTGATCATTAATGAACTCCATAAGGTCTTGTTTCCCATCAAGCTACAAGGGGAGACCTCCCATCTTCTCTTCCTCTTTAAGAGAAGTGTTGAAATCTCCCATTATAATCCATCTATGATCAGCAACCTTAAGTCTATCATTGGCAAGGCTTCTCAAATATTTAACTCTCCCAGTTTTGGTGTTAGGCATGTAGACATTAGTTAACACCCACACAAAGTTATCCTTAATATGCTCAAGCTGCACTGAGTTCCTATTAAGAGAAGAGATAATTTCCTTACCTTTGATGGTTTTTTGGTTCCAAAAAATCATAGTTCCTCCAGAAGCTCCCTCCGAGCTAGATCCTATGACACTATTATTCTTAAAAATTCTAATCTTTTCCACTTTTTCCTTGGACATCTTGGTTTCCTGAATGAGGACCACATCTAGTTTATGATCTCTTATGATGTTTCATAACACATCCTTCTTATGAGGGGCATTTAGCCCTCTGATATTCTAGGATATTATCTTCATACTTTAACCGGGGATAGGGCTGACTTGATGGAACACTATGTTTCATTAGCACGGTTCTTCCAGCTTTCCTGTTCCCTTTGATGTTTTAGAGATGGCCTTCCCTACTTTTTGTTCTAGCTTCCAACATCTGCCTTTTTCTTATTTCTACTTCTAGTTGAAATCCCTCCATTGAGGTCCTCCTTATTCATTTTTCCTTCTTTCGAGCTGAGAATCTGGAGATTCCTTTCCAGGATATCCACAACCATACTATGAGATGGGGTTTTACATAGAGGAGGCTTTGGGCTGCCATTAGTTAAAAGCAATAAAGGCTCAATATCAGAAGAGTTGCACTCTTGATCTTCATTATAGTTTTCCTCTACTAATTTGGAGAGAGAAGAAATAGGGACAGCTTCATTGGGGCTTGCCTCTTCCTTCTTCTGACTAACAGATCCAACCTCCTGGACCTCTGGGTTGTATTTGTTGTTCAACTTTGTACCTTGCTTCCCTTCTTTAGAACTCTCTATTTGGTTATTAGAGAATACAGAATCTTGTTTTTCATTATTACTGTTCTCATCCTTCTTGACTTCATTTACTATTTCCATTACATCCTCATTTTGATCAGACTCAGCAGATGAATCTCCTTTTTTATCAATTGTTTGCTAGGTCTTTTTATACTTGACACTGTTATCAGTCTTGCTTTCCTTACTCTTCTTAAGCGGACAAGATTTTTCCCAATGCCCCAATTTCTTGCAATGGAAATAGGCAAATGGAAGTGATTCATATTCAATGGTTTGGGTCCATTTTCCTAGTTTAGAAATGATATCTATAGATTGGGGCATATCAGTCATTTGATTTACATTTATACAGATGCGAGCAAAGACCAACCTTGATTTAGCCACCATCATTGGATCAATTGAAAGAAGTTCTTCAAAAGAGTTTGAAATACCCTTGAAGACTTCCTCATTCAAGAATTCTAGCGGGAGACCTGGGAGGCGAGTCCAGACTGGTGCAGGAACAAAGAAGGAATCATCAAGGGCAAGATTTGGGACCCATGTCTGAAGAGCAAAAGTTGACTTGCCAAACATCCATGGGCCTTCACATAGTGCCTTATTCATATCTTCTTTAGAGTTAAAAGCAAAGGAATAAAACCCCCTAGGCAGCGCTGCCACATCCACTTGACCTTGTAAAGTCCATTTCCTCCTTATGAAATTTCTAACAACATCAATATTAGGCCTAAAGCCAGAAAATCATCCCACTGAGGTCATGGTTAAGCCTGCAATAGTCCAATCTACCAATTTATCCAGAACAGAAATAGCAACCAGCCCTGAAACTGGATCTAAGATATTTGTAACTTTTGGGAGTCTAGATTTAGCCAGCGGCTTCACTCCAAGGAGGGAAGACCATATTTTACCTTTACCTTTGTCATGTGGGATCCCAGTTGTAGAATCTTTGTCCTCCCCTAGTTTGTCTGATTCCTTGTCCTCTTCTGACCCTTGAGATGTCTGTCCTCTTGCCTGGTTGTTATATCCGACCCCTGAAAAACTGCTTTCCCCAAGAAATCCACCTTCCCCAGAAAGTCTGCCATTCCCAATTTTGAAATCTAGAATTCCCGCTCCTTTTCACTCTATATCTATTAAGGATAGAGTATTTGAGGAGAAAGAAGTTGATATGTAGAGTCTATTGAATGAATGTGTTGGTGTGCAAAAAGATTTATCAGTGTGTATTGAGGAATTGAGAGACTATATCCACATTTCCAGTAGAATCTACAGGTAATGTATCTCTTGGTCGGTGGCTGTAGTGAAGCACAAAGGAAAAATTGATGCTATTGAAGATGATTTGAGTGTTTTAGGCAAATCTTTTGATTTCCTGAGTGATAAGGATGGTGAGCAGAGGAAAAGGATAAACTTTCTTCAATTTGAGCTCTTATTCTTATAGAGGCAGAGAGAAGACTTTGTGAATATGTTTTGTAAAGTAAAGGAGATTGTTGAGGCAAAGTTGGAGCATTTTTCAGCATTGCTTGGTAGTGCAGTTGAGTATGAGAAAAACCAATATGCTCTAGATAGTTTCTCGCATGTTGTTGATTTGTTGGTGGAATGCAGAAGTATTTCAGATAGCATTAAACTGGCCATAAATTATTGGGAAGTTCTTCTTTTAGAACTGAAGGAGAAATACAAGCCTATTTCTCTAAAGAAGAGTAGTTCAAGGTTCTTTCTAGTTTGGTATTTAGTTTTTTCACATTGTGTATATACTCTATTTTATTTATTTATTTTCTTTTTTCATCACTGTCATCATTTGTCCTCTATGTCAAAAGGGGGAGAAAGGATAGTGGATTCTAGATATGAGGAGATGTATGAGTTAAGGGGAGTTGAGTTATATGCAGATATGTTTTCCTATCAATGACAAAGGGGGAGATTATTAGACTTGTGTGAATATTATTATCATTGATAGAAAGCCAGTTATCTAGTCTAGACCAAATAGCATATGCAGTTCATTGTTGTCAATCTTGTTATCTGGATTGGTCTAGATATTGTATAAAGTTAGCATGTGCAGTTTTTGTTATAAGCAGGTGTTGTGAATTTTGGTATGGCTATGAGTTATGATATAGTAAGATGGAGTTGATTTAATGGAGTGATTTTCAGAAGATCCCTTCCTCCAGAATTCTATGTTGTGTTTACATTGGTCCCAGTATCAATTACATTTTTTGATAATAGCTATTTTGGTAGTGGATTCTATAATTCTAGTGGTTGTATCGAGAATTAATAGGTCGATTTTTTAGTGCAACGAAAACCACACTTGTAACAAGTGGTATTAGAGCTTGCTCACAGGTTCAAACCCCTCGCTTGCACTCAGAAGGGGGATTGTTGCAAGGTGTGCTCCCTTGGTCTCCTTGTGTTGTGCAATGTAGCACTCAGGTTTGTGACATGGCTTAACCACCTCTTGTGTATTCTATAAGTCTAGTGGTTGTATCAGGCATTAGTAGGTCGATATTTTGGTGCAACGGAAACCACACTTGTAACCTGAATTATGTGAAAGGAAGCATGTAGATCTTGTGGAGGTTGACTTGGTTATGTTCAAGTCTTCTTTTGATAACATGTTGGGCTTGGCTGATACACTATCTCATGTATGTTTCCTCTAGTATATATATATAAGAATAGTGAATGTGTTTATGAAGTATGAAGGTGTGTGTGTATGCGAAAGAGACATAGTAGTGAAGATAGTAGAGAAGAAGAGTGTAAAGTGTGAGTTGTGGACAATGAAGGTAGTTGGTGTAGAGTCAGAGTGTAAGTATTGTAGTGTTGCAGTAGTCCTTCATTGGACCTACTATAGGACAGATGTACATAGATCTTTCACCGGATCTACTGTAGAGTTTGTGAATTACGATTTGAGATTAATCTTGGAACTGATCTCATGCATTTGGAGATGAAATCTTCTTCAGTTCAATCCTACCTATTGCATTGAGAATTCTAACAGTAAGTCACCTTTTGTATCTTTGCAGTGAGTAGTCTGGCAGTGAGTCATTTTTTGTAACTCGTAGTTAGCCACCCAACAGTGAGCCACCCTTTCGTAAAATGTCATATAACTAGTTATATTCTCTTGAGAGTTAACACTCTCCATGGTTTATCCCATATTGGGTTTTCTACATACAAAATCTGGTGTTTCTCTTGTGGTTGTGTTTTTCATGTTTATTCTACATTTTCTATTTTATATCCATTAAGCATAATTTATGAAGTTTGATATTTCAGTAGAAGGTTAAAGTTTGGTAAATAATTTAATATCTATGGGAATACTGATGCACCCCACCTCTTAGTATTTTGGTCCTTTCAACCAAGTCAACAACACCAATGATTGTCCAAATTTTTAAAATGGAACGCAAGGACTCATTGATAATGAAATAGTTAAAATCATTGAAAATAATCCATCGCCTTTTAGCAACCCTTGTCCTACATCTCAAGAGACAATACCTACTCCTATTGATGACCAAAATAAATTAGCTACAAGAATCTTTTGGAGATTGAAGTACGATAAAAATTTTGTTTTTCCTTACATTAAAATTAATCACACTTATAAGCATAAGGAAGGTGTTCTGAGCATTGTCTTTGTCATCATTGTTACTCTCATTCTCTTGGAAATTGCAAAGCATTTAAAATGTTTGTTTAAGATCAATATGATAGAGCTTGCATAACTCTTACAACTGATCTTGCACTCTTTCTTGGTGAAGAGGTAGCGCCTTAGCACTTCATTCACTCTCCATATTTCTCCTCACCATATGACACTTGTAGTTAACTTCATTGGGGGCTCTTTGTCATGAGTGCTGATGATATTTAAATAACCAACATTTTGGGGTAGAAACACACATTTATTTCTTGTTTCCTCACTTGGGGGGCAAGGGAAATACATATTCAATTCTCTCTTTCTCTTTGAAGATAGTTACATTTTACATATCTTGATGTCTTTTCTTCCATTGAATATTCCTTCATGTAAGTACATGTATGTTCCTTTTTTAGGACCTTTCTTTGCTAGTAATATTGTATTTTCTTATGTATAATCTCTCCTTGGAAGTTGTGTAATGATCTCTCCTACCCTTTCTAATGATCAAATTTTCCTTTGTTGAGTGGTGTTTTCTTATGATTTGATGTTATTCCTCATGCAAGAGGTGTATATCCTTGACTACAACCTCTTTTACACTTGGAAATGTATATCTATTATAAACAATTCCCTCGCTTTGGGTCAAAAGTGTGTCATCCTTCATCGAGAATCCCTTCACTTAGAAATAAGGGGAAGGTATGCATTCTTGTTCCCCTTCATTTCTTTTGGTATAAGATGTTATGTTTGTTCAAGAAACTCCTCTTGGAGTTAGATGTCTTTGAGAAAAGATCTCTTCTCCTCCAAGGATTCCCTTTATACTTGTTGCAAGATATCTCTTTTTCAACTATCTTATCCTTTCTTATAAGAGTATTACCTCTTTAGCTTGGATTTATGAACATTTTTGCCTTAAAGGATATATCCTTGGTGTTGAAGGTGGGTATCCTTGTTTCTAGCTTCCTTAAGACATCAACATAGGGGTATGTTGACATCTTAAGTGGGGGGCATACATATCGCCATCTTTGTACTATATTGTACTATATTTTTTTGCATGTCTTAAATGGGGTGCACATTCTCAAAACTAGAGAAAACAAACTCTTACATGAGATTCTTCATGCCCAAAACTAGACAAAACATTTATATATGTCTTATACAGGGTACACATTCTTGAAACCAGAGAAAACAAACTCTTACACGAGATATCCTTAAAATCAAGCATATGTTTGTCTTACATGAGGTTACACATTCTTGAAACCAGAGAAAACAAAATCTTACATGAGATTTTCCCAAAACTAGACATCTTATACAGGTTGTTGCATACTTGAAACTAGAGAAAACAAACTCTTATGCAGGTTGTTGCATGCTTGAAACTAGAGAAAACAAACTCTTATACGGGATGCTTACCACCTGAAACCAAATAGTTGCATACACAACGAGATGAGTGGAACTAGCAAAACACAACTAGACTATTCCAACTCTCCTCCCCAACATGGATCACCTAGAAAAATACAGCTATCCTATGACATCCATGTCCTCTCTCGCTCCTTCTCATGGAACACCTAGTAAAACACAACTAGAATGTTATATCCATGCCTTTTCTTTCTTCTCATCATGAGCTCATAGATTTTCTATTAGTAGTTCATATTTTGATGTATGCTCTTTCTCTTTTTATGTGATTTCTTATGTTCTTTTCATGGCATTTCAAGATTGATATTAGTGGTTGAGACATTTTGGTTATCGGGGTCTCTTCGGCTAGTTGACTTGAGCTCTTGTTTTGGTTTTTAGCTTTTTGTGGTGTATTTTACCTTTTTTCTTTGTTTGTCTTTGTTTTCTTTTTTATCTTTGTCTTATTTTGTGTGCTCTGGCATGTGATTGTGTGAGTTAAGATCCTAAGATTGGGGGCTTGGTTCCTCGCAATTAGTGATGTCTTATATCCTTATGATTGCAGTTCTAATTGCTCCTCTCTTTCATCTTTCATCTTTTTTATTGTCAATATTTGAATAGTCTCATACTCTCTTAAATGTAGTGTCATAAATTGTAACTAGTCCAATTTACACCTCATGTTTGTGCTTCCACTTTAGCATGATATATCCTCATCCCCTCTCTAGGTCCAATTTGTGCTTATTAACCAACTTTGATGTCATGGACAACCTGTTGTGGGTCCTACAAAGTGGTATCCACCTCCCTGGCATCCTTTTTTGGTCCCCTTTGTAGTGGGACTAGGGCATGGTCCATCCTAGTCTAGACCATGGCACCCTAAAATGCCATGTTCCCCTTAAAAGGGGCCCAAATTTCAAATAGGGAGGGTGTTGTATTTCCCTAGCATAAATTCATCCCCATGGCTATACATGACCATTGGAGGTTAGCATAATTGACAATTTACCTAGAAACCCCTATATAAAGACATTTTATCAACCTATTTTGATCAAAGAAATCTGTCTCCATGCCTATTATTCATGCATTCATGTAGCATTCATTATCAAGCATTTTCAAAGATCTTCAATGCTGCAAATTCATCCTTCAACCATTGTGGAGCAAAATTACTTCAACCTTAATCAAGCATGTGTTTTTTATTAGGGTTTTATGTTTGTTATTCCATTTCATACAACATTTGTGATTACATTCAAAGATAAAAGAATCATTATCAACAATTGTAGATTTGAGGTATAACTATTCAGCATTTATTTCAATATTTGTATTATTTCATTCAAGGTTAATTCCTAAATCAAGGTTAATTCCTAAATAAGTATAGAGCTATGTTCGGGAGGATTGATAAAATTCATAGAGATGAACAAGTTCAATTTTCAATGGCAAGAAATTCAGAATACCATGGCAAATTGATGCTACCCAGTCCCAAAAAATAAGGTCAAACTTTTAGGATTAGATCTGTGACATCTTATTCTTCCCAAATCCAGTTTGGTGTCTCTGTACAACATTTGTAGCTCACTATTTTTGCCCGATCACTTTAATAGCCAACTATTTTTCCCTAATCTTCAATAATCTAATTCATTTAAATTTAGGGAGGAGAAAGCCCTATCAAAAGGAATCAAGAATCTAATTAGAACCTTGGTCTTGCAAGGCTAGATCTATTACATTCTTGTCCTTGCTAATGTAATGGTTAATTAGGTCATTTAGTGGTTTTATCATCTTAATTTTGATAGTTCTGATACTTAATGAAAGTACAGATCCAATAGCCAACAAGCTGAGAGGGGGAGGTGAATCATACAACCTTAAACTGAAATAAAAACATCAGATTCAACCTCGGTAACATATACTTTAGTAATATAGCCAAAACTACTAAACATGCAAACTCAAAAGCATACAAACATCATAAACCTCATAACATCAGATTTAACATGGAAACCCAAATAGGGAAAAACCATTATGGGATTTCAAACCCACTAAGAAATATACTCTTCTAGAGTATGCTCGGTTAAAAGCAAATCTTGTTAAAGATTATAAACACATTGCTAGATGTGACCCAGTTAAGGGATTTCCCTTAGATCTGTTAGGATCTTCACCTTGTTAGAAGTGACCTTGTTAAAGGATTTCAAGCACCCAATCAGAATGTCACCTTGCTAGAGGGTTTTACAAATAAGACTATTAAGTCCACTCGATTAAGAGATTTTCTGTCACTTTCACAAAATAACAGTAATAAAAATCTATCTGCAACTTCACATCTAAAATGCTAAAGCAAATTCTTATTTGCTCAATACAATCTAGACATAGAACTAATCTTGTCCATCTGCTAGGCTTCTATACATTGTTATTCAAATAGGTCTTCAAGCTTCTGTGCTCGGTAATCACTATGTAGCATCCATGTGCATACATTTGCCCACATGCATTGTTTATCAATAGTTCCCTATTTATAAACAATTAGCTAATAGCTTAATCTCCTTGATCACATTTCCCATGATCAATCATAGCCATCACATCTTCAAACTTTGACTAGGTTCAATGTATCCTTCAATCTAAAAATGTTTTACCCTACCTTGGAACTTGTGCTAGGGTATTGCAGTTCAATCTGAGCTATAGATCTTCATGTTGATTTTCCTTTGCCATAGATTCATTAACAAACTTCATGCACGGCATACCAATCATTTAATCAGGTCTAGCTCATCAGCTTCCTTCATTAAATAACACATGTAACCATTTAATTTATTCTATTATAGCTCGATTACAACTCGGTAACAACTCGGTAAACACTAAACTTCACTTAGTAGACATTCCACCTTCATTAACCGATAGCGATAACCTTAGGGTTTATCGACTAGGTTCTTTGCTCAATAACATAGTATAGTATTAACCTTACAATTTATAACATATGTATGATGTTAAAACAATCTAAACATCATGATCTCATCATTGTCTGACTCAGTAATAGTTGCCCATTGAATACCTTATTCATCCCCTTATTCATCATATTCTTTCTGTGTATTTTACTGACATCTTTATACTCTTCAAATCATACTTCTCAAGATATGGCAACATCATACTGAATTAGAAAATCAATTTCTTGACATCAATGATAAAATAATAATATCAAGATAGTAAATATCCTTAATCAGTTATATCCATAATCATCAACAACCTTCTCAATATCCTTATTGAAATGCCAACAATCTCCCATCGTCTGTTATAATGCCAAATGCCAACAATCTCCCCCTTTGGCATTGATGGCAAAACCAATTGATTTGACCTTAAAAAGATTCGGATTGTTGTGATTCTGAAATGTTGAAATGCTCTCTTGCTGTCATCAGAATTCTCCCCCATACATTAGACTTCTCCTTTTTTCTCTAGTCTTTTCTCCTTCAGTTTCAGTCTTTTTAATCAGTCTTCTCCCCATTTGACAACAATGCCAAAAAGTAAAGAATTAAAACATAGTATCTCCCTGTATGAAGTGAATTCCTATTGTAATGTGTATCAACTAAGTCTTGATCAGAACATTTTGTCTTCAATTCCTGTTCCCTGTATTGTATCCTGCATTATTTCCTGTTCACCTTTAGAAAACATCCTAAAGTGTGTAAATCAGCATCAACTCTAAAAAGATATTCGATAGAGTCATTGAATTGATGCTTTCACCGAACTTGATCAGTGAGTAGAAGATAGGGATAGGACCCCTAACTTACTTCTGAGATATTCAAAAGTGTCCCTTGGTAGCAGCTTGGTGAAGATATCTGCTATTTGTTCCTTTGTGCTAACATACTCCAACACCACTTTCTCTCTTGAGCTTCTTCTCTAAGATAATGATATTTGATAGAGATGTGCTTTGTCTTAGAGTGCATAACAGGATTCTTTGAAATGTTAATGGCACTAGTATTGTCACATAATATAGTTACTGGCTCGCTAACTTTCTCATTTATTCCTTCCAAAGGTTGTTTGATCCATGCTATGTTGGTACAATTCAATACTGCAGCAACGTATTCAGCTTCTGTTGTTGGCTGTGAAACACATCCTTGTTTCTTGATAAGCTAGCTCACTAGTCTTTCTCCTAAAAAGAAAGCTCCTCCACTTGTGCTTTTCCTATCATCAATGTTGCCTGCCCAATCAGCATCAGTATAAACTTTTAAATCAAAATCATTTCCTTTCTGATATACTAAGCCATAATCCTCTGTGCCTTTCAAGTATCTAAAAATTCTTTTGATTGTTGTCATGTGTGTTTCCTTAGGATATGCAGAGAATCTTGCAACTATACCTACTACATGTGCTATGTCTGGTCTACTATGAACAACATATTGTAGCTTTCCAATCATGGATTGGTAAAGTGTCTCATCAATGGATGCAGATTTGTCATTCTTTGATAGTTTATAGTTGGTAGTCATAGGAGTACTTACTAGTTTTGAATCCTCCATTCGAAATTTCTTCAAGATTTCCTTTATGTACTTGGATTGAGTCATGAAAATCTCATTTTTCATTTGCAATATTTGCAAACCTATAAAATACTTTATCTCACCGATTAATGACATCTCAAATTCTTTGCTCACTTCATTTCCAAAGTTCTTACAAAGAGAGTCATTTCCACAAAATATAATATCATCAACAAATATGGCTGAGATCAGTATTCCATTTTCATCATTCTTCATGTACATATTGCTATTCTCACTTGTCCTTATAAAACCAATCTTAATCAAATAAGAGTGCAATATTTCATACCATGCTCTAGGTGCTTGTTTCAGACCATATAATGCTTTGTTCAATTTACATACCTGATCTTTATTATTGTCTTCAACATATCCTTCAGGTTGTTCAATAAAAACTTCTTCTTCTAATATTCGATTCAAAAATGTAGATTTGACATCCATTTGATATACCTTGAAGTTTTTGAAAGTAGCATATGCCAACAATGTTCTTACTCCTTCAAGTCTAGCCACAGGTGCAAAAGTTTCACCATAATCAATTCCTTCTTCTTAAGCATAACCTTTGCAAACTAGTCTTGCTTTATTTTGAATGACCTCTCCTTTTTCATTTAGCTTGTTTCTGAAAATCCACTTTGTACCGATTACATTTTTGTCTTTTGGTCTTGGGATTAGTGTCCATGTGTCATTCTTCTTGATTTGATCAATCTCTTATGTCATAGCATTTATCCAATCTTCACTGTTAAATGCCTCTTTCACTATTCTCAGTTCAAATTCAGATATCAGATGTGTTCTATCTCAGTTTGTTCCTTGTCATCACTAGATCATCCTTATCTCCTATATTCAGACTTAGTGCATGATGTCTTCTAACATACTTGGCTAATACAAGCTCGATAGGCTCTGTATGATCTTCTTCATCACTCGATAACTGGATATTTTCTTCAACAGTTTTCTCGGTAAAACTTGTCGGTTGAACATAGACAAATTCATCATAATCTTCTAGTTCTTTGGAATTTCCTTCATAATTTCTTTCTGCAAATTCATCAATTTTCACATTTGCACTTTCTACTATTTTGTTAGATGATTTGATCAGACATTTAAATGCTTTGCTTCTGGAAGAATAACCTAGAAATGTTCCTTTTTCACTTTTCTGATCAAACTTGCCATTTCTATCATCTTTGTGTACATAGCATTTACTTCCAAAGATTTTAAAATAACTTACATTAGTTTCTTGTCATACCAGATTTCATATGGTGTCTTCAAAGTACCTTTCTTCAGTTGTACTTAGTTCAGGGTGTAAACTGTTGTGCTTATTGCTTCTCTCCAAAATGTTTGTGGCACTTTCTTTTCAATCATCAGTGTTCTAGCACAATCCACAATAGATCTGTTTCTTCTCTCAGCTATTCCATTTTGTTGTGGAGTTCTCGGTGTAGAGACTTGTCTTTTAATACCATGATCATTGCAAAATAAGTTGAACTCATCAGATGTGAACTCTCCTCCTCTATCTGATCTAAGACATTTCAGTTGTCTTCCTATTTCATTTTCAACTCTTGCCTTGTACCATTTAAACATTTGAAAAGCTTCTGATTTTTCTTTTAAAAACATTACTGACATCATCCTTGAATAGTCATCCACAAATAATATGAAATATTTATCACCATAATAACTTTGAACTTTCTTAGGACCACAAAGATCAGTGTGCACCAGATCTAAAATTCCCTTAGAAGTGTAAGACTCACTTGTAAAGCTTGATCTTGTCATCTTACCCATCTGTCATCCTCAGCACATAGCATTCTTAGGCTTTTCAAGACTTGGTAGACCTCTTACTCGGTGCTTCTTACTTATTTTGATCAAATTATCAAAATTTACATGACAAAACATTTTATGCCATAACCAGGTATCATCTATCTTTCCATACAAACACTTGTTCCGAGTTGAGTCAAGGTCAAATGTGTTACCTTTTGTTTATGTCTCGGTAGCAGCTAACTTTCCATTCTTGTCATGAACTTTGACAATTCCCTTATGAAATTCTATTCGGTATCCTATATTGTTTAGTTGTGCTACACTTAACAAATTGTATTTCAAACCTTCAACCCAATAAACATCATTGCATCTTGCATTGTCAAGAAGTGTTATAGATCCTTTAACTTTCACCGGACATGATGCATCATTACCAAATCTTACATAGCCTCCATCATAATCTTCTAACATAACAAAATTGTGTTTATCTCCTGTCATATGATGTGAGCATCCACTATCTATGATCCAAGAATCATTAGTATTTACATGAGATATTAGGGCTTTTCTTCATACCTTTCTTCATCTGATCCATCTTTGATAGCCACATAAACTACTTCCTCCGTATTAGTTTCATCTAATTTATCATCATTGGATTCCTCATCAGCTATTAAGCATGTCTTTCTATCTCTTCTTTTGAAGTCTCAGTGTCCTCTATAATGATTGTCTTTCTATCTATCATCTCGGTAATCTCTCTTTTCAGTAGATTCTTTGTCAGGACAGTTAGAAGCCATATGTCCTATTTTATCACAATTGAAACATTTCAAAGGTACTTTTCTTTTATACTTACCTTTGCCTCTCAGTAACCTTTTTGCTAATAGTGCTTCAAACTCTTCCTGCTTTTTGATTTCCTCATATAGTTTGTGTACTTCTTCCATGTTCTTATGAAATCTTTCACTTGCTACACTGTGATCTCCTTCAGAGTAATTATACTTTCTTTCATTGTAATCATTGGATTCATCAAGATGAAAAGAACTAAATGCATATTCAACTTTATTTACCGAAGAACCATTGTTATCAAAGTTACTTAACTCAAATGCATGCAGCTTACCAATAGTAGCATCTAAAGAAACTGGCATATTAGGTACAGACCTTAATTTATTGATTGTCAAGACTTTGATTGCATAAGCCAGTAGAAGGGTTCTTAACAACTTACTTGTTATATCCTTTTCTTCAATAGTTCCACCTACTCCTTTGATTTGATTGACAATCTCCTTTAGTCTTGTACTGTACTGGGTTATGTTTTCACCTTCATTCATCCTCATAGATTCAATTTGTCCTCTTAGACTATCTACTTTTGCTCTTTGAACATGTTCATCTCCTCCATATAGTGATATGAGCTTATCCCACATAGCCTTTGCATCATTGCAGCCTTCTAGATCATTAAACTCTGAGTCAATCAATGCAGATATTATTTCAATCATTGCTTGGATATGTTCTTGCTTTTCCTTTATCTCTTCCATTGTCAATGGATAGGTGCTCGGTGTGATGAAATCATTCTCTAGATAATATACAGCATATTCTCCAACTCCTGATAGGTGTAGCTTCATCCTTTTCTGCCATGTAGAGAAACTTGACTTGTTCAGCTTCGGTGCATCCCTCTTATACATCTTTGGATCTTTGCCTCAAGTACCTTTAAACTTTTCTTTCGTAGTCCAAAGCTCTGATACCAATTGATAGTTCTGATACTTAATGAAAGTACAGATCCAATAGCCAACAAGATGAGAGGGAGGGGTGAATCATACAACCTTAAACTTCCATAAAAACATCAGATTCAACCTCGATAACATATACTTCAATAATATAACCAAAACTGCTAAACATGCAAACTCAAAAGCATATAAACATCATAAGCCTCATAACACCAGATTTAACATGGAAACCCAAATAGGGAACAACCACTGTGGGATTTTAGACCCACTAAGAAATATACTCTTCTGGAGTATGCTCGGTTAAAAGCAAATCCCGTTAAAGATTACAAACACATTGCTAGATGTGACCCGGTTAAGGGATTTCCCTCAGATCTGTTAGGATCTTCACTTTGTTAGAAGTGACCTTGTTAAAGGATTTCAAACACTCAATCAGAATGTCACCTTGCTAGAGGGTTTTACAAATAAGACTATTAAGTCCACTCGGTTAAGAGATTTTCTATCACTTTCACAAAATAACAGTAATAAAAATCTATCTACAACTTCACATCTAAAATGCTAAAGCAGATTCTTATTTGCTCAATACAATCTAGACATAGAACTAATCGTGTCCATTTGCTGGGCTTTTATACTCTATTATTCAAATAGGTCTTCAAGCTTCTATGCTTTGTAATCACTATGTAGCATCCCTGTACATACATTTGCCGCCCGCATGCATTGTTTATCAATAGTTCCCTATTTATAAACAATTAGCTAACCGCTTAATCTCCTTGATCACATTTCCCATGATCAATCATAACCATCAGATCTTCAAACTTTGACTAGGTTCAATGTATCCTTCGATCTGAAAACATTTTACCTTGCCTTGGAACTTGTATACATTTCTTGGAACTTGTGCTAGGGTATTGTGGTTCATGATCTCATCATTGTCTAACTCGGTAATAGTTGCCCATTGAATAACTTATCCCCTTATTCATCATATTCTTTCTATGTCTTTTACCGACATCTTTATACTCATCAAATCATACTTCTCAAGATATGGCAACATCATACTGAATTAGAAAATCAATTTCTTGACATTAATGACAAAATAATAATATCAAGACAGTAAACATCCTTAATCAGTTATATCCATAATCATCAACAACCTTCTCAATATCCTTATTGAAATGCCAACAATCTCCCATTGTCTGTTATAATGCCAAATGCCAACAAATTTAACCCTAACCCTAGTTTTCCACCCATTACAAGAAGACAACCTCGTCATTTTTCTAGAACAATCTGACCCTCCTCTACATGCCCAGAAGGGCTATGAGAGTGGTGAAGGCTATGTGGCTGAGATGAAAGCACTAGCATAGGCTAGGGTGCTTGCACAAAAGTTGGACGAACAAAAGCCTTAGCGATAGTGGAACCAATAGATATCCTCACAAAAAAGGGGAATATCAAGTCTAATAGACATGTGGAATCATCTCAACCTATGAGATAACAAGGGAGTTTGGTTAGCAATCTCAATGGCCTTCCCAAGCTTATCCTAAAATATCCTCCCTAAGATTAAGTTGTGGGGCTCAAATCCAACCATTATTATCTTATTTAGTGAACCTAATTACGCAACCCATCTAATTAATTATTAATGTTGTCACATATTTAAACAAGGATAACTTTCAATGTGCCCTGGTGATCTAGGCTCCAAGCATCCTTACTAGGAACTTCTTAGCAACCTATCTCTCACAACCTCGATCATCATATGAAAGCCCACCCACCCTAACCATGTTATGAGACCTTAGGGTAACATAAACAATAACATCAAGATAATAAGGAGGTTTAATAGAAACATCATAAAAGTATCCACATAACTTATGCAATAGGCACAAACACCAAAAGACAAGATGACAATACATAAACAAGAGCCTCAACAATTATCAATATAACAATAAACAAGAGCAAGGCATAAATCCATCTCACTCAGACATGAACAACATCAAATCCTCAACGATGAGGCACAACCATCTCACTAGAGCTAAACATGAAACCAACATTAACAGTAAGGCTCGTCAACTCGTTGGAGCAACAATTGCACAACCTCATTGGCAAGGTGTATCAACTTGGCAGATTTTAAAAAAACAACATTTGACATAGCCAAGGTAGGGAGATCCAATGAAGGACATCCCTGCCTTGCAGCCTATAACACAAAACACCATGAAAGATACTGGTAACTGGTAGATACAATGCAAGAGATAACTAGTAAACTAACAAATAGAAATCCTAACTAGTAGCAATAGCACATGATATAACTGGTAACCAAATAAATCAATCATTACAACCATTTAATAAATCACATATACCTTCAGCAGCTACACATGCTGGACCACAACCTAGGATTACAAAATAATCCATACAACACAAATCTAAGATTCGCAGATCTTCTGCTCAACAAATAGGGCTCCGGTAATAGTCTGCACTGATCCAGACCTTAGTCCATCCAGACTTCAGTCCCCCTAGACTAGAATCTCTCTGGAAACTACCTCTTCACTCGATGTCTTCTTTCCTCGGACCTCTGTCTCTTAAAATGATTCTCAAGACTTCCCTTTATACCATTCGCAAGTGATAACAACTCGATCAAGTTCGCAAAAGACCAACCGATTCATGATGAAACATGTAAACGTTAACATGTTGGCCCAAATCACCAAGAACATCTTCAAAATACATAGAACTTCATGCAGACCTCTGAAAACATTGAACAAGGCCCAAAAAAACATTGCTCAATGATCCACAAGTTATGAGAACCATTTGCAGCCCAATTCATCTCCACCTTAGTCACTGCAAGACCAACCAATAAGAACATACCGATACTAGACTACTTCCAGGATTGATATCTCATCGGAATCAAATCTAAATGTCAGTTTGAACTATGTCAGTGCTCCTACATCAGACTCTCAAGGTTAATTGAAAAGTGAGTCCCATAACATGATCTGGTTCGGCGATCTATCAGGAGGTACTTGCAACTGCCTTAGGGGTTTGGTGATCTGACTATAGGTTCTAGTTGCCTCTCCTTAGTGAATCTATCAGACCAACCTATAGCTTGCCTCAATCGGCAATCTGTTCAAGTCTCCACCCACTAACTACCTCAAGCTCAAGCTCTAGGTTCAATGGTCTACTTGCAAGCCTTGCACTACCTCACATTCGATGATCTGAACAAATCTAGAAGTTACCTCAACTTGTTTTCCAACCAACCGGTACATAACCAGGTCTTCTTCGATCAACAAGTTCACAAACCAGCTTTGATACCACTTGACATAGCCAAGGTAGGGAGACCCAATGAAGGGCATCCCCACATTGCAGCCTAAAACACAAAACACCATGCAAGATACTGGCAACCGGTAGATACAACACAAGAGATAACTAGTAAATAGATAAATAGCAATCCTAATCGGTAGTAGTAACACATGATATAACCAGTAACCAGATAAATCAATCATTTAATAAATTACATATGCCTTTAGTGGCTACACATGGTGGATTGTGGCCTAGGATTACAAAACAATCCATACAACACAAATCTAAGATCCACAGATCTTCTACTCGACAAATAGGCCTCTGGTAATAGTCTGCATTGTTCTGCACTGATCTAGACCTCAGTCCATCTGAACTTCAGTCCCCTCAGACCAGAATCTCTCTAGAAACTACCTCTTTGCTTGATCTCTTCTTTCCTCAAACCTTTGTCTCTTAAAATGATTCTCAAAACTTCCCTTTATACCATCTACAAGCAATAAAAACTCAATCAAGTCGGTCAAAGACCAACCGGTTCATGATGAAATGTGTAAACGATAACATGTCGGCCCAAATTACCAAGAACATCTTCAAAATCCATAGAACTTCACACAAACCTTCAAAAACATCAGACAAGGCCCAAAACAACATCTCTTAATGATCCACAAGTTATGAGAACCACCTACAACCCGATTCATCTTCGTCTTACTCACTACAAGAACAACCAGTAAGAACATACCAATACCAAACTAATACCGGGATCGATATCTCACCAAAATCAAATCCAAATGTCGGTTTGAAATACCTCGGTGCTCCTGCATCAATATTAAAATAGACAAAACTGATCCAAAATCAACTCTAAGAAACACAAGGAGATCAACCAAGGCCTCTGGTACAATGGCAAAATTGAAGGAAATGACTCAAAAGTACAAAACCATCAAAATGCAAGTGATAAAAGAAGTCTAGTGCTTCTATTGCGCAGAGTAGTGCTTCTATCTAATACATTAGTGCATTCAATAGTTTAAATAATGTTTTGTCCCTCAAATCAGTGCATACACTGATCTGAACAACACATCTATCTAACCAGGTAGTGCAAGGGATGCACAGGTTGGCTAATACACTTAAAAGTGTAGCGCATAGGCCTTAAGAAACAACGCTTATGCCAAAATAAATAGCGCATATGCTATTTTAGTGCATTTGCAAGGAAGCTCAAAAAATGACACTTCAAAATGACAACATCATTGAAAAAATAACTAAGGCTTCAAAATGACAACCAAACTGAACAAGTAAAATCGCATCAAAGATGATGACTCAAGATACCTAGCATACATCAATTGGAAAATAAATCATAACCAAATATGAATCTCGGCAGACTCAATACGGCCATACACAGGCCAAGACAACAGATCTCTCTGGAAAGGATAACAATAACTATCGAATACATGAAATGAAATGGCAGAACAATTCTCATGGCTCCCAAACCAAAATTAGAATCCATATCTACTATAGCAAACACAGAGCAGACATGGAGAAAAACATTCACAACAACACACTAACTGGGAATGAAATATAAATACAAATAAATCCCCAAACCATGTAATTTATCTTTATAAATAATAATATTAAATCCATTCCTGAAATCTCCTAGAAAATAAACTTTCTTCATGCATGGAGAAGACAATCTTTTCTTAAACAAATTGTAGAGAAGTGAAAAATGTACTGTAGACACCTAAAAATGTCTCATTAATCATGTACTAATTATCCTATTTCTATTTCATCTTAATCAATTAATCATTCAACCCTTTTCTAATATTAATTAAATATTTATTTTTTTAAGCAAAAGTGGCAAAACACTGATATATATATATATATATAACTGATTCAAGAGCTCAATATGGAAAGAACCAGGAAGAAAACCCTATATCCTTGCTTAGATATAATGAGCAAAGAGAAATTGGGGCCTTAAGAAGGAACCCCCAAAGATCCAAAGAGAAAGATAGCACCTACCCATAGTACAAACCTCATAGAGGCCAAAATTGATAGTAGCGGGTCGAGACAAATCCAAAAGAAACCTTAAAAACTACCCCCACAACCGGTTATCATGAAAACTTGAAAAGTATAATTCTGGTTGTCAGAAGACTATATAGCTGCCACAACCGGTTACTGGTTGTGTTATATCAGAACTTTAATACTAGTATATTGTCCTATTAACCAGATCATAAAAGAGCCTCCATTACCAGTACTACCTAGCTAATTAACAAAATGTCTCCACTACCGGTTCTGTTATACTGGTTGAAATAAACGAAGTGACCAACACCTATTACTGGTGAGCAAATGTGAATACTGATAAACTGAAATTACTAGTGAGCAGATGTGTATACCGATCCACTGAAGAAAATGCCATCGTAACTGGTTGTGTTATACTGGAACTCAAATACCGAAATACTAATCTTTTTACCTAATCTTTCTACACATTGATCAATAAGTATTACATTGCCAAAATTGGCCATTGAAATCCATGTAGAGATTTGAAGAGTTGTAGAAAACTGACCATTGATTTACTCGTAGAGATCCAAAAAAGGAAATAGACATGAGATTATTCCACCATTGCTTCTAGAACCATCTCATGTTCATCTAACTACTTGAAGGGTGAGGTGCTTACATGAACAATAGGCTCATGAGAAGTGGAGGCAAATTCAGCATATCCCTGTGTTGTTACCATTGTTGGCAAAATTGAGATCTGGCAAAGAAAAATGAGTGACCTGAGAGGTTGAAGGTTAATGAGGAGGGACTCGAGTGTCTACATGAGGAGCGCTAAGTAAGATAAGAAGTGCATTCACCTTCTATTTAATCATGCTTGTCATCTCATGCCCAATAACTTGGTGATGTTTGTCCAAAGCCCTCTCAATGTATGTGAAATTTTGCAACTCCAAAGTGTTTTTAATATTGTCATAAATTGAAAGGAACTCAATCTGGTTGAGGAGGAATTAACGTTGGAAGAGGCCACCAACATGTGCTTGACCCCCCCAGAGGTCATATTTCTGGACTGTAAGAAGGAGTTTATTATTAGGAAGAAAAATCTCCTTAACAACTTTACTAGCAATGATCTTCAACAATGAAAGGGATTGTAACATATCTAGAGCATTTGAGAGGAATATTGAAACCAAATGTGAAGTAAATATGAGCCTCCTTGATTAGGGAAATAGGATTTCTTCCCCAATTAAATGTTTGATGCTCTTTCAGACCTGATAACTATGAGTGAGGAAAACCTACCCAAGTTGGTCATCTGAGATATGATATGTGAACGGACTTTCCCATTCTTCTACAAAATTGTTGACTCTGAAGTTACGTGGCATATACTCCATGTGTTCTCTTCTGCAAGTGAGAAAAGTGGTGTTACTCTACATGTCCCCTGTGTCGATATGAAGCATTTCACAACTGCATCTAAACCCTGCCTAAAGACTGCACTAATTTGGAACCCTTAATCAAGTGCAAAGACTAAAAAGGATGCAAGTAATAAATGTTGAGAACTATCGACTAATGATAATGAATCAACCACATGTATTTTGGATTATAGGTGTAATAAATCTGCATAACAATGGCAATGAAAGCAAAAAAATCAAGTATGAGATCGATTATTGAAGATTGTGAAGGCCAAAACCATGCCTTTGCACGAGGCAACGGTGATGAGTGTGCCAAGGTTTCCATCTCTTAGCCACCAATTAAACCAACAGTACTTGACTCATCTTTGATGATGTCATCTAACTGGGAGAGGATTTGTAATAAAACACAGTCATCTTTAGCTTAATCAACCTCTATCCCATCACACCCCAAATTTGCTAGCATGTCTGCTAATTTATTCCCTTCTCTAAGCGTACGCGATAAGAGGACTTCCGTGAATGAATGCAATAGATCCCAAACTTGAGCTAACACATAATGAGTGTGCCAATTGAAGGATTTTCTATATTTTCAAGTGTTATTTATAATAGTAGAATCCCCTTCAACATGAACTTTTGAAAAATCCTTCTTCTTAGCAAGTGTCAAACCAAGCAACAATTCTTGGTATTCTGCCATGTTATTGGTTCCTGGGGGCAAGATTAAGGATTTGAAGGCTTTTAGGTCCCCATGATGATCTTTAATACACACTCCAGCCCCTGAGTTACCTAGGTTACCTCATGAAGAGCTATCAAAATTTATTTTTACCAAGTTAAATAGAGGAGGATGCCAGACAACACGAGATCTATCATTTTTTAATGGATTGTTAGATGAAGAGTAGTTAGCAGTGGGAATAAATATCAACTTCCAATTCCTAACTATATATGCACCCCATGAAGTGAAAACTGAGCTACAACTGAAATACCTTTGCACATATGTATTCAAATATTCTAAAATAGATTTTTCTAAACCCTCGAGGACTTTCTCAATAGAAGAAGTAATTTTTCTGAAAATTATTTTGTTCCTCTCCCACCAAATTGACCACAGGACTGTCGCTGGTAAAATTTTCCAAAGATTTAAAAAGGGTTGGCCATGATTGCAACAAATCCCAAATAGAACTTGTTAAGGGCATTGAGACTTCCAATTTATTCATAATAAAGAGCCAACATTGACAAGAAAAAGAACACTGAAGAAATAAATGATCAACATTTTCAATTTCTTGACCACAAAGGATACACAGAAAAGGTTGATCAATTTGCAACTTATCAAGTTTGTCACTAGTTAGAATCTTTTTTTGCAGAACCAACCAAGAAAAACATCCTGTGTTTGGCAAAACTATCTTATTCCAATAGAAAGAATATGCTCTCTAATTTTGGTGTTGGTTCACCATATGTTGTAGAGACTTGTATCCATACTCAACTGAGTAATTACCTTCTTTGGGAGCCCAAATTATTTTATCCTCCTTATTTGACAAGAAATCTATTTTCTGGAAAAAGGCTTGTTGCACTATTCTCTTATTATTGTCATCAACAAGGATCTCTGAGAAATCTATCCAAATTACTTTCCCTAAATGTATTTCAACACCACTAACATAATCAATTAATTTATCACCCCAAGCACTAATGACAATTGGAATTACATCCTCCAAATGTTGCAGCTAATATAGTGGGATATATCCATTCCAAGAGTCATTCCAAAAATTTATTGATTCTCCCTTATATAGTTTCCAAGAGATATATGAAGTTACTACTTCCCTAGAGGACATCATGAAATTCCACATAACAGACCCTTCTAGAGGGTTAGAGATAGTGAGAATTCTAATGGGGTTAGTTGAGTCCAAGTATTTAGCTTGCATTATTTGGCACCATTTTGTGTTCAGCTTAGAATACATTTTCCACACCAATTTTCCTCCAAAATCTTTATTGCACTTAGTGACATCCTAAAGACCTACCCCTCCTGAATGCTTTTCAATGGCCATGTTACTAAGAGAAACTAGGGGGATCTTCTTCTCTTGAGATAGGTTACCTTTCCAAAGGAAGTTCCTAATTATTTTCTCAATCTAAGTGATGATTGATTTAGGAGCTTTAAGCATAGATATGTAATAATTCGGTATGGCAATTAGGATAGTTTTAATGAGGAGGATGCGACCTGAAATTGAAAGCCATCAGACTTTCCAAGCTGAAACTCTAGCTTTAATCCATTCAATAACATTTTTCCACTAGGAAGCCCTGTTTGGCCCCATGAAAAAAGGAATGCCTAAATATGTGCAAGGTAACTCCTCTATCTTCAATCCTAGGATTTTTGTAGTCTTTCTTCTAACAACACTTCTAGTATTAAAGATATATATCTTTGACTTTAGAGCATTAATCCTCTGACCTGAAATTGATGTATCAGCTTCCAAAACTTTCTTCATGTGAGTGGCTTCAGAAATAGAGGACTTACCATACAGGAGAGAGTCATCTGCAAATAGTGTGTGAGTTACTGAAATATTAGTTCTTGGGATGTGAAAACCCTACCAGTTAACCTTTACATTATTAGATATGATTAATCTGCTAAATACTTCAACCATGGTAATGAAGAGGAAGGGAGATAAAGGGTCTCCTTGGGTAGCTGTAAAAGAACCCCGCCGGAACCCCATTAATGATGATTGAAAAGGCTACTCCTGAAATACATGAAAATTAAATATTTATTATTCAATTAATTATGATTAAATTCCTTTAATTGAATAATCTTTATTATTTAATCAAATTCAATTTCTAAATAATTAAATAATTTCTTTAAATTGTTTAATTAACTAATTTATTCTTCAAAATTAAATTTCAATATTCTTCTAATTCAAATTCAAATTTCCCCAAATTCTAATTTCTTTTAATTTCAATATTCTTCTAATTCAAATTCAAATTCAAATTTCAAACAATTTCATTTAGTTTCAAATACATGTGCATTACGATTTCATGATTTCAAAAATCAAAGCCAAAGACATGCAAAATCAAAATTTAATATCTAAATCAAGTTTGCATGAATTCAAAGATCAAATTGAATTTAAAATAAATTCAATAATTAATTCAATAACATGCAAAGATTAAATTGAATTCCTAAATCAAGTTCAAAAGCATGCAAATCAATAAATTGAATTTCAAATAAAATATCCTACATCACATGCTCAATTAATAATTAATTGATCAATTCAATTAATTGATTAATTAAATCATTTTATCAATTCCCTCCAATCATTCTTTTTCTATCTTCCAATTAGCTTTTTCTAAATAAAGTTTTCTTTGTCATCAATCAATTAACTATTCAATCTCCTTTTGTATCTTTCAATCATCTTTTTGCTCAATCAGTTAACTCGAATAACTATTCAATCTATTCAATCATGAATTCAATCTATTGAGTTCCACCTCCAATCAGTAATTTAACTATCAATCGGCTTTTCAGATCACTTTAGTTCCACCTTTCATTAAATCCTCTCCAAAAATCTATAAATTCAACATCAATTCTCCATTTTCAATAATCATGAACTTTGAATCTCTATGCCATCTTTATGCATGTTAGCACTACAATATCTGAGAGCCATCATCAATACTCAAAAAGGAGAAGAGCAATGGAAGAGATATGCAATCATGGGATAGGGAGTTTTGATTAAATATTAAAGATCCTTATTAATTTGACTTGCATTATTTCATTGATTTATTTGGAATTCTTTAGCTAGAATAGGGATTCGTGATTTCCTTATTATTCTAGATAGCCAGGATGAATTTTACTAATAAGCATGCACCAACCTAGAAAATAGAAGTAATGGAAAAGCCAAATTCAAAGAAGAGTCAAATCCAAATCCAAGCAATCAAATTTTCCAAGTTGCAAAAAAACTCCTTAAAGCCAACCTAGCAAAATGCTTAGAAAACTAAATAAATAGATTTCATTCAAAAACTATAGAATATGTCGACTCAAGAAAAATAATATAATTATAATATTATTTACTTTGATGGACTTGTAAAGCATTGAGAGGGGGGGTGAATCAATGACACCAAAAACAATACTACTTTAAATACAGACCGGTAGAAATACTTAACAAGTTTGTTAAACAATATACATGTAATCCAAAATGATATAATAGCATCCACAATAAGTAAAACATCCACCATAACACAAGTGTTTATACGTGGAAAACCCAAATAGGTAAAAACCACGGTGAGATGGGACTCACAAGTTAACTATTTGTAGTAATAGATAACTGATTGGTTAAGGTCTACAAAGTGTTGTGCTGGGAGTGAATCCTTTTAAAGATCTCAAAGCTTAGTTAAAAGCTATACCCAGTAAAAGGTAGTACCCTATAAGGAGTAACCTCAGTGGAGGATTTCTGAATCCAAACTAATAGATCACCTGGTTAGAGGATTTGTATAGTGAAGCTTGTTATAGCTTACCTGGTTAGCAGATTTGACTGCTACAGTGATTAGAAAACAATAGGTGGTGTGATCTAGTAGTAGCGCAACTTGATTGTATAGATCCTCTTCTATGCACTCGGCACTTCTTTACCAACATACTCTGCAACTTAATACTTCTGCCTTCACACATAACATATCTCCTTTGCTCATATAAAATAATTCATTGTGATGTCAATATATAGACATTTAGATTTCATGTCGGCCTCTAGAAATCATATCACAATTACCTAGGTGTAGTGTATCTGGTCAAACAATCATAACGCATTATCGCTAAAAATTGTCGATAAGGATAACTCATCACGACTAGTGATAACTCATCACATAATCAATGAATGCTGGTTGGAACAACAATACCAGTTGGAGTTAAACATATAAACCGTTTATCCTTAGATGCTCCTTTGATAATCTCCACTGGATCTTCATGTTGATGTCGAGTCATGTATAACCACTAGTTGTCTCCATGCATATACCGGTTGTCACCATGTACCAGTTAGATATAAACTTCTAGTATACTGGCTGTAATATAAACAACTTTGAAGTCACACTGGTAGACAATATGAACATATGTGTGTGTATGTGTTTCATCAATGACAACATATGATGAAGTTATTCATTACAATCATTATCAAGCCAACAATATCCCCCTTTGGCATTGATGGCAACACTTAAAAAAAATTATAGTAATACCACTAACTGTGCTTACAAAAAAAAATTATACACATATACATATACTCCCCCTTACTACATACATCATACAAAATTTTCACAACACACATACATATTTCTACTCCCCCTTTGACAACAATGCCAAATTGAAAAGCAAAATACACACACACACACACACACACACACGCACATATATATATATATATATAAGTTTGTATCAAAATGTTTTGCATATACAAAAACTTGAAAAACTAAATCAAGATTCATGCATTGCTTGCCTCATAAAAATGGCATTAAAGTTTCTCTTCAACTGAGATAAAGTATGTTCCCATTTCTCCAGCAAGTTCTCAATGAACACAAGTGTAGACATAATCTGAGTATGGAACTCTTTCATTGAATCAAGTGTACAGGTTTCTGGAGTAGCCAAAATAGCTTTTGCATTCTTGTAGGCTCTTTGTAGTATGTCCACTTGCAATGTGAGTAGACTCTTCAATTCCTTCAATGACCAAAGTCTTTTTGCTTTTTCAAGATCATGGGTATCTAACCTGTTTTGCAAATCATCCATAGATTTTCTAAAAGCAAGAATAGAATCTTGAAGTGGTACATATGCATTGCATATCTTCCCTAGATCTTACTCTATTTTAGTTTGCTTGTTATTGATATCATGATAAAAGAATGAAACATTAGAAGCAGATGCAACATATTTCCCTCTTGTTTCAATAGTTTTTTTTAATAAATCTTTATTAAGAGATAGAGCAATTTTTCCTGTATTAATCTCTTTCATAAGCTACTCTCCATGCTTCTTCCTATAACTCTTCTCGGCATAATTTTGTGATGCTTCTTCTAGGGACTTAATTTGGTTAGATGCATCAGCAACCAATTGACCAAGTTTTCTAATAGGTGTTGTCAAATGCCCTGTAGCAATTTTTGGTAGTAGACTTGTCAGAATATCCATAGCATTCTGAATGGTTTCAACTTCCATTCTTTACTCTTTAAGTCTCTTCTTGTGTGCCCTAGATTGTATGACAATTGCAATCTTCATCATTTTAGATGCACTCATATTATCAACAATTATAGGCCCTGAGATGCCTAATGAGTTACCATCATCTTCATCAGTCTGTCATAGAACTAATGATGTTACCAATTCAGAAGATGTTACCTTAACAATCTCTTCTTTCTCTTGTTCTTTCTTTGTTTCCTATTCAAAAATCTATGTATCAACTTTTTCATTGGATTCCTTCTGAGTGTCTTGTGAAACCGATGGGAGTTGAGGTTTCACTGGTTGTTCCTTGACTGGTGGAATATCCATTCCTGGTTGAGTTGGTGGTTTCTCAACTTTAGTGACCTATGAATCTTAAATTTTTGGTGGCTAGATATCTGGTGCAGTAATGTCTCCAGATAGATATATTGCATCCTCAATATCATCAACAAGTATGACTCATTGGACAATAGTGTCATCCTTCTTCTTGATAGGATAGACAACATCAGCTTGCACAATTTCTTCCTCATCTATTTCAGGTCAATCAACAATATCTTGCTCCTCCTTGGAGGAATGTATAAGTTCTTCCATCCATTGGATATTACAAGCAATATAATGAGTCTTAATCTCAACAGGTTGCACCTTTCCACTAATCAGCTTCAATCTTCTTGTTTTGTGAGCAAAATGAACTTTGTACTTATCAACCAATTCATTCAGCTCATCCTTTGACAACTCAAAAAAATATTATACAAATACATCATCTAGGATTTCTTTTTCTTTCTTTATTGCTTCCTCCCATTTATTCAAAAGAATAGTATACAAGTGATTAGAGATATCCTTTTCAAGATCATGAGGTAATCCATTATAATGGCACAAATGATTGATTACCTGTTGAATAATTTTTTCCTTTTCATCTTCATTAAATGATTCAAAATGATCTTTGACATTATCAAATATGTTTCTTCCTAATGTCTTCACTATTCTCTCAAAGGTAGTCTCAGACTTGTAAGTTAAGATATCAAAAGGCACAGTTGCCTTTGGTACTTCCTTCAGTTCCTTGGTTGCTTTACCGGTTGCTTTCATTTTCTTGGGTTCCTCCTCAGTATCAATACCTTCAAATTCTACTTGGAAAATTAATTTCTGACCTCTTTTCTTTGATGTAGTCTCCTTCTTTACATATACTTTAGGTATCAGTTCCTTTTTGGTTTGGACACTTTGTGTCACTCTTGTACTTTTTATTACCAGAGGTGCTTGCTCAGCCTTCTTCCTCTTACCTTTACCACTTATGAATGGAACACTATTGGTTTCAGTTGTTGTAGTTTGAACTTCAACTGTATCCAATCTTGCCTTCTTTTTGTCCACAAGAGATGCCAATAGGTTATTGGCATAACCGATCAATAAGTCATAGTTGACCTCATAACTCATGTCTTCCATTTCTTCTTCTCTAGGCTCAATAGCCTCCATCAAACAGAAATTGGTGGTAACTGTGAAAATAATGTCCTTAGCGAAGTGTTTTACCACATCCTTAGGTAATCTTACTCTCATACTCATTTTCTTCTGAAATTCATTGAAATATTTATTCGTTGCAGTAGAGAAGGTATTCCTCAGAGCCTTGATGTTGTTCTTAATCTGGGTAGATACCGGTAGATCCTTAGACCATTCAAGATCACCAATTCCCAGTAGGAAATTCTGAAAAATAAAAGAATAAGCTGATCAACAACTATCCAAACCAAACTTTTGACTACTATCCTTCTTGATAGACTGAAGATTCAACAATAATTGGCTCCTTATGGCCTCACATAGATCATAATTAGCATTTTTAGCTATCCTCTTATAAGCAGTATGCGTCGCTATAGATAGAACACTATTCAATCTACTAGAATAAAATATATGGTAGCCTATAAACATAGCTTTCAACTGTACTATTGGGTCCTTGATGTTATTGACAGAAAAGAACACCCATCAGACGTTGATCCAGTTAGAGTGTTGACTGTCTCTTTTAAAATATGCCTCAGCTTAGGCACTTCACAGGTTGAGTAAAAACCAGTTACAGCTTGAATATCTTCCTTGGTTATAGTATGAGTCCTTTCTAAATACATGTTTTCCCCATGAACATGACTCAGAATAATTCAGATATGTTCCTCTTCAAAATCTTCAAGAAAATATGTTGCATTATGAAAACCTTTCTCATAAACCCTAATATATTTTGGTTGAATCTTTTTGTTTTCATCGCAAAGAGAGTTCAACTAAGAATATATCAACAATGATCCTAAATCCTCAATCTTGCAATCAATATAGCTGGACAAATCTCCTTTCACTATGACACCACTAGGAACTTGTGATAAAGAATTATAAGAAATAATTTGTTTCGCCTTTACAACTTCCATAGGTTTAGATGTGATCATCAATTTCTCTACTGGTTTAGAAGACGATGTCATTTCAGATAAACTAGATTCGAAAAGAAGGATTTTTCAAAGAAATACCTTATTTTATGCGCACTGCCTCATTTACTGGTTGAATACTCAAGTGCACACCAATTCAGTTTTCACCAACCTTCAAATCAACTTGATCACTCAAATCACAATACAACTTTGACTAAAATCAACTAACAATCCTTTCTTAGCTCTGCAAGTGCTCAAAAATTCTTTCTCGAATGCATTAGGGTAAAAATAACAAAGTGAAACTTGCTTTTATCCTTTTTACCTACCGCATTAAATGCTCATCCATTAGGGTTACAAACCCTAATTACACCACTTAATGATACATACAATTTTGAAAGATGTAAAACCGGTTGATAACCAATTGACAAAAAGTTATCAAAATTTTATACATTCAAATTTTCTTACCACTCATTCATCTCAAGGGGTCCAGAAGTGGATTTACCATTATGCTCCCCTTAGCCATATTCAAAAGGCTTAGTTCACTGGTGTAGGAATCTCCACACTGGGTGAAGGATTAGTTTCTTCTCCAGGTGAATCATCACTCTTCTTCTTCCATATTCGATTAATTTCTTCTCTGGTTTCTCCAATATTGACCTTTTGCTTGCCTTTCTAATCTTTAGAAGGATTGACTAGTTTGCTCTTTCTGGATCTATAAAATTTTGCCACGTGTCTCAGTTTATGACAATGATAGCAGGCTATTCTAGATGATCTCCAAGGTCCTGCATTGCCTCTCCTAGTTCATCTTCTACAATTCATAGCCACATGACCAAAGTTATTACAGATGGTGCAAATGACATTTGTTACCTTTTCCATCTCAAATGGACTAAACTGGTTATCGTAGGGTCTTTGCCAGTTCATGTTACCCTAGTTATCATAGTTTCTCATCCAGTTGCCATTTGGTCTTGGATTCATATGCGGTACAGGATTATTTGCTCCATATCTGCATTACTGATCTATGTCCATACATTTTGCATGTGAAGCAATGACCTTTAAATTTATTGGATACATGCCTAGCATTTGTATTGTAGCTTGCATTTCCATTAGGTTTGTTTCTACAAACATTTGCAGTGTGACCGGGTTTATGGCAAACAAAACAAACAGGTTTAAAGACCTTCTTACCAGTAGGCTTTTTAGCCTTAGGAGCATATTTGTTCTTATGGGTGTTGCTCTTGGTATCGGATGATTCTCCTTTTTCAAATGTGTGAAAACCAAGTCCAGAGATATCACCATTCATCCTTTGTGATTGAATTTATTCTTCTATCAAGGTAGAGCTTCTGTTGAACTTTTCCAATTTCTCATTTGCTTCAGTGAGCTATTTGGTGAGATCTTCATTATGTTTTGACAGGTTCTCTCTCAAAGATGATGCTAATTCAAGATCTAGTTGTAAGTTCTTTTTTCCTTCTCTCTCTACATTCAAATGCTCATGCAAATTAGCATTCTCTCACTTGATCTTGACAATCTTATGATCTCTTTCCTTTATGAGGTCTTCAGTAGTTCTCCTAGCTTCCAGTTCCTAACTCATGTGGATAGTAAGACCTTCTATCTCTCTCCTCAAATTTAGCTTTTCACTATTTATTTTTTCAACTTCCTCAGCTAAAGCATCAATATTAGCCTCATCTGAAGAACTATTATCAATTATTTTTTATAGTTGTTTAGTCAGGTCTCTCCTTTTGACTTGAGAAGCTTTCAGTTTGACCCTTAGGGTTTCAAGCTCATTTTTGCTAGCCTCAAGCTCTCTAGCCATCACAAAGTAGCTCATATCCCCCATGGTAGCTTTAGGGTTTCCTTCCAAGCGATTAGGCTTTAAATAAGTTAGGCTCTGATACCAATTGATGGACTTGTAAAGCACTGAGAGGGGGGGTGAATCAGTGACACCAAAACAATACTACTTTAAACATTGACCAATAGAAATACTTAACAAGTTTGTTAAACAATATGCATGTAATCCAAAATGATACAAAAACATCCACAATAAGTAAAACATCCACCATAACACAAGTGTTTATACGTGGAAAACCCAAATAGGTAAAAACCACGGTGAGATGGAACTCACAAGCTAACTATCTGCAGTAATAGATAACTAGCCGGTTAAGGTCTATAAAGTGCTCTACTAGGAGCGAATCCTATTAAAGATCCCAAATCTTAGTTAAAAGTTATACCCTATAAAAGGTAGCACCCTATAAGGAGTAACCTTGGTGGAGGATTTCTAAATCTAAAGTAATGGATCATGTGGTTAGAGGATTTGTATAATGAATCTTGTTAGAGCTTACCCAGTTAGGGGATTTGACTATTGCAGTGATTAGAAAATAATAGGTGGTGTGATCTAGTATTAGCATACCTTTCTTGTATAGATCCTCTTCTCCACACTCAACACTTCTTTACCAACATACTCTGCAACTTAATACTTATGCCTTCACACATAACATATCTCCTTCGCACATACAAAATAATTCATTGTGATGTCAATATATAGACATTTAGATTTCATGTGGGCCTCTAGAAATCATATCACAATTACCTAGGTGCAGTGCATCTGGTCAAACAATCATAATGCATCACAAAAATACCATCAGAAATTGTTGGTAAGGATAACTCATCACGACTAGTGATAACTCATCACATAATCAATGAATACCGGTTGAAGTTAAACATATAAATTGTTTATCCTTAAATGCTCATTTGATAATCTCCATTGGATCTTCATGTTGATGTCGAGTCATGTATAACCACTGGTTGTCTCCATGCATATACTAGTTGTCACCATGTACCAATTAGATATAAACCTCTAGTATGCCTGTTGTAATATAAACAACTTTGAAGTCACACTAGTAGACAATATGAACATATGTGTGTGTATGTGCTTCATCAATGACAACATATGATAAAATTATTCATTAAAATCATTATCAAGCCAACATACTTACCCTCAACCAATAAGAATATAGGGTAGATAAGATTTATAATATTTAATTACTCAAATAGTAACAAAAGAATGTAACAATATAATAACCAATAATAATAATAATAATAAATCAAAGCCCAATAAAATAAATCAAAAGCAATATAAATAAATGCTCCAATTAAATATAAAGCCACAAATAATATAAATAAATAAACAAATAATTAAATAATAATATCCTCACAATCACAACTCCTAAGACCGCCAATCATAACAAAGGGTAGGTACAACAATAATAGCAAAATAAATAACCAATAAATAAATAGATAAATAAAAGAACAACAAGGCAAATAAATAAATAAATAAATAACTGAGGCTCAAATAATAAATATTTAAATAAACATTAAACCATCAAATAACAATAATAATGTGAATCCATAAAATAAAAATTAATGAATACTAATCTCCCAATAATATTAATCACACATTAATATTAAATATTAATATCATCCATTAATTTATTTAATGCTTAATAAACTATATGAGTCAATTAATTATTAGATAATCGAATAGGGTCAAACATGACATCACTAAATACTAACATGATGGCTCATGCCATGACACTTAGACTCACAAGGGTGACAACTTAAGAATAGAGTGTGTAGAGAGAACTCATGCCATCTTCAATCAACTTGTCATTGGGATAGAGAGACGCTCACACCTGTGAGACCAGGTAGAGTTGATGTCTAGTACATGCAATTCTTACAACCGCCAATAACCATGATACAACATATACCATAATATATCATAAATGATCAGGAAAGTGAGAGAGAATCTGGACGTCATATCATACTCGTAATGAGTGGTATGACATCGCCTCTATCACAAATACAGTAGTAAGACACTCACAATCAATGAAGCATCATCTCATCTATTACAATCATCAAGTGGGGTTAGCACTAATAAGATGCCATCATATCCTCATAATCAATTGATCCATACATGAATAATCAATGCATCTACATCTCTACACATAAGTTTGATCATTATAATAATCCATGACATAACTTCATACATATAAATCATAATGAATCCACTAATGTCAAGGAGACCATTAGTATAAGAATGAGGCAAAAGATATCAAAACATGCACAAATCTAAAAGTGTTTATCACATCCTCTCATAAAGGATGATTCAAGGAGGTGCACTACATCATCCTCCCCTAAAACTTGACTTACTCATGGAAGTCACAAGCTTAAGGTGATGATGCACATGCACATTAATCTAAAACTTCTTTTGAACACAACCAAATTATATCTTTCCTATAGAGTATTTACAAAAAAATACATAATATCCTCACTAAAGGAATCACCAATCATTTAAACATCTTAGTTCAAACATTTCCTAGCTCAAAGTAAGGGATTGACAATAAAATTTTCCTTACTATGCCTCAATTACTCAAGGTGAATGCATTACACAAGGGACAAAACAAGTCATAAAACTCTTACTAGTTATAATAGGCATGCTACATCATTTAAATATCTTCAAGAGAACTTTATTTAACCACATTTGCATGAAACGAACTATAATTCCTATCACCGAGTTAGCTTTTATAAGCAAAAATCGCAATAACTCACACCATTCAAGCATGGATACATTCCACTAACATCTAGTTGCATGCAATTAAGATGACAGATATACATTTTACAAATTATTTTACACATACGCACATCCTTATATTATTAAAGAAGCAATGCCATACACCTATATGAGGAATTTTGAATAAGCTTTCTTCAAGACCAAATAAAATCAAAAGAATCTCACAATTTTTAGAAATATATATCCTATAAACTCAAGGGAAAACAAGATTTATAGCATTCAAACTTCTTCGTCTCTACCACACTTCCGCTATGCTACTCTAATAAAAACATTCCACAGATCTTTCATCCAATCAAGTTATTCAAAGGCATTCTAATCCATTAATTATACATGATATATATACATAAGCAATCATTGAAGATATGAAATCAACAATTCTTTTTGCATTTAACTATTACATATATTACATACTCCTCAAATTGCAATGCACTTCTATCTAACATTTCATAAAATCTAAAAAGTTAGTAGTTCATTTCGACCTATACACATATTTTATGTACTCAACTAATATCAACATTATCTAATTGTTTACCAAGTCTAGTGCACTTCCAGGTGGTGCCCTCCCTTGCACACACTATCAAAGGTTCAAAATGAACATGATAGAGGCAATACTTCACACAAAATGACAGCCCACAAAACTTAACATACAAAATGACCACTATAGAAAACAACAACACAAGAGAAATCTCGAAAAGAAAATATCATCGAATCCAACATTAAAGCACAAAAAATTGTCGGCAAAATCATCAAGAGATAAAGCATAAAAAGTGCCACCACATAGAACAAAAATAGATGAAAGAAGAATTACGGAAGTTCAAAACTCAAATTAAATTCAATGATGCTTGCACAAATCACAAAATAACTCAAGACAAAATAACCAAATCATCCAAATCTACATCATGAGGTGACCAATATCAGTCACACCAAAAGGAGTAACTGCTACACAACACCCGAGGGTACAACACCCTAAATGTGTTAGAGAGTGTGCCATACATTGAAAATCATAAATTTATTTATATACATTCATAACTCTCTACATTATTTATGCAAAATATGTTTTGCCTAGCTTATCCTTCTTAAGAAGAAAATCATGGACACCACTCATTACTTTTTTAATTTTTTTTTTTAACCTCAATGAAAATTCATTACATCCCAATCTTCTCTTTAATGTATACAAAATCATGTTCCTCAATAATTATTCAAAAATTTCTATTTAGTATCAATAAACTCCTTAAGTACTTTGAATTATATACACAAATAGAGAGAGGAGGAGGAAGAGCATTGCCAACAATCAATATATGCACACAAGAGTTATGCATGAAAAGTTTTGAATTTCCAAAATATGCCATATTTATCATACCATGTAGCTACTTACATCATTTCCTAAAATATGAAAATTCAAGCTTCCATGAGGTTGTTAGACAGCTCAAATAACCAGAGGACAACTGAGAGGGGGGGGGTCAATCAGTTGTCACCGGATTGTAGAACTTTAAGCATTCAAAACCTTATTACCAAAACACATAAACTTAATATCAAAATGCATAAACCAAATACCGGGATAACAAATATAGCAATTAAGAATAAGCATAAATCACAGAACAGTTACCATCCATCCATAACACATGACACCAAGATTTGTACGTGGAAAACCCGATAAAGGGAAAAACCACAGTGGGAAGCCTACCCACAGTCAGATAATAATTTTGTGGTATGTGAATACAATATGAGGGGCCTACACATTTAGGAAGGCCAACAACCTAGAGTGCATTGCTCATCACAAAAAGAAGCATCACTGACTACATAAACATCGAACTACAATCCGGAAAGAAGAGTGAACTACAAGTATAGCATCTCCTATTTCTGAGTACAGTTCTGGTTAAACTCAATATCGGAGGCCTTAAACCTCTCTTACAAACCCGATTCGATCACCTATGATCACCAAACCTTTTGCATATGATTACAACATTATTCGCACATAGATCATCCCATAACCTTGACCTATGATCTACAAAGACATCTTACATCATATTTATACCAACTTAGGACCTAAACAATTAGGTCGGCCACCAAAAAGATAATACAATAAGTTCATAACAAAACTTGCAATCCAATGATCAAACAGGTCATCTTACGCCAAAAACAATGCAAACCAATCCTTAAATCTCATCGATAATGCATGAGGAACATCCTCCAACGTGTTACAGAAATGGATCCATAACCTAGATAACATCGGACCCAAAATAGGTCGTCATAAACCAAATCCAAGACCACCAATGAACTAGAACATGAATAAGATAACTAACAGAATCTTGAAAGCCACCTAGAAGCTGCACCAACACCACTTATCATGTGCATCAAAAGATCTTCAACAAAGCTCTGTTGGTAAAACCCTTACTGATGACCAAAAGGATTACTAGAATAAATGATAGCTCATGAGTCATCAAATCCCAAACCAACCAATCATGATACACATTTGAATAGCATGAATGAAAGATCCAAACCAATTCCACAAACCAAAGCATACTAGATCAATATCATAAACCAACCGCTCTATCGGAACCAATCAAAAATCGGTAAATGACCAAAACAACCGGTGTTACCATCAATGACAAAACATCAATGCAACACATAATCAATTCCTCCAAATTGTCAACAATCTCTCCCTTAGGCATTGATGGCAACACTAGATGTGAAAAACATCCAAGTGCCAAGAAATGCCAAACAAGTCTTCCCAAATGGAAGACAACCAACAATCTCCCACAAAATGATATAGCAATGAAGTTCTGAACCAAACTAACCCTTTGATTGATATTTTGTTAAGCTCTATTTTTCTTATATATCTCTCCCCCTTTGACATCAATGCCAGAAATCTAACATAAACATCAAAGAAAAATCATAAATCATTTGGTTCTTACATCTAACTACTCTCCTTGAGTAGTAGCACAACCACATCAATCTAGAATAAATAGTAGCTATGATAATGCATATCAGAATGATGCCAATAAGCATCACCCAGGTCTCTACCGGAGGGGCAAAAACCCCCAATCTGTCTCTGAAGTACTCAAATGATTCTTTAGGCAAAGGTTTAGTGAAAATGTCTACAATCTACTCTTTAGTGCTCACATCAACCAGTCTGACTTCATTTTCTTCCACCTTCTCCTTCAAAAAGTTATACTTGATAGATATGTGCTTTGTCTTAAAATAAAATATCAGATTCTTTGATATATCAATAGCAGTAGATTTATCATAATAAATAACTATCAGTTTATTACAATCCACCTTTATATCTTTCAACATTTGCTTCATCCATAGAACTTGTGTACAGTTAGTAGCAGCAGCAACATACTCAGCTTCAACAGTAGATAAAGAAGTGTATGACTGCTTCTTGTTGATCCATGAAACAAGTTTATTTCCAAGAAAGAAAGCTCCATTGGATGTGCTCTTTTGGTCATCAATATCTCCAGCCCAATCTGCATCTATATATGCACATAATGTAAAGTCATTATTTTTAGGATACCACAAACCATACTCAGTTGTTCCCTACAAATACCTGAAAAATCCTTTTCATCGCACTCTCATGATTTTCTCTAGGATCACTCTAATATCTTGATACAATACAAACTACATTCATTATATCTAGTCTAGTCTAAGTCATATATAACAAACCACCAATCATATACTTGTACCTTGTACGATTTACTGGTGTAGATGCATCATTCTTTGTCAATTTCTCACTTGTAACCATCGCTGTACTAACCGGTTTACAATTTTCCATACCCAATTTCTTCAATAGCTCTCTAGCATACTTAGTTTGACAGATGAAAATACCATTATCAGTTTGAGTAATCTACAAACCTAAGAAAAATCCCATCTCCCCAATCATAGACATCTCAAATTTATTTTTTATATTGTTAGAGAATTCCATACACAACTTATCTTCAACTCCAAAAATGATATCATCAACAAAGACCTCAATAATTAATATGTCATCATCAGTGATCTTATAATATAGATTACTGTCAGCATTATCTTTAGTGAAATCAAGCTTCAAAAGATATTTATCCAGTCTTGCATACCAAGCTCTAGGAGCTTGTTTCAATCCATATAAAGCTTTCTTTAACCTGCAAACCATTTTTTTGTCATCTGAAAGTGAAAATCCATCAAGTTGCTTAATATAAACTTCCTCTTCAATATCTCCATTCGAAAATGCATACTTAACATCCATATGATAAACCTTGTAGCTCTTATGTGCAGCATAAGCAAGAAATAATCTCACAGCTTCAATCCTAGATATCGTTGCAAAGGTTTCACCATAATCAATTCCTTCCTTCTGAGAATATCCTTTACAAACCAATCTAGCTTTATTCCTCACAACTTGTCTATTATCATTCAATTTATTCCTAAAAACCCATTTAGTTTCAATAAAAAAATTATTTTTAGGTCGGGGAACTAAAGTCCATGTGTTATTCTTTTCTATCTGATCTAATTCGTCTTCCATAGCTTTCATCCAACAATCATCTTTACAAACTTCAATTACTAATGTCGGTTCAACTTGAGAAATAAAACATACCTCATTAGCTACCAACCTTCTTCTTGTCATCAATCCTTTGCTTTTGTCTCTAATGATTTGATCTTCTAAATGATTCAACCTTACATACCTAGGAGTCTTCTGATTTTCTATTCCTCTGTCCTGATCTTCAGTTACTATTCAATTTTCTGATACTCCCAAAATAACTAGTTCAACATTATGTTCTGGTGTAGGTGCTACCAGTTCAATTATGATCATTTACACTATCGGTTCTCTCTCATAGGTTCTCATTCAACTTTTTTTCTTCTCATCCACTTTGACATTTGTGCTCTCCACAATTCTTTGCAATCTTTTGTTCTAACATCTATATGTGTTCCTTTCATTAGAATAACCAAGAAATATTCCTTCATCACATCTAGGATCAAACTTTCCAATCAAATCATCTCTTTTGATATAGCATTTACTACCAAAGATTATGAAATACTTAACTGTCGGTGTATGACCAAACCATAAGTCATAAGGTGTCTTACTCGTATCTCCTTTGATATGAACTCCATCAAATGTGTATACTGATGTGCTTATAACTTCTCTCCTATAGATATGAGGCATATTAGCTTACATCATCATAGTTCTAGCTGCATCCAAGATAGTTTTGTTCTTCCTTTCCACAACTCTATTTTGTTGAGGTGTCTAGGGTGCACATAATTGTCCCCTTATCCCATTCTTCTCACAATAGCTGTTAAATTCACCATATGTGAATTATCCACCCTGATCTGACCTTAAACATTTAATCTTCAATCCTGTCTTTGTCTCAACTTTAGCTTTAAATATTTTAAACTTTGCAAATGCTTCAAAATTCTCCCTTAGAAAAGTAACCTACATCATTCTAGAATAATCATCAATGATTAGCATGAAATATCTATCACCCTGAAAACTTTTGATTCTAGAAGGACCACACAAATCAGATGAATAAGATCAAGAACATAATTAGATTTATCTTGTATACTCTTAAAAGAAGTTCTGACTTTCTTTCCCATTTGACATTCGTTACATACTGGAATATAGGGCTTTACAATCTTAGGTATATCTCTAACTACCTTAGTAGAACTGATCTTCACAATGTAATCAAAATTCACATGACACAACCTCTTATGCCATAGCCAACTCTCATCAATTTGTGCAATCAAACATGTCCTCTCACTAGAGTTCAAATGAAAGATATTACCTTTGGTCTATGTACCGGTTGCAATTTCCAATCCAGATCTATTGATAATCTTGCATTTTCCATCTTTGAACTATAACTGAAATCCCTTATCCACCAACTGTCCTACATTCAAAATATCATTCCTTAAACATTCAACATAATAAACATTATTAGTTTTATGCTTACCATCCAATGATATTGTTCCTTTTTTCTTGATCAAACATGCTTTGTCATCTCCAAATATAACCAGACCACCATTAAATTATTACATAGATAAGAACTTTCTTTTATCTCCAGACATATGATGTGAACATCCACTATCAATAACCCATTCATCCTTGTCTTCAATTTTAGTAGCAAGGGCCTTCTCTTCAGGTACCGGATCATCTTCCTTGATAGCCAAAAATACCCATTCCTTTCCATTTCTGGATCCACTAGCTAAATCTTGTGTCGGTTCATCATCAAAATCAGTAACACCTGCCTCATCTGCTTAGTAGCATGGTTTGTCTTTGTTTTTCTTGTACTTATTCTTGTTCTGATAATCATGGTTAGGCATAAAATATCTTCTAGCTCTTTCTTCAAATCTTGAAATCCTTTCAGGACATCTAGATGCAAAATGTGTAGTGTCCACCCTCGACTTGACTTGTTTTGACCAGAGTTGACTTTTAATTCATGCATCATAGACATTATTGGGCATAGGCTATTTCAAATGATTTATATGATGTTGATACTATCCTTATTGATCGTGTGATTTATTAGACACTATATATTTATTATGTGATATATTACGAAAGACTATATTGATCATGTGATTTGATGAGCATAAGTGTTGATGGATTTTACATGCCTTACTACAATCATGAATTATACTAATCATGCACTTGATGATGTTTTTATGTACTGGCCATATTTAATGATTATTTATGATGAGTTGATCTTATGGTGTGTTTGATTGTTGTATGACTATCTTCGGGATAGAAACAATGTCACATCACTCATTACAAGTGAGATGTGTCATTGCGATTCTCTAACCCTTGTCTGTTATAATATATATATATATATATATATATATATATATCATTGCTTTGTGGATGCAGGATTGCAAGTACCAAACACTGACTCTACCTGGCTCCACAGGTCTGAGCATGTCTTTAAATCCCAATGGTATGTGGCTCGGAGTTGACACAGGTTCCCCTCACATACTCTAAGTCTAAGTTGTTCACTGTGAGTCGTCAGTGTCTTGGTGCAAGTCACCATGTCAGTTAGTAAGCTTGGTTTCTTCTGTGTTGTGATTATGTTGGTATTGGTTGGTTAATTCCATTATGTCGAGATTGATTATTTGATTATTGATGCGAGATTAAATAGTTAATAATATTTGTTTTAATTATTTTGATTAATAGTGATTTGATTATTTGATTATCTAATGTTTAAATTAATTTATTGGATTCTTGACTTTTTGTTTATTTAATTATTTGATATTTATTTTTATTTATTTATTTTAATGATGATTTAATATTGATTGTTTAGCTTATGTTGTGGTTTTATATTTATTTGTGATTTGACCTTTTATTGGTATTTGATTGTTTATTTATTTATCTAATCGTCTATGGTTTAATATTTATTTGGTATTTAATGTTTATCTAGTTCTTTAATTCATTTATGAGCCTTTGGTTTATTTTATTTAATTTCCCCATTTGATTTATTTAATTGTGGCTCATGTTTTATTTATTTGTTTGACTTTTATATTAAGTGGGTTGTATAAATGCACTTTAGAATAAAATAATAAAAACATTCCCACCTAATTGTAAAAGCATGATTTATATTTATCTTACCTACCCTCTTCTCTTATTGGTTGAATTTGGAAAGGGAGGTAAAATTATATTATATGGTGGGATTGGTAAAATATATTATAGATTGGAATATTTTGATTGGCCGAGATTGAGGCTAGGGTTTTTCGTTAATGTTTGTCTTTTTATTTTCTTTCCCGTGAAGTTTTTGGGGTTGGCTTCTTTTTTTGCAAAATTATTCTGTCCAAGATTTTCTTTGGGGATTTTTGGCTTAGATTGTTGCTAGAGCTTGTTGGTTTTGGCTTTTGGATTTGGGGAGCTCTTCTTCAGCTTCTTTCCATCACATGGGTTGCAGGTTGGAGATGTATTCCTCTTTTTGTATTTTGTTTTACAGTTTTCTTGTATGCTCTGTGTCTGCAAATTTAATGTGTGCTTTGGAAAATAAATCTATAGTTTGTATAGTATGGACGGAAATATGTGAATGCATAAATCTGTTGCAAGACCTTATTCTATAGCTTGTGGAAAATATTTATATTCTAGATTTTATCTGGTGTCTTTCTGAGTCTATGTCGTGAATGGAGTTTTTGATTGAATCTTGGTTTTTAAGTGTTTATTATTTATTTCATTTATGCCCTTTAAATCTCTTATTTTGGGTGACTCTGTGTATATACTTTTCTAAGCTTAATGTTTTCAAGTTTAATTTTTAAGCTTTGCTGAAAGTTTTGTGTTTTTCCATCTATTTTATGCAAAAGTGTTGGTTCTGCATATGTGTTGTCCTTTGTTGGATATGTGTTATCCTTGCATTCATTTGTGTTGTCTTTTCATGCATTTGTGTTGTCTTCGTTGCATTTGCGCTATCTTTTGGGCAAAAGTGTTGTCTTTAACTACACAAGCGCTAACCTGCAATGCATATGCACTAAACTTAAGTGCAAAAGCGTTGTTCTGCCTGTTTTGGTGTTTTTCACTATTTTCCCAGTCAGTTTTGGATTTTTGAGTTTTGTTTCATTCTAGAGCCTTTTTTGGATTTTTGCATATGTTTTCCAACTACTGTTATTTATCAGTTTGATGTGATTTTATGTTTTTTATACTACAACATTCTTGACTTATTTATTGTTGAAGATTTGAGCCTTTTCTTATATTGAGATGTTGCAATGGAAAAATGGTATTGTTGTGGAGATAGCAAGATGTTATTGTTGTGGAGACAACAAGATGATATTGTTGTGAAGACAACAGAATTTGATATGTTTTATTGATGGAATATCTCTTATTTGATATGGTTTTCCACATCGAGGCTCATTTTGCATTATAATGAATTTCAGCCCCTTGCGCTCTTTAGCTATGGTTTTTCCTTGTATGTTTTATGTGTTGTTGGGCTGCATGATGAAGTTATGGATCTTTTCTTAGAATTTGAATTAGAGCCTCTTATGATTTATTGTTGCGTCATGTTAGGAGGAGTGGTCTTCCTTGTGATGATTGAGCTCATGAGAGATAGGCTTGCATGAGGTTCCTTGTAAGGATGCATGAAGTCTAGACCACCAGGGCACATTGGAGTTTTCTATGATTTGTAAACAACTGATAACATTAATAATGAATTAAATGGAATGGGTAATTAGATCTCATTAAAATAAGATAATTAATAGTCTGAGCCTCATGGCTGATCCTAGGGAGGATGTTTTAGGATAAGCATGAGAAGGTCATGAAGACGGTAAGTCAAATCTCCCTTGATTCTCTCATGGGTAGAAATGGCTCTACATGTCTATCAGGGTTATGTCGTGAAGAGTTGTGTTTTGGCAATATTAAAGGGGAGGATAGCATGTGATGACACTCTACTCCTACATGTGTCCTTTGCTTGAGATGTATTGTTTCCTTGTTGATTTGTGCACCTCTGGGAGTTTTCTATTTGTGCTATCTTGTGATTGGTTCTTGCTTGAGTGTCCTTGTTTTGGTTAGTCTCTTTGGTTATAAGTGTCAGCCTAGATGTAGAGTGTGTGTTGGGACCTTGTGTCATCTCCTAGCATGGGGGGTGGTTCCTTTGGTTCCACATGGTCGGGTGGTTGGTTCTTTTAAACCATTGGGATGTTCCTGTCTTTGGATTCTTCTTGCGTGGATGAGGATGCTTCTTCACATAGTTCATGGATAATAAGTGCAGCAAGAATGTAAATGATGACATGAATTATGTAATGAAATTATTATGTAATGGTTGTAAAAGAAGTCATGCTTATGAGAAATGATTATGTTGTTATAGTTATAGTGATAGCTTTTGATTATGGTCTATGATTGTAATGATGAACCTTGAGTTGTATTGTAATGTATTTATATTAAATGAAATGGATGCATGAGATGTGGATAAGTATTATGGTTTGGAATTAAATGATGTAATTTGTATTCTTGATGAGCCATGTTAAAAGGAAATGGTGTAAATGTTATGATAATGGTATTAGTCTTGAAATGATGTCTTTAACTAATGTTTTAAGTAGAATAAAAGTTATGCCTCGATAGGATGTATGAGTTTGAGTAATATTGGAAGATATCTTAGGACATGTTTATGTTTGATGATTAAAGAATTTGAACTTATAGTATCATACTTCGTAGACAATGATCTAATGATTGAATTGAAATCTTATAATGCTTAGGATGTAATTGAAGGTTTCTTATGAAAATATTGTATGGATGTTCTTAGTGAATGAATTACTAACCTTATTAATGGAAATTACTAGTAGGTGTATGAGTAGACGATAAAATGAATGCGTGTCTTCTAGGAAAGGATTAGAATGTACCATGTGTTATGGTTTAAGATTATACCTCCATTTGGTGGATGCTATTAGTTGTTATGGAATTAGGATATTGTATCTTAGTTTGTGTTGAGATGAATTCATGTAGTTACCTAATTTGTAATGAGATGATTGTTGGTTAATATATATAGTGTAAGAGATTTTATGAGAATTAAATGTGCTATGGATTAAATGTTTAAGGAGACTTTGTAAGTATTGCATTATGTGCTTTTGGAATCCTGATGAAGTAATAAGTATTCTAGGAGCATAGAATTATAAATGACTACGTAGAAGTTAATTGTAAATGGAAATTATGTTAATGTAATGTAAGGGTTAATCTTGGTATGTGAATGGTGATGTTCATAGTCAAAGGTTAGTTAATCGTAATAGGAACATTTAGACTTGGTGTATAAAATGAACCTAAGAGAAAAAGGGAAATAGTTATGCATTGAAAGATAGAATCTCATATTAAATGAAAGATTAAGTAGGTTGCATATCATGAGTGTTAGGTATTGCTATGTCATACCTATGTGTGTATAATGATTATGATTATGAGGTATTGATCTAGAAGAAAGTAAATGTTTATGTCTTATGTAGGTAGATTAAGTAATGGCATTGAGATACCCTAGGGAGTTAGTAGTAATGATTTATTGTATTCCGCTTGCATAATTTTTTGAATAGCTTGAGTGAATTATTCTATGTTCATAACACTCAAATGTTGTTTGTGTACTCACTGCATTGCTTAGGAGATGTTATGTGTTGTATTGTTAAAAAAAAAAAAATTAATGTGTATTTAGCTATATTTCTCTAGGGTATTTTAACAAGCATTACAAAATGACCTATCTTATTACATGCAAAGCATTTAAAAGGTGATTTTCCTTCATACTTACTTCCTACCGGTCCTTTAGGTACTCTTCTAGCAAATAAGGATTATGTTGGCACTTTGGAGGAATTGATTATGTGTTGCATTGATGTTTTTTTATTGATGTCAACACTAGATGCTTTGCCTGTTTACTGGTATCTGGTTGGTCCCGGTAGGATGATTGGTTTATGGTTGATAAGATCATGTTGATCCGTTATGCTCTGGTATGCTTTGGTCTATGGAATTGGTTTGGATTGGTTATTCATATGTTCTTGATATGTATCACATTCAATTGGTTTAGGATTAGATGATCCGGAAGCTATCACTTGTTCTAGTAAGCTGTTTGGTTACCAGTGAGGGTTTCACCAGTAGAGATTTGTTGAAGATCTTTTGATGAATCAGATAAGTAGTGTTTATGCGGCTTCTAGAAGGCTATCAGGATGCTAATGGTTATCATGTTTGTGGTTTTTCATTTGTCTTATGGTGACCTATTATAGGTCTGGTGGTTATTCTTCTAGGTTATGGAATGATTTATGTAACGTGTGGGTTGATGCTCCCGATGCATTATCGGTTGGATTCATTGATTGGATTATGTTGTTTCAATCTTAGGCCAACTTGGTTGATCATTAGATTATAGGTTTAAGTTATAAATTTATTAAATTATCTTTTAGGTGGCTGACCTAATTATTTAGGTCTCAGGTTGGTATAAATATGATGTAAGATCTCTTTGTAGATTATGAGATCATGTATGGTATGGGTTATGGGATCATCTATATGCAAACAATATTGTAATAATATGCAGAGGTTTTGGTTGATCATAGGTGATCGAATTGGGTTTGTGGAAGAGGTTTAAGGCCTCCAGTATTGAGCTTAATCAAAACTGTACTCAGGCATGGGAGATGTTATACTTGCAGTTCAATCGTCATTCTGGATTGTTGTCTGATGTTTTATGTAATCAGTGAGACTCCTTTTATGATGAGCAGTGTTCTCTAGGCTATTGGCCTTCCTTCATGTGCAGACCCCTTATTGTAAAATTTATTCATCTGATCAATTTATAGATATTTTGGGTCTCCAATCCCACTGTGGTTTTTCCTCTTTGAGGTTTTCCATGCATAAATTTGTGGTGTTATGGTATTCATCTTTGTGGTTGCATTGTTACTTATTGTTATATGCTTTTATATTTACCAGTTGTTGAGTTGTTGTATTAATAAGGTTAGATTTCTCCATTTTGATAGAATATTGATTCACCCCCCTCTCAGTGTTCTTGGATTACAACAATTGGTATCAAAGCCTGGTTCCTCAAAGTAAGTCTAACAGCTTGAGGAAGATCATGTATCTAGAATCTATGGAGATACGTTTAAGGAAGGATATTCAAGTAGTACTTGAAGACTATGATGCTGAAAGATTGAGGAACATGAAGTTGCAAGAAGAGTTGAGATCTTCGAAGGAATTCATTTTTACTCTGCATGATAGGTTGTCATCTGCCCAAACTAAAAGGAAGGAACTTTTACAAAATCAAGATGATGAAGAGAAGGATGCCCTTAAGGAACAATGTCAGAAGTTGAGTCAGGAGAATATTGTCATAAAGAATGAAATGCAAGCCCTAACTATGGGGATGTCCAAGTAGATTGAAGACCGGAAAAAGAATGAAGAAAATATTGCTATATCTCTAAAAGATAGATCTGGGGAATGCATTAGGTTCGCACATGAGAATAATGTGTTGAGAGCTGAATTGGTGCAATCACAGAACAATGAGCAAGAATTGGAAAGAATGGTAATAGTCCTAAGCGGAGATTTGGATGCTACAAATGAATACAAAGATAATTTCAAGATTAGTTCTGCTAAGCTTGATGAATTATTGAAGGATCAAAGGGACACTAGAGACACTAGAGGTCTTGGATTTGAGCATGGATAAAGCTCCAGTACTTCAAATTAGGATAACACATCTGGTCAGAAGGTCAACTGGAATCAGAGGTCACTAGTAAGGCAACCCAGCGTACATAAATTTAATGGTAGATTCTTTGTTTGCAATAAATTTGGTCATATGGTAAGACATTGTAGAAATAGAGCAAATCGGAATAATAATACAGTTCCTGGTCAGTGTTAAAATTGTACGAAGTATGGCCATAGGATAGAAGATTGTAGAATGAATCTAAAATTTCATGCATGTGGAAAGTTTGGACATATGGCTAATCAATGTAGGTCAAGGAATGGTCAAGGTTATAGTAAGGAAATTCGGAAGAACAATGTCACTTGTTATGCATGCAACAAAGTAGGACATATTGCTAAATTTTGCAGAAGCAAGAACCTACCGGAAGGAAATGATAAATCTAATGAGAAGGGAAAGTAGAAGGTTGATGACATTTGGAAGGAGAATGAGAAGAAGTAGGTTATGAAGTCTGAGGCTCAACCGACAGAATCAATTGCCCCATATGTTCATTTGGCTGAAGGATATACCCCGATTACTCAACTGACAAAGAAGAATATTCCTGCACCAGTAGGAAACTCATCTAGTAACTAAGGCATTTGCCCTAGGGGGAGGCAAATTAATGATAGAGCTTGCATTGCCCTTGGTAGTGGTTTAAAATCCTATTTTAGATCTTTGGAAGTCATTCTGAAGGTTAACCGGCAAAGATTTGTTGGATCTTGGATCTAGTTTGGTTTACCAAGTCAATTTATGAGTTATGGTTTGGTCATACATCTACAATTAAGTATTTTAGAATCTCTGGTAGTGAATTGGAAGTTTAATCCTAGATGTGATGAAGGAACATTTCTTGGTCACTCTAATAAAAGAAAAGCATATAGCTATTATAACAAGAGATTTAAAAGAATTTATGAACAAGAACCAGCAGTGGAAATGGTCTTAACTAAACTAGTAACATCTTTACCAAAATAGAATGCAGAACCAGTTACTCTGGTAGTATCAGAAAATTCAGTAATAACTAAAGATCAAGGAAGAGGAACGGAAAATCAAAAGGTTCCTAGGTATGTAAGGCTGAATCATTTAGAAGATCAAATAATTGGACAAGAAGAAGGTTGACAACTGATGAGGTATGCTTAATTTCTTTAATTGTACTGGCATCAATTATTGAAGCTTGTAAGGATGAATGTTGGATGAAAGCTATGGAAGAGGAATTGGGTCAGTTAGAAAAGGACAACACATGGACTTGGATGTTATTAGAACTAGGCTTGATTGGTTTGCAATGAATATTCTCATAAGGAAGGAATTGATTATGTTGAATCCTTGCTCTGGTAGCTAGGATTTTCAGATATTTTCAAGGATTTTCTTGTATGGTTTTTTTTTATGATGACTTTACACCTTGAGCATGTCCAGATGCAGATTAGGATAGAGATAGAGGTAACTAGATATGTTCATCCAGTGAAACTTTCTTTCTTGGAAAGAATCTTATTTTATGGATCAGCAAGAAGCATTCATGTACTTGTTTATCTATTGTTGAAGCTGAGTATGTTGCTACTATTACTAGTTGTACACAAGTTCTATGGATGAAGCATATGTTGAAGGATATAAAGATGGATTGTAATGTACTGGTAGTTATTCATTATAATAACTCTATTGCTATTGACATATCAAAGAATCTGGTATTTCTATCAAGTATAATTTTTTGAAGGAGTGCTTGGAAGCAAATGAAGTCAGATTGGTTTGAGGAATCCTTTGGGTACTTCAAAGATAGTTTGGGGTTTTTTGCCCCTTCGGTAGAGACCTGAGTGATGTTGATTGGCATCATTCTAGTATGCATTATTAGAGCTATAATTCATTCTATATTGATGTGTTGGTGCTACTACTCAGAGGGAGTAGTCAGTCATATGGTTCAGAGGATTGATGATTTTTCTTTGATGTTTAAGTCAAATTTCTGGCATTGATGTCAAAGAGGGAGAGATATTCATATAAAAAACTTAATAGGTTATATACATTAGGGGAAGAGATATTTATGTGAAAACCAAAGCTTAGTAGAGATATCAATCTAAGGGGTAGATTATTGGCACAAGGAGGAGGAAATGAAGTTCAGATTGGTTGTTTCCCTTTGGGGGAGTTTGGTTCAGGTCTATGGATGGTTAATTAGTACAAAGATATTTGGTTCAAAACCTCATTGTCATATAATCTTGGGGAGATTGTTGGTTGTCTTCCATTGGGGGAGAGTTGTTTGGCATTTTTTGGCACTTGGATGTTTTTCAAATCTAGTGTTGTATCAATATCAAAGGGGGAGATTGTTATCAATTTGGAAGAATTGATTATGTGTTGCATTGATGTTTTGTCATTGATGTTAGCACTAGTTGCTTTGGCTGTTTACTAGTATCTGGTTGGTCCCGATAGGATGATTGGTTTTTGGTTGATAAGATCATGTTGATCCAGTATGCTTTGATATGCTTTGGTTGTGGAATTGATTTGGATTGGTTATTCATGTGTTCCTGATGTGTATCACATTTAGTTGGTTTGGTATTGGATGATTCAGAAGCTATCACTTTCTCTATTAAGCCTTTTGGTTACCGGTGAGGGTTTCACCGGTAGAGCTTTGTTGAAGATCTTTTAATGAATCTAATAAGTGGTGTTGGTGCACCTTCTAGAAGGCTATCAGGATGTTGATGGTTATCGTGTTCATGTTCCATTTGTTCATGGTGTTGCATTTATCTTATGGTGACCTATTATAGGTTCAGTGGTTATTTTGCTAGGTTATGGACCGGTTTATGTAACGTGTGGGTTGACGCTCCTGATGCATTACCGATTGGATTCATTGATTGGATTATGTTGTTTTGATATTAGGTTGACTTGGTTGATCATAAGATTGCAGGTTTAAGTTATAAATTTATTGTATTATCTTTTAGGTGGCTGACATAATTGTTTAGGTCTCAGGTTGGTATAAATATGATGTAAGATCTCTTTGTGGATTATGAGATCATGTATGGTATGGGTTATGGGATTATCTATTTGTGAACAATGTTGTAATCATATGCATAGGTTTTGGTTGATAATAGATGATTGAATTGGGTTTGTGGAAGAGGTTTAAGGCCTTCAGTATTGAGCTTAACCAGAACTCTACTCAGGCATGGGAGATGTTATACTTGCAATTCAATCTTCATTTAGGATTGTTGTCCGATGTTTTCTGTAGTTGGTGAGACTCCTTTTGTGATGAGAAGTGTGCTCTAGGTTGTTGGCCTTCCTACATATGCAAGCCCCTTATTGTAATATTTATTCATCTGATCAGTGGATAGATATTATGGGTCTCCAATCCCACCGTGATTTTTCCTCTTTGAGGTTTTCCACATATAAATCTATGATGTTATGGTGTTCATCTTTGTATTTGCATTATTTCTTATTGTTATATGCTTTTATTTTTACTGGTTACTGAGTTGTATTAATAAGGTTAAATTTCTCCATTTCAGTAGAACACTGATTCACCCCCCCCCCACCCTCTCAGTGTTCTTGGATTCCAATAGCTCCAAATTGCTCAAACTCTTCATTTTCTTTCTTCATATCCTCTAGTTCCTTCACATAAATCTTTCCAATCATTCTTGTCGGTAGATGATGCAAATGCATGAAAAGTAGGTTCAGATTTCGTAGCACCAGAAGGTCCAAATTCATCAAGTTCAAAAGCAGATAACTTCCCAACCAAGGTATCCCTATTAACAGAGGTTTTTTCCATAGTTCTCAACTCATTAATTATAGTATCCTTTATCTTATAAGCCTATGGAAAAGCTCTCAGTACTTTAGAAACTATTTCATCTTTGCTCAAAGATCCACCACAACATTGAATTCCCAAAACAATCTCATTAACTCTCTCCATAAAAGCAATAATCCTTTCATCTTCTTCCATCTTTAGGTTTTCATACCTCACCCGATAACCATCAATTTTATCAATTTTAACATTAGGGTCACCTTCATATAGAGTCTCCAATTTATCCCATGTATCTTTTGCAGTTGATTTGTTAGTTAGTCCCATTATTTGTTGATCAGAAAGTGCACACAAATGGGCTTCTCAAGCTCTATATCTAGACCTACCAGAGGAGGATTACCAAATACCAGATTAAATGATGTAACACCATTCTCAGTGATCTCCCAAATTTCCTTTCCAAGACATCTCAGGTGAGTCTCCATCTGAATATTCCATACCTTATAATTTGTTCCATCAAGCCTAGGAATTTCTCTTCAGAAAATAGCTACAAATGTATTTGATGAAATTGAACTGCTAGATGCCATAGGATCTTCCTCAAGTGGTTAAGCTTCTGCAGAGAGGACCAAGCTTTGATACCAATTGTTAGACAGCTCAAATAACCAGAGGACAACTGTGAGGGGGGGTGAATCATTTGTCACCAAATTATACAACTTTAAGCATTCAAAACCTTATTATCAAAACACATAAACTTAATACCAAAATGCATAAACTAAATACTGGAATAATAGATATAGAAATTAAACATAAGCTTAAATCACAGAACAGTTACTATTAATCCATAGCACATGACACCAATATTTGTATGTGGAAAAATTGGTAAAGGGAAAAACCATGGTGGGAAGCCTACCCACAGTCAGATAATACTTCTACAGTAAGTATGTGATTACAATATGAGGGCCCTACACATGCAAGAAGGCCAATAGCCTAGAGAACAATTCTCATCATAAAAAGGAGCCTCACTGACTACATAAACATCATACTACAATCTGGAAATAAGAGTGAACTGCAAGTATAGCATCTCCTATGCCTTAGTACAATTTTGGTTAAGCTCAATACCAGAGACCTTTTACCTCTCTTACAAACCCAATTCGATCACCTATGATTGACCAAACCTTCTACATATGATTATAACATTGTTCTCTCACAGATCATCCCATAACCTTGACCTATGATCTACAAAGAAATTTTACATCATATTTATACTAACATGGGACCTAAACAATTAGGTTGGCCACTAAAAAGATAATATAATAAGTTCATAACATAAACATGCAATGTAATGATCAACCAGGTCAGCTTGGGCTATAAAATAATGAAAACCAATCTATAAATCATGCCGATAATGCATCAGGAACATCATCCAACATGTTACAGAAACCGGTCCATAACCTAGATAAAACTAGACCCAAAATAGGTCATCATAAACCAAATCCAACACCATCGATGAACTGGAACATGAAAAAGATAACTAACATCATCCTAAAATCCATCTAGAAGTCGCACCAACACCACTTATCATGTGCATCAAAAGATCTTCAAAAAAGCTTTGTTGGTAAAACCCTTACTGGTGACCAAAAGGCTTCCTAGAACAAATGATAGCTCCTGAGTCATCAAATCCCAAACCAACTAATTGTGATACACATTTGAATAGCATGAATGATAGATCCAAACCAATTCCAAAAACCAAAGCATATCGTATCATACCAGAGTAATATCATAAACCAACCACTCTACCGAAACCAACCAAAAACCGGTAAACAACCCAACAACCGGTGTTGCCATCAATGACAAAACATCAATGCAACACATTATCAATTCCTCCAAATTTCCAACAAAGGTCTCCTAACAGTACGAATGCAGCTAAAAATCTCAAATCCTTATTGAAAGATATGATTTACTCAGCTAGTATACAACACTTGGTATTTCTATTTGCTACCCATAGACCACTAGTTTACCCCTTACACTTTGCATAGAAGAGTAAAGGATAGAGAAGAACATTATTAAGCTACTATTTACTATCTACTTATATAAATGCATTTCATGCACATTCTTCAATTACTCATCATGGTCTACATTGAATCATTCTTATATGCATAATGCAACCATACCATCTTACTATTCATAAGGAAATCAATGTAGTATTCCAATGTAACAAGCTAATCTTATAAACATAGCATCACTTAAATGAATACAAACAATTTTCTTCTCATTCTATAGAATTATTTATATAATGAAAACAACCTTTATCATATAGGTAAGAACTATAAATTATAGGCAAGCAAGATCGCATAAAATCATATAAATATTGCTCGCATCCAAGAGGCATGCATAAGAGATGAATACATATATTGCACAAAATTATGATTTTTAATGGGCTTAGGGAGAGAACACAAAGCATAGAAATCTAAAATCTCCAAGGCTCCAAATACTTTTTCCATCATGAATCTCACAAACAACTTAAATGAAAAGAATATTACAGCACACCATGCATGACTAAGAGCAACATCCTTAACTAGAGATACCAGTGTTTGTAGCACAATCTCTGATACCAGATGTAATTCCTACCAAAATAACCTAGAGAAATAAAGCTAACATGTTAATAAGATTTTTTTTTTAAAACATCATCTAATGCTTCACATATAACCATGCACTCACATGCATTAACATCCATTTACATGATATACACATATTCATCATGAATATAACATAAAAGAATAACCATATGAACTCATACTGCAATTGGAAATAAATACCATTCAATATTTATCTTCCCTAGGGTATCTCAACGCTATTACTTATAGCTTCATCTTAACAACAACATTATAAGTACTACCTTAACCTAATGCAATATAATGCAACCATCATGTACTCCTTCATGCTTATACATAAGGTCATCTACTATTCCATCTTTCATGTTTCTTGTCATTAATAATCCAAGGCCAATAAATCCCATTAAGTTTATTTTAAAGCACAATCCAAGTGTTCCTAATTCCCAACCTCACATCATTATCATAACAACTTTAAGTCATTTCTAGTTTCATCTAGTACATCTCTACTACATTTCCATAAAGTAAGATTATCCACACATCTCTACATCAAATCTAAGGTACAAACATTTCTTTATTTTAATAGAATATTTCACACAAGTCTAAGCATAATTTTTAATTCAATAACATAATTATTCATCCATGAAACTTAATCCTTAAATGCATAGATACTGACAAACCAAGATATGAATATTATTGCACTACTACATGTAGAGGAGGAATTTTTTTACCTCTAAGATGATAAATCCTAGAGAACAAACCTATCCACCACTAGCTCACTTAAATTGGTGCTAAGGGTGAGCCAAGGGATGAAAAAAGTGAAACTAAACTAACAGATTACAAAATGAGACTCCCAAATGACTCTCCTAAGCCTATGTCTTTAGGATGAGCACGCATATCTAGGACACTAGAACAACGTGTTGTCATCCTATATGGATGAGGTACAGAGATCGTATGAAAAGTCACAGATGCAACTATATTATTGAATAATTTTAGAAAATAACAAAACTAATCTAGGGGCACAAAATACAAAATGCTAGCACAAAGTAAAAAGAGTAAGGGAAAATCACAACCGGTCCATGATTGAAGCCTCCTACAAGATGATAACTTTCTCACCACTACAAACCTATACCCAAATGGGAAAGGAAAATGTTGGGGGTTGTTTTTTGGATTTTGTCTTAGTCAGACCCCCATTTTGGTGTTTCCACTACCATGGACAACCTAGATAGTAGCAATGATAGAAATAGAAAATGATAAGGATGGAAACAAAATAGATAAGTGATTGACAAACTAGATAGAAACTATAGATGTTGAAATAAAAAGGGCTAAAGATCAACTCCCCTTTAGCACTCAAATAACCTTCACTTGGATGAATGGAGTTAAATTCCAAGAGCTCTCCAAAGGTGATGGTAATGGCAGGAATTGAATAGAAAACTTGTGAACACTACTCAAGAAAATCACCCAAAAGTTTCAACTTGAAAGAAAATGATCAAGAATGCCAAGAATCCCCCAAAATACCTTCAAATGGGAGATATATAGGCATTGGAAGGAAAATTGGCATCGGTAGGTGCATGTAGAGGCATTACAATTCCTTCTAGGTGCGGGTGTAATTCTCAAACAACCACCTGCGGACTGTCAAATTAGCGGGACGCTAGTGCACCACACGAACATCTCTGCGTCACGCTAGGGTCTTGAGGATGACAAGTCATCAGACTTAGTAATATTCCAATCTAGAGTTGACAAAGTGATCCAGGTGGATATGAAGAAAAAAATGACAATGCATGACCTCTGATGACGTGGAGGAAGGTGTCATTTATTGTGCTAAACTGTACAAGGTGTAATTTTTTATATTACATTTTCCCCCCACTTTAGCGGGCATGTCTTTGATGAGAGATGCAAAGCTAAAGTAGAGGAATATAAAGAAAAGAGTCATGATAGGGAGGCACGATTTTGTTGATCAGATGAGGTTCCCCCCAATGAGATGAAGTTGAAGTTTGAAATAGATATTGCTAACTAATACATTGCAAACACACTAGATGTAGACTAGCATGTTGTATGATAAGTTAAAGGATAGATCAAGATGGATGATAGATAAGATAGCAGAACAAAAATGAACCTCACTTTGGCCCCTTATTATGAAAAAGATACAAGATAAGTGGTTTTCGTCATATGAGATATGGCATTATGGATAGAAAAGTGTGTTATGATAGATAGCCATACTATAGGCTAATAATGTATGCCAGTATGGATAACCATATGATAGGGTGATATTTTGTCGGCATGGGAAGCAATATGCCAGATAGCCATGTGATTGGGTGATCAAAGATAGATTTGATAAGTAGTAGATTGGTCTCTACAAAGGCGAACAAAAGAGACAAATTGAATGGTTTGGCCCCCATCTAGGCAAAAAAAAATCAAGTGGTTTTCTTCCCACCTAGGCAAACATGATAAAGAAAAAGACCAAGTGGTTTGGCCCCAGCCTAGGCAAAATATGATAAAGAAAAAGATCAAGTTGTTTGGCCTCCATCTACGCAATCATGAAAAAGTGATCAATGAGAAACATAAATGCAAGAGGATAAACAATTGTAGACTATACAGAAATGTAGATATGATGGGTTCCCTTAGAATGATATGCATGAAAGGCATGTTATTCTGGCATGAAAGGTATGTTATTCTAAGAAATTACGGCATGTCAACATAGCAAAAATTTTTTGTGGAATACCACCATTAGCTAGTGACACATAAATGTCCACAACATCAATGATGAATGCAAGAGGACAGGGGGATCTGATAGTTTGGTGTTAGAACCCATAGAAGTGAGAAAAATATGTAGAAAAATTGTGAGATAGTTATATCATTGTACTAATAAAGTTCTCGAATATAAAAAAGAGCACATGAAGACAAAGATAAAATAAAGATTCGGGTCAACATGGAAGAAGGCCAAAAATGTTCCCAACGCTTTGCATCATTCCCGAACATTGAAAAGCAAGATACAACAAATAGAAGTAGAGAGACAAATAGAAGAAGGTGTATGATAGAAAAATCTCTCATATCCGAGCACCTATGAAGTAACTTGGGTCCTCTAGGAGAGAACAACAAATAAAGACACTCAACCTCCTATATCCAAGCACCTATGGAGTGACCTACATCCTCTGAGATGGAACAAACATATAAAGAAAGCATAGGGGAACACAGTCATGGACACACACTATGCTATAAGACAAATAAAAGTAGGACCTTGGAGGCCTTCAATGACTAGGTCATCTTCCTCCCAATCTATATCATATAGGGAAGGAGGACAAGATTGAAGTGGGACAATGGTAAGAGCATCATCGGGCACCTCACCAGCAGTGAGGGTGAGGGATGAAGTAGCAACAACGTCTACGTCCACAAGCTCAAAGGGGGTAAAGATCAACGATCGTGAAAAGATCATAGATAATGTCAGGATGTCCTCTAAAGAGTTGAACATTCAAGCCTCCATAGAGGAAGTAGGTGACTCACTCGAAGAAAATGAAACATGAATATGACTATCGGCCTCCAAAAGAGAGCCAGTGACAAACTCCGGAGAAGGTGGGGCCTTCTCAACTACACACATAGAAACTAACAAAACAATAGGCACTGAAACAAGTAGATAAAGGGATGAAGAGCATACATGTGAGGATTTTTGCCATCAAAACTTTGGGCAAAAGCCCTGCTCAAAATTGCATTTGGGCTAAATAGGAGCAACAGGTCTTCGATCAACCAAAGAAAGCTGAAGGACCTTAGAAAAACATTGAAGTAGGAACAAATGCGAAACAGGGCGAGTAGACAAAGTTGTACTAGACACTACCTACATATGAATCATATCAATAGGTTGAGACAATGAAGGTATGTCTGGTAAGGACGTGATGAGGGGTAGCAGATGATGAGGGGACATGAGGCACTACCCACTCCAATACGAGAATAGATGGAGTCAAAGTTGATACAAGAAGAGGCAATGAATAACTAGGTTGAGCTGATTTAGGGGCCAAATCCCTTGTCTTGTACTGATAATATGCATGGTACATCAAGTCACCATGGGGAAGCATGGGCTCCACCAAAGCAGACCAAAAAAGATCCAATGAAAAAATCCCCACGAGCTAGCAGGGGTCGATATCCAGTATCCTGGATGACATGCACCAAACCCTCATGAGGAAACTTAAGACATTTATGAATCACTGAAGGGATCGCGTCCATTGCAATCAACTAGGGAATGCCTAGTTTGACACAAAATAGATCTGATTCAGGGATGATCACAAACGTGGAAGACACATCCTTGGGTCCCACGAGAACCGTAAAGGCAATGCTACCCAAAAGAGGGATAGAAAAACCATGCGTCCTCAGTGTTGTTTGGCATTCATCATATGTAATTCTATTCCACCCATTCATGAATAGAGTATCCTTCATAATGACATCTGTATACACATAAAAATGGCTATGAGCGATTAAATAAATATTTTATATTTATTTAATAATTATTCTTTTATTAAATAGTTAATTTGAAAAGATTAATTTATTTAATTCATTTCATGTCTTTCTATTAATTAATTTAATTGAAATATTTTATTAATTCATTCATTTGTCCTTTTCTTCTAATCAATTAATTAAATATCTAATATTTAATTATTCCTTCAATCAATTAAATATCTAATATTTAATGGTTATTCTTCTATCCTATAGTCTCAAATATTAAATGATTTCCTAAATTGTTTAACTTCTTTTCCAACTCATCCTTCCATCTCCACTTCATCTTTCCTTTGCCAACTCATCCATCATGTGGCTAAATTAATTCAACAAAATTAAAATAAATAAAACATTTATTAGCCACTTATCTCCAACTTCCAAAATAAATGAAATATTGTGTATGTACACATATTTCATAAACTTCTTCTATATTCTGTCCAACATCCCTACATCTTAGGAAGGACTTGAGTCCACTTGTCCTCTCATGCCTAAATTTTCTCCAACCATCCCTAGATTCCCTCAATCAGCAACCTAGTCAAGGTGAGATGAGTGACACTTGTCTTCTCCTTCCCCCTTTCTCTCAACCTTCACCTTTGCTCATAATCATCCAAATTTGCAAATCTGATCATGACCGTTGATCCAATACACTTCATCTTATCCTCTCAAAGTGTATAAATGTGGGAGTTTGAGTTGAGAAAGAGTTAGTCTTCAAGTGAGTTTTCAAGTTAACAATTTGAGTAAACTTATACATCTTATGATTTTTTACCTTGAAGCAATTTACCAATTTAGCATTTCTCATTTAGCATAATCATTTAGCTTTAAATAATTTGCATTGCGTATCATAGTATCAGTTAACTATCAGTTATCAATCCATTTTTCATATGCCATCTTGGAAGCTATCAATGCTTGTCTGAGAGCACATGGACTACAACCAAGAACAATGGAGTTAGGACACAATGAGACTTAAATCACGAAGGTAAAAATAATATTTTTTATTTTAATATTCATTTCATGTAGTTTCATTGGTTGAATTTAGATTTCTTGTAGCATTTCATTTATATTTTATGAAACTAACATGTTGCGGGTAGTATTTTGATGATGAAATTCAAGTCAACACCATTTTGGTGCCCATCATGGGACTAGAGCCTCGCATATATCTTTCTAATATCTTGTCTACTTCTCACAAACATAAGTTTGATGCATTTGTAATCCAAATTCATGCCTGTGTGAGTTCTGGTAGTGCTTTTGTTTAATAGATTAGCGCTTTTATCTCGTAGGTTAGCACATTTGGCATTTAGGTTAGCGCTTTTGTCAGAAAATCAATGCATTTGATTCTTAGATTAGAGCTTTTGTCTCTGAGATTGATGTATTTGTCATTTTGGTTAGCACTTTTGTTAGTGAATTCTTACTTTTTTGTCCGCAAAGCAGCACTTTTGTATCACAGGTTCACGTTTTTGTCCTCTGGGTTAGCGCTTTTGAGGTGGAAGACAATGCATTTGCTAGGATAGCACTTTTATTTGCAACTAACAAACTTTTTTTGCAGGTCCGAATTTTGAAGAATTGAAAATTTCAAACTACTAACATATCTATGTGCAAGATTGTTTTTAAGCAAATTTCATGCATTTCCTCACATAGTTAATTAAGAGTTTTATTTTGGAAAGTAACACATCATATCTTGCTCATTTATCTTAACTAAAAGATAAATCTAGAGGGCTAAAATAAACTTGTGTTTTCTATGCTTGATGAAGTAGTAAGTAAGTATGCTCTCACCCTCATACAATGATTAGAAAACAAGACCTACTCTCTTTTATGTACAACCTTTAGAGGGACTGCCTTCCCGAGTTGCCTTGAGGGGGCCAGTGAGAGGGGAATGACCCAAAATGAAAATGGGCTACTACCGATTCCTTCCAATCCACTCTAAATAAACTGTGTTTGTGATGAAAGTCACAAGTAACATGTGCTCATAAGTTCATACCGGCACTATGTTTCCCCATAAACCCTATGGAGTGTAACCTCTATAGGTTGGGAACTTTCTATATTTACAGAGCTGAAAGTGTTGCATGTATGGCCACATGACCGGAAGCCTTTACTAAAAAGCCACTTGTACTAGTTGCCAAAATCCTTCTAATTGTTGGTGCAGGAGGTCGGACCTCTGAAGAGGCTCACACACATATGATTCTTAATAGAGATGTAAAGTTTTCCATGGGGAGATTTCATGGAAACTAGTGCTTGGTTGCCCTGGAGAAGTGAATGTCCAGGGTGGAGCCAATGGGGTCAAGCATCTAAATATCCGCTTTGAATAGCATAGCCTCGGGGGAAACCCCATGTGAGATTCAACAATTATTGTCTCAGCCTGCCATAAGATTTGTACTTGCTTGTGCATTTTGTTTTTCAAAACATTGTGTCTTCTATGTCTATAACATGCTCATAATGGTCAAAAATTGAAGAAAATCATCATCTAAAAATGAGCAAAAATCCAACAACTTGCTGGAAAAATTGAAAAAAATCCTTGAAACATAGTCAGAGCATCACTTTCAACCAACAAAATAGCACATTTGTCCCAAAAAGTTAGCACAAATGTTTTCTCACATCTAAGACAAAGCATATCAAATCAAAATTTCAAAGTCAGTATCAAAACTCTTCTTGAGTAGAAATTTCTTTAAACTATCACACATCTTCAAACTAGTTTGATAACTGGGTTACCAATCCAACAGGCTATTTCCAAAAAGGTTTCCATAAGCATAAAACATTCCACAAGCTAGTGATTCAAACACCTTAAGTGCAAAAATAAACATCATTATCAGTTTCTCATCAGGATATATCAAATCCTCTATCACGAAACTCGATCAATCAATCTTGTGTTCATTATCTTGGATATATATTTCCTATTTTGAACCTAGGTTATGTCAACAATCAGAATTGCACTCACATTGGAATCAAGTAAACTTGTAAACTATCATATGCTTATATGACTTTTAAGATCGCCTTAAGAAAAGAAAGCCAAGTTATAAAGCTACTCAGAAGAGGATAAGATTCTTGTATATCAATCGCGAGATCTTGTTAAAACATAGAACATTCCTACACCATTTTCATCACTATTTACATGGTTGTGAGATAAAATTTGATAGAGAAATTTTGAAAGGGCGTGCTTTTCAATAAAGAGACGCTTTATCACAACGAACCAACAACAGTGATAAAATCAACAAAGCATACCTTCCTAAACCAATAATCACATATTGAGTTGTCTTTAGAAGGTCAAAAACTTCAAATATTTTGAAACAATCACATGCCAATTTGGACTAGAGCTCAATACGAACAACTCAAAAAACAACAAAAACAAATGGAAGAAGAAGATAATTCAACGTTCCAAACTTTTGGGTATACGGTTGTTGATGAAGAAGTGGTCAATAACACCATTAGAGACCTTGACAAAGAATTCAAATTTGATAGACTAATGGAAAAATTATTAGCAAAGCAAAAAGAAAAATATCTTTTGATGTTGACAAAATCAAGAGCTAAATTGCCACAAGACTTTAACATAGAAGGCTTGAAACAAGATGCGGAGACAAGTAACACTCAAAACACAGATGGTCCAAATAACGGAGATATAAACAAAGAAAGCCATGAAGAAACAACGGGAGATACAAGAAAAGAACATGATGACACAAGAAGAGAACATAGTGATAGAAGAACTTAAGAAGAGACAAGGAGAAACAGTATGGATAATCCATTGTTACATCTCACTCAGCAAATGCAAACTCTACAACAACAAATACAAGATATTTATAATGGAACAAGCTCCAAGAAGTATTCATTGCAAGATATTTGCCTGTATCCTTTTGACAAAAGTTTGAATATAATACCATTTCTACAGCATTGCAAAATCCTTAGATATGATAAATACGATGGGTGGGAAATATGATCCTCAAGATCACATTAGGGAATTTTGTACTATGAGTATGGAATTTGCACACAACAAAACTTTCCTAATGCATCTTTTCCCTAGGAGTTTAAATAGAGAATCAATGGAATGGTTCTCAAGATTACCATCTGGAATCAAATCTTTTTAAGAACTCATGAATAGGTTTATTTCACAATACTCCTACAATGTAAGAAATGAGATAACAGTGTTGGATATATGCAATGTAAAGCAAAAGAATGGTGAATATTTCATGATCTTCTTACAGTTATGGAAAAGAATGTTTAATAGGTATCCAAGAGATGTACCTGATCAACAAAAAATGGACATATTCATTGATAATCTTATCAGTGAAATGAGTTAACATCTAAAAATGCAATGTCCTCCTTTTACCAAGATGATTGAGAATGGTCTAAAAATAGAAGACACAATGGTAAAGAAAAGAGAGCTAAAGCTTTACAATAATTCCTACAATAACAACCACAACAACAACAACAACAACAATGAAAAAACCAAGTTCTGGTCAAAGAATAGGAATGTTATCAATGGAGGAAATGATGATAATAATGTTGGCATTACAATAGAAAGGAGATTGTTGGCATTTCAATAAGGATATTGAGAAGGTTGTTGGAGATTATTGATATAACTGAAGAAGGAAGATTACTATCTTAATAATATTGTTTTGTCATTGATGTCAAGAAATTGATTTTCTGATTCAGTATGATGTTGCCATATCTTGAGAAGTATGTGTTGATGAGTATTAGGAGGTCAGTAAGTGACACAGAAAGAATGTGATAATAAAGGGGAGATATAAGTTATTCAATGGGAAACTATTACCGAGTTAGACAATGATGAGATTATGTTGTTTTGATTGTTTTGATATCCTACACATGTTGTTGATTATAAGTTTAATACTATATTACATCACCGAGCAAGAAACCTAGTCGATAAACCCTAAGGTTATTGATATCGGTTAAAGAAGGCAGAATGTCTACCGAGAGAAGTTCAGTATTAACTGAGTAACAACCGAGTTATAATAGATTGCATTGGATGGATAAAAGCATCATTTAATGAAGGATGCTGATGAGCTGGAGATGAATAAATGATTGGTATGCCATGCAATAAGTTTTTTAAGAATCTACAGCAATGAAAATATAGGAGGAAGATCTACAACACAGATTGAATCGCAATAACCTAGCACAAGTTCTGAGGAAGGAATGCAAGTTCCAAGGTGAGGTAAAACATTTTCAGATCGAAGGATACATTGAACCTAGTCAAGTTTGATGATCTAATGGCTAAGATTGACCATGGGAAATGTGATCACGGAGATTAAGCGGTTAGAAATTGTTTATAAATAAGGAATTGTTGATAAACAATGCATGTGGGCAAATGTATGCATAGTGATGCTACAGGAATGTTTACCGAGCACAGAAGCTTGAAGATCTGATTGAAGAACAGACTAAGAAGCCCAGCAAGCCCATCAAGGGACTAGATAAGTCTTATGACAAGATTGTTTTGAGCAAATAAGAATCTGCTTTACCATTTCAAATGTCAAGTTGCAGATATATTTTATTACTATTGTTTATTTTGTAAGTGACAGGAAATCTCTTAACCGAGTGGACCTAACAGTCTTATTTGTAAATCCTCTAGCAAGGTAACATTCTAAATGAGTGTTTGAAATCCTTTGACAAGGTCACTTCTAACAAAGTGCAAGACTCTAACAAGTCAGAGGGAAATCCATTAGCTGGGTCACATCTAGCAATGTGTTTGTAATCTTTAACAGGATTTTCTTTTAACCGAGCATACTCTAGAAGGGTATATTTCTTAGTGGGTCTGAAATCCCACAGTGGTTTTTCCCTAGTTGGGTTTCCACGTTAAATCTGGTGGTATATGTGTTGTGATGTTATATGTTCATGAGTTTGAATGTTTTACAATTTTGGTTATGTATTCTGAAGTATAAGCTACTGAGGTTGAATCTGTTGAATATATTGAAGATTAAGTTTGTATGATTCACCCCCCCCCCTCTCATCTTATTTACTATTAGCATCAGAGCTTTACAAATAACATTATGAAACAACAACCAATCTTTAATCTATCAAGTCAAACCCCAAGAAATAATAATTAAGAAAATAATAAATCCAAGTCTTTCTTCTCCAATCCTTGCAGGAAATTCACAAACATTGGAGAACCCTTGGAATCAGCTTTGAAAACTCTTCTTTCAAACAAACTGATTATTTTAGCAGAAGTAAGAAGTTATGAACCACAAGTCAAACTTAATTGGTGGGATGACAATCATTTTTGCAATTATCATCGAAATAAAGGACACCAAACTAATGATTGTCAAAGATTGAAGCACCTTATCCAAGATTTAATCAATAATGGAACTATCAAAGTGGATAGTCATAAGACAAACAAATCACATATAGCCTTCAAAACTCTACTTCCAAACTATGAAAAAGGTGAAAAATCAAAATCAAAAGATGAAAAAGGAAAAGCCAAAGTGAATTACACTTATACATATGATAATGTGGTAAATGGCATCATCGTTAAAGATAACATACCTTCAGAACCAATCAATGTCATTACAAGAAGAAAAGAGAAGGTCACATTTCTAGATATAACAAATGAATCAATATCCACTTCATGACAATATAACTTAGTGGAATAATTGCAAAGAATACCTTCTCAAATATCAATTTTAGAGCTTCTCAAAGTTTTACCTATGCATAAGGAAATTTTGGAAAAAGCTCTAACAGAAACAACAGTTTCAAAAGACCTAGATGTAGATCAATTCCAAAACATGGTGGGACACCTTATAGCCCCTCATTGCTTATCATTTTTTGAAAATGATGACACATTCTTGCAACATCCTCACAATGCTCCCTTACATGTTGAAGTCACCTTTAATAAAACTTGTTTCAAACACGTACTCATAGATGGTGGAGATGGCTTAAAAATTTGTGCATTAAGTTTAATAAAGGCTTTGGGATATTCAAAATAGGTAGTAGATCCAAAGAAGAAAATAACCATTAAGGCTTATGATGAAGAAGAGTGCTCTTCTAAAGGAACTATGGTGTTACCAATCAAAGTAGGACTTGTGGAAAGGAATAGATTATGTCAAATTTTAGATTTGAACCTCTCTTATAACATTCTTCTAGGAAGGCCATGGATTCACAACATGCAAGCAGTTCCTTCTACATATCACCAATGTGTAAAGGTTCCTCATGAGGGACAAGAGGTCACTATAATTGTAGACTCCAGCCAATATTGCAATAATTTGAAGCCAACACAAGATACAAGAGTTCCACATAATAGAGAATCAATATATCCTACCAATGAAATTCAAGAAAAGTTATGGGGAACCTTAGAGAAAAAGCTCAAATTAAATGATGAAGGAATGGGAAAGCTCAAATTAAAGTATGAAGGAATGGGAAAATATTCTTTGCATAATTTACCACTTTCACCTAAATCATATGGAAATCCTCCAAATGTTCAAACACGGATCTCAGAAAAATCAAAAGAAATGTTTAATGGAGTATTTGTTAGAGCTGGAACACTTGCAGAAGAAATTGAAGACAAGGACATTCCTAGTTGGTTGTACAAAGATGAAAATGAAACTATAGTAATAGCTGTAGAAGTCAATATTCCCATAGAGCAATATGGCAATGGTTATAACATCATGCAAAAAATGGAATATGAAGGAAAAGTACCAATTGGTAAGTGACAACAAGGTATTTCAAAACCTATTTGTCCTCACTTGCAATCTAAAGAAGATAAATCAGGACTTGGATATCCAAAGTCAAATCAAAAACAACATAATTATCAGTAGCCAAAGTGGAGAAAGAAATCATTCCCTAAAGAAGAATAATGGCAACAAAAGCTATACCAAGCAGCAACTATAGTAACCAGTAAGCAAAAACAAGAAGAATATGAGAAACAGCAAGAAGAAATTGCAATCAAAAGAGAAGAAGAATCTTTTAAACAAATTCAAGGAATACGAGAAATTCTAAATCTGAACAAGATATTCCAGAAGTAGTAAAAGAAGAGATGCTCGAAATTAGAGAACTGTTTGCACCATACAATATTCGTGTATCCTAGACAATGGTTTAGAGACAGATTTAAATGACTATGAATGGGGTCCAGATGTATCATCTAGTGCATCAAGTGAAGAAAAGAATGAAGAGCAAGAAGCTATCACAAATGAAGACTTGTCTTTTACAAAACAAAAGGTAGAATTAGAAAGAAGACAAGAAGAACAAGGAATCCAGAGAAAAGAGGCATATATTGTTAGGATTCCCAAAGATACTGAGAGGGGGGGTGAATCAGTATCTAACTGGTATATAAATTTAGTTGACTTAAAACATGAAAAGAATATTAAAACTATGTATTGGTAAACCAGAAATAATGCAGTAACTAAGAATAATAACAAAAACATGACAAGAAGAACTCAGAATCCAAAGAAAAGAGGCATATACAAGACAACCAAAGAAAGATGATGAAAAAGACCAAGAAGTGACACCACAAGAAGCACAAACAGTTATTGATCAAGCATCAGGAAATATCATATTTTTATCAAATGATGAGCAAGATGTACCAAGGTATGGAAGAACCATGGAAGAACTAAGAGATAGTCAAGAAGGATTGACTATTAGTCTAGAAGAAACTGAGTTTGAGAGAAGACAAAAAATAGCAAAAGAATCCTCTATATCATACACACAAGTATGCCAACTTCAAAATACATATGAATTTATTAAAATTAATCAAGAAGGAACTTGCAGTGTTAAAGATGTGTGTGTTGATATAATCCATTCCTTTGAGGGACAAACGTCAGATGAAGAGTCACTTGAGTGTGAACTACAAAATACCAATACTGATTTTGTTAGAACTGATTGGAGAACACTTGGGAGAGAATATCCTCAAGAACATTTTATCTATGACATTACCTACTCTACACTAAATTATGACTATTATGTCATGAACCTTGAAGCACCTAACAATGATTATGACTTACCCCTTCTTCATCCAGAACTAATTGATTGGTATAACCTAGAAAGCCTTGGATTGGATGTCTTTTCCAATGACCATAACCTAGTTGTGTATCTTAATGTTGTCGAACCCATAACACCTAAGATATCTTCCATCATGGAATCAAGTCATGTTTCTTACAGTCAAGAGAATGCCAAACTTTCTAGTCACAAAATTGAAATAAAAAAAGGAAAAAGACCTAGTGCTTAAAACCATTTCATGACAACACTAGATCAATCAAAAGGAAAAGTAAAGGACATATCTAACGGTGAAAACCTCTTTGAGGTGCTAGAAGATGGAAAGTTTGACATCCTCCCTACATATTTTTAGGAGAGATCTTCTATTCTAATAGAACCAACAGAAGCAATAAACATTGGCACACCAAAGGATCCCAAGATACTTCATTCTACTACATCATTATCAAATAAAGAGAGGAAAGAATATATAGAATTCTTTAGACAAAGATAGATAATTTTTTCTTGGTCCTATGCAGACATGCCAGGACTTAATCTAGATCTTATCATGCATCATCTCAATGTGGATCTAAAAGAAAAAGCAATTAAAGAAAAGCTAAGGAAGATGCATCTACACATCGCTCTCCTTGTAAAAGTTGAGATAAAGAAACTATTAGATGAGAGTTTCATAAGACCTGTTGCCTATCCATATTGGGTTTCAAGCATTGTGCCAGTGTCAAAGCTAGATAAAAGCATAAGATTTTGCACCGATTTCAAATATTTGAACAAGGCATGTCCCAAAGATGATTTCCCACTACCCAACATTGATATAATTATGGACTAATCAGCAAGACATGAGATGTTTTCATTAATGGATGGATTCTCAGGATACAATCAAATAATAATTGCCCATGAAGATCAAGAAAAGATAGCATTCACCTATGCATGGGTTACTTACAACTAGAATGTTATGCCATTTGGACTTAAGAATGTAGGAGCAACTTATCAAAGAGTTATGACAACAATTTTTCATGATATGATGCATACATTTATGGAAGATTATGTAGATGATATACCTGCAAAATATCATACAAGAAAAGAACATTTGAACATCTTGGGAAAGATTTTTGGTAGGCTTCAAAGATATCAGTTAAGATTAAACCCAAAGAATTGTGCATTCGGAGTAACCTTAGGAAAACTTCTTGGGTACATTATATCAGCTAGTGGAATTGAAGTAGATCTAGAAAAGGTCAAAGCTATCATGGAAGTGGAGTCACCTAGGAACATAAGTAAATTGTGTTCTTTACAAGGAAAATTGCAATCAATCAGAAGATTTGTCTCTCAATTAGCAGATGGATGTCATCCATTCACTCATCTTTTACACAAGAATGTTCCATTCAAATCGGATCAGAAGTGTGAAGAGGATTTTATGAAAATAAAAGAATATCTCATGAATCCTCCAGTACTTGTATCACCAATCAAAGGGAAACCATTGTTACTTTATATCTAAGTAACAAATGTATCACTAGGAGCTTTCCTAGCACAACATGATAAAGAAGGAAAATAAAGAGCAGTGTATTACATCAGTAGAATACTTGTTGGCTATGAATTGAATTATACATCAATAGAGAAGACATGTCTAGCAGTTATATTTGCAACTCAAAAGTTGTGACATTATATGTTGACTCATTTTGTGAAACTAGTAGCAAAATAGATCCACTAAAGTATTTGTTGAATAAGTCAACTTTGACTGACTGACTAGCAAAACAATTTATGGTACTAAGTGAGTTTGATATAGAATATGTTGATCAAAAAACTATCAAAGGATAGGTCATTGTTGATCAATTAGTTGAAGCACCTTTACAAGATGGCATACCATTGCACATTGAATTTCCTGATGCATACATTCTGACAATAAGTACAAAATTTTGGGAGTTGTACTTTGATGGTTCTTATATACAATATGGATCAGGCGTAGGAATTTTGTTCATCACACCTCAGGGACACACAATTCCAAAATCATATAGACTATGGTTTCCATACACAAACAATACTGCAGAATATGAAGCATTGACTATTGGGCTCAAAATGGCTATTGAATGGAATATCAAGGAACTACATGTCTATGGTGATGCATAGCTTATCATCAACCAAATAAATGATGATTATAAAACTAAGGATGGTAAGCTCATGCCCTACAAATAGTTGATAGAAGAGTTTAAAGAACACTAAGAAGTATCATTCACTCAGATCCTAAGAAATGAGAATAAAGCAACAGATGCAATGGCTACAATAGCATCTCTCTTGAAAAATAAGAAAATCAACAACATTATGAATTCCTAGTGGAAGATATCTTAACCCCTACCATTCAATCCTAGCATACTTACTTGATTTGCCATATATCAGGAATCGGTCAATCTGTATATGGCCAAACTTATCAATACTTAAAAGAGAATATCCTTCCTCCTAACCTATCCTACAATCAGAGAAGAAATTTTATCCGTCAATCATCCTGCTATACTATTATTGTTGATACCTTATATAGGCGAGGTCTAGATAGCACTTTATTGAGATGTCTCAAACAAGAAAAATCTGAGAAAGTTCTTAATGAATTTCATGTAGGTATTTGTGGCACACACTCAAGTGGATTAACACTGGCTAAGAAACTTCTTCATATGGGTTACTATTGGCCTACTATGGATCACATATGTGAATAAATGCAAACAATGTCAGATCCATGGGAATCTCATCCATGCACCAGCACAAGAATTGCATCCTATAGCAAGATCATGGTCATTTTCTTAATGGGGCCTTGATTTGGTAGGTAAGATAAATACTTCATCCTCTAATGGACATAAGTTCATTCTAACTGCTACTGAATATTTCACTAAATGGATTGAAGCAGTACCTTTGACAAAAGTGATAGGAAAACAAATATCATCATTTAGCTTGAATTATATAATCTGTTGTTATGGAGTTCCTATGACCATTATCACTGATAATGGATGACCATTTAAGAATCAAGATGTGAAGGAACTATGTGAGTGATTCCATATCCAACATAGGTTTTCTACTCCATATTATCCCCAAGGAAATGTTTAAGCCGAGGCATCAAACAAGACTATCTTGAAAATCTTGAAGAAAACAGTTAATGAAGCTGGAAAAGACTAGCACATTCAGCTAAATCCTGCTCTTTGGGCATACCGAACCAGCATCCGTACACCAACAGGGGCAACTCCATATTTCTTAGTCTATGAATCAGAAGTCATATTACCAATAGAAGTAGAGATACCTTCTCTACGAGTTTCCTTGAAAGGTCTTATAACAGAAGAAGAAGAAGAAGAATGAGTCTCTAGACTTCAAGAACTTGAGCTGATTCATGAATGTTGCCAAAATGCAATAGATCATTTGAAGGTATATCAACAGAGAATGGCAAGAAATTATAATCATAGAATCAAGCCACGCATTTTTCAGATTGGAGATATAGTTCTAATTGAGAATCCGAGAAATCAGCAAGACTGAGAAAAGAAGGGTAAATTTGAACCAAATTGGTTAGGTCCTCATATAAGTTATCTACTCCTGAAGGTGATTGGTTCAATGAACCTATCAATTCCATCCATCTCAAGAAATTCTATGTGTGAGATGTAAAGTCCTGAAAAAAATCCATAAAAAGCATATAAAGTCTTGAAGAAATCAGTAAAATCAGAAAAGCAGAAAATCCCTAAAAAGGCATAAAACAGAAGAAGAAAAAACAAAAAAAGCAATAAATTTAGACAGTGAAAACCTGGTAAACAGGCGCTATCTAAAAAGTGAGTTCTTCCATCTATGAGATCGCTTTGCGCACCTATCCACCCCATCCCATCGCATCTATCACTTCCATCTATCTTAGTTCATCCTTTGCTCTGAACCATGTAGCAGAAAATATGCAACTTACCAACAGTTATCAATCTTTGACATACTTGTTATAGTCATTGTCTTACAATTTATCAAAATCAATAAACCTGCATTTGTAACCTGCCATGGTTTGGATCTTGATCATTTTTCATACATCCATAATAAATCTTTGTTTCCACTGGGGGAAAAATCCTAATTCCTTTTACTAAGGTGATCTTTTAAATCTTTGAAAATCCAAAACATTCGGAAAACTTAGAAAAATCAAAAACACTTAGGGTTTTTAAATAGATAATGAGCAACAAAGAAACAAAGATCAAGGCATTTTTATGACAACTAAATCGTGAAACTCAGGAAATGAACAATCAACCAGCAAGTAATAAAAGATTATAAATGATCATTCATCAAGATGATTATATCAGTTAATGACCATAATAACATGTGAATGAAATACAAGATTCAGTGTTTATATCTTGATTTTATTGCTAATCATGTACTCTATGTGACTCAAGGATGTCCATGACTAGAGAAGCTACGATGGGGCATGATTATTTTCTTTGATTGTTGTCTATCATTTATCTCTTATTAAGGTATGTACTTGTCTAAGGATATGATCGGTAAAAGATCAAGGAAGAGGTTCTGAGTCATCCATGAAAGGAGATAATCCTTGTCTGTTCTGCAAGAAATACTCAGGTCATCTTGGTTCATTATATCAAGTTTCTTGTATAAACTTTCTATATCAAAATCCATGTAAGAAATACTCAGGTCATCTTGGATCATTATGTCAAGTTGCTTGTATTTTCTTACAATATTTTAAAGCTCAATGATGAAATCAAGCACTGTTACAAGATAGCATATAAAGAATGGAAGTATCATTTTAGTTAGATCATTTTTAGATTAACTCATTATTCATCTGCATTATAAGCATTCATTGTCAGTTGCATTATATGCATTTCAACGGTCATAAATAAAGATTGAGTATACTTGGACAAACAAAATCAATTTGCATTTGATCATTGTAGGTGCATTCATCTTTAGAATCATTTCAACCATCTTTCATTTTATTTTAGTTGCATTCAATCATTGCATTAGTTTGCATTCCATTAAGTGCATTTCATTAATCATGTAGTATATCATCATTATTATTTGCATTCAGATCATTATCATTGTCATTCTTTTTATCCATTAAGGTCATTTATTTGCATCTTTGCACTTAGATTCATTATAATCATAATAATTACATATAAACATCCATAAATTGCACTTCATAATCATGATTTGCATTTAAAATCATCAAACTTGAAATCAAAAAATATTTCATATCGATCATTTGCATTTTAAAATTATTATATGAATACACATCAAAAATATACAAAAATCATCATTCATTTGCATTCCCATATAGATCATTTCATTTACATCATTTAAAGTTAGTAATCATTCTCATTTGCATCCAAGGTCATCAAAATAAAAAATAAAAAGCATTTTTCATTTCATCATCATTGCATCATATAGAACATCATTATCATGAAAAGAAAATAAAAGATCATCAAAACATCATCCATGTAATCAATGCATATAGATCATCATCATATAGAGTAAAATGCATAATAAATGATGACTCATCATCATCATATAGAGTCCATGTCTGCATATCATCATAAAACAATAAAAAGTCCAAGTATACAATGATATCAAAAAAAATAATCAATAAAATACAATGTCCCATGATACAAATCAATGTCTCATATCAATATGTCAACTAAGATGAAGAGCACCACTCTTTTCAGATATTGTAGGCCTCGTTGATCATCTTGTTTCCCCCTAGATGAATCAATACATCTAGATCCTCTTGCAACATGATATCAACAAATAGTCAGTTCTTGATCCAATCAATCACTTTGATCAATCAATCAGCTATCATATCCACTCACTTGAGATTTCTATCAATCTCTTTGACCACATATTAGTGACGCTCATTCATCATGAGGTTACGCGTCTATCCTATCCAATCTTGAGTTTACATCACTAACGTTCATCAATCATGAAGTCAATCAAACTCTATCATATCAGATCATTAAAGCTTCGAGTTTATATCATTGACCCTCATCGATCATGAGGTCAATCAAAATCTATCAATCATCAAATCAAGAAGAATATCAAAGTAAATAAAGAGTAGACATTTTCATCAACCAAAGTTGCAGAAATTTCAATCAATTATCATGAGATCAATCGCTTATCCAAATTTATCAATAATTTCACGATCAATCTCCCGAGGGGGCACACAATCAAGATTTGTATCTCCATCGGATGCATTATCGAGACTTGATTTAATCTTTGAAACACTGTTGTCTCAACATCATTTCAAAGAGGGGCAAAATGTATACAAATAAAAATGGCTATGAGTGATTAAATAAATATTTTATATTTATTTAATAATTATTCTTCTATTAAATAGTTAATTTGAAAAGATTAATTTATTTAATTCATTTCATGTCTTTCTATTAATTAATTTAATTTAAATATTTAATTCATTCATTCATTTATCCTTTTTCTTCTAATCAATTAATTAAATATCTAATATTTAATTATTCCTTCAATCAATTAAATATCTAATATTTAATGGTTATTCTTCTATCCTATAGTCTCAAATATTAAATGATTTCCTAAATTATTTAATTTCTTTTCCAACTCATCCTTCCATCTCCACTTCATCTTTCCTTTGCCAACTCTTCCATCATGTGGCTAAATTAATTCAAAAAAAATTTAAAAAATAAAACATTTATTAGCCACTTATCTCCAACTTCCAAAATAAATGAAATATTGTGTACGTACATATATTTCTTAACCTTCTTCTATATTCTCTCCAACATCCCTACATCTTAGGAAGGACTTGAGTCCACTTGTCCTCTCATGCCTAAATCTTCTCCAACCATCCCTAGATTCCCTCAGTCAGCAACCCAGTCAAGGTGAGATGAGTGACACGTGTCTTCTGCTTCCCCCTTTCTCTCAACCTTCACCTTTTCTCATAGCCATCCAAATTTGCAGATTTGATCATGATTGTTGATCCAGGACACATCATCTTATCCTCTCAAAGTCTATAAATGTGGGAGTTTGAGTTGAGAAAGAGTTAGTCTTCAAGTGAATTTTCAAGTTAACAATTTGAGTAAACTTATGCATCCGTGAGTTTTTACCTTGAAGCAATTTAGCAATTTAGCATAATCATTTAGCTTTAAATCATTTGCATTCCATATTATAGTATTAGTTAACTATCAGTTATCAGTTCATTCTTCATATGCCATCTTGGAAGCTATCAATGCTTGTTTGAGAGCACATCATCTACAACCAAGAACAGTGGAGTTAGGACACAATGAGACTTAAATCATGAAGGTAAAAATAATGTTTTTATTTTAATATTCATTTCATGTAGTTTCATTGGTTGAATTTGGATTTCATGTAGCATTTCCTTTGTATTTTGTGAAACTAACATGTTGCAGGTAGTATTTTGATGATGAAATTCAAGTCAACCAACATCAACTCTTCATGATGGGTCAACCATCACATCCATGACAGTTTGACCATTCAATTTAGCAAGGATGTATAGGGGAGTAGGCTATCCACAATATGGGGCATCCATAGGGCTGACTGATAATGATACGTCAGACACCTTCCCCTTCTACCTAGGAGGTGAACAAATAGGAGTGATGGTGACCATGTTCACGAATGGACCATCATTCGAAGGAGGATTTGATGCATAAATGGAATTTTTTGAATGCAGGGGAAATGGATCAGTGTAGATCTGCAAATCCATGTTAGTCTTACCAATAGATTTGTTTGATTTATGTTTTCGCATGTCAACTTTAATCGCACCATTGTCAATGTGGTCTTGGATAATATTTTGAAGATGATAACATCGCTTAGTGTCATGACCAAGTAGACTATGATAATGACAAAATTTTGACCCATCGTACCAACGTGGGTAGGGTCTATTATCAGGCAGTGATCAAACCTCAACAAGTGTAATCATATTATCTTTTATTAATTATTGCATTATGATTAGATAGGATTAATTTAATTTAGTGAAGACTCTATTTTGTTGCGATCTTTATGGGACAACCTCAATATTAGCTACAACCTTATTTTTTCTAGACCCCTATGTCGGAGTGCCTGTGAAAGACCTAGCACAAGAGTTCAAAGTATAATCTTTGAATTGCATCATGGTGTGTTGGTAATCCATGAGTGTAGAACACCTATTAGAAAAGTTTTGATAATGATTATGGGATAGTTTCCCCTCAATGCTAGTTGCAGATTACCAATGAACATCCTCTATAGATCGCTATTTGCCAAGGCAAAGGGGATCCTAGTAGAGATTGACTGATATCTTGAGATAAATTTTGTGACCTTTTCATTGGGTTTCTTCTTACAGTGAACAAGGTAAGCGATAGTGACCCTACTTCCAATGTTAGCCTAAAACCATCTAGAAATAGATCCAAGAGCAGGTCAAAGGTATGAATGGAATTATTTGGCAAGGAGCTATACCACTCTAACATGGTTCCCTTAAGGGACTGTGAGAATAGTTTGAGCAACACAAAGTCTAGGTTGTGGTAATTGCTACACATGGTCATGAAATAATCAATGTGCACATTAGGTTCCTCATCATCATTAAACCTATCAAACTTCAAGGATTCAGTCATAGGAGAAAGAATCGTGTTTAGGATAATGATGTCAAGGTGACTTCTTATAATATGCAGGCATAAACAATTGACCAGAAGCGGAGGCCAGGTTTGTGAGTTGTAACTGTAACTGCCCCATGTTTTGTAAGATAGTGTTCAAGATAGGATTTGTGGGTGGAGGAGGTGGATATGGTCTAGATGCACCACCACCTCCACTAGCACCTCCAAGAGAACTAGTGCCACCACCTCCATTGGTACCTCCAAGAGAACCAGTGCCACTAGTAGAGGTAGTACTAGTGCTAACCATAGATATATGAGTCGCAGTACAGGCAGAGGTCGAGCTAGTAGGCATACCTATATAACCTAAGGGAGTGGATGAGGCATTAATGCTTGGAATAGTAGAATGCACCATATGCACATTCAACCCTAGTATGTCAACACTGATCTAAGAACTAGAGGCATCAAGCTAGCTATCCTAAGGGGGTGCATCTACCAAGGGTACATGGCTTTTGACAATTAAAGCTAATGCCCTCAACATCTCTAAACCTTTCTTATCTAAGATAAGAATGTCTCTCAGAGTGTTGACTACATTACCATCTTGAGGGAGGACATTCTCCCAATTAAGGAACCCTTCGAAATCTATCAGGTTCTCCTCTAGAGACTTAATCCAATCAAAGTCAATGGTGACAACAAAATCATGGTCAATAATAGGAGGAGAAGGTGATGGAGAGTTCTTTGAGGATTTTTTCTTAGAACTAGTAGCTAACGAGCCTCCCATGACAAGTATCTGGAGGGTGTAAGAGGGTAAATGCTTGCTTGAGTTAGGCAAGGGGTTTTTTATCATCGTGTCAGGTAGAGGAGGATTGTAACGATCAGGAGGGAAACTTCAGCTAGATGTCCTCATGACTATAGCTCCTATGGAAATCTAGGTCATAAAGCTCATAGACAAGCCTTGAGACACTGAGACCATACTACAATGACATGAAGGGTTTTGTATTCTAATAAAGTTTTCTAAACATAAAAATGAAGAAATGAATGCAAATACTAAAACAAAGATACAAACTATATTCTTTTTTTTCTTAAAAAAATAGATTTTAAATCTTAAATATATGCAATGAACTAAATGATGTGAAAAGAAAACTAACTTCACGTCAGGTTCACCAAAATGTAGAGGAGGATATTTTTTACCTCTAAGATGATTAATCCTAGAGAACAAACCTATCTGCCGCTACCTCACTTAAACTAGCACTAAGGGTGAGCCAGGGGATGAAAAATGTGAAACTAAACTAGAAGATTACAAAATGAGAATCCCAAACGACTCTACTAAGCCTTTGTCTCGAGGATGACCATGCAGATCTGGGACACCAACGCAGTGCGTTATCATCTTATATTATTAAATAAGTTCAAAAAATGACAAAACTAATCTAGTGGCACGAAATATGAAATGCTAGCACTAAGTAAAAAGAGTAAGGTAAAATTACAACCGATCCATTATTGAAGCCTCTTGCAAGATGATAACTTTCTCACCACTACAAACCTGGACACAAATGAGAAAGGAAAATGTTGGGGGTTGAGTTTTGGAGTCTGCCTTAGTTAGACCCCCATTTTGGTGTTTCCACCACCATAGACAACCCAGATAGTAGCAACGATAGAAAGATAAAATGATAAGGATGAAAAAAAATAGATAAGAAATTGACAAACTAGATAGAAACTATAGATGTTGAAATAAAAAGGGATAAATATGAACTCCCCTTAGGCACTCAAAGAACCTTCACTCAAACGAATGGAATTGAATTCCAAAAGGTGATAGTAATTGTGGGAATTGAATAGAAAACTTGTGAACACTACTCAAGAAAATCACCCAAAAGCTTCAACCTGCAAGAAAATGATCAAGAATGCCAAGAATCTCCCAAAATGCCTCTAAATTGGAGATATGTAGCCTCTATAAGGAAAATTGATGTCAGTGGGTGCATACAGGGGTGTTATGATTCCTTCTAGGTGCAGGAGTAATACTCAAACAACCACTTGTGAACTCTCATTCGCGAGATCCTAGTGTGCAGCATGGACATCTCCACGTCATGCTAGGGTCTTGAGGATGACAAGTCTGCAGAGTTGGTAATTTCCAATCTAGAGCTGACAAAGCGATCCAAGTGGATAAGAAAACAAAAATGACAACACACGACCTTTGATGATGTGGGGGAAGGTGCCATTTGTTGCACTGAAATGTACAAGGTGTTATTTTTTATATTACACTATATTCCTAAACCATTTCTAACCACAATAGACATACATACTATGTTGATTGCCTCAATAGATTCAATTATATTATTTCCATATATAAATCAATATCCATGACACAACAAAATATATCAATATGTTTTCTTATGAGAGTCATAATAATATCTTAGTACATCAACTACCATTACATGTATAGTATCTATTTACATCAAGGTTCATAGCTCTAAGTATATAAATAAAAATATCTTATGATATGTATATATACATATACCATATGAATCATGAACATCAATGAGTTACAAGTATCCATCCATAAGCTGAGGAGATAAGAATCCATATCCAAGCACAAGAGCAACCAACCAAGAACGTCCCTATGGAAGAAGGCATCAAACTGTGTAATGAAAAATGTGTGTGTGAATACTAAGGACTAAAAAGAAAGCTAATTAATCAAGCAAACACAATACATCATACACCTCAAGATTAGAAAGGTAAAACTAAAACATAGAACAAAATGATAAATAAATGCAAACCATAATTCTTGCTTTAATTTGATTATTCTGTGATTGGATGTGTGCTCATGATGTAGCTTCGGATGCTTGATATTTCTCTATGATGTTCATGCAAGATGATGGCTGATTAATGATAAAATATGAAGTGTGAGTTAAGTGATAATTTTGACAGAGTGATGATACGATTGAGTGAAAGTGGATCAGAGAGGATTTGGTCTAAAATGGAGGGGTTAAATAGGCAAGATGAGGAAGGGAAGGGGAGGTGAAGAGGAGACATTTGTCCTCCAAAAAAGGACAAGTGTCTCAACTAGATGGAAAAGGAATGACATGTGTCCTCATGGACACGTGTCTATTTTGGGAAAAGCCACCCAAAAATAGGAAGAGTGGCATGTGTCATTAAGGACACATGTCCATTTTGGAAAAGTGGTGCAGAGCACATTTCATTTCATAGCTAATTTTCAAGCACATGGTGTTGTCTACAGGTTCATTTATGTTGTAATTGTGGGTTGGATCAATGATCAACCTTGATGTAACTGAATTCCTATTTTGTAAGGTCAATAATCTCTTAGGTGAGCATATAAACCTAGAGGTCTATTAGGCCATGAAGGCTTGGAATTTGGATTTTGTCAATGTTAGTATGTCTAGAATGTTGTCTTAGGTGTTGGAGTAAATAATAACCTTGGTTGTGTTTCCATAAGGTCTAGGTAGTTAATAACCAGTGTTGTTCTAAAATTGCAAAATTCCAAAATGTTGCATTTATTGTCAAGCAACTTTTCAAAATTGTTGGTAGGATGACAACTACTTCTCCAATGGTCCTAACTATTCAAAAGTTGGTTATGAACAATGGAAGAGGTTTATATATATGTGGACTACCATAGGAAGGGTGTTGAAGGTTTTGTAAAGTTTGGTGGAGAAAGTAAATAAGACAAATTTGATTTTCGCCATACAGAGATTTTTTCATACAATTTGTACAGAGTGTGAGGATTCCTGATGAAGCTTTGATCTGGTTAGGAATAACTCTGAAACACCCTTCTAATGCACCAGGTCTGACCTCTCAAAGTAAATACTTGTAGAAGCTATAAACATTTATTTTTAGCAGGTTGAAACCCTCCATTTTCAAGGGTTATAATGCAAGTAAGACCCTAACTTGCAGTCTACTCATTAGGATCTGATGGTCATGGGTAGAATGCTAGTTAGGGATGTGTATTTTGAGATTCCAAAGGGACGAGATCAGAGGAGTTGGTTGGTACAATACCACCAAGACCTAGTCTAAACCAGTTGAGGGTTTAGATTAGATTAGAAGAGTTTCTTTGAGTAGATAATGAACAAAATTAGAAATGATGAGTTGAAGTGCTAAAGCTAGGTATTTGAACATGGGAGAAACTTCTTGAAAAGTTGGAACCTTCCTGTGATCCCATTCTCCATACCTCTTTTGTGAGATCGGTCTAACCTGATCAATTAGGCTTGTAACCAAGTAGGTGTTGAAGAGTGCAGGAATAGGATGGAAATCCAATCTTTTTGAATCTAATAGTGGTCCCAAAAGGGTGTCAAAAACCTAAATTTGGTTAAAGTTTAGTTTGATGTTATTCAAATAGAAGTCCCAAAAGACAGTGAAATAGGGTTAATAACCAGTAAACCAATGCCGGTAAGTCTGTGAAACCTATGCCGATAAAACTGTGAAACCGGTATCGGTAAAACTATGAAACCTGTACCGGTAGACCTATACCGGTGGGCTTGTTTGGTCCTCAAAAACCAATACTTGCCTTGTATTTCAAATAAGCATTGCAGAACATCTTGATTGGTCTTAGGAAGTGGGTAGGAGTGTGTGTTAGCCAGTTAGTGGTGAGAAGTTGACTTCATATTTGAGGTGTGAAACATAACCAGAAAAAGAAGACTAGAGGTGTGTGTGTGGGTTTATCATCCTACTGTTGTCGACCTCTGCATCAAAAAGGCCACCCAAAATAGGATGTTTTCCCTAAAATTAGGAATTGGTTACGATGTGCATACATGTGTAGGAGGTCAGAAGGGATAGGATAAGGCTAGTTGGAGGGATGACTAAGCTAGGGAATAGGGTTGGAAGGATAGGGTTAGTTAGGATAGGATTGGAAGGAGGTTAGGGAGAAAAGTTAGGAGCCATGTGCTCAAATAGGAATTTAAACCTAATTAATTAAATTAATTAATCCATGGGCTTTGAAAAGGGATATTTAATTAATTAAAGTAATTAATCAAAAGGGATGGACAACAAGGATAATTAGTTAATTAGATTAATTAATTAGGTTGAAACAGGTTGGGGAATTAATTAATTGGATTAATTAATTAGAAGAATAGGATTGGGAGACTAATTAATTAGGAATTAATTAATTAGAAGAAAGGGATAGGGAAATTAAATAATTACATTAATTAATTGGAGAAATGGGATTTAAATTTGATTAAATTGATTAGCCAAATTTAGGTGTCTATATTTTGCCCCTCTTTGTGGTGGCACTAAAATAGCGTCGATACGAAGAAAAATAAAACACCTGAGAGTGAGAAAGCGAAAAATGCCCCAGGTGAATGAAGGAATGGGTAGGGATGCTCCCTCAAGAGGGTGCATAGGGAAAAAGGGTCCAAATGGCATCTCAAAAGAAAAATTGCCCCAGCGAATAGGACAAAAAGAAAGAAGCAGAACAAGAAGGGGAGAAAAATGCTAATGATATGGATGAAATGATCATGGAGTGCGAGCACCTGTGAAATAGGATGCCATGTATGGAGCACTTATTTTGATTTAGCATTATACATGAGTTACCAAGGTATAAGGAACTAGGGTGGAATTTCACAGCCAATGCATTGATTAACACATAAACAAACACACGGGCTAATCTAGCTAATAGGGAGGTAGTGCTAGGTGGTTGCCAAGTGGCTAGTATGTTTGCTAAGTGATAGATTCTTACTATTTTCAAGGTGTAGTCATCAAGGACAAAGTGCAAATAGCTCAAAGGAAATCTAACAACTCACCTTGTTCCACCTCCCTATGTCAAACTCTCCTTGGCTACTCAAAGACTTCAACTCCATAGTTGTTGTCATCCTTTCAAGTGCTCCAAAACCAACTTATCAAGCCAAACTCACCAAATATGTGTGAATTCATATTAGGAAAACCTATTTCAACTTGACTTGTTGGATTTCATGCTTTGCAACCTTCTTTGGCTTACCCGATTTGACAAAAACCTAGTTTTAGGCCTAAAATGGGCTACTAGGAATTAGCCCTCCTTTTGGGGTTTTGTGCTCACCCTGCTCAAGCGATGGACTTCCAGACAAAAAGAAGTTGATATTCGGATACCCTTTTGGGATTTCTTAAAGATTTTCAAAGTCTCAGGGTCTCTCAGGCCTTCTCCATGACTGTCCCAAAAAAGGGTGAAAAAGGAGGGTTTGATAGGGTTTTGATGGTGAAAATCAATCTTCAAGCTAGAGACCTCCAATATGAAGCAATAAACCTTAGTTCTATCATGCTAATGACTAATTAGGCCACAATAAAGAAGATTTACACTTCAAATATTGTAGAACAAGTTTTTACAAAATGCACATAAGGAGAGTGCAACAATTGACAACTTTTCCATTATTGCCTCTTACAAACACATCATTTGCAAAGAACCAATTACATTCAAAAATGTAAACATGTCTACCATTTAGAGATTAAAAAAAGATTCATATTATCCCTACACACAAGCATTAGGCAATTACAAATAATGGATCATTCACTGTCAAAACTAACTATCACTACACTTTTGCCCTTTCACTGTTTTTTCCTTTTGAAACTGTACTTAACCACTATTAAAACACCTTTTAAAAGGTCTGATTGGTGCTTCCTATCAATGCACTATCCTTGGTTGCTTTTTTTTCTTCAAACCTGCTATTTGGAAGAGGAAGATTACAATAAACCATTCATTTACAATGCAAAAATCAGTCATAAATGACTGTGACAACCTGCTGGGAGTTATGCTTTGCCTAAAGGGATCATTGCTTGATCTTGGCAACACAAACCCATGAGAAGGGTCAAAAACCTTTCCTTACTCTTTTTTGCAAACAAACAAAGAAGTTGCAAGGTTTTACACACACCAATAAATGGTGGAGAGCAAGCAAATGAAGGGAAAACTAATACCAAAACAGTGACTCACTATTTTTTATTACAATTTGCACAAACTGAAAATGCAACCTTCCTTCTCTTGGTTTAGAAAGCCTCTTATATTTCACTTACAATCTTGGACAACAAGACAAGTCTGTCCACCTGAAGAATGCATTTGCTATGGAAGAGCAAAGCATCAAACCTTTACAAGACCCTAGCCAAATGGCACACTTGCCTAGGGCTCCATGGCCACAAAACTCCTTGCACCTACATTCTTGAAAGAAAAACATGTATTTACATAATTTACAAGTTGACCAGCTATTTCTTGGGAAGCCATGAACATTTTAGGACTTCAAGAAGCCAAGTTGGTCAAGCATCCTTGCCAATTTCCTAAACAAGGCAGTGAAACTGTCAAAACAAACTAATTTTACTACAAACTCAAAACTTGATGAAATTAGATGCCACCAAAGGGAAAATCTTAAGAAAACATAATAGAATAATAAAATGCAACAATAGTATGGCCAAGTACAGTAGGTGTATGGACTGTTGTTCACATGGAGTTAAAAACTAGAGAAAAACCAAGTAAAACTAGTGCAAACTTTTTAAATGCTTCATAAATCCATGAAATCAACCCTTACAATGGTTCAAGTAGGAGAATAAATACCTCTCCTAGTTGGTTAGCCTCCTGTATGGATAGGTACATGTCCAAGAGCACTCAAATTTGACATTTTGATGCCTAAATGACAACTTTTGGTGCCTAGAAAATGCAAGGTTGACCTCCAAGACAAGCAATCACCTAAAAACACTTCTCACACCTAAAACCCAAGCATAAAACATGTCTAAAACCTTTTCAAAACAAAAACACATCAAAAACTCACTTTTTACAACATTTTGCCAGGCAACTCCAAAACTGGCAATTTTGGGCAAAAAGATGAAAACAGGGAACATGACCACACAATAAGGTCAAAACTCATCCAAACAACTTAGAAAAACTCACAATCAACTTAGACAAACTTTCCAACTCAAAACTAACAAAAATCAAACCTATGATGAAAATGAAGCTGAAAATGAAGCTAGGTGCTCCTGCACCATAATCCCCCGGTGACAAAGAAGTCATGTGACTCCTTTAGGTAGAAAAGAGAGAGGAATACCAGCCTTATTGAAGTCACTTTCAGGTATCCAAGTGGCTTCAAAAGCTGGTTGATCTTTCCACTTGATCAAATGTTCAAAATAGTCATGCTTTCTAGTCTTCTTGATGATTCTGGAATCAAGTACCTGTTCGGGAATGGGAGAAGAAGAAGAGGGGATAGATAGATCAGAAAGGGAATGAGAAATGTTTGAAGCTCTTTGAGTCTCTTCTGGAGGCTTCCCCTTGAAAGGTACCAAATCTGCAACATTAAAGATAGCAGACAAGGAAACATCAGCAGGTAAATCAATTTTATAAGCATTTGGACCATACTTAGCCAAAATCCTGCAAGGTCCAATTCTTCTCATCTGTAACTTGGTAGGAACTCCCTTTTGCAATCTATACATGTTGAGATGCACCATCACAAAATCTCCAACTGAGAATTGGACATCCCTTTTTGAAGCATCCACCCTTGCCTTGACTCTTGTTGTGGTGTCCTACAAAGACTGCGTAACCTGTTCATGTATCTCTTTTAGAGATTGTGACATATCTTTTGTTGTCCCACTAACATGTTGCAAGTTAGTCACATCATGTAACTCATAAACACCTCTTGGGTGCATACCATAAACAATCTGAAATGGACTCTTACTAGTGGATCTGTTTACACTGTCATTATAGGCAAACTCTGCTTGTGGGATGAGCTGATCCTAGCTTTATCCATACTCCTTGGTGAGACATCTGAGTAGATTACCCAATGCTCTATTCACCACTTATGTTTGGCCATCTATCTGTGGATGGTAAGTTGAGCCAAAAGACAAGTTAGTACCCAATTTCTTCCACAAAGTCTTCCAAAAATGACCCAAAAACTTAACATCTCTATTTGATACAATGCTAGATGGCAAACCATGTATTCGGACAACTTCTTTAAAGAAAAGGAAAGCAATATGACTGGCATCATTAGTAGTTTTTCAAGGTATAAAGTGAGCCATTTTACTAAATCTGTCAACAACCACAAAGATACTGTCATACCCTGCTTTTGTCTTTGGTAAACTTACAACAAAATCCATGTTGATGCACTCCCATGGCCTAGAAGGAATGGGAAGTGGCTGATTTAAACCAGCATTAGTGCTATTACCTTTGACCTTGTGACATACCATACACTGTTCAACATACCTCCAGACATCTCTCTACAGCTTAGGCCAATAATAAAAGTGTTGAACCAACTCTAAGGTCTTATTGAGACCAAAATGGCCACTCAAACACCCATTGTGTTTCTCTTGGATGAGATTTTCTCTCATGGAACCTTTAGGAACACATAGCTGGCCTCCCCTGAATAACAAACCATTCTGCAATGTATAGTTAGCATACTCACTATGGAAATGATTTTCAAAAGCAAGACAAACTTTATAAGCAGCAGCAAAATCATCATCATTAGGATATAAATCTTAAAAGCAATCAATACCAATACTCTTAACTTGGATCTACTGAATAGTCAACAATCTCCTACTTAAAGCATTAGCTACTTTGTTACATTGGCCTTTCTTGTGCTTAAGAGTAAAGGTATATGCTTGTAGGTACTCTACCCATTTCACATGCCCATGGTTGAGTTTATCTTGAGAATTCAAGAAACTGACTGCCTGGTTGTCTGTATACACAACAAATTCTTTAGGAAGCAAGTAATGCCTCCACTTCCTAAGTGCCTGCACCAATGCATATAACTCTAAATCATAAGATGAATACTTTTTCTTTGCATCATTTAATTTTTCACTAAAGAAAGCAACTAGTCTATTATCCTGACTCAAGACTGCACCTATTGTAAGATGACTGGCATCACATTCTATAGTAAAAAGTTTATCAAAACTAGGAAGGATTAACATTGGCTATGTAGCAACTCTAGTTTTGAGTAACTCAAACCCCTTATTTGCTGCTTCTGTCCATTGAAACTTGACCTTATGACCACCTTTTATTGTGTCTAACATGTGCACAAACCTCACTGAAACCTCTGATAAACTTTCTGTAAAACTGGGCTAGACCATGAAAACTCCTAACTTCACTGGCTGATTGTGGGGTTGGCCAACTTGTTATGGCTGCAACTTTAGATTGATCCATCTTAAGATCTCCGCTGGACACAACAAAGCCAAGATAGACTAGCTCTTGCTGCATAAAATCACATTTTTCAAGATTTATGGTTAACTGCTCATCAAATAATCTTTGCAAAACAATAGCTAAGTGTTTCAAATGCTCGTCTTTAGTCTTACTAAAAATGAGAATATCATCTAAGTAGACTACCACAAACTTATTGAGAAAATCTTGCAATACTTCATTCATCAACCTCATAAAGGTACTGGGAGCATTAGAGAGTCCAAAAGGCATAACCAACCATTCATAAAGACCCTCATTTGTTTTGAAAGTAGTTTTCCACTCATCACCCTCTTTTATTCTTATCTGATGGTAACCACTTTTTAAGTCTATTTTGGAGAAATACCTCGCACCCCCTAAACAATCCATCAAATCTTCTATCCTGGGAATAGGGAACCTATACCTTATTGTGATTTTGTTGATAGCTCTGGAGTCTATGCATAGTCTCCATGTGCCCCCTTTCTTAGGGGCCAACATAGTGGGTACGGCACAAGGACTTATACTATTTCTTATTAATCCTTGATCCAATAACTCTTGAATATGTTTAGCTACCTCTTTGTTTTGATCAGGAGTCATCTTATATGTTGCTTTGTTTGGCAAAGAAGCTCCTGGTATAAAGTTAATTTGATGACTAATGGCTCTAGGAGGAGGTAATGTTGTTGGTTGTCCATCACTGATGATGCCCTTAAAGTTATCAAGAATTTGTTGCACTTCTAGTGGGATCTCAACTTACTTTTCTTTCTTCTCCTCCTTAGGTTTCACTACAAGTGCATAACCAATCCCATCTCCCTCTTTCATGGTTTGGATGAACTCTTTTTCATTGAATAATAACATTTTAGGTGCTTGTGGTTTGCTATTCTCTGTCTCTTTAATAAGGGACTGAATTTTGTAGACAATGCCATTATTTTGAAAGGAATATGTGTTTTTTTCACCATCATGGTGTGCCCTTCTATCAAATTGCCAAGATCTACCCAATAGTAGATGGCAAGCATCCATGGTAAGGATGTCAAATAGTATCCTATCCTTGTATTCACCTATGTTGAAGACTACCCATGCTTGTTCATTCACTAGGACATGTTGCCCCTTGTTTAACTAGGTTACCTTGTAGGGTTCACTATGCTTCATTCTAGGTAGGCTCAACTTGCTAGCTGCCTCCTTTGAGATAATGTGATCTGTAGAACCTGAATCTATAACCACCTTACATACCTTGCCCAAGATTTTGCACTTTATCCTGAACAATGCTCTTCTCTGAGACACTTCACACTTATGAGGTTCTTGCATCAATACTCTCCTCATCATTAGACTCTCACCATCTTCAGGTGCTAGGTGCATTGCTGGAGTTCTTGTACTACTTCCTTCCTCCTAAACATAATTCACTCTTGTTTCACCTCCATGGGAAGAACTAGGATTTTCTAGACACCTATAAGCAGGATGACCCAATTTCTGACAGTTATAGCATTTCATTGTGGAGAAGTAAGACTCTCTACCTGGGCCACTAGACCTACCCCTTCCTGGGTTTCTTGATCCCCTTCCCCTATAATTGGGCTTGCTCTAAGAATCCCCGCTTTGCTCTATAAGCTTAGATTCCCCCTGGGACATTTGATCTATGTGTCTTCCCCCAAAACTGCCTTGATGGCCTCGACCATCTCTGCCTCTTCCTCTACCTTTGTTATGCTGCTCTTGCTTCTTCCTACTCATTTCCTCTACCTTGAGTGCAAGTTGATAGCACTTCTAGACTACTGTAGGGCACAACAAACTTAACTCTTCCTATATGTTCCATCTCAAGCCATTGAGTTACCTAGCAACCTTGACATTTTCATCCTCTTGGATCTTTGACCTAAGGCATAGCTTTTGAAACTCCTCGGTGTAGGTGCTAACATCTAACTCTTTTTGCCTAAGGTTTTGCCTTTTCCTATGGAGTTGTATTTCATAGTCCTCTGGAATGTAAGTCTCTCTAATCTTGGACAACATTCCCTTCCAAGTTGCTATGGGATTTTTTTCCTCTTTCTCATGTTCATCCTGAATGAACTTCCACCATGTTAAGGCAGCTCCTCTCAACCTGGATTTAGCCACCTTTACTTTCTGGGCCTCTGTCATACCATCACATTCAAAATGGTTCTCAAGCCCCTCAATCCACTCCATGACCACTTTTGGGTCCATTTTGCCACTAAATAGTGGGACTCCTTCTAGTGTTCTCCCACTCATAGCCTTCAAGGCTTTCAAAAAGGGTTCATTCTCTATCACAGGGCCTAGTATAGGGGTTTCATCTTCTATAGCTAATAGCTTACACCTGCCTTCTGTTCCTTCTATCTTATTGTTGACTTCATCTGCCTTCACTTCTACTTCACCCAACTTCTGCTTTAAGAGGTCTAGTTTCACTCTAAGTAACCTATTTTCTTCTTCCTGGTCTTCCACTTTCTTTGCTAGTTCTGCATTTGTCACCATGGTTGCCAAATTGCTACTTCTTCCCAAGTGTAACTACACTCTGATACCACTATGATAGGGAGGTAGTGCTAGGTGGTTGCCAAGTGGCTAGTATGTTTGCTAAGTGATAGATCCTTACTGTTTTCAAGGTGTCATCACCAAGGATAGAGTGTAAATAGCTCAAAGGCAATCTAACAACTCACCTTGTTCCACCTCCCTATGTCAAACTCTCCTTGGCTACTCAAGGGCTTCAACTCCATAGTTGTTGTCATCCTTTCAAGTGCTCCAAAACCAACTTATCAAGCCAAATTCACCAAATATGTGTGAATTCATGTTAGGAAAACCTATTTCAACTTGACTTGTTGGGTTTCATGCTTTACAACCTTCTTTGGCTTACCCGATTTGACAAAAACCTAGTTTTAGGCCTAAAACGGGCTACTAGGAATTAGCCCTCCTTTTGGGGTTTTGTGCTCACCCTGCTCAAGTGATGGACTTCCAGACAAAAAGAAGTTGATATTTGGACACCCTTTTGGGATTTCTTAAAGATTTTCAAAGTCTCAGGGTCTCTCAGGCCTTCTCCGTGACTGTCCCAAAAAAGGGTGAAAAAGGAGGGTTTGATAGGGTTTTGATGGTGAAAATCAATCTTCAAGCTAGAGACCTCCAATATGAAGCAAGAAACCTTAGTTCTATCATGCAACTGACTAATTAGGCCATAGTAAATAAGATTTACACTTCAAAGATTGGAGAACAAGTTTTTACAAAATGCACATAAGGAGAGTGCAACAATTGACAACTTTTCCATTATTGCCTCTTACAAACACATCATTTGCATAGAACCAATTACATTCAAACATGTAAACATGTCTACCATTTAGAGATTAAAAAAAAGAGTTATATTAGCTCTGCACACAAGCATTAGGAAATTACAAATAATGGATCATTCACTGTCAAAACTAACTATCACTGCACTTTTGCCCTTTCACTATTTTTTCCTTTTGAAACTGCACTTAACCACTGTTAAAACACCTTTTAAAAGGTCTAATTGGTGCTTCCTATCAATGCCCTATCCTTGGTTGCTTGTTTTTCTTCAAACTTTCTATTTGGAAGAGGAAGATTACAATAAACCATTCATTTACAATGCAAAAATCAGTCATAAATGACTGTGACAGCCTGCTGGGCATTACACTTTGCATAAAGGGATCATTGCTTGATCTTGGCAACACAAACCCATGAGCAGGGTCAAACACCTTTCCTTACTCTTGTTTACAAACAAACAAAGAAGTTGCAAGGTTTTACACACACCAATAAATGGTGGAGAGCAAACAAATGAAGGGAAAACTAATACCAAAACAGTGACTCACTGTTTTTGTTTACAATTTGTACAAACTGAAAATGTAACCTTCCTTCTCTTGGCTTAGAAAGCCTCTTATCTTTCACTTACAATCTTGGACAACAAGACAAGTCTATCCACTTGAAGAATGCATTTGCTATGGAAGAGAAAAGCATCAAACCTTTACAAGACCCTAGCTAAATGACACACTTGCCTAGGGCTCCATGGCCACAAAACTCCTTGCACCTACATTCTTGAAAGAAAAACATGTATTTACATAATTTACAAGTTGACCAACTGGTTCTTGGGAAGCCATGAACATTTTAGGACTTCAAGAAGCCAAGTTGGTCAAGCATCCTTGCCAATTTCCTAGACAAGGCAGTGAAACTGTCAAAACAAACTAATTTTACTAAAAACTCAAAACTTGATGAAATTACATGCAACCAAAGGGAAAATCTTAAGAAAACAAAATAGAATCATCAAATGCAAGAACAATATGGCCAAGTATAGCAGGTGTACGGACTGTTGTTCACATGGAGTTAAAAACTAGAGAAAAATCAAGTAAAACTAGTGCAAACTTTTAAAATGCTTCAGAAATCCATGAAATCAACCCTTACAATGGTTCAAGAAGGAGAATAAATACCTCTCCTAGTTGGTTAGCATCCTATATGGATAGGTACATGTCCAAGAGCACTCAAATTTGACATTTTGATGCCTAAATGACAACTTTTGGTGCCTAGAAAATGCAAGGTTGACCTCCAAGACAAGCAATCACCTAAAAACACTTCTCACACCTAAAACCCAAGCATAAAAAATGTCTAAAACCTTTTCAAAACAAAAACACATCAAAAACTCACTTTGTACAACATTTTGCCAAGCAGCTCCAAAACTGGCAATTTTGGGCAAAAAGATGAAAATAGGGAACATGACCACACAATGAGGTCAAAACTCATCCAAACAACTTTGAACAGCTCACAATCAACTTAGACAAACTTTCCAACTCAAAACTAACAAAAATCAAACCTGTGATGAAAATGAAGCTGAAAATGAAGCTAGGTGCTCTTGCACCACTAGCACCACACAGAGTTATAGAGACCCTACAAGCAACAGTGCTAGAAGAACCCCAAGTAGAAGATATGCCCCAATGTAACATGAGATAAAAAAGACCTCATGAGGGAACAACAAAGGGACATACCAAGCAAACACACCAAGAAAAAACAAAAAGAAACAAGATCACATCCTGAGCCTTGTTATTCCTAGCACACCATGATATAAAAGATCGTGACAATCAAGAGGAAACACGGCCCTTGAGAGCTTTAAAAAAAAAGATAAACAAAGATCAAGAAAGAATCAAATCCAACATGAGGGCCTCAAATATCTTTTTCCAAAAGGATGATTGATTGGATGAGGATTTGATGATGCCCGACTTGAGGAAGGATACATCCTACGTAGACAAATGATGGGTGTTGGTGAGAAGGATACATCTCTAAACAACACCAAGATAAAATATTGATGATGGGATGACAAAAGGTATCTGATATGATCATGATGACAAAGATGCTCAAAGATGCATGTTGAAGAACCAGCTGATAGGATATGATCTCGAAGGATGGTACCAACGAACTCCTATGTACAGTAGCACCTATATACAAGATGTACAAGAGATATGGATGATGGAAGAAGACCTAGGGATAGGCATGATGTTGCCCCAGTCAAGATGAAAAAGCCATGAGAGATTGATGATTGATTGATTGATAGGATTGATTGGATCAAGTCTCATAGCAAGGGATATGGATAAGAGTCGAACACGTTGGATGGTGAACTACGAGAAGCAAAGGGATAGATTTGGAAAATTTCAGCATTTGGGGGGAAAATGAGGTACAAAAAGGGATGGGGGGATTGTGTTCTCATAGTAGTGGGAATGTGTTCCCACTTGAAGGTAGAGGCGATGGGATTACTTTCCCACCGTGGTGGAAAATAATTCCTGCCCAAAGGTAGGGATGATGAGAGTGTGTTCCCGCTATGGTGGGAAGGTGCTCCTGCCACTGGAAGAGACTGCAGGATTATTTTCTCGCCATGGTGGGAAGGCACTCTCACCCATGGGGAAGGTGGTGGGAATTTTTTCCCGCCAAAGCATTCCCGAGCATAGAGAAAGTGGCAAGAGGGCAGTCCCATCATGGTGAGAAGGCACTCTTGCACAAAGGGGAAGTGGTGCGGATGCTTTCCTATTGTGGTAGGAAAGTGTTCCCACCCATGGGGAAAATGGCAAGAGAGCGGTCCCATCATGGTGGGAAGGCACTCCCACCCAAAAGGGAAATGGCAGGAATGCTTTCCCACCATGGCGGGAAGGCACTCCCACCTAAAGGTATGGAATGGTGCGATCTCTTTCCTGTTGTGGTGGGATAGTGATCCCACCCAAAGGATGCAAAATAAACAAAGGGATAGAGGACACTGATTACGTGAGGGGGAGCCTAGGGAGAGAAAACAAGGACAAGAGATGAAAGAGGCGATGGAATGCTATGATGGGAGGAATGAAAGGATGGAGGATAGGATGAAAAGGATTCAAAGATGGAAGCATTATGGATGTGGTTAGGAGATGGAAGGATGAGGGACAAAGAGATAGGGGACTGGGAAAGGAACTAGTTATGGATGAAGGAACTAAGAGGAACCAGGAGATAAGGACTGGTAGATGGAGGGAAAGGATCGATGGTGGTGCAGATGCCAGTCAGGAGGGACCTCAAAGAGATCAATCTGGACCAGGCAAAAAGAGTGAACACAATAGAAATAAGAGGATATTATGGAGGCAATGTATAACTAGATGAATTAGATTATTAAAACTGATTACAAACAACTGATAACATCCAGGTTACAAGATTTTGCTCATTGGCCTACTACATACATGCTTGAATCGGTCAACTCTAGACCTCTAAATATTAAGATATATCTTCTATGTTCTATCTAACTGATTTCTAATTACAATGATTTATATGATCCAAGGAGATCTGGTCAGCCCAAAAGGGATCAAATGTCGAAGAACAAGATCAAACAGGTAAAACCACCAGGTCAGCCTCCACCAAAGAGATTCCTCCAAAAAATCCAAAGGATGAAGAGCAGATCAAAGGGAAGGTTGGCCACACACCAAGGAACATTGGAATCAATGAACTGAGGCTCCACAAGCTATGGAAAGGATTCACAAGATTTGCCAACAAAAAATAGGTCCAAGCGGTTCTAGTGTTCTAAGCCAGAAAACTGTCTCAAAATCCGAAAGTGATAACTTGGCAGAAAATGATCCAAATGCTCTACAGTTTATAAATAAGGAAGATGATCATGTCCTCAAGAAAAATCCAACTCCGTAAGATCCGATGAGCCAATACAAGAAAATGTAGAAAGAAATGATGAAACTGCAAAATAGAAAATAAACTGAAAAGAAATGTTTTTTAAGGTTGATGAAAGATTGCCAAGAATCGGGGATGCTCCTGCATCAAACATTTGGGGTTGTTGAAAAAGTGAGTCTCTCACTTTGCTGGGGCCAAAGGAAAACCAAGGTGGTCTACCTCTACCTAATAAATCCAAGATGAATCTTCTACCTATGCACTCCACTTGTCTTCATTACTGATATCTCTCAGTTAAGTGTGTGCACCAAGATGGTGTGCAAAAAAGTGGGCACACACCAAAAAAAAATTGAAAAAATAGCAATCGCGTTCGCAGTTTTAAAATTTTAAAAAAACTCGTATGTGGTTAGGTTCATTGTGCCCAATCCTAAAGAAACAAAACTGCGTACGGAGTCCTTTAGGAAATAAGACCGCATATATGGTCCTTTAGGAACTAGGACCCCGTACACGGTTTTAGTTCCTAAAGGACCACGTACACAGTCCCTATCAATTTTATTGTTTTTTACAGTCAACTGCATTATTTTCTTCCGCAGCCAAGATTGATTTTTAGGGGGTTTTTTGTTCCAAACTACACATGGGCTGCATATTTCACACCCAGACGCCATGAAAAGAGGTCAATTACGCATTTTTTTGTCTTTTTCACATTTGATAAATTTTATTTACGTTTTCAATTTAAATTCATTGATTTTGATTAGTTTTTTTAATTTTTTGTTACCAATATCAGATTCTAAAAATCCAGAACCACAACAAGATGAACCTCAAAACCCACAACAAATCCCTTAGGATACACCTCCAACTCCTCTTTTAAACCGTACAGCAACTACACGGGAGGATTTGCTTAATCAATTAGGGCAAAGCACTATTAAAATAACTGGACTGGTTAATAGATGGAAAACATCTAAGCTTGAGAATCATTTATCCCTTTCTACTAGCCTAGAAACATTGGCTAGTGGTGCCACTGCAGTTTTGAGTCAGATTACAAAATGGGGAAACTATAGGGATATGTGTCGCACTTATTATGCTGATGGGTTATCATATGATGCAGTGAAAAGAAAAAAACATAAGTAAAGCACAAATATGAGCTCTTTTTATTGATCCTAGAACTAGTGAGTCCTTACCTCTTAATGCAAAGAGGTTTCCCATACATTGGTGTACCAATGTGTAGATGAAGAATCTTTTTTGAAATAGGTGGTGGATAGTCTTTGACGAACCACCTTGTAATAATTTTGAGGTTCCATTATGTTTTTTTAGGAAAGTATATTGTGAGTTTGTCCTCAATGAGTGGTCTAACTAATTTGATATGAGAGAGTTTTGTGGTAGAGGTGGTGGCTCTGCCCAAGATAGACCTAGAGCCCGTAGGATAATAGACCCGCAGAGTCGTCGCCCCCCTAGCACCCAAACCCAAGGTGCATGCGATGGTCCCAGTAGCCCTAAAAGAGTCGATGGAGCTACAAACTCTTTAGGTAGCCACAACATTGAATAATGTGATCATCCAACATGGGACATAGTTAGTGCACACTCTTGGCCCAGACGATGATCTATTAGCTGAGGCAGCTAGAGTTGGTTATTCCATTAAGCATGTGTGTCCCACTTACTCAGGCATATGCACATGGATGGATATCAAGGCCAGTGTAGATGGTTCCACGTCCCATCTATGCATGATTTGTGGGAGCATATGTCAGACCCACACAACTAAGGATGTGGCGCTGACGGATGAATTGATAGACATGTTGTGTGCTAGTCAGCCGCAGACATGGGTGTGTTGATTTGAATTCATTTTTCTTTATCAGTCACTTAAAATTTATAATTGTAAATTAATTTTCATTTTTAGATGGATTTAAATTGATACAAACAATATGCATTTTAGGATGCAGCAATGAGTGTTAATACACCATCTGATATTCCTCTCGCAGTTATTGCAACTACAAATTCAATGCCTGAGGTATAAATTTTGTAACATGTTAAAATAGAATAGTACTTTGAATTCAAAAAAATTATAAGATATACTAACTCTCTTTAATGCTTGGCATTTTTTTGTTTTGTAGGTGTTGACATTAATGAGGTCACGCTCTCAATGATCAATTTTGGCCTACAAAGCTATGCGGTATCATATTTTGTACACCTTATTTTATGTATTCTTTTTATGGAATGTGCAAGTCATTTAATTTTAGATTTGTTAAATTATGTTTAATATTATCTACTAATATCTCTTCTGTTAATTTTGTTTGTTTTAGGGTACCCCCTCCATGTCTAGGCCTCATCCTCAGTGAAAGAAATCATTGACAATGCCTAAACGTGGGAAGAAGGTAATTGAAGACATTTTTAACTATACAATTGTTTTAAAAGGTTGAAATTGTCTTAGCTAGAATTTGTAGATTGATTAGTGTTTTTTGTCTATTTTATATATAGTAGCCATTGGGCTTTGTAGAATTGTTAAATGCACCTGATATGCCCGAGGATCGAGAGAGGATAGAGGTATGTATCTCTACTTTATTTTCTTGATTTGATGATTATATGCACTTGTACATGTGAACTTGTGATAAATTATAATCTTATCATTTTTCATATAGGAAATATCCATAGTTGCTTCATCAATGGCGAGCCCTCCTCCGTGTACTGGAGAAGCATCTCAGGCTCTGGTACACTTTTGTTTTATATATTGCATTAATTGTATTTAACCTACAATACTTATCATTATATTAATTTTATTTAATCTTTAATCATTTTTTGTATAGGTAATAGCCACAGCTATTCCATCAATGGTGAGCACTCCTCGATCTACCAGAGAAGCATTTGAGGCTCCGGTATACTTTTGTTCTCTATATTGTAGATTTTTAGTGTTTTTTATCTATATATATTAGTACATTGTATTAATTGTATTTAATATACAATAGGCCCCTTCATGGTTTGGCCATAACTTGGATCCTTTGAAGTTTGTGTTCAAGAAAACTCCTAAGGCTGACAAGGAGATGACAAAGAAAACAATAGATCCTAGATCAGTAGATGAGGTAATCTACATTTAAATTGCAAAGAAATTATGGTTAAATGCAAAGCTATATTGATAATTATGAACTATTTTCTACAAAAGTATTCTAACTTGGCTTTTGAATTATGGTTGTGCAGCCATCTACAAAGCCATGCACTGCATCAAAGAGGATCAATTTTGATGATCCACCACAAGTATAGGATCATATAGTGTTAGTTGTGGTCATTGAATGACCAATACATGTAGATATATTCTACATTTTTATTGTATATTGATTTGGACATGGCATATGCCACATTTTTATAAAACTTGGATTGACTTGGCATATATGCCTTTTTTGATATATATAAATGTTGATATTTGACCCAATAAATGTGTAATGTGTTCATTATTGTGCATTTCATTGATATTGATAGGCATATTCAATACATAAAGAATTTTTTCATTGTGTTGATTATTGTGCATTTTGATATATATAAATGATTATTTATAATTGATACGGTTAATTTTTACTCAAACTATTCAGTGCATTTGGTGGTTGCCCTTTTGTAAAGTTAAATGAATATTTGCTTATGTAATCAACAATATGAATATAAACAACTAAAATATATGATATAAAGCATTGTAATTATGGAATATGATTTGATAAGCTTTCTAAAATATTAAATTAACCCTACAAAACTCCTTGTCTCAATCAAAATGAAATTCAATGGTAATGGTCAGATTTGATCCGTGGTGATGATCACTGGATGTTTTTTATTCCTTTCATTTATATTTGTCAATGTGTGTGGTGCGTGAGCACCCTCATGCTCACAATGGTCAAATTTTGGTTTTTGTCTTGGTTTCCATTTGTTTTATCTAAATAAGGTGATTAGTGACCATTAATGATCATTTAAAGTTATTTGTGGAAGTTTGGGGTCATTTGGATAAAAGATGTAAAAGTTGCTCAGTTGTTGTCAAAGTTGTTCAATTGTTGTCAAGGTTGCTCAGTTGTTGTCAAAGTTGTCAAAGTTATCAATGTTGTCAAAGTTTCATCATGGGAACAAACCAACATTACAAGCATGGGTGGGTAGGTTTATGCTAGGCATTCTCCTATTCTGCATCCCAACGCATCGAAACGTCGAGAGCCATACCCTACTGGTGCGATCTCTCAAGTGCCATGAGTCCAAAAAATTATCAAACTTTGACAGATAGTTTCTTGCAATCCAGGAAGCATATGATCAATCTATTTGAACCTATAGGATCATGTGAGGCTCATCTACAATGACCTATCTCATTTTCTAACAACTCAAAGCCATATTCAAATGGTAGCATTTTTTCACCTGCTGCAAAAATCATCAGTGGCATGCAATGCAAAGTTGTAAGATAGGGTAGATTTGATTTTGTTCATTATGGGATCAAACCAACATCACGAGCATGTCTAGGTGGGTAGTTTTACACTAGGCATGCTCCTATTGTGTCTCCCAATGTGCCAGAACGTCGAGAGCCATACCCTACCGACGCGATCTCTCAAGTGCCCTAAGTCCAAAAAAAATTCAAACTTTGATGGATAGTTTATCACAATCCAGGATGCATATGATCAACCTATTTGAACCTATAGGTTCATGTGAGGCTTGTCTACAATAACCTATCTCAGTTTTTGATGACTTGGAGCCATTTCAAATGGTAGCATTTTTTCACCTGTTGCAAAAACCATCAATCGCATGCAATGCAAAGTTGCAAGATAGGATAAATTTGATTTCATTCATCATGGGCAAAAACCAACATCACGAGCATATCTAGGTGGGCATTTTTACACAAGGCATTCTCTTGTTGTGCCTCCCAATGCACCGGAACGTCAAGAGCCATACCCTATTGGTGGGATCTCTCAGGTGCCCTGAGACAAAAAAATTATCAAACTTTGATGGATAGTTTCTCACAATAAAAGCCACATATGATCAATCTGTTTGAACCTATAAGGTCATGTGAGGCTCACCTACAATGACCTATCTCATTTTCTGATGACTCGGACCCATTTTCAAATGGTAGCATTTTTCACCTACTGCAAAAACCATTAGTTACATGCAATGAAAAGTTGCAAGATAGGCTATATTTGATTTTGTTCATCGTGGTCATAAACCAACATCACAAGTGCATCTGGGTGGGCAGGTTTACACTAGGCATGTTCCTATTGTACCTCCCAATGCATCGAAACATCGAGAGCCATACCCAATTGGCACAATCTCTCAAGTGCCCTGAGTCCAAAAAATTGTCAAACTTTGATGGATTGTTTCTTGCAATCTGGGATGCATATGATCGATCCATTTGAACCTATAGGTTCATGTGAGGCTCATCTACAATGACCTATCTTGATTATCTTCCTATTCATCCCAAAATACTTGTCAAACGTTTCTAATCCTGCTACTATCATGGCACCCTCTACAAGCCCATTCCTAACAAACTATTCTAATATAAGGGCGAAATGGAATAGAGAGAAAGAGGGAGAAGGAAGGCAAGCAAAAAATTTCTAGCTCTCCTTCATTCTCACTATGTCTCTCCAAAGGGTTTTTTCTCTCGTTCGAGCCAAAAAGAGACCTTTTTCTCTTCTGGTTTGCTTCAAACAATCCAAATGTCTAATTTTTTCTCTCCTCTCTAAATCCCCAATAGGATAAATTTAGGCTACCATATTCTAGCTCCAGGACAGCTGCAACAGCATTTTGTCAAGGCAAAAAAGATAGAGAGGGTCAAGTACAATGATACTAATATATATTATTTATTATAACTTGGCAGGACATAGCCAAAAGCAAATGGTGTCAGCAGCTGATGTGTATTCACAAGATAATGCCAGAGTTGTGGCCCGTACACCTCTAAAATTATTCCTTCCCAAGCTCTCTAACTAAAAACCCACCACAGGAAAAGCCAAAACTCCCACTTCCAAACATGGCTTATCTCAATGCCAAAACTAACCTGGCTAACCCAATCTCTTTCCCATCATTATATTTTAAATGCGCTATACCATAATATCCTACCCTAAATGATAGTGACACTAAATTGGTGAGATTTTTAGACCCAAGGATCTAAAGATGGCAGAGGTTTTTTGGATGAAGCTTGGACAAAAGTTTGCAACGGTATCAACTTGGACAAAAGGTTTTTTGGATGAAGACCCATTATATTCTTGTTGGGCACATGATTATAGAAAGCAATTGAAAGTTGGTTATGGTCAGTTGGTATGGTCGGTTGGTATGGTGTTTGGGGTTGAAATGTTTGGTCTTGAGTGAATCTATGTTGCTCCATGATTGGATGGGGTTTGTGGAGTAGGATTGTGCCATTGGTGGGTTGAAGCAACTTGAAGTATAATCAAGAATGGTCATGATTGACCTTATCACATCACATAACTCAAAACCCTTAAGATATTCAAAACATAGTCACATATATTCATATATATTCAAAAAATAGTCACAAAACAAAGACACATATATTCAAAAAATATTTTACAAATCATCTCGTGGGCTTTTATACAAAATTTGGCATTTAAATATGTGTGAATCAGCTCATCGCCATTTAAATATACAAAATTTGGCATCTAAATATGTACAAATCAACTCATGGCCATTCAAATATATAAAATTATGCCCCTAAATAGGTACAAATCATCTCATGGGTATTTATATATACAAAAAATGAATATAGAACAATTCACCGACAATATATACAAAATTCTCAAAATGATTCTACCCTAAACCGTAAAATCAATCAAGTCAGCCTTCTTGATCGGCTCTAACCCGTATTGTGTCAAGTATTGCCTCGTGGTCAGATTCATGAAATTTCCATAAAATCTTGTTATGAGGTCTACCACGATACTTAATCAAATGAATATTTGTTGCAACAACAAGGTTGGAGAAATGAAGAATATGTTTGTGTGTTTTAAAGTCCTCAAACAACAAAACGTCATAATTCTTGATAGGGTATATCCTAAGCCATGTGCCTTTCATGACAAGAGACCCTACTGGATACTCAATACCCTCACCATCAATGATTGTGGTTGTCAATTTTCTCTTAGGCTCAATACAACGACACAAAAAGTAATCAGTTCCTTCTTCATTGTTCTCTTTTGCAACAACTACGTACACATGACCTGCATATTATAGAATGATAATTAATACCAAAAATAATGTTTGATATAACAAAATGAGCCAAAAAAAATTCATGCAATAAAATTTACCCAAAAAATCATCTGGTTCCACTAGGTCGGATACATGATCAAAATCAACTGATGCTTCCATCCGATTCAACTGCAGTGCTCTGGGAATTTGATAGGTATCAATGGTAACCAATGGTCTACAAGACCATTTGTCAACCCACTCTTGTGATTCACATTCTTCTCGCAAAAAATACATACATGAAGAGAAAAAATATACAATCTATCTAGTATAAATACCGGTGAATTTTCATTTGAACTTTCAAATGAGTGCATGTCACTGGATGTTGCAACTATACAATAATCTTGATAGTTTTTAATGTCAGATTCAATGATAAACCAAAAATATCTATGAACCATTGACGTACCTTCATTACCTAGTCCCATTGTAGAGTTACACCATCGCATAATTATTGATGCATCTATCAACTCAACACCACCTTTGTACTTCAATTCTTCTTTAGCTAGGGCTCTTTTTACGCATGCTCCTACACCATCATGCTCTCCCTTTCCATGTCTAGCCTCAGTGAAATTCCAAAAATGTTGTACTTCGCTTGTCACATGCATCCTACTCAACCAATAGAACATCCATGCATTTTTTAATTGCGAGGTGCAATTATCTGACCATATTATGTGTTGCTTGTATCGTATGTTCCTTTCCCTTAAACTATCATAGAAAAATTTAAAGCATCCTTGAACAAACTCTGATGAATGTGTATGATCGTCACTTATGTAGAAGTGATACTATCTTACAACCTTTATATCCTCGTTTGTGCTATCATATGCATGCATGAATGCTATGTGTACAAAAATAGAAACTTGTGTAGAATGGTAATACATAGATTGCACTTCATTTTGAGGTTGTAGTGTATAATTTTCAGCAAAATCAACTATAGAGGCAATGGTACCAAGAGGAATTGTGTCCTTGAATAACTTGAATTTCTCAAGTAACCACCAAGCTCTATGTGTATGCATTGTGTACTCATAAACTAGTTTCTTTTTAAATGTTCTCATAAAATCAGCTAGACATATATCGTTTTTCACTAACTCACATCTCTTCAATTCTTTTTCATCTTTAACCCCATATGTCACTGTCTTGTACTTTCCAAAAGATACTAGTTTCTTACCAATTTCATGTGTGCTATCCAAATGTAGACATCTTGGCAAATGTTGCAAACCACTACATGTAGCACAAGAACCTTTCAAACATATCATCTTATAATAAATGCAACCATCATCTCTTTTACATAACACACTTGAAATAAATTATCTTGGTGACTTAGGAGGTGGTTGTATGTTGCATTCCTGCAAAACATTGTTAGTGTGCAAAGTACAAAAATATGATGATAAATATCATAATGCATGGAAAATTTAATATGCATCCTACAACAACACGTAGTGCGTACATGATTAATCTTAACATAAAAAGGTTTTTCCATTTCAAAAAATCTTTGACTAATTCTTATTTGAGGAAACTTTTGAAGGAATCTTTCATAAAATTTTGTTTGAGTCATATCCAAATACTGTTTGGCATGTGGCTCACGATTTCTAGATCCAATTCGCCTTCTAACAACATATCTTTGGTTAGGTGAAACCCTTGTGTTGTCGTCTGAAAAAGTTTCAATTAATGTTCTTAGTGCATCAACAACAACCTTGTCTTTGCGTGGTAGTCTACCCAAGAATGCCCAAAGAGAATTATTGTTAGGATCCTCTATTTTCTCTCACCTATCTAATTATTTATGTAATGGTGTTCTACTTATGTTTAATGAATTACTTGTTTTTCTTATCAAGTGATCTTTTTTTATTTTCTTGCTCATTATGGTTGATGCAATAACACATCGAGTAATATTAGAATCTTTAGTATGTGATTTTGAACCAATAGCTTGATATGCATCAAATAGATTTCTCACAACAGTTCTTTCGCCATTACTTTCGGATGATCTTAGGTCTAGAATTTTCATTGTCTCTCTAAAATTCAAATTTGTAATCATTTCAATGATTAATTGGCATCTTTCAGTTTGATTTAAGTTTTCAAAACAGTTTTGCCATATTCTTTTAACCATTCACCTACAATTTTGTTCATTCATTTTATTGGGCATTGGCTTCAAAATATTCTCATCGATGTCAATTAGATACTTTGGTTTCCTATGAATGATTCTAGGAGGTGTTAACATTGGTGCATTGTGTGCATTAGGTACTGTTGATGTAAATAATTATCCATCTTGGATATTATTACACTATACTTAAGTTTACTTAGAAAATGTATTTCACATTATTTTGGGTATGAGACACTTGGATGTTTGTGTCACATTGGGATAGTGTGTGTAGGAGAATTTTCCACCTTTTGTGGACTTATCTTGTTGTTACACTCCACATTCAGTGGGTGATCCACCTCATGTGGACTATTATATTATTTCTCCTACCTACCCACACCTATTTCTTACCTACCCTTGTTTCTTATTGAGCCACATGTCATGTTTGTGTGCTCACATATCCCTAGCCTTGCTTATATAAGTAGGCTCATCTACATTGTATGTACAGACATAACGGGCATTCATTGAACATCTTGTAATGATCCAGTTGATCATATTTTGTATCTTGATAGAATATAGTTAATTCCTATCATTTATTTTTGTCTCTCTTATTTGTGCTTTCCATTTCCCCTAGATCTTGGCAAAAACTCACATGGTATCAGAGCCATTAGAGTGCCATTGGTTTGTCAATTGAGAGAAATTTGAGGTTTGCATTTTGGAGATTTCTATTGCAGATTTTTATTCAAGCTTGCTAGGTCAAATCTGAGGTCACCATTGGATTGAGGAGGTCCAAGAAATTCAGTTTTGCCTTTTGTTTCATCCAAATCAGACTTTGGAGGCCAAATCTAGGGGCATTTGAAGTTTGAAGTTGCGATGGAAATTTTCCAGAAATTATAATTTTGCAGACAATTTTCAAATAGCGATATCTCGCTCATTCAGACTCCTTTTGTCGAACAATTTTTTTTTTTGGGGGGGGGGTAGAATTTTGTGATCTATACAATGGTGCATGAGTTTTTTAATTTTCGGATACAGGTTTTTCGGAAATCGTGAAATCCCAATTTTTACAACTTTGGAGGCTTCATTTGGGTTCATATGGACTCCTTTTCAGGTGCCGTTTTTTTTAAAAGTGCATATTTTTTCATCTAATTTCATAATATGCCATTAGTTTGTAGTTATTTTGAGTAGAAATTGTACTTCAGTATTCGGTCATTTTTTGCCTATTTGGTACTTGTATGTTGCTTGGATCTCAGTTTAGATCACTAGCAGTATTTGTTGAAGTCTCTTAGATCTCATTTTGAGAAGTTGTAAATTGAAATCAGAAGTCCACTTTTCCATTATTTGCAAGTGCCAACATGATCATTTTATGGGGGGTCAGTTGTTCATTTATATCTCTTGGTGAAATTCCATTCAGAGGCATCTTCATTTGTAGTGTTCTACATGGCTTCTTTGTTGGTGGCATCATTTTCATGTTTCCACATTTGAATATTTATCATGATGTATGCTCTTGCTTGAGCAATGTTGTACTCGCACTATCATAAAGTACCACACCTCTTTGTATCTTGTCATTGTTGACATATTTGATGTAATCCTCTTGTACATGTAGATTAGGAATATCTTTTGAGACTTGGTGCATGGCTCCAGTTGAGACTTAGATTGTACACATTTGTGCATGGCTCCCATGAGACTTGGATTGTACCAGTATTTCTGTCATTTACGAGTATCCAGATGATGCTCAAAGTATGTTGTCTTCATGCTTGATCTTCATTTTGTTGCAGCGAGTGATTCATCATCATCGACTTGGTACCTGGTTTTGTCACACTTTGACATTATGGGTGCAGCATTGGCTCTCTTTCTTCCTTATGGGGAGGTATGTTTGGTCATCATCATTGGACCATCCTTGCAGGAGATTCGACATTGAGGGGGGGCTTCATGGTCTCTCTTCTCTCTTATGGGGGGACATATTTTTTGTTCTTCTCATTCATCATTGAGAGCATTGTGTGCTTTCATCATCTCTCTTTTGGGGGAGGGTTTTTTCCCATTGGGTTTTTCTCTCTTTCTTCATTTATGGGAGATTGCATTTGCATTTGTACATGGGTATCTAACATGGCCTAGTAGTCAGGACCCATCTTGCATTGCTTATTTGCACTGTAGACTTTAGTGCAATCCCCTAAGTTGTACTTAAAGGGGTGTGTTGGTGTAAATAATTATCCATCTTGGATATTATTACACTATACTTAGGTTTACTTAGGAAATGCATTTCATAGTAGTTTGGGTATGAGACACTTGGATGTTTGTGCCACATTGGGATAGTGTGTGTAGGAGAATTTCCACCTTTTGTGGACTTATCTTGTTGTTACACTCCACATTCAGTGGGTGATCCACCTCATGTGGACTATTATATTATTTTTCCTACCTGCCCATACCTATTTCCTACCTACCCTTGTTTCTTATTGAGCCACATGTCATGTTTGTGTGCTCACATATCCCTAGCCTTGCCTATATAAGTAGGATCATCTACATTGTTTGTACAAACATAACGGGCATTCATTGAACATCTTGTAATGATCCAGTTGATCATATTTTGTATCTTGATAGAATACGGTTTATTCCTATCATATATTTTTGTCTCTCTTATTTGTGCTTTCCATTGCCTCTAGATCTTGGCAAAATCTCACAGGTACATTCATCACATCAAAAAGAGCCAGTGTATGTTCATCATTTAATTGAATATTCGATGTGGTCTCTTCAATTGCATTAGGTTCATACGGTAAATCAAATGTTGTTGTTGCATCTTCCTCAAATGTTTGATTATTCATTGTGATCTCTTTTTCAATTGCATTATGTTTGTTTGGTAAATCAAATTTATATGTTGAGGATGGCATACCTTCTTGTCCCATTGTTCTTATGTCACGTAATTTCTTCATACGCTACCTTTGTCTTTCCTTTTCAGCCTCTTATCGTTCCTCACTTGTTCTTTCCCATCATTAATACCTGTTGTCCTAAATAGAACCATATTACAAATATATGTAAACAAAAGTTCTCAAACAATCAAATAACCATAAAATTGAGCATTATCATTATTTTTTTAAATCAAAACTATTAAACAATTGCAATAATATTGACCAAACTAATAACAACAATAATTCAATCATTTGAAGAAAAAAAAATTCACTTACTTCTACATATAAAACCATCACAGAAGCGTAGTAACAGTTGTAGTGGGGTCTTCAATGACCTCAAAAACTTCTTTTGAGGTCGTTGAGGCTATTCAAAAACTAAAAGTATGTCCAAGAACCACCTATGTCGTATGTTCAATAACCTCATGCATGCTTTTAGTCCCTAAAAAAGCTCAGCAAACCAACATCCATATTCCTAGTACCCCGTACGTGCATTTAACTTATCAAAACCCCATACACATTACTTGTACTAAATAAAATGTGAAGGAAAAGGGAGAGAGAGAGAGAGAGAGAGAGAGAGAGAGAGAGAGAGGACATTCCATTATCTTTTGTTTTATAATATATTGGTAGGTGAATAGGTCAGGTGTTTTTCAGGCCATGTTTGAAGGGGATCTAATGGTTCAAAAGAAAGGAGTGATTGTGATAAAGGAGGTGGGAGATAAGATTATTTTATTCCAAGTGGTATATAAATAGATGGGTAAACAGAATATAGTGATGAAAGAGGTGGGAGGAGAAAGTATTGTGTTTCACGTTGCAGATTTCATGGAAAATGAAAGAATAGAAGTGATAGTGGAGGAGGTAGGAGGAGAAATCTTAAAAGTGTTTCTGAATTTTCTCTACACAAGAAAAGTGGGTGATGAAATTTTTCCCAGTTATAAACAACTTGTGAGGCTTGCAGCCAATTTTTCATATAAAGAAGTTGTTTACCAAGTTGAATTTGTGTATGGATGGGGTATAGAGGAAGGGAGAGAGGGGGAGCATGCTAGTTTTTTATTTTTGTAAGCAGTATTAGTACTGCTTTTTATATTGTAATAATGGTTCATCTTGCCACCTTAGGACACCATATGACCCCTTAGGACATCATATCTCCTAAAGGGGCATGTGGTCTGCTAAGGGGTCACATGATGTCATTAGGTGTTATGTGGGGTCCTAAGGGAGAGAGGGGGAGAGAGAGAGGGGGGGTGTGGGAAAGTAAGGGAGATAAAGTGGGTAGGGAGAGAGAAAGAGTGGGGAGGGAGAGAAGAAGAGAGAGAGAAAGAGGGATGGGGTATGGAGGAAGGGAGAGAGGGGGAGCATGTTGGTTTTCTATTCTTGTAAGTAGTATTGGTACTTCTTTTTATATTATAATAATGGTTCATCTTGCCACCTTACAACATCGTAATGCCATCTTGCCATCTTGACCCCTTAGGACATCATATGCTCCTAAAGGGTCATGTGATGTTATGTGGGGTCCTAAGGGAGGGAGGGAGAGAGAGAGAGAGACCCCTTAGGACACCACATGACCCCTTAGAGCACCACATTATGATTATATGGTGTCGTTAGGGGTCATATTGTGTCCTATGACCCCTTAGAACACCATACGGTGTCATTATGGGTCATAAGGTGTCTTTAGGGGTCATATGGTATCTTGTGACCCCTTAGGACACCATATGACCCCTTAGATGTCGTTAGGGGTCATATTGTGTCCTATGACCCTTTAGGACACCATAAGGTGTCATTATGGGATGTATGTTGTCCTTAGGGGTCATATGGTATTTTGTGACCCTTTAGGACACCATATGACCTCTTAGGTGTTGTTGTGGGTCATATTGTGTTGAATGAACCCTTAGGACACCATATGACCCCTTATGTTCTGTTTAAGGTCATATTGTCTCCTAAGGGGTCATACAGTGTCCTATGACCCCTTATAACAACACCATATGACCCCTTAGGTGTCGTTATGAGTCATAATATGTCCTTAGGGGTAATATTGTGTTCTACGACCCCTTAACACACCATATGACCCCTTACAACACCATATGGTGTTATTATGGGTTGTATGGTGTTCTAAGGGTTCATATGGTGTCCTATGACCACTTAGGACACCATATGATCCCTTAGGTGTCAAATTTTGTAAGCATTATTGGCATTGCTTTTTATATTATAATAATAGTTCATCTTGCCACCTCGGGACATCATATGACCCCTTAGAAGATCATATGATCCTAAAGGGTCATGTGGTGTTATGTGGGGTCCTAAGGGGGAGAGAGAGAGAGAGAGAGAGAGAGAGAGAGAGAGAGAGAGAGAGAGAGAGAGAGAGAGAGAGAGAGAGAGAGAGATGGGGGAGGAAGGGAGGGAGGGCGGGAGAGAGAGAGGAATAAAAAAGGGAGGGAGGGAGATTGGGGCAGAGGAAGAGATGTCACATGATGTCATTAGGGGTCACGCAGGGTCCTAATGGAGCCATGCATGTGTTACAACACCATATGACCCCTTAAGACACCATATGACCCCTTAAGATATCATACATGGTCAGAATGGTCATATGGCATCATTGGGGGTCTTGTATGGTCATAATGGAGCCGCACATGTGTTAGAGCATTATATGACCCCTTAGGACATCATATGTTATTAAGGGGTCATATTTATGCTAAGGGACCCTACATGATGTCATTAGATGTTATGTGGGGTCCTGAGAGAGAGAGGGGTAGGAATACAATGTACAATAAGATATCAAAAGACAATATATATCAATATACATGTACATACACATATACATATAATACACATAAAATATCAAAAGGTAATACACATACATGCATATTATATATATTATACATGTATATATTATAAACATACATATATGTATGCATACGTCATACACATATTATATACATATACATACATACATATGTGTGTATATATATACACATATTATATATATATACATACAATATCTAAATATATACATATTATACATATATGTATGCACACACACATTTTAAACATACACATTAATTTCTTTATGTTAGACTACTCATAGGCAGAACCGCATATGCAATATTTTCTCCTTAGAACCGCGTACGTGGTTCTTATTCAAAAGAAACCCCATACACGCTCTTGTTTGTTTAGACTTGTGAATAGGATTGGATGACAAACTTTCAATTTGGAAGTTTGTTTTCCCTCCATTTCCCTCCTTTTTGACATGTTTTGTTTTATGAACTTTGTTTCTCAACTTTATCATCATCAATTTTAGACTTCATCAAGTGAGTATTTCTAAAATTGCCACCATATTTTCACCCATCTTATGAGCTTTCTGACCATATAACTTTTTTTTACATTTGAACAACAATAACATATTATTATTGAATTTCTTTTACTAGTGCCTCCATAGTTCTCAGAGACATATATGTACCATTTTTTTAATAACTTTTTATCTACTTATCCAAATTTAAAAAACTTAATATATTATTGTAGTGTACTTGATTCTTTACATTTAAAAAAAATAAAATTACATTTTCAATTGTTTTGGTGCAAGTTATGCTTCGTGCACGAACAAGTACCTGCTTTTTAGGATGTGCTCGATTGGAAAAATAATTTTAAAAAAAATACACAACTTCTACTTCTCACTCTTAAATATCTTTCTACCAAAGGATTTGTCAAAATAATAAATCTAACTATGACTTTTTTGATGTGCACGTCAGACACTATGTTATGTTTTTTTTTAAAAAATAGGGTTTGTTTTCATATGTGAAGGATTTGACCCCCTTAATATTATCCAATTTTGAAAAAATTTAGTAGTTTTGAAACTAGATTCAAAGTACTACAATCTTTGTTCTTTGAGTATCTTCATATCTTGAGTGGATGACTCTCAACTTTCTCCTCCAAGTTCAGGTTTACCTGATTTCAGAAAGAAAGAAAAAAAAGTGTCCACTTATACCCCACTTTTTGCACACCATCTTTGGTGCACTTACCCAATTACAATATACCTCTAGGGTGTGCTCTGATAATAATCTCAAAAGGTGTTTTTTCGGTACTCCTATTCACTAAATTTTTATAGGCAAACTCTGCTTGTGCAAGAATCAAATCCCAACTTTTGGTTTTCTCTCCAACTAAGCATCTCAACAAATTTCCCAAGCTCCTATTTACTACCTCTATCTGTTCATCGGTTTGTGGGTGAAAAGTAGAAATTAATTTCAAATTTGTCTTCATCTTCTTCCAAAGTGTCCTCCAAAAATAACCAACAAATTTAGTATCTCTGTCTGAAAATATTCTCTTAGGTAATCCATGCAATCTTACTACCTCGAAAATAAGTCAACTACATGCACTGCATCTGATGTCTTCTTACAACGTATAAAATGAGCCATCTTTGAGAATCTATCCACCACCATAAATATAGAATCATTTCCTCTTTGTGTCTTAGGCAATCCAAGTATGAAATCCATGCTTATGTCTTCCCAAGGTCTCTCTGGTATTGTCAAAGGTTTATACAATCCCACATTTGGACTACTACCTTTTGCAACTTGACAAACTCTACAGCTCTGCACAAATTTCCTAACATCCTTATGAATTTGAGGTCAAATGTAATGTTCACTCACCAACGCCACTATTTTGTCAACACCAAAGTGTTCAGCTAATTCTCCACTATGATTCTCCTTTATTAGTTTCTCCCTCATACAACTCTTAGGTATACACAACTGAAATCCTTTGAATAACATCCCATCCTGAGTGAAATAATCCAACCACTTACTTTTGTCCACCATAACTGGTGCTCTACATGCTTTCCAAGGTTCTACAAAATCTGGGTCATCATCATACAAGGTCTTCAACTCCTCAAATCCTAATAATGTAACTCTCATCTTTGTCAGCAAATTTCTCTTTTTACTCAATGCATCAACAACTTTGTTTGACTTCCCACTCCTATGCTTTAACACAAAGGTGTAACTCTACAAAAACTCTACCCATGTCATGTATCTTTGATTCAACTTGCTCTGACCGTTCAAATATTGCAAGGCTTGATGGTTGGTATACAACACAAATTCCTTAGGCAACAGGTAATGTCTCCATTTCTTCAACGCTTGAATTATGGCATAAAATTCTTGATCATACACTGAATATCTCCTCCTAGCATCATTCAACTTTTCACTGAAATAAGCTACTGCTCTTCCCTCCTGACTCAATATTGCTCCAATCACGTTCCCACTTGCATCACAGTCCACTTGGAATATTTTGTTGAAATCTGGTAAAGCTAACATAGGTTGTTTAGTGACCTTCTACTTTAGTAATTCAAAACTTTAATTTTCTTTCATTGTCCACTTGAATTCCTTCCTGTCTCCTTGCATTGTCTTAGTCATAGGGGTACAAACTGAACTGAAATTTCTAATAAACTTCTAGTAGAAACAAGCGAATCCATGAAATGATCTTACCTCTCCAATGCTTTCCAGTGTAGGCCATTCAACAATAGCTCTTACTCTCTCAGGGTCCATCTTCAATCCATTTGCAGATATTAAAAATCCCAAATAGGCTAACTCTTCCTTCATGAAAATACACTTCTTAATATTTATCAGCAACTTCTCTTCTCTCAACCTCTACAAAACTTGTCTTAAATGCAATAAATGCTCCTCTTTTGTCTTACTCAAAATTAAAATGTCATCCAAATATACAATAACAAACTTACCCAAAAATTTCTTCAATACCTAATTCATCAATCTCATGAAAGTACTTGGTGCATTAGTCAATCCAAAAGGCATCACCAACCATTCATAAAATCCTTCATTTGTCTTGAATATTGTCTTCCACCCATCTCCTTCTTTGATTTTGATATGATGATATCCACTCTTCAATTCTCTCTTTGTGTAGTATTTGGCTCCACTCAAACAGTCCATTATGTCATCCATCCTAGGTAAGGGAAACCGGTATTTCACTGTGATCTTGTTTATTGCTTTGGAACCGGTACACATCCTCTACTCTCCATTCTTCTTAGATGCTAATACTTCTGGCACTATATAAGGACTCAGAATTTCTCTGATCAAACCTTTCTTCATTAATTCTTGCACTTGTCTATTAAATTCTTCATTCTCTATCAGTCTCAGCCAGTGTGCAACTTTATTAGGCAAACTATCTCCGGGAATTAGTTCCATGCAATGACTGATACTCCTCAGAGGTGGTAATCCATCAAGAATATTATCTAAAATAATGTTTTCATACTTTGTTAGCAGGTCTTTTATCTCCTCCAATTGTTCTTCATGCTCCAAGTTCTCAGTCTTCTTAGGGACTAAGGAAAAACACACATTCTCATGTCTCATTCCATCTAGGAATTTCCTTCCATCCACCAAATAGATTCTAGTATTCATACAGACTTCACTCTTCAAAGCCTCTTCCAAGGGTAACAGGGTTTGTTTCATCTCATTTTCTACAATAGTGTATATGTTCTTCCTTCCACCATGTATTGTATGTCTATCAAACTGCCAAGGTCTACCCAACAAAATGTGGCAAATATCCATAGCCATAATATCACACAAAACTTCATCATGATAACTTCCAATTTTCAATTTCACCAATCATTGCTCACTTACTAACAACTTATGCTCATCATGAATCCATGCCATCTGATAAGGCTTAGGGTGTTTCAATCTTTTCAACTTTAATTTATTCACCATTTCTTCTAAAATGAGATTATCTGAACTACCACTATCAATAACTACTTTACAGCACTCACCGGACACCTTACATATGGTCTTGAACAAATTTATCCTCTGCAAGGGCTCTTCATCATCTTCAATATGACACAAAGCTCTCCTCATCACCAATAGTTCTCCATCTTCTGGTTTGTTATTTGATCCGATGGGGCTTTCTTCCACCTAGGCTTTTCTCCCAGTGTTCTCTATCTTCTTACATTCAAAAGCATGATGTCCTTCTCCTCCACACTTAAATAAAGTTCCTCTAAACACTCTCTTATCTTGTCTTCTGTCATCTTTACCAAAATTTTCATTCTGGTAACAATCAGGTTCTCTTCTCCGGTAGAAATTTTTGTCATCTTTCTAGTATATGAACTACTATCTTTTCTCACTTCTTTGTCCTTGTTCTGATCTGCACAGGTTCCTCTTCCTCTGAGATATCCTCTTCCTCCATGAAATCTTCCTCTAGAAAACCTTTCACCTCTACCTCTCTGTCTCTAGTCATGTCTTTTGTTCAACTTCTCTTCTACTTTTAGGGCATATTGATAAGCTTCTTCAACACTTTGCAACTTCATCAAACTGAGTTCATCTTGTATAGATATTCGCAATCCATTCAAATATCTTGCAACTTGTTCAACCTCATAATTGACATTTTTGGATCTGATATTCAACTTGTAGAATGCTTCGGTATACTCCTTCACACTAGCTTCTTTCTACTTCAAGTTCTGCAACTTCCAAAATAGATCTACTTGATAATCAGCTAGCATAAACTTCAATTTTAACTTGGCAACCATCCACTCCCATGATTTGATCTTCTCTTTACCTCTTCTATGTCTATCAACCTACAAATGTTCCCACCAAAGAGATGCATGACCTTTCAACTGGGTACAGGCATATTTCACCTTCCTTTATTTTGCGGTGTTCTCAAAATCAAAGTACTTCTCTATTTCTAAGATCCAATCCATTAATTCATCCAAATCCAACTTTCCATCATACTCCGATGGGGTAAAATGTGGTTTAGTGTTTGCCCTACTCAAAACCCTCAAGAACCTCTCTTCATCTGGATCAATCACCGGTGGGTTTCCTACTTGTTCTGTCAGAGCTTCTTCTTCTTTGTCTTCGCTCACATCTTCAATATGTTGGCCTCTTCTTTGGGTTGTCTCAACGGCTTCTAATTAGGCTGCAATTCCTCTCAACACTTTGATCAAAGTAGGATCTTCATTCCCATGCACTCCACCATTCCTATTCCCTGTTTGTGGCATCTTTATTCTAGACCTCTGCAGCTGCAGGTTGGATCCACAATTCGCCACCCTACACCAAAATTTTCAAGACAACACAATCTCTGAAATGAAATATTGCTCTAATACCACTTGGTGCAGACACTGGTTAGGAGGGACCTCAAAGAGATCAATCTGGACAAGGCAGCAAGAGTAAACATAATGGAAATAAGAGGATATGATGGAGGCAATGCAGAACTAAATGAATTAGATCATGAAAACTGATTACAAACAACCAGTAACATCCAAGTTAGAAGATTCGGCTCATTGGTCTGCTACATACGTGCTCAATTACATAATCGGTCAACTCTGGACCTCTAAATATTAAGATATATCTTTTGTGTTCTATTTGATTGATTTTTAATTCCTAATTACAATGATTTATATAATTTAGGGAGATTTAGTCGGCCCAAAAGGAATCAAATGCTGAAGAACAAGATCAAATGGGTAAAACCACCAAGTCGACCTCCGCCAAAGAGATTCCTCTGAAAAATCCAAAGGATAAAGTGTGGATCAAAGGGAAGGTCGGCCACACACAAAGAAATATTAGATTCAATGAATTGAGGCTCTGCAAGCTACGGAAAGGATCCACAAGATTTGCTAATAGAAAATAGGTCCAAGTAGTTCCGGTGTTCTAAGCCAAAAAACTGTCTCAGAATCCAGAAGCAATAACTTGCCAAAAAATGATCCAAACGCTTCGTGGTTTAGAAATAACGAAGATGATCATGTCCTCAAGAAAAATCCAACTCCACAAGATCTAGTGAGCCAATGTAAAAAAATGCAAAAAGAAATGTTGAAACTGCAAAACAGAAAAAAAACTAAAAAGAAATGTTTTGGGGGGTTGATGCAAGATTGCCAAGAACCAGGAATGCTCATGCATCAGATGGATGGATCAAGTTACAGATGAAATGATGGGGGAACTGGGAGGTCTAGAGATTGGTGGATGGATGGATATGATAAGATGGAAGGATGGATGAATTGGGAGATAAGGATTGGTGGATGGAGGAGATGATAAGATGACTGACAGGAGGATAGGAAGTTGAGGAAAGTGGATGGAAGATAGGGTGATAAGTGATGAGGACCACATAGATGTATGAAAGGATTTTATGGATGGTAGGAAGGATGGGTGAATATGAAGTATAATGGAGAAAAAGCATGATAGGGAAATAGAGGCCAAGAGGTGTCCAAAGAATATAAACATGGTGGCCTTCTTGTTTGTCAAGATCCAAGGGAGGATGGAGGAAGTGAACTGTATTGGATATGATGGATATGGTAGGAAGATAGAAATGGAGGAGAGAATGGCTATATGGGTAGAAGATCTCACCCCCAAGTGAAGAGAGAAAAAGGATGAAGGGAATTACGCATGAGGCATGTTTGCCAGGTTTTCATCACGGTACTTGTCCAAGGCACCTGTTTGCCAAGTTTTCACCATTGGACAAATTTCTCCTTTTTTCCCTTTTTTTGGCTGATTTTTTTTTTTTTTTTGGTATTTTCTGGTTTTTGGGAGGAAATTCGTGGATGGAGCTAGATGAGGATAAGTGAATTTGAAGGATAGATGGATGGATGAATCAAGCATCAAGTTTCATATCAAAGTAATAGGATCTCATTTGGAGTGATCACTAGATGTTGGTACAACTTTATTAGGAAGGAGTGGATTATGTAAAGGCTTGGATTGTATGGTTTTGATGGGGAATGTAAGCGATATGGTAGTGGCAAATATTTGGATGGAAGGAGGGAAAGTGAGTGTGATGGGGGGATGTTGTTAGGACCAACATTGGCACATATTGTGAAGGATGTGGGATGAGTGAAGGAGAGATGGATGTAGCATGTGAATATGATGGAGGCATTATGATAGGTAGCTTTGGGACATATGGACCCAAAATAGATTTAGGAGATGGAGGGGGAGAATGTTTAGCTAGTGGACTAGCAACTTTGGATGTCATTAGAGATGTTTCTGTTGGATGTACTTCTTCTTTTTGCTTTGGGATCCACTTTGTTTTTATTTTTTCTTTAGCGGGCCTTTGCAACCTGTGGGATTCATTGCATTTTTTTATCAGCTTTTGTATTGTTGGAACATGTCTTTTTGAGAGGACATGGTCATCTCTATATTGTTGTTGATGTTTAGCTTTATGTATTTTCTATTTGGCATCTAAATTTGTGCTAGTAGAATTGGAAGAAGTGTGTGAAGGTGTAGGAGATGGATGGAATATGGGTGAAGTGATAGAGGTAGGATGCTAGATGGAATTGTGCCTTTACTGATCCTAACTAGGAATGAAAGGACTATTATGTTTAAGATGGGTGATGGAGATATGGGATTTGTGTATGGAGGGACAAGTAGGAGATGGAGTATGGGATTTTTGGATATAAGGGCCCAAAATGGATTTAGCATGTGGGGAATATATGAAGGTAGATTTTGGGATATAGGAACCCAAAATGGATTTTGAGGATGAAGGAGGAAGATGGATGGTTGTTTTAGCTTTATATGATGGAGGAGGGGGGATGGCGATAAAGGATTTGGAGGAACAATGGGGAGATACAATGGTGTGTTTGGAAGCATACTTGGATTTTACATTATTATTTTTATTTGAAGTACCTTTGGATGTGTAACAAGACCATGAGATCCTAGATGTGCTTTGACATGGATGGGCTCCCAAGTACCTTTCTCATGCAGGCCCAATCTTTTTCCTTGATAGTTCATTTTTTTGAGAATTTTATTTAAAGTAGGATACTTTTTCTCTGGGTAACAAGATGCGAGTCCTTTATCTGATGGGGGAGAATGGGTGGTGTATATGAGATGTTCTTCTGTTGTGAGTGAACTGTCATGGATGAATGTAACCAAACTAAGGGGATAAAGTGATGGTGGTAGGATGGTTTGGATAGGAGGAAATGGAGGATCAAGAGGTTGAGTATATGGGACAAGAGGATCTTGACTTGGAATAGGGGATGATAGGGGATCTTGATATGAAGGGGATGGAATGGTAGGATCTTGACTCAGATCAATAATTTTTTGAACATGCTCTAGAACAAGATCTTGGAATGATGGGATTAGTGTGGATGGTGTGACAAGAGGTGAGTGGGTAGACTCTTCAGATGAGATGGATGGAAGGGTGGGAGATTTAGTTACTTAGGTAGATGGAGTGGATGGAAAGAGGAGAGGTTCTTCAATTGGGATAGTGATGCAAAGCCCTGGTATAGGTATGGGAGAGGTTGCCCTAATCCAAGAGCACACCAAGGACCATGGAAATCACACAACACTACAAGGGGTTAAGGAATATCAGTTTGACAAGTCCCACATCTCTTCCTTCCAAAAAGAGTTTCTCACAAGGTCTCTTTCATTGACCATCTCATAAGGTCTTCAAGAGGCTCCTAAGGATCCTATGGCCAATAATGGTTTGGTCCCTTCTCCAATGTAGAAAAGGTTATTTAATGTTTGTATTTTTGTCCCCTAGGTCAGGCAGACCTCCTTCAATCATTAAATTTAGGTTCCCTCTACCGGTTTGGGTAACTACTGCAACAAGGCCTGCTAATCCTAGTAGCCCTGCCAGACCAATTTTCTGCACTTCACTCCTCATTTCCCCAAAATAATTAGATAAAAAATCCCATATTTGGATACATTTTGGGAGTTACTAAACATATTCTAAGGGTTCTAACCAGTTGGGAACACAAGAACCCAAACCCTATCTTGGTTGGGAGACCTAATATCCCCAATTAGGCATATTTTTACAAAGGAGTGTGTAGACATAGACCTTAACTCACCAAACCAAATCAAGGGAAACTCTTAGAAGATGGAAAATTCACCAATTCCTAAGTCTTATGACATGATCAGACCTCTAACCCCTGATGTGAGATCTGTTTGCTTGTACTTGCATGGTGGCCACATGGAGTTGCCCACCTTAATGCATCAAACCCTCACCTCCAACTGGTCCTAACCTACAAAAGGCCTTTAAAATCCTAAAATAAATTGGTCATACTTGCATCCCCTTCAAATATATGAACCACCAATGAAGGATCAACAAGATGAGGCCATTTCTTTGCAAAATCTTGGGCAAAACTATCAAGTCTAGACTACTTCCAGAAAATTGCAAGGTTCTTCCTTATCTTGGTGAATTAGGACCTCAAACTTGATGCATCTAAAAGGTTATTGGCCACTCCAAAACATCCCAATGGGTTCCTAATCCAAAAATTTCTATACAATACCATGCACTGTGTAGAATAACATAATTGCAGGAAATTCTCAGAATTGTATTACTTCAATGATGCCAAATGTTTACAAAATCATCCTCTCCCATCAATGATGATTGGGAATGAAATTTTATACCTTGCTAAATGGTTATCAACCACCTTTTGAACTTAGGTGACCGTCAGAAAGAAGTTTCTATTTGCAACCAAAAGTTGTCAACAAAGTTGTCAATTTTGAGCAACTTTTGACATATGTTAAATCCACCTACCTAGAGATGTTTCAACATGTCATAAACCTTCCTAAGACATATCCAACACAAAAACACCGATAAAATACTCAACTAGATACCCCTAGGCCCATATGCCCATGGTGTCTTATCAATTTTCCAAATCCTTGTCATTAGGTGACAAGGTGGGATTTATTACAAAAATAAAACAAACAAGACTACCCTGTTACATAGATGGAAAGGTCACATTACCATGTGTGACCTTTATCCTTTATTTCTCTTATCCTCTTAGTCATGAGGTTCTCCTGCACCAGATAGATTGACTAGATGGAAGGATGGGGAGTTCCTCAACTGGGATAGATGGAGTGGATGGAAAGACGAGAGGTTCTTCAGTTGGGATAGATTGATTTGATAGAAGGATGAGAGGTTTTTCAACTGGGATAGATTGAATAGATGGAAGGATAGGATATTCTTCAATTGGGATAGATTGACTAGATGGAAGAATGGGGAGTTCATCAACTGGGATAGATGGAGTGGATGGAAGGACAAGAGGTTCTTTAGTTGGGAAATATTGATTGGATGGGAGGATGGGAGATTCCTCAACTGGGAGAGATGGAGTAGATGGAAGGAGGAGAGGCTCTTTAACTAGGAGAGATGGAGTGGATAGAAGGATGAGAGGTTCTTCAGATGGGAGAGATTGAGTGGATGGAAGGATGAGAGGTTCATTGGATTGAGTTTGAATGACTATAGGAGTAGGTAATGGGGATTGTGAGGGAAGAATCTAAATCGATGAAAGGTCTTCGATGGTGGTAGAAAGTGGGAGAGGGATGATAGATGTGGGAGTTGGAAGGGAAGCTGGTGGATTGAGATCAGACATGGTGGATGGTGGACTAAGATAGAAGGAAGTGGATGGTGAGGATTGAGGTGAGATGAAGGATTGTGACTAGTGCCATGTGGTTGTTCATGAATGTTCATCACAACAATGTGTGAAGGCAGTGCGTGTAGATAACTAAATTGTGGTTTTGAAACAATAGGTTGTGATGTCACTTGAGGTTGATATTATGGGGCACTAACCACTTGTGGCACTGATTGGACAGGCAGGGGCACAAATGATAATGGCATTATGTATATCATGCTCCCAGTCATAGCTTGTGTGACAAATGATGGTAGATTAGGATTAGATGAAGGATTGAGATAGGATGGAAAATTAAAATTGGATGGTGAAGTGAGATAAGATTGCGACGTGACTTGGAGATCTGTCTCATTGGGTTGATCAACCATACCCTCATTATCATCGATATAGGATGAAGTGGAAGAAAATGAGGGATGACTATACTCATTATAGTAGGATTGACACATGACATGGACATCTATGTCATCAGGTTGATCAACCATACCCTTGTCATCATCGACATAGGGTGAAGTGGAAGAAAATGAAGGATGACTAAACTCATCATAATGAAATTACAACATGACAATTAGTTGATGAGTTGGAGAGATGAAAGATGAAAATGGATGATAGACCAAAATCTCAAAATAGGATGAATGACCAGCTCAAACTAGGATGGGGACTGACTCTGAGGAAGCTGGAAAGAGGATAAGGTTTGATGCTGAATTTTGGATGTTTGGTGTTTGGATTGATGACCTAGGAAGAAGGCAATGATAATGCAAATTGGGAGATGAGAGGTGATAATGGATGATAATGATGATGCAAGAACCAAGATGATGATAACTAAGGTGATTACTATCAACTGAGATGATAAAAGTGACCATACAATTCAACACCCTAGTGGATGATAATAATGATGTAAGCTAGAACCCAAATTGGAACGCAAAAGCGAAGAGCCAAAGATATAGATCGAGAGAGAACTAACGAACCAAAGAAAGCACTCTGCTAGTGCAACAACATCTAAGACTCAGAATACACAAGGATAGATATCAACTACTGGAAACTCAAGAGATTTCTAACATGATGTGGGAATCACTTTGGTAGCATGACAACTTCTAAGACCAAGATCACCAAGATAACTAATAGCTAGAGAATCAAGTAGTTTCTAAGGCAATACAGATAACACGACAGCGTAATGATGTCTAAGAACAAGATCATGAAAGATAGGTTTAAACTATCGATAGATCAAGAAGTTTTTAAAGTAATGCATATAGTATAATGACAACACAATGACGTCTAAGAACAAGATCATGAAAGATAGGTGTAAATTGTTGATAGATCAAGAAATTCATAAAATAATGTGGATAGCATAACGATAGCACAATGACGTTTAAGAACAAGATCATGAAAGAAATGTGAGACTGACAGCAAACCCGACAGAGTAAAGAGAAAACTTGTGAGTTTTCAAAGCAAACCCATGAGAGTTCAAATGACAGTGACTATGCTAAGTATGTCAATCTAGCTCAAGACAGAGGCATTCCCGCTATACCAAGAAGCGAACCCATTGTAAGACAGCAGCAACTAGGACTATGTAAAATGTGATGTGTTTGATGACTAATATTGATTTTGGCAAAATATCAATGTGACACAAGCACAACAAGCACATATGAATGATAGAATGCAGTAAAACAATCATGTACTTCCTAGAATAGTCAAAGGACAACACTTGTTGAATCCCCTAGCCCAGAATACCACATCCAACCGGTTAGATAGAAGCATGGCAGCACTGGCTCCACCCTCAACACACACTTCTCGGGCATGCCAAGCTTCGAATTTCTAAAGACCCAAAGATCTCAAGAAATTTTCTCTCAAATTGGGGGGTACATGAGGGGTGTCTTTGGCATGCATGTATCACAATGCCTGAGTCAACAAGTAGAAGGATTGGGGCCACTATAACAATGGCTCGTAGTAATTTTTTGATGGGTGCAATCCAACAATAGATTCTCAAAGCAAGCCACTTAAGACTTTAATTAAGCTTATCGGTGCAGAGAAGGCCTCCACATACGACAAATTCACTCAACACTTCAACTATTTGACCAAGTATTTGTCTAGTGACTTGAAAAACATCGCTCGAGGTCATGTTCGAAGAGATGTTATCCCCAATGTGCCCCTATTTTGAAATACTCCCTTGAGGTGATGAGGCCCCCAAGAGGTGATTCGCTACTAAAAAGAAAAAATGAGTGTTGCTAACACTTTTCTCTTGGACTTAGGACCATGAGAGCCAAGGGAGAGGATAGTGTGTGTTAGCAGTAGGACCACTCTACATGCACATAAGTTTGCCAATCATGAAAGACATGGGGTTCATTTCCTTTAATCAAATTGAAGTGTGCCTAATTACTCAAAAGACAGAACATGTCCATTTTCTTAGTTGAATTGAAGTATGCCTAATTACCCATAAACACAAGATACGAAGATTAAGATGCGATAAAGAAAATATGTTTTCATGAAACCCCTGTTTAGTGGTCCTGCAACAAATTGTTAATGTTTTAAAAGCATGGGGTCTTCTTATTGCTCGATTTGCTGCATAAACATTAGCAAAATATCATCCAAAAACACACAAGTTAGCTGATTAGTATGAAAATAACATTTTGGAAAATTAAATAAATGATAATGAGCAAACCCGCTACAACACAGTGCAAACATGTTGTTTCAAGTTGCGTTCCCGTTGTTTCAGGGTCCATTTTCGTTGTTTTAGGGCATGTTTTTGTTGTTTCAAAGTGTAAACTTGCAAAATTTAAATCATCCAACAACATACAAGTTAGCTGATTAGTAGAAAATTAGCATTCTAAAAAATTATGTAAATGATAATGAGCGAACATGCTATTTCATAGTCCAAACCCGTTGTTTCGTATTCCCGCTATTTCAGGGCGTGTTCCCACTATTTTGCATTCCTGTTGTTTTAGGCTACGTTCCTGCTATTTTGCATTCCTGTTGTTTCAGGGCGCATTGCCATTTCTATGTAGAAAAATGTCAAAAAGCATTTACAAATTCTCAAAACTTAAAATGAAGCTTTATACCTTTCGTAGTGGCAAGAATGCGAACCCACTATTTTAGGTAGCATTCCCCCTGTTTCAGGGCACGTTCCCACTATTTCATGAAATCTTAGAATTGATAAAATATACTTCTGTCATGGCGGAAATCCACATGTAGTTCTTCTTTTTTCCCTGCAAGTGCTCTACATCTGTCAAAAAATGCACTCAAATAACAACAAAAATGTTAGAATGACACATGAAGTGGGTCCCACTAGACCTACCTAGAAAATGTGCGATGAAAATGTGTGTGCAAATACTAAGGACTAAAAAGCAAGCTAATTAATCAAGCAAACACAATACATCAAACACCTCAAGATTAGAATGGTAAAACTAAAACAGAGAAAAAATGATAAATAAATGCAAACCATAATTCCCGCTTTAATTTGATTATTCTGTGATTGGATGTGTGCTCATGACATAGCTTCAGATGCTTGATATTGCTCCATGATGTTTATGCAAGATGATGAATGATGAGTGATAAAACATGAAGTGTGATTCGAGTGATAATTTCGATAGAGTGACGATACAATTGAGTGAAAGTGGATTAGACAGGATTTGGTCTAAAAATGGAGGGATTAAAAAGGCAAGATGAGGAAGGGAAGGGGAAGTGAAGAGGAAACACTTTGATAATATTGATACTTAATGTAAGTACAGATCCAATAGCCAACAAGATGAGAAGGGGGGGGTGAATCATACAAACTTAATCTTCCATAAAAACATCAGATTCAACCTCGGTAACATATACTTCAGTAATATAACCAAAACTGCTAAACATGCAAACTCAAAAGCATATTAACATCATAAACCTCATAACACTAGATTTAACATGGAAACCCAAATAGGGAAAAACCACTGTGGGATTTCGGACCCACTAAGAAATATACTCTTATAGAGTATGCTCGGTTAAAAGAAAATCATTTTAAAGATTACAAACACATTGCTAGATGTGACCCGGTTAAGGGATTTCCCTCAGATCTGTTAGGATCTTCACCTTGTTAGAGGTGACCTTGTTAAATTATTTCAAACACTCAATCAGAATGTCACCTTGCTAGAGGGTTTTACAAATAAGACTGTTAAAACCACTCGGTTAAGAGATTTTCTGTCACTTTCACAAAATAACAGTAATAAAAATCTATCTGCAACTTCACATCTAAAATGCTAAAGCAGATTCTTATTTGCTTAATACAATCTAGACATAGAACTAATCTTGTCCATCTATTGGGATTCTATACTCTATTATTCAAACAGGTCTTCAAGCTTCTGTGCTCGGTAATCACTATGTAGCATCCATATGCATATATTTGCCCACATACATTGTTTATCAATAGTTCCCTATTTATAAACAATTTGCCAACCTCTTAATCTCCTTGATCACACTTCCCATGATCAATCATAAACATCAGATCTTCAAACTTGTCTAGGTTCAATGTATCCTTCGATCTGAAAAACATTTTACCCCACCTAGGAACTTGCATACATTTCTTGGAACTTGTGCTAGGGTAATGTAGTTCAATCTGTGATGTAGATCTTCATGTCGATTTTCCTTTGCCATAGATTCTTTAACAAACTTCATGCATGGCATACCAATCATTTAATCAGTTCCAGCTCATCAGCTTCCTTCATTAAATAACGCATGTAACCATTTAATGTATTCTATTGCAGCTCGGTTACAACTCGGTAACAACTCGATAACAACTCGGTAAATACTAAACTTCACTTGGTAGACATTCCGCCTTCATTAACTGATAGTGATAACCTTAGGGTTTACCGACTAGTTTCTTTAGGGTTTACCGACTAGGTTCTTTGCTCTGTAACATAGTATAGTATTATCCTTACAATTTACAACATATGATGATGTTAAAACAATCTAAACATCATGATCTCATCATTGTCTGACTCGGTAATAGTTGCCCATTGAATACCTTATTCATCCCCTTATTCATCATATTATTTCTGTGCCTTTTACCGACATCTTTATACTCATAAAATCATACTTCTCAAGATATGGCAACATCATACTGAATTAGAAAATCAATTTCTTGACATCAATGACAAAATAATAATATTAAGACAGTAAATCATCCTTAATCAGTTATATCCATAATCATCAACAACCTTCTCAATATCCTTATTGAAATACCAACAATCTCCCATTGTCTATTATAATGCCAAATGCCAACAATCTCCCCCTTTGGCATTGATGGCAAAACCAATTGATTTGACCTAATTGATTCAGATTGCTGTGAGTTGTTTGTGAGATTTTGAAATGCTCTCTTCCTATCATCAGAATTCTCCCCCATACATTAGACTTCTCCTCTTTTCTCAGTCTTTCTTTTCTACTTTTTGTTCAGTCTTTTCAAGTATTTTTCTCCATTCTTCTCCCCCTTTGAGAACAATGCCAAAGTAAAGAACTAAAACATAATTTCTTTCTGTATGAAGTGAATTCTTGTTGTAATGTGTCAACTTAGTCTCAGTCAGAGCATTTTGTCTTCAATTCCTATTTCTTGTATTGTATCCTACACTGTTTCCTGCACACCTTTAGAAAACATCCTAAAGTGTGTAAATCGGCATCAACTCTTAAAAGATGTTCGATAGAGTCATCGAATTGATGCTTTCACTGAACTCGGTCAGTGAGTAGAAGATAGGGGTAGGACACCTAACTTATTTCTGAGATACTCAAAAGTGTCCCTTGGTAGTGGCTTGGTGAAGATATCTGCTATTTGTTCCTTTGTGCTAACATACTCCAACACCACTTTCTTCTCTTGAGCTTCTTCTCTAAGATAATGATATTTGATAGAGATGTGCTTTGTCTTAGAGTGCATAATAGGATTCTTTGAAATGTTAATGGCACTAGTATTGTCACAGAATATAGTTACTGGCTCGATAACTTTCTCATTTATACCTTCCAACAGTTGTTTGATCCATGCTATGTTGGTACAATTCAATGTTGTAGCAATGTATTTAGCTTCTGCTGTTGACTGTGAAACACATCCTTGTTTCTTGCTAAGCCAACTCACTAGTCTTTCTCCTAAAAAGAAAGCTCCTCCACTTGTGTTTTTTCTGTCATCAATGTTGCCTACCCAATCAGCATCAGTATAAACTTTTAAATCAAAATCATTTCCTTTCTGATATACTAAGCAATAATCCTCAGTGCCTTTCAAGTATCTAAAAATTCTTTTGATTGTTGTCATGTGTGTTTCCTTAGGATCTGCAGAGAATCTTGCAACTATACCTACTGCATGTGCTATGTCTAGTCTACTGTGAACAACATATTGTAGCTTTCCAATCATGGATCGGTAAAGTGTCTCATCAACAGATGCAGATTCATCATTCTTTGATAGTTTATAGTTGGTAGTCATAGGAGTACTTACTGGTTTTGAATCCTCCATTCCAAATTTCTTCAAGATTTCCTTTATGTACTTGGATTGAGTAATGAAAATCTCATTTTTCATTTGTAGTATCTATAAACCTATAAATACTTTCTCTCACCGATTAATGACATCTCAAATTCTTTGCTCATTTCATTTCCAAAGTTCTTGCATAAAGAGTCATTTCCACAAAATATGATATCATCAACAAATATGGCTGAGATCAGTATTCCATTTTCATCATTCTTCATGTACATATTGTTATTCTCACTTGTCCTTATAAAACCAATCTTAATCAAATAAGAGTGCAATCTTTCATACCATGCTCTAGGTGCTTGATTTAGACCATATAATGCTTTGTTCAATTTACATACCTGATCTTTACTCTTGTCTTCAACAAATCCTTCAAGTTGTTCAATAAAAACTTCTTCTTCTAATATTCCATTCAAAAATGCAGATTTGACATCCATTTGATATACCTTGAAGTTTTGAAACCAGCATATGCCAACAATGTTCTTACTCCTTCAAGTCTAGCCACAAGTGCAAAACTTTCACCATAATCAATTCCTTCTTCTTGGGCAAAACCTTTGCAAACTATTCTTGCATTATTTCGAATGACCTCACCTTTTTCATTTGGCTTGTTTCTTAAAATCCACTTTGAACCGATTACATTTTTGTCCTTCGGTCTTGGGATTAGTGTCCATGTGTCATTTTTCTTGATTTGATCAATATCTTCTATCATAGTATTTATCCAATCTTCACTATTAAATGCCTCTTTCACTATTCTCAGTTCAAATTCAGATATCAGACATGTGTTCTGTCTTAGTTTGTTCCTTGTCATCACTGGATCATCCTTATCTCCTATAATCTGACTTGGTGCATGATGTCTTTTGACGTACTTGGCTAATACATGCTCGGTAGGCTCTGTATGATCTTCTTCATCACTCGGTAACTAGATATTCTCTTCATTTTATTCAATAGTTTTCTCGGTAGGACTTGTCGGTTGAACATACACAAATTCATCATAATCTTATGGTTCTTTGGAATTTCCTTCATCATTTCTTTCTACAAATTCATCAATTTTCACATTTGCACTTTCTACTATTTTGTTAGATGATTTGATCGAACATTTAAATGCTTTGCTTCTAGAAGAATAACCTAGAAATGTTCCTTCTTCACTTTTCTGATCAAACTTGTCATTTCTATCATCCTTGTGTACATAGCATCTACTTCCAAATATTTTAAAATAACTTACATTAGGTTTCTTGTCATACCAGATTTCATATGGTGTCTTCAAAGTACCTTTCTTCAGTTGTACTCGGTTCAAGGTGTAAACTGTTGTGCTTATTGCTTCCCTCCAAAATGTTTGTGGCACTTTCTTTTCAATCATCAGGGTTCTAGCACAATCCATAATAGATCTATTTCTTCTCTCAGCAATTCCATTTTGTTGTGGAGTTCTCGGTGCAGAGACTTGTCTTTTAATACCATGATCATTGCAGAATAAGTTGAACTCATCATATATGAACTCTCCTCCTCTATCTGATCTAAGACATTTCAGTTGTCTTCCTATTTCATTTTCAACTCTTGCCTTTTACTATTTAAACATTTGAAAAGCTTCTGATTTTTCTTTTAAAAACATTACTGACATCATCCTTGAGAAATCATCCACAAATAATATGAAATATTTATCACCATAATAACTTTGAACTTTCATAGGACCAAAAAGATTAGTACGCACAAGATCTAAAATTCCCTTAGAAGTGTAAGACTTACTTGTAAAGCTTGATCTTGTCATTTTACCCATCTGGCATCCTTGACACATAGCATTCTTAGGTTTTTCAAGACTCGGTAGACCTCTTACTTGGTGCTTCTTACTTATTTTGATCAGATTATCAAAATTTACATGACAAAACCTTTATGTCATAACCAGGTATCATCTATCTTTGCATACAGACACTTGTTCCAAGTTGAGTCAAGGTGAAATGTATTACCTTTTGTTTTTGTCTCGGTAGCAGCTAACTTTCAATGTTTGTCATGAACTTTGACAATTCCCTTCTAAAATTCTATTCAGTAACCTGTATTGTTTAGTTGTGCTACACTCAACAAATTGTATTTCAAACCTTCAACCCAATAAACATCATTACATCTTGCATTGTCAAGAAGTGTTATAGATCCTTTACCTCTTACTGGACATGGTGCATCATTACCAAATCTTACATAGCCTCCATCATAATCTTCTAACATAACAAACTTGTGTTTATCACCTGTCATATGATGTGAGCATCCACTATCTATGATCCAAGAATCATTAGTATTTATGTGAGATATTAGGGCTTTTTCTTCATACCTTTCTTCATCTGATCCATCTTTGATATCCACATAAACTACTTCCTCTGTATCAGTTTCATCTGATTTATCATCATTGGATTTCTCATCGGCTATTAAGCATGTCTTTCTATCTCTTCTTCTAAAGTCTCGGTGTCCTCTGTAATGATTATCTTTTTGTCTGTCATCTTAGTAATCTCTCTTTTCAGTAGAATCTTTGTCAAGATAGTTAGAAGCCATATGTCCTATCTTATCACAATTGAAACATTTCAAAGGTAGTTTTCCTTTATACTTACCTTTGCCTCTTGGTAACCTTCTGGCTAATAGTGCTTCAAACTCTTCCTACTTTCTGATTTCCTCATACAGTTTGTGTACTTCTTCCATGTTCTTACGAAATCTTTCACTTTCTCCACTACAATCTCCTTCAGAGTACTTGTACTTTCTTTCATTGTAATCATTAGATTCATCAAGATGAAAAGAACTAAATGCAGATTCAACTTTATTTACCGAAGATCCACTGTTATCAAAGTTACTTAACTCAAATGCATGTAGCTTACTAATAGTAGCATCTAAAGAAACTGGCATATTAGGTACAGACCTTAATTCATTGATTGCAAAGACTTGGATTGCATAAGCCGATAGAAGGGTTCTTAACAACTTACTTGTTATATCCTTTTCTTCAATAGTTCCACCTACTCCTTTGATTTGATTGACAATCTCCTTTAGTCTTGTACTGTACTGGGTTATGTTCTCACCTTCATTCATCCTCATAGATTCAATTTGTCCTCTTAGACTGTCTACTTTTGCTCTTTGAACATGTTCATCACCGCCATATACAGATATGAGCTTGTCCCACATTGCCTTTGCATCATTGCAGCCTTCTAGATCATTAAACTCTGAGTTGGTCAATGCAAATGTTATTTCAATCATTGCTTGGATATGTTCTTGCTTTGCCTTTATTTCTTCCATAGTCAATGGATAGGTGCTTAGTGTGATGAAATCATTCTCCAGATAATATACAGCATATTCTCCGGTTCCTAATAGGTGCGGCTTCATCCTTTTCTGCCATGTAGAGAAACTTGACTTGTTCAGCTTTGGTGCATCCCTCTTATACATCTTTGGATCTTTGCCTCAAGTACCTTTAAACTTTTCTTCTGGAGTCCAGAGCTCTGATACCAATTGATAATACTGATACTTAATGTAAGTACAGATCCAATAGCCAACAAGATGAGAGGGGGGAGGTGAATCATACAAACTTAATCTTCCATAAAAACATCAGATTCAACCTCAGTAACATATACTTCAGTAATATAACCAAAATTGCTAAACATGCAAACTCAAAAGCATATAAACCTCATAAACCTCATAACACCAGATTTAACATGGAAACCCAAATAGGGAAAAACCACTGTGGGATTTCGGATCCACTAAGAAATATACTCTTATAGAGTATGTTTGGTTAAAAGAAAATCCTGTTAAAGATTACAAACACATTGCTAGATGTGACTCAGTTAAGGGATTTCCCTCAGATCTGTTAGGATCTTCACCTTGTTAGAGGTGACCTTGTTAAAGGATTCTGAACACTTAATCAGAATGTCACCTTGCTAGAGGGTTTTACAAATAAGATTGTTAAGTCCACTCGGTTAAGAGATTTTCTGTCACTTTCACAAAATAATAGTAATAAAAATCTATCTGCAACTTCACATCTAAAATGCTAAAGCAGATTCTTATTTGCTCAATACAATCTAGACATAGAACTAATCTTGTCCATCTGCTGGGCCTCTATACTCTGTTATTCAAATAGGTCTTCAAGCTTCTGTGCTCGGTAATCACTATGTAGCATCCTTGTGCATACATTTGTCCACATACATTGTTTATCAACAATTCCCTATTTATAAACAATTCACCAACCGCTTAATCTCCTTGATCATACTTCCCATGATCAATCATAGCCATCAGATATTCAAACTTGTCCAGGTTCAATGTATCCTTTGATCTAAAAAATGTTTTACCCCGCCTAGGAACTTGCATACATTTCTTGGAACTTGTGAGAGGATAATGCAGTTCAATCTGTGTTGTAGATCTTCATGTTGATTTTCCTTTGCCATAGATTCTTTAACAAACTTCATGCACGACATACCAATCATTTAATCAATTCTAGCTCATCAACTTCTTTCATTAAATAACGCATGTAACTATTTAATGTATTCTGTTGCAGCTCGGTTACAACTCAGTAAATACTAAACTTCACTCAGTAGACATTCTGCCTTCATTAACCGACAATGATAACCTTAGGGTTTACCAACTAGGTTCTTTAGGGTTTACCGACTAGGTTCTTTGCTCGGTAATATAGTATAGTATTAACCTTACAATTTACAACATATGTATGATGTTAAAACAATCTAGACATCATGATCTCATCATTGTCTAACTCGGTAATAGTTGCCCATTGAATACCTTATTCATCATATTCTTTCTGTGTCTTTTATCGACATCTTTATACTCATCAAATCATACTTCTCAAGATATGGCAACATCATACTGAATTAGAAAATCAATTTCTTGACATCAATGACAAAATAATAATATTAAGACAGTAAATCATCCTTAATCAGTTATATCCATAATCATCAACAACCTTCTCAATATCCTTATTAAAATGTCAACAATCTCCCATTGTCTATTATAATGCCAAATGCCAACACGCTTGTCATCCAAAAAAGGACAACTGGCTCAACTAGATGGAAAAGGAATGACATGTGTCCTCTATTTTGGGCAAACCCACCCAAAAATAGGAAGAGTGGCATGTGTCCTTAAGGACACATGTCCATTTTGGAAAAGGCCACCCAAAATAGGATATTTTCCCCAAAATTAGGAATTGGCTAGGATGTGAACACATGTGTGGAAGGTTAGAAGGGATAGGATAAGGTTAGTTGGAGGGATGACTAAGCTAGGGAATAGGGTTGGAAGGATAGGGTTAGTTAGGATAGGATTGGAAGAAGTTTAGGGAGAAAAGTTAGGAGTCATGTGCTCAAATAGCAATTTGAACGAAATTAATTAATTAAATTAATTAATCCATGGGCTTGGAAAGAGGATATTTAATTAATTAAAGTAATTAATCAAAAGGGATGGACAATAAGGATAATTAATTAATTAGATAAATTAATTAAGAAGAAACGGGTTGGGGACTTAATTAATTGGATTAATTAATTAGAAGAATAGGATTGGAGAATAATTAGTTAGGAATTAATTAATTAATTAGAAGAAAAGGATAGGGAAATTAATTAATCACATTAATTAATTGGAGAAATAGGATTTAAATTTGATTAAATTGATTAGCCAAATTTAGGTGTCTACACAAACCACTCAACCATGTGGAACCAAAGGAACCACCCCTCATGCTAGGAGATGACACAAGGTCCCACACACACTCTAGACCTAGGCTGACACCTAACAACCAAAGAGAACTCAACAACTCAAGAACCACAACCAATAACTAACACATAACCAATAGGCCAACCACATCACAAGGCTAAACATAAAACATAGAAACTTCAAGAGGCATATCAACAACCATAGCATAAGGAACAAGGACACATGTAGGAGTAGAGTGACATCTCATGCTCTCCTCACATGGGGGGGAAAAGTCACACCCTAATAGAAATGTCTCTACATGCTATCCTCACAAACAAAGGGAATATCAACCCTAATAGACATGTAGAACCATCTCAACCTACAAGAGATCAAGGGAGTTTGGTCTGCCATCTCAATAGCCTTCTCAAGTTTATCCTCAAACATCCTCCTTAGATGAACCTAATTACCCAACCCATCTAATTAATTATTGATGGTATTACTTATTTAAACAAGGACAGCTTTCAATGTGCCCTGGTGGTCTAGAATCCAAGCATCCTTACTAGGAACCTCTTAGTGGCCTATCTCTCATGACCCCAATCATCACATGAAATCCAACTCTCTCTAACCATGTTCCAAGACCTTAGGGTAACATAAACAATAACATCAGGATAACAAGGAGGCTCAATAGCAACATCAAAAAAGTATCCATATAACTTATGCAATAGGCACAAACACCAAAATCCAATATGCCCACACATAAACTGTTAGACAGATCTAATACTGAGAGTAAACTGAGAGCAGGAGGGGGTGAATCAGTTTACTATCAAAAATTAGAACTATTGTAGATTAAAACCTTTAAAGTGGAGCACAAAGAAACCAACACAATGAAAGATAAAACATGAAGTCACAGTACACACAACACCAATATTTTGACGTGAAAAACCCGGTAAAGGGAAAAACCACGGTGGGAAACCCTACCCACAATCAGATAATACTTCTACAGCAGTATGTGAAATAATTACATTGGGGATTGCACTTTTTCTGCCAACAGCCTAGAGCTCACTGCTCATCACAAAAGAGAAGTCTCACTGACTTACAAAAGCATCAGACTACAATCCAAAAAGATTGGACTATGAAAGTAGCATCTCCTAATGCTTGATATAGTTCTGGTTAAGCACAGATGTCTTCCCTGCAACACCAAAACCTTTTGCTGAATGATATAACAATGTTTGTACATAAACCTTCCTCTGATAATGCAGACATAACCATCGATCCCAAAAACCATATCCAACTAAATGAATAAGTCACCTATAAATATAGAACATCAACCTTATTGATAAGGTCGGCTAAACCCTAAACCCATAAACCCATAATTACAAAAATTACATCACACAATATCACCGGACCAATATTATGTTTTACATTGCATAGCATAGACCTAAAACAAACTCCCAAACAATTATATCCACCAGAAATCATGTTAAGACCAATCACCAGTTCACGTTTCACCAACTGGTAGAAACCCTCAGTGCAATAACACAGAAAGTCTAACCGGATCCAAATAGGACCACCATAACAGCACGTCAGCTAATGCAAAGCCACCAAACAATTAGGACACGATCAAGAAGCACCTTCAACATGCTTGAAACCATTTCCATAAGCTGGAGCAAAATCATCTAACCAAATAATCAAATATCGCTAACTAGTAAAGCTAACTGGTACCAGGAAATACCAACCAGGAACATAAGCGATAGATACTAGAGCACCAAATCATGAACCAACAGAACATGGCAAGCATATAACCATCCTGAATAAATATCCAAAAACCAAAACCAGGGATCTAATCATACCAGATTAGAATCATAGCCAAAACCAAGATAAACACGAAGTCTAACCGGGATAGGTCCAACTAGGATAGTAGAACCATATCCAACTGGGATATAGTGTTGACATCAATGACAACACTTAACCAAATCTAGCATATTACCAACAATCTCCCCCTTTGGAATTGATGGCAACACTGAATGTGAAAAACATCCAAGTGCCTAGGAATGCCAACAATCTCCCAAAGAAGATTGATCTGAAGTATATCTCCCCTAAGATAAACATGAATACCATCTCCTCAAAGATTAGTTGTTTTTCACATGAGAACCATCTCCCCCTTTGACATCAATGACAAAGGACATATACCAAACCAAAAAGAAAAAACTGAACCAAACGGATGGCTACTCCCCCTGAGTAGTAGCATCATCTCATCAACCCAGATCAGAAAGTATGTCTGATAGGCTCACTGAATTAATGCATTCTTGCATCTCTAAGTCTCTTCTAGAGGGTTGGTAACCCCCAATTGATCTCTAAGATATTCAAAAGTATCTTTAGGCAATGGTTTTGTTACAATATTTGCAATTTGTTCTATTGGGACTCATTAAATTTGAGTCAAAGTTTAGAGGCCCATTTAAAAAAATTTCTCTGTATGTCAGAAAAGCACCTAAATGAGTTAGTTTGAATGGCCTAGTTTGCGAGAGGGCAAAATGGAGCCAGTTGATTTTCATAGGGTAAGGCTTGGGATTCATGTCCCGCACCTTTCATTTGGCCTACTCAGTGATGCACAACTTTCAGAATTCAATTTGGATAAGTTTATGAGGTACCCAGTTTGAGGGGTGAGCTGAAAGTGCATTTTAGGCACAAATGCAAATTTTATGGAGTAGCCTACTTTGAGTGTTTGTATCTTTTGCCCTGTTGATCGTCATGGAGAAATTCAAAATGGATTCAATTGTATGCATTAATGTGAGTCATCTTGCAAAATTTTAGGTCTTGACGAATCCATTTGCTCAATTTTCATAGCCAAATCCATTTGCAGTTTGTGTGGTTTGACTAGTCCTTGTTTCGACAGCTAGTCGGAGCCCTGTATTGCACAAGTGTAAAAGTTGCCTCAGTAAGCATCATATCAGAATTTTTGTTCCGAGCTAATGTTGGTATAAATGATGAGCTACATTTCAAATTTAAAGCCTCTATCAATCCGTTTGATCGATTTTCAAAAGGATTCATTTAGCTATCATTTTCAGTTATCCGCACTTCCATTGTTATATCAGTTAATGTAGCCATTTTTGTGAGTTCGCCATTTTCATCCTGTTAGTCTGGTGATCAAACTGAGAATTCTAAGTTTTAATATGTACTTAAAAGTACCTGTGTTTCAAATTTGAGGGCCTACGGAGGTCGTTTGGTATTTTTGAGAAAGGCATCATGTGTTGCCAGGACATTGACTTCATCAGGTCCGCAGTGTCGACAAAGCCAGTTAGGCATTTTTGAAAATTAATATCTCTTCGCTCGAGACTCGTCTTGAGAAACCGTTTGGTAGATTTCATGCTTGCATATCAGAGTACATTCCTCTTAGATGGCGAGCTCCAGAAAGGTGTTTTGACAGGTTTGAAAATTATGTTTTCACGATTAAATGTGAAAATTATGGCGTAATTGCCTGAAAGTTGTAAATTTCAGTCTGATGATCCAAAAACGATGTCGATCGTTTCCAGAGATGTGTTTAAAGTTCCTGAATAATTCTAGAGTTCAGTTGTGTGAAATCAAAAAAAAATTTAGTCGGACCCACTTTGGGGCTCGCCTGGCTCACGCCTGTGCATTAGATTTTATGGTAAAATGGTCTTAATTCATGGTGATGCATATCAATACCAGTAAGTGTATTTGCAAATTTTTTTATTAAGGAATGATTTCATTTCATTATGTGGGCATATAACTGAGAGGTTTTTATGGAGCTTTATGGTATTCTTTTGGCTGGCAATAAAAACTTTAGAAATTGCTACAGGCAGATGTGAAGCCCAAGAAATTTTCCTGCTGTGTGTGGTGTTGAAAAGGCATTAGAATTTTAAAACAAAGGCAAATACCCTCTCTTCCTTGTGTGGTATGTGGAGGAAATGAAACTTTCAATCAAATAAGAAATAGTAGCAGCAGCTTCAGCAAATGAAATTAACAAAGTTTCAAGCTTTGTGTGGATGATGGAGAGGGCAATGTTCAGGAGTAGCAAATAACTTTCAAACTTATGCAATGTGGCATGTGCAAAGCCAAAACTTTCAGCCAATGCAATTTAGTGGTGTATGACTCTCCTCCCTCTCACGTGGCAATTTGAAATGGCAATAAAACCAGTCCTCCTGTTGTGGTGCATGGTGTTGAAGAGCCACTGAAGTTTGAGCAACAAATAAACTTTAAATCAAAGGCAACAGCAAAGGCTTCCAAGTAAATTTCATTTGGAAAGTAAGCCAACGTCCTCCCTGCATAAATGAGAAAGGGGCAATTCAAAAAAATTTAGCAGCAAATGCAATGGTGTGGTTTTAAAAAAAAAAAGAGTTGAAACTTCCAGCAAGTGGATAATGCCCAATCCTCCCTCCTCCCTGCCATGAGTTAGAATTGACTGCTGAAAGTTAAAATTAAACAAATCAAATGCAATGGCTGGAGAATGGCATTGATAAAGAGGTTTAGAAACTTGTAGCAAATGTGTGGTATGCAGTGGAAGAGGCCTGTAATAACCTTCAACAAATTTAAATGGTAGGTTCAAAGCTAAATCCTCCTCCTTGCCTCCCACATGACTGGTGAACAGGGTTTTTTAAAAAAAAAATTTCAAAGTTTGCATTGCCATGTAAAAGGCCATCCAATCTCCTCCCATGCAGCAAGAAGAAAGGCATTAAATTTTTTCAAGCAAATGCATTTCCAGCCATGAAAACACTCAGGAAAGCTTCAAAAGTGCAGTCCCAGGCATAAATATTTGTCCCACATTGGCTGTGCATAGGGAACTTTTAGTATTTAAGTATAAGGCTCCACTATAACATAGTGTCAAAGCCTTAAGGGCTTTTGACGCAAGGTGCTAAGGGCGCCCAAGGTGGACCCTATGCACGTGAGCATAGATCTCGAGATGATGGAGATGGTGACTGGGCAGCGACTAGGTGGACCCCCACGCAGGCACGTTTCTCGAGGCAGTTAGGCAAAATTTTGCAAAGGAGCGACTTAACCAACGAGCAAGTTCCATGAAGATCTACGATGCGCGTTGTTTCATGAAGGGAAGATGATCGAAACTTACCCTTCACGAAATGGCGAAAAGCATCTGCGAAAAATGAAGGTTAAAGAGTGAGCATCTTGGAGATGATCTGACGGTCGGCGCAACTTCACAAGTTGAAGATGCATGAAGGTTAAACATTGTGAAATGGCGAAAGCCAGGTGGCGGGTCCAGGTGGAAAGACAACTTGCAGGGCATCCAAGGTGGTAGTGATGTGGCACACAGTTGGTGCATAGGTGGCAGTCCAGTGGTGATGACGTGGCGCTAAGGTGGTGTACACATGGCGGCCAAGTGGCAGTGACAAAGCAGATGATGTGGCGGTGATGAGGTGTCATCCTAGGTGGCATCCAATCAACCCCATCAACCAATCAGAGGTTGCCACATGGAAAAAGCGTCAGGACCAAATGGAGGCAAAAATCAAAATTAAAATGAGTAAATGATATAGTTTAAACTATATTAAATTTCGAAAAATTTAAATGATTGAGCACAAATGGGGATTAATTCTCCCAGGGTCTAAATTTTGGCCAAAATATAAAGTGTTATATATCGCCGGAAAGCTCTCAGAGTGAAGAATCCAATTATAAGGTTAATTTTGACAAATGTGGGATATTTTGGAAGCAGTTTCCATGGGAACGAAATTCAGTTAGAGAGGAGACACTTGGCAATTCAGTTGCAGATTTGATTTTCTTCACTCCTCTTTTTATTCTCAATTTCTTCTTAGTGGTAAGGGTTCCAGAATTCTGTGAGGAAGTGCTCCAGTTTTCATGGCTTCCATTTTCTAAAATTCTTGACCCAAACTTGTAAAGTTCTATGGATCTATTTAAGGTATAGAGGCTACATTGCAGGATGACAGATTGTTTTCTAGTTGCAGGTCTTACTTGTGTCAGGCATGAGTAAATTTCCCATGATATTGTCTTTGTGTATGCATTTAATTGTTATGAATTGAAGCCTCAAGGAGGCTTATAATTTGTCATCTCAAGGAGATTGTATGATTGTTTGTAGGCATTCTTCAATGAAGAGTTTAAATTCTATAATCAGTCATAAACAATAGAATATGTCCCAGATCTGATAATTTTATGAATGGATTGAGTAATGCATTAGTACAAGGTATTAATGCAGGGATATGTTGTAAGGAAAACCAATTTGCAGTTGTGATTAACATTTTGTAGTTTTGTGTGTGTGACTCTATTGCCCAATGAACAAAGCACTGGCCTTTGACAGATTTGGGGATGGTTTCAGATCAACATTTTAAAAGACAAATCTATTTCCCTTTATGTGTAGGGGTGTGTTCTTTTCATTCCAAGCTCTATTTTCATTTATGATTTATACAGATCTAGCCAATCTGTAATGTGTTTCTAGATTTGGTGAGCTTGTGAAATGATCTATCTGCTTAGTGTTGATGCAGTTATGTGTTTGTAATTGTTGTATTCAAAGCATCAAAGGTATACCCGCCTAGGTTTTGCAGAGCCTGAAGAGTAGAAGGATTCATATCCTTGTCATGTTGTCCAAACCCTGATGTGTTTCATAGACTGAGATTGGCCATTTCATAGAAAGATTTGCAGGTATACTTGGGTTATCACTTTTGGTGAACAACATGTTCCTTAGTAGGCACATAAACCAATCTGACTTCCTTTGCTTCAACCTTTTCTTTCAAGAAATTATACCTTATAGAAATATGTTTTGATTTGGAATGAAAACTCAATTTTTTTAGCATAACAATAGCAATAGTATTATCACACTGAATAACAATAGGCTCATCATAACTTACCCTTATATCTTTCAACATCTATTTCATCCATAATATCTAAGTATAGTTAGTTGCATCAACTACATATTCCACTTCAGTAGTAGATAATGAAGTGCATGATTGTTTCTTGCTAAGCCATGAAATGAACTTATTTCCAAGAAAGAATGCATCGTATATAGTGCTATTTCGATCATCAACATCTCCTACCCAATCAAAGTCTGTATATGCACATAGTCTGGAATCATCATCTTTTGGATACCATAACCCATAGTCTGTTGTACCTGCTAGATATCTGAATATCCTCTTGACAACAACATCATGAGTTTCTCTAGGATCTGACTGAAATATAGAAGCAATAAAAATAGCATTCATTATATTAGGTCTATTCTAAGTTAAGTACAACAATCCACCAATCATTGATTTGTATTTGCTTGGATTAATTCTAGGAGATTCATCATCCTTGGACAATTTGCAATCGATTATCATAGGAGTATCGATATGTTTAGAATTTTCAAGTCTAAATTTCTTAAGAATTTCCTTCACATACTTAGTTTGACAAATGAAAATACCTTTATCAGTCTGAGTGATCTGCAAACCTAAAAAAAAATTCATCTCACCAATCATAGACATTTCAAATTCATTCTTCATATCATTAGCAAATTTCATGCATAAACTTTCTTCTCCACCAAAAATGATATCATCCACAAAGACTCCAATGATTAGTATGTCATCATGTTCACTCTTATAATATAGATTACTATCAGCATTATCTTTACTAAAACCAAGCTTTGAAATATGTTTATCTAATCTAGCATACCATGCTCTAAGGACTTGTCTCAAACCATATAAAGTTTCCTTCAATCTGCAAACCATGTCCTTGTCCTCTGATAAATAAAATCTATCAAGTTGCTCAATGTAGACTTCCTCTTCAAGATCCCCATTCATAAATGCACTTTTGACATCCATCTGATATACCTTGTAGTTCTTGTGTACAACATAGGCAAGAAATAGTCTTACCAATTCAATTCTTGCAACCAGAGCATAAGTCTCATCATAATCAACTCCTTTTTCCTGTGAATAACCTTTTCAAACAAATCTAGCTTTATTTCTCATAACCTGACCTTCCTCATTTAATTTATTTTTGAAAACCCATTTAGCTCCAATAATATTCTTATCTTTAGGTCTAGAAACTAATTCCCATGTCTTATTCTTTTTTATCTAATCTAATTCCTCTTGCATTGCTTTCATCCAATTTTCATCTTTACTTGCTTCAATAAAAGATGTCGGTTCAATTTGAGAAATTAAACATACCTCTTTAGTAGCTAACCTTCTTCTAGTCATCACACCTTTCCTTTTATCTCCATTAATTTGATCTTCAAAATGATTTAGTTTCACATACCTAGGAGTCTTTGAATTTTCTTGATTTACTAACTCTTTTTGTTGTTCAATAATCATTATTGAATTTTTTCATGTTGTCAGAGTACCTAGTTCAATGCTCTGAACAAGTTCTTGCACTACCAGTTCTGATCTGACAAATTCATCTTCTAGTCTGATTATTGCCTTGCTCATCCACCTTAACATTTATTCTCTCTATTATCCTATTCAATCTTTTGTTATAACATTTATATTTTTTATCTTAGTAGAATAACCCAAAATATTCTTTCATCACTTCTAGGATCAAATTTTCCTAATGCATCATCTCTTCTGATATATCTAAAATATCTGAAATATTCTTTCATATCTTCTGATACTTCCAAAAAATTTGAAATATCTGACTATAGGAGTATGACCAAACCACAATTCATAAGGAGTCTTGCCAGTATCACCTTTTATGTGTACTTTGTTGAAAGTCTATACAACAGTATTGATAGCTTCTCTCCAATAGCTATTAGGCAATTTAGCTTCAATCATCATTGTCCTTGAAACATCCAATATGGTTCTATTATTTCTTTCTACTAATCCATTCTGTTGTGGGGTTCTAGGTGCAGAAAGTTGTCTTCTAATTTCATGCTTCTCACAAAAGTCGTTGAACTCACCGGATGTAAACTCATCGCCTTGATTTGATCTTAAGCATTTTATCTTCAATCTTGTTTCCGTCTCAACCATAGCTTTGAAAATTTTGAATTTCTAAAGATCTTCATATTTTCTTTCAAAAATGCAACCCGCATCATTCTAGAATAGTCATCAATAAGTAACATAAAGCATCTATCACCTTGGAAAATTTTAGTCCTTGTCGGTCCACATAGATCAGTATGAATAAGATCAAGAATTTTATTATATTTATCTTGTATGCTTCTGAAAGAAGTTATAACTTGCTTACCCATTTGACATTCTCTACGTACTAGATTATGAGGTTTAACAATCTTGGGCAAATCTCTGACAACTTGTGTTGAACTGATCTTGACTATGCAATCAAAATTTACATGACACATCCTCTTATGCCATAACTAGATTTCATCAACCTGAGCAATCAAGCAAGCCTTCTCACTAGAGTTTAGATAAAAGATGTTTCCTTTGGTCCAAGTTCTGGATGCAATCTCCAATCCATATCTATTGATAATCTTGCATCTACCATCCTTAAATTGCAAATGAAATCCTCTATCTACCATCTGACCTACACTTAAAAGATTATTCTTTAAACCTTCAACATAATAAACATTATCAATATTAGTCTTACCATCCAAGGATATTGTTCCTTTGCCTTTGATCCTACATCTCTTGTTGTCTCCAAATTTGACTAGTCTACCATCAAATTCTTGCAGAGTTAACAGTCACTAGTCATGTGATGTGAGCATCCACTATCTATAACCCATTCATTCTTTTCTTCAATTTTAGCAACCAAAGCCTTCTTCTTAGTATGAGTAGCTTCAATGACAGATTCTGAAGAATCATCCTTGATAGCAATAAAGACCCAATCTTTACCGAAGCTTCCATTACCAGATCCACTTATAGGTTCATCATCATCATCATCAATAATATCAAGATCATCATCAGCAACATAATAACATTATTTATCCTTATTCCTTCTAAATCAAGGTGTGCTCTGATATTCTGGAATAGTCTTCTAACTCCTCATAAATCTTTCTTGATTCCTAGCATCTCTTGTAGGACATCTAGAAGCAAAATAACCAATCTTATTGCATGAAACCCATTTAAAAGGGACTTTTCTTTCATACTTACTTCTAGTCGGTCCTTTAGGGATTCTTCTAGCAATTAGAGCTTCCAACTCTTTAAGTTCTCTTTCTTCTCTCTCAATGTCTTCCAAATATTTAGCATACAACTCCTTCCAATCTATCTTTTTCTTACCAGAGGCAAATGCTTTAAATGTAGTCCTTGTTTTAGTAGCACTCTAATCTCCAAGTTCCTCAAGCACAAAAGCATTCAATTTCCCATGTAATGTGTCTTTGGTAACAGGGGTACTTGTCATTTTTCAGAGTTCATTAATTGTAGTAGCCCTCATCTTGTAAGTCAGAGGTAGAACTCTCAGAATCTTTGACACAACCTCATCCTCACTAACTGATCCACCGCAACATTTGATTCTCATGACAATTGCATTCACTCTATCCATGAAAGAACTAATATTCTCATCTTCTTCCATCTTCAAATTTTCATATCTTGCCCAAAAGCCTTCAAGTTTTGCAATCTTTACTGCTTGGTCACCTTCATAAAGAGTTTCAAGCTTTATCTAGATTTGTTTTTGCATTCTCCAACTCTATGACATTCAATAGTTTTTCATCAGATAGGACACTCAACAATGCTTCTTTTGCTCTAACATCATTTTTAGCTCTCTTCTATTCATCAAATAGGTATCAGTGTTCCAGAATTAGGATCATGAGGTATATACCCTTTCTCCACTATCTCCCAAACTTCATCTCCAAGACATCTCAGATGAATCTTCATTCGCTCCTTCCATATCTTATAATTTGTGCCATCAAATCTAGGACTCTTCTTCCAATAGGGATTAAATGTGGAACTAGATGCAGATGCCATTAGATATCCTCAAGTGGTTAAGCTTATTTAGAGAGGACCCTGCTCTGATACCAATTGTTAGATAGATCTGATATTGGGAGTGAACTGAGAGGGGGGTTGAATTAGTTTACTATCAGAAATCAAAACTATTGCAGATTAAAACCTTTAAATCGAAGCACAAAGAAACCAACACAATGAAAGCTAAAACATGAAAGCACAGTACACACAACACCAATATTTTGATGGGGAAAACCCAGTAAAGGGAAATTCCATGGTGGGAAAACCTACCCACAATCAGATAATACTTCTACAGTAGTATGTGAGATAACTACAATGGAGATTGCACTTGCAATCAGGCCAACAACCTAGAGCTCATTGCTTATCACAAAAGAGAAGTATTGTTGACTTACAAAAGCATCGGACTACAATCCAGAAAGAATGAACTGTGAAAGTAGTGTATATGGTGAAAATGGATACAACAATGTTGAAAGACTAAATGAATTCAACCACAAAACCCTAGCCTAACAACAACAAAGATCCACTATAACATATGAAGATTACCTAAGACAATGCAAATCAAATGAAATCACAAAGATTATACCATCACATGTCCAATAGGGTTTGGATCTCCATTCTTCCTATCTCCATTGATCTTGCTTGATATATTTTCTCTCAGATTTTATATGTGCACAAGAGCTCAACAAAGAACGGAAATGTGGTTGCAAGTAGGATCGCATATGTTCAAAAGCGTAGTGTAGTCAAGTAGTCAACAGGGGTTGAATGCATAGTGAGTTAGGGTTTGATAATGAAGGAAGCATCTCCTTATATAGAAGACACTATATGAAGTGGAGGGATAAGATTGAGAGGTGTAAAAGGAGGTCGGCTATGATTAGAGGGTAGGTAAAAGAAATAATAAAATAATGAAAGGGGTAGGTAGTGTATGAATTAAGAGATGAATGACATGTGTCATGGGTATAAAAGGTTAATGAATTAATTAAATAAATAAAGATTTATTTAATTAATAGAAGGAGTGAGATCAATTAAATAAATAAGATATTTATTTAATTTAGGAAAAGGATAATTTAAATAAATAAATGTATTTATTTAAATGAGAAATAAGGCTAGAAGAGGATAAATGAATTAATTAAATAAATAAAGAGATTTATTTAATTAATATAAGAATTAAGCTTAGATAATTAAATAAATAAAATATTTATTTAATTAGACATAACAATTTTAGGTGTCTACAAGTAGCATCTCCTAATGCTTGATATAGTTTCGGTTAAGCACAAATGTCTGCCCTGCAACACCAAAGACTTTCACTGAATGATATAACAATGTTTTCACATAAACCTTCCTCTGATAATGCAGACATAACCATTGATCCCAAATACCATATCCAATTACATGAATAAGTCACCTATAAATACGGATCATCAACCTTATTGATAAGGTCGGCTAAACCCTAAACCCATAAACCCATTATTACAAAAATTACATTACATGATATCACCAGACCAATATTATGATTTACATTATATATCATGGACCTAAAAAAATTCTCAAACAATTATATCCACTGGAAATCATGCTAAGACCAATCACCAACCAATAGAAACCCTCAGTGCAATAACACAGAAAGTCTAACCGGATCAAAATAAGACCACCATAATAGCACGCCAGCCAATGCAAAGCCACCAAACAATTAGGACATGATCAAGAAGCACCTTCATCATGCTTGAAACTGTTTCCATGAGCTAGACCAAAATAATCTAACCAAATCATCAAATATCGATAACCAATAAAGCTAACTGGTACCTGGAAATACCAATCGAGAACATAAGCAATAACTACCGTTGCACCAAATCATGAACCAACAAAATATGGCAAGCATATAACCATCTTGAATAAGTATCCAAAAATCAAAACCAAGGATCTGATCATACTGGATCAGAATCACAGCCAAAACAAAGATAAACACCAAGTCTAACAAAGATAGATCCAACCAAGATACAGTGTTGACATTAATGACAACACTTAACCAAATCTAGCATATTGCCAACATAAACAAGAGCCTCAACAATAATCAATATAACAATAAACAAGAGCAAGGCATAAATCCATCTCACTCATCCATGAACAACATCAAATCCTCAACAGCGAGGCACAACCATATCACTGGAGCTAAACATGAAACCAACCTCAACAACAAGACTCATCAATTTGCTGGAGCAATAATTGCACAACATCAATGACTAGGCATATCAACTTGTCAAAGTTTAAAAAAACAATATTAAAACAACCAAAACTGATCCAAAATCAACTTTGAGAAACACAAGGAGATCAATCAAGACCTCTAGTACAATGACATAACTAAAGAAAATGACTCAGAAGTACAAAACCATTAGCACATTTGCGTAGAGTAGTGCTTCTGTCTAATACATTAGCACATTCAAAAATTTAAATAGCACTTTTGTCCCTCAGATCAGTGTCTAACCAAGTACTACAAGGGACACACAGGTTGGCGCATACACTTAAAAGTGTAGCGCATAGGCCTTAAGAAACAACGCTTATGCCAAATGAAATAGCACATATGTTGTTTTAGTATATTTACAAGGAAACTCAGAAAATGACACTTCAAAATTACATCATCAGAGAAATAACTAAGGCTTCAAAACGATGCCCAAACCAAACAAGTAAAATCCCATCAAAGACGATAGCTCAAGATACCAGACATACATCAATTAGAAAAGAAATCATAACCAAATATGAATCTGACTCTTGACAGACTCAATACGTCCATACATAAGCCAAGGCAATACAACTCTCAAGACATGATAACAATCACTCTAGAATACATGAAATGAAATGGTAGAACAATTATCACGACCCCCAAACCAAAATCAGAATCCACAACTGCTACAACAAACACATAGAAAACATAGAGAAAACTATTCACGACAACACACTAACTAGAAATGAAATAAAAATATAAATAAATCCCCAAACCATATAATTTATCTTTATAAATAATGATATTACAGCAATTCCCGAAATCTCTTGGCAAACAAACTTTCTTCATGCATGAAGAAGACAATTTTTTCTTAAAAAAATTGTAGAGAAGTGGAAAATGCATCAACCTGGAAAATAAAAGCAATGTAAAATCCAAATTCAAAGAAGAGCCAAATCCAAATCCAAGCAAGCTTCAACCAAGTCAAAATCCAAGTTGCCAAAAAACTCCCGAAGGCCAACCCAACAAAATGCTCAGAAAACTAAATAAATAGATTTCATTCAAAAACTATAGAGTTTATTGGCTCAAGAAAAATAATATAAAATATAATATTATTTACCTACCCGCAAATCTCAACCAATAGAAATATTGGGTAGGTAAGATTTATAATAATAAATTACTCAAATAGTAACAAAAGAATGTAATAATATAATAACCAATAATAATAAATCAAAGCCCAATAAAATAAATCAAAGGCAATATAAATAAATGCTCCAATTAAATATAAATCCAAAAATAATATAAATAAACAAACAAACAATTAAATAATAATATCCTCACAATCACAACTCCCAAGAGGGCCAAAGGCTCAAATAATAAATATTTAAATAAACATCAAGCCATCAAATAATAATAATAATAACAATAATAATAATCCATAAAATAAACATTAATGAATACTAGTCTCCTAATAATATCTATTACACATTAATATTGAATATTAATGCCATCCAATAATTTATTTAATGCTTAATAAACTATACAAATCAATTAATTATTAGATAATCAAATAGTCACAATGCCACAAGACAACCCAACATAAGGTCAAACATCACATCACTAAATACCAACATGACATCTCATGCCATGACACTTAGACTGACAAGGGTGACAACTTAAGCCTAGAGTGTGTAGAGGGAACTCATGCCATCTCCAATCAACTTGCCATTGGGATAGAGACATGCTTAGACCTGTGAGACCAAGTGGAGCCAATGTCTCCAATAACCACAAGACAACATATACCATAATATATATCATAAATTATCAGGCAAGTGAGAGAGAATCATGACATCATGTCATGCTCATAATGAGTGGTATGATATCGTCTCTATCACGAATACAGTAGTAAGACAGTCACAATCAACGAAGCATCATATCATCCATTACAATCATGAAGTGGGGTTAGCACTAACAAGATGCCATCATATCTTCATAAGCAATATAATCCATACATGAATAATGAGTGCATCTATATCCCTGCACATAAGTCTGATCATCATAATAATCCAGGACATAACTTCATCCACATAAATCAAAATGAATCCACTAATGTCAAAGAGACTATCAATATAAGATTGAGACAAGAGATATCAGAAAATGCACAAATCTAAAAGTGTTTATCACATCCTCTAATAAAGGATGAGTTAGTGAGGGGCACTACATCCTCCCCCCCTAAAAATTGACTTACCCCTGGAAGTCGCAACCTTAAGGTGATGACGTGCACACACATTAATCTAAAACTTCTTTTGAACACAACTAAATTATATCATTCTTATAGAGAATTTACAACAATATACATAATCTCCTCACTAAAGGATGATAAACTTATAAGGCACTGAGAGGGGGGGGTCAATCAGTGCAAGCAAAAATAATATGAATCTGATCACCAACTTAAACAACTTAAAACTAAACAAGCATAAGAGGAATATCACCACATAAGATAATGCCCAATAAAACAAATTCCACATAACACAAGAGATTTATACGTGGAAACCCAAAAGGGAAAAACCACGGTGGGAGTCAATACCCACAAGATTCACTATTTGCAAAATAGAAATCTTGAGTGGTTAAGGTCTTACAAACATGCCCTGTTAGAAGCAGACTTGGTTAGGAGTCACATGACTAAGGGATTTAAATGATTAGCCCTTTTAGGAGCTTTGAACTGTTAGGATCAACCTCTCAAGAGGATTTAACACTATGATATAGAGCTACCCTGCTAGGGGATTTATCATGTAAGGCTTGTTAGGACCTACCCGATTAGGGGATTTTACTATTGTAACTGTTAGGATAAGATTAGTTCAAATGATCTTCATATAACACCTTTGTGTCTGATAAGATCCACTTTAGATCCTCAAAACATCAATAACACATCAATACAGAGCTTCACTAATCACCGCACAATCACAATCTCAATATTCGTCTTTGATCTTATATCTATCTCATAACTCATCATACTTTTTATAGACATCAACTTAGTCGGCTACAACCTTGGAACAATTTCCTAGGTTCAATTAATTTAGACAAAATAACTTTGCATGTCGAACTTATGTTGGCCAGCGATGTAACAAATCAAAACCTATGTCATTTTACCAATTTAAGTGACTTTATCACTATCAGTTAAGTGTTCATCAAAATATCTACTCTGTACATCAAATCTCACTTGTCCAATTGAATCTGCCAATGCGGTCATGAACATAGCTCCAAATACTTGTCTCCATCACTCCTATAAAACCACATCATTCAACTCATCATAAGTTGCCTGTACCAGTTGCATGAATGCAACTCTGTCTTTGTTTATCGGTTAAGAACCTATTTGCCTGTTCACTAGTAAATTGTCAATTGTACCAGTTATACCTTACCGATTGGATTCCAAGACTTAGATGATCATAAAAATATCGTTGCCATCAATGACAACACAAGACTTAGTCATCAAACAAGAATCTCAATCTCTTCATCACATTCACCAATCAATCATTTACCGGTTGCAAATTATAACAGTATTTACCGGTTTAGTCGAATACCAACAAAGGATTCACCAATCATTAAAAAATCTTAGTTCAAACATTTCCTAGCTCAAAGGGAATGACAACAAAAATTTCCTTACTATGCTTCAATTACTCAAGGTGAATGCATTACACAAGGGATAAAACAAGTCACAAAACTCTTAGTAGTTACAATAAGCATGCTACATCATTAAAATATCTTCAAGAGAACTTTATCTAACCACATTTGCAAGACTAAAACTATAATTCCTGTCACCGAGTTAGCATCTATAAGCAAAAATCACAATAACTCACACCGTTCAAGCATGGCAACATTCCTCTAACATCTAGTTGCATGCAATTAAGATGACAAATATACATTTTACACAATATTTTACACATAGACACATCCTTATATTATTAGAGAAGCCATGCCATACACCTATATGAGGAATTTTTAATAAGCTTTCTTCAAGACCAAATAAAATCAAAAGAATCTCATAATTTTTAGAAATATGTATCTTATAAACTCAATGGAAAACAAGATTTACAACATCCAAACTTCCCAGTCTCTACCACACTTCCATTGCCCTACTCTGATACAAACATTCCACGCATCTTTCATCCAATCAAATTATTCAAAGGTATTCTAATCCATTAATTATACATGATATATATGTTGGCAACAATGCAACAAATTGAGAGGGGGGTTGAATTAGTTTGTACAAAAACTCACTACAACTTAAACCATAAAACAGATTTGATAATTAATAGTTAATACATGAAACAACTCCACATCAATAACACACATAACACCAAGATTTTTTATATGGAAAACCCAGTTAAAGGAAAAACCACGGTGGGAACCTACCCATTATGAGATAATACCCTCTTAGGAGTAAATGAAAATATTACAATGGAGAATGCACATGCATTCAGGCACACTACCTAGAGCTCACTAATAAAAAAAAGAAACCCAGAAAGGCTACAACCCTAAGGGAAGGCTCGCTGCCTTACAAGAAGTCTCACTTACAAAAACATTCGGACAACAATCAAGATTACATGAACTATGGAAATAACATCTCCATATGCATAAGTATAGTTTTGAATAAGCACACAATCTTCTCTGCAACACACTTCTCTTCTCCTTCACACTTCTGAAAGATCAAATCACTTGTTCACACATCCAACTCGATAACACACTCATAGATACAACGCAAACATACATCTTACATGATTATTACATTTATTTATACAAACCCTCAACCTTTATTTCAAGGTCGGCTAAACCCTTAATACAAATTATAAAATAATAGCCTCACACGCTATAATAATACATACCAAAATGATGTCGGCTAAGACATATTCTAGACCCAAATCTATACTGCAAACACGCAATACCTCAAATAATTATGCCTCGATCTTCCACAACACGCTGCAACCACCAAGAATATTGTATAACATGAAGAACACCACCAGACAAAGAAAATCTTTAATAACATGCACAAAAATCAATGCATACCACCAATACGCATAGAAAACGATCTAGAGGAATTCACAAGCAACGTGAATTGCACCACAACAACCACAACAACTTGGATTACAAGAATCATCATCATCTCTCTATCGAAGCTCAAGAACACCATCATAACTAACTATCAACCTAAAATATTTGCTTGTGGATATCCAAATCATGAACCAATTGAATTGAGGACACACATCAACATCCAGAACACATCCCACACATCCACAACAAAAGATATAGCAATTGCAGAGCAATATGGACCATAAACCAAAATACCGAATAACATGAACAACTGAATAACATCCTCATACCGGATCAAAAAACTCGATCAAAACATCATGTGAACCTCTACAAATGGGAATGAACCATCTACAAACAACATACCAGAAACCCTTTAATCTGTATCACCTCATCTGCAACACACAGGCTAAACCAACTCATCCAACCAAACTGCAACACTGGAATACAGAGAAGAATATGTTGACAACACATCAACCAATATCCAACAATCTCCCCCTTTGGCATTAATGGAAACATATGAATGTGAAAAAAAATCAATGCAAAGAAAGAAATCAACTCATAAAAATCTCCCTCAAAATCATAAGGATCGGCTCCCTAAACAACTCAAAATACTTCAGGGTTTTTCACATGCTTCTCTCCCCCTTTGACATGAATGACAAAGGCTCAGGAATTAGGATTCCCTCCCCTTTGAATTAGATTCACAAATCTGATCATCTGAACTTAACACCAACACTAACTACTCCCCCTGAGTAGCAGCCTCACTCATCAATCCAAAGCATAAAATATCTATGTAAAGTTCACTGGACTGATGCAAATCCATGCATCTTAGTTCTCATCAGAAGGGGAAATCACCCCTAACTTCTCTCTGAGATACTCAAAAGTATCTTTAGGCAAAGGCTTCGTAAAGATATCTGCAATCTGTTCCTTTGTAGATACATACTCCAATATGACTCATTTCTCATTCACCTTCTCTCTCAAGAAATGAAACTTGATTGATATATGCTTTGTTTTGGAATGCACCGAATATTTAAAATATTGATAGAACTTGAATTATAACAGTATATAGCAATAGGATCATCATAAATAACTCCTATATCCTTCAACATCTGCTTCATCCAAATTACCTGAGTACAATTTCTAGCAACACCGATATATTCAACCTCTATAGTAGATAATGAAATAACATTCTGCTTCTTACATGCCCAAGAGACCAACTTCTTACCCAAAAATAATGCACCACTAGTAGTACTCTTCTGGTCATCAACATCACCTACCCAATTAGTATCTGTAAAGGCACTCAAAGTAAATTCATCATTCTTAGAATACCACAAACCAAAAGCAACCGTCCCTTTCAAATATCTAAATATCCTTTTTATCACAGTAACATGAGATTCCTTAGGATCAGCTTGAAATATAGCAACATGACACAACATTCATTATATCAAGTCTAGTTTGAGTCAAATACAACAAACCACCAATCATAGATCTATAACGGGTTTGATTAGTTTTCGGTGAATCATCATCCTTTGTCAACTTACATTTGGTCACCATCAGTGTACCAACAGATTTAGAGTCTTCAAAACCAAATTTCTTCAACAATTCCTTCACATACTTAGACTGAGATATGAAAACACCTTTATCCAACTGAGTAATTTGCAATCCCAGAAAGAATTTCATTTCACCAATCATAGACATCTCAAATTCATCATGCATCTCTTCAGCAAATCTCTTACATAGGCAATCATTTTCTCCAAAGATAATGTCATCAACAAAAACTTCAACAATCAAGATGTTATTCTGATTAATCTTGAAATAAAGATTACTATCAGCAATACCTTTATTGAATCTAAGCTTCGTCAAATACTTATCCAATCTGGCATACCAAGCTCTAGGGGCTTGCTTCAATCCAAACATTACTTTCTTCAACTGGCAAACCATGTCCTTTTCATCTGTCAGGTGAAATCCATCCAATTTCTCAATGTAGACTTCTTGTTCCAATTCACCATTAAAAAAAGTTGATTTGGCATTCATCTGATAAACCTTGAAATCTTTGTGAGCAGCATAGGCAAGAAATAATCTAACAAATTTAATTCTAGCTACCGAAGCAAAGGTCTCCTCATAATCAATTCCTTCCATCTGAGAATATCCTTTAAACACAAGTCTAGCTTTATTTTGAACAACTTCACCCTGTTCATTCAACTTATTCCGAAATACCCATTTAGTTCCAATTACATTTTTATCCTTAGGTCTAGGAACAAGAATCCATGTATTATTTTTCTCAATCTGATTTAATTCTTCTTCCATATCCTTGATCCAATTTTCATCTTTACAAGCTTCATCAACATTCTTAGGCTCAATCTTAGAAATTAAACAAATTTCTTCAGCAAGTCTTCTTCTAGTCATCACACCTTTATTCTTATCACCAATAATCTGATTTTTTGAATGATTCAACCTCACATACCTAGGAGTTTAAGGATTCTCTTGAATTTCAGGCTCTTAAACTCTTTCTTCTACATTAGCATTAGCACCTTCATTCTCAGGATTTTCCAGAGCAATCTAAACTTGACTTTGGGTATGTACTAGCTTTCCTCTATCTGAACTAGCATCTTGATCATTAGAATCATATCCACGAGATCTAATCTATCTTATATTACCTTCATCAACCTTCACATTATCACTTTCAACCATCTTTCTCAAACTTTTATTATAACACTGGTAGGCCTACTTTTAGTAGAATAACCAAGAAAGATTCCTTCATCACATCTAGCATCAAACTTTCCAAGATCTTCGTCTCTTCTAATATAGCATTTACTATCAAAAATTTTGAAATATCTAACAGTAGGAGCATAACCAAATCATAACTTATAAGGAGTCTTACCAGTATCACCTTTGACATTTACTCGGTTAAGAGTGTATACTGCAATACTCACAGCTTCTCTCCAATACACATGCGAAACATTTCCTTCAATCATCATGGTTCTAGCAGCTTCTTGAACTATTATATTCTTCCTCTCTACAACACCATTCTACTTTGGTGTCCTAAGAGCAGACAATTGTCTCCTAACTCCATGCTCTTCACAATATGCATTAAACTCACCAGAAATGAATTCTCCACTTCTGTTAGATCTTACACATTTCAGCTTCAATCCAGTCTCAATTTCAACTCTAGCTTTGAAATTTTTGGACTTCTCCAATGCTTCAGACTTCTCCCTTAAGAAGGTAACCCACATCATTCTTGAATAATCATCAATCAGCAACATGAAATACCTATCACCCTACAAGATTCTCACTCTAGAAGAACCACACAGATCAGTATGCACAAGATCCAACAATCCATTACAATTATATTGTTTTCTATTATAAGTAACTCTTGTCTGCTTCCCTAATTGACATTCCTTACACACTAGATTAGAAGGATTTACTAACTTCGGTAGATCTCTCACTACTTGAGTTGAACTTATCTTAACCATGCAATCAAACTTTACATGACACATCCTTTTATGCCATAACCAACTTTCATCAATCTGGGCAATCAAACAACTTTTACTACCAGCATTCAAGTGAAAGATATTACCTTTAGTCTTTGTCCCTGATGCAATCTCAATTCTAGAGCTACTCAAGATCTCACATTTTCCATTTTTAAATTGCAAGTTATATCCCTTATCAACCATCTGACCAACACTCAAAAGATTATGCTTTAAACCTTTAACATATAACACATCATCAATATTGTTCTTACCATCAAAAGAATTAGAGCCTCTACCACAGATTACACAAGCTTTATTATCACCAAATCTTACTATACCACCATCATACTTTTCCAAATTTACAAATTTACTCTTATCACCTGTCATATGATGAGAGCAACCACTATCGATTACCCATTCATCTTCTCCTCAACTTTAGCAGCTAAAGCTTTCTCCTCATTAATGCCACTTGTAGAATATGTAGTTACAAGATCATCTTCTTTGATAGCAATGAACACAAAATTCATCCTTTGAATTACCCTTATCTGACTCATCATCTGTTACACCTTTATCAACAACATAATAACATGTCTTCTGATACTTAGGCTTATATGGCTTAAATGGCTTCTTAGGATTTCTATCTCTTTCTAGACACCTTGATGCAAAATGTCCTATCTTATTGCATGAAAAACATTTAAGAGGTAACTTTCCTTCATACTTACCAGCACCTTTAGGCAATCTTCTAGCAATAAGTGCTTTAAGCTCCTCAAGCTCTCTTTCTTCATCTTCCATCTCTTTCATCTCTTTGTCATATCTAGATAATTTTATAAAACTTTCTCCCAGATCATATCTCTAGTTCCCAGAAATAATAGCTTTGAATGCAGATTCGGTCTTAGGAAGAGAGTCTCCAAACTCACTCAGCTAAAAAGCAACAAGCTTACCAATTAGCATGTCTCTTGTCACATTTGTCACAATCTTGATCTCATCAATAGCAACTTTATGTTTGTAAGCAGGAGGCAAGGATCTCAATACTTTAGCAACAATCTCAGATTCTTCTAAGACTCCACTGACACATCTGATTCCACACACAAGCTCATTCACTTTCTACATAAAAAGAAGTAATGTTCTCATCTTCACCCATCTTCAGGTTCTCATATTTACCCTTCAAGCTCTACAATTTAGAAATCTTCACATGGCTATCACCTTCATGCAAGGTCTCCAACTTTATCTAGATCTCATGAGCAGTCTCTAAGTCCATCACATTAGTCATCTCAGAATCTGACAAGGCACTCAACAATGCTTCTTTAGCTTTGATATTGTATTATGCTTCTTTTATCTCATCCGGAGTAGTAGGACCATTATGAGGAACATTATATACATTCTTAGTAATCTTATAATACTCTTATCCAATGCATCTCAAATGACATTGCATCTGACTTTTCCAAAGAGTGTAGTTCATTCCATCAAATGTCGTACTATCCTTCTTGAAAGCAAAGGTTGTCATCCCGGATCTCCTCAAGCAGTCAAGCTTCTTCCAAAGGATCTAGCTTTGATACCAATTGTTGGCAACAATGCAACAAACTGAGAGGGGGGTGAATCAATTTGCATAAAAACTCACTACAACTTAAACCACAAAATAGATCCGATAATTAACAGTTAAAGCATGAAACAACTCCACATCAATAACACACATAACACCAAGATTTTCAATATGGAAAATCCAGTTAAGGGAAAAACCACAGTGGGAACCTACCCACAATGAGATAATACCTTGTTAGGAGTAAATGAAAATATTACAATGGGGAATGCACATACATTCAGGCACACTGCCTAGAGCTCACTACTCAAAATAAGAAACCTAGAAAGGGTACCTTAAGGGAAGGCTCACTGCCTTACAGGAAGTCTCACTGTGAAGCAGTCACCGATGAGGAGGAACCTCAAGGAGATCAATCCAGACCAGTTAGTAAGAGTAAACACAATGGAAACACACATATATGATGGAGGTAATACAGTTTAGATAGTTTTATTGCATGAAATTTGATTACATCCAATAGTTAACAACCGGGTTACAACATACCGACACACACACCTGGTAGAATACGTCACAACTGAGACCTTGAATCGAAAGATCTATCTTCTAGGCACAATCTATCTATCTGATACTCTAATTGATTCTAACTGATTACATTCTAAAGCATGATTATAAATATATATATATATATATCGATCCAAAGGATCCAGTCATCCCAAAAGGGATCAAAACCCGAAGAACAATACCTAACATGTAAAATGAACAAGGTCAGCCTCCGCCAAGAGATTCCTCCAAAAAATATAAAGGATGAAACATAAATCATGGGAAAAGGTTGGCCACATGTCAAGGAACATCAAAATCAATGCTCAAGGCTTTGCAAGCTTCGAAATGGGTTTCGATAGATCACCAGAATAGGTCTCAGGCAACGGGTAACGAGAAACTATCATGAAAACCGATAGCGATATCTTATCGGTAAGTGATCCAAATGCGATGCGGTCTGAAAGAAAGAAAGATGATCAAGTCTTCAAGTAGAATCCAACTCCATAGGATCTAGTGAGCCAAAATTAGGACACACAGAAAGGAAAATTGAAACTGCAAACAAAACAGAAAGGAAAATGTTTTTGGTTGATGCAAGATTGATGTGAACCAGAGATGCTCCTGCATCACACTGACTTACAAAAACATTTGGACAACAATCCAGATTACATGAATTGTGGAAATAGCATCTCCATATGCCTGAGTATAGTTCTGGTTAAGCACACAGTCTTCTTTGCAACACACTTCTCTTCTCCTTCACACTTTCGAAAGATCAAATCACTTGTTTGCACATCCAACTCGATCACACACTCGTAGATACAATGCAGACATACATCTTACATGATTATTATATTTATTTATACAAACCCTTAACCTCTATTTCAAGGTCGACTAAACCCTCAATATAAATTATAAAAAAATAACCTCACACACTACAACAATGCATGTAGACCAAAATGATGTTGACTAAGACATGGTCTAGACCCAAATCAATACCACAAACATGTAATACCTCCAACAATTATGCCTCGATCTTGCGCAACACGCTACAACCATCAAGAATGTCACATAACATGAAGAATACCACTGAATAAAGAAAATCTACAATAACGTGCACATAAATCAATGAAGACAACCAATATGCATAGAACATGATCTAGAGACATTCACAAGAAACATGAATTGCACCACAACAACTGCAACAACTCGGATTACAAGAATCATCATCATCTCTCTACCGGAGCTCAAGAACACCATCATAACTGACTGTCAACCTGAATTTTTTTCTTACAGATATCCAAATCATGAACCAATTGAATTTAGGACACACATCAATGTCTAGAAAATATCACACACATCCACAACAAAAGATATAGCAATTCTAGAGAAATATGGAGCATAAACTAGAATACCGAATAACATGAATAGCTGAATAACATCCTTAATACTGGATCACAAAACTCAATCAAAACATCATGCAAACCTCTATAAATGGGAATGAATCATCTACAGACAACATACCAGAAACCCTTTGATTTGCATCACCTCATCTGCAACACACAAGCTAAACCAACTCATCCAACCAAACTACAACACTAGAATACATAGAAGAATATGTTGATATCAATGACAACACATCAACCAATATCCAAGAATATATACATAAGCACTCATTAAAGATATGAAATCAACAGTTTCTTTTGAATTTAACTATTTCATATATTATAAACTCCTCAAATTCCAATGCACTTCTATCTAACATTTCATAAAATCTAAAAGGTTACTAGTTCATTTCATCCTATACAGATATTTTATTTACTCAACTAATAGAAACTTTCCTGCCTTTCCCTGTGTTTTAATCTGAACCATCTACATGACCGCCCCCTCTGGGGAGGTCCCTTCCTCCCTGCAACCGGACCCCCAAACCGATACCATGGTCGGTTCACATGTTGTTGGTTCTACTGTTGGGATCCCACTGTCTGCGGGTCATACAGAAAAAACCACCAAGATTGATATTCCTTCCTCCTCTTCATCTTTGGTACCAACAGACTCTAGCCTGAATGATGGAGTGAAGAATATACCCCTCTCTGGGCTGAAAACTGTTGCTGCACAGAAGAATGTGGAGCTTGGTAAGAAATATTTCAAATCCAATTGGAAAAATGCCCTTCTCGGGTCCACTAATATGACTTTGGAAACGACTTTGGCTAAGTCTACCCAAACTGATGAAGGAATGGAGATCAAGCTCCCAAATAGTCTCATGGATAAAATTGCTTCATCTCTTCACTTGGCGATAGTTGGATGCTTCTTCTCCTTCAAGCCATCTATTGGCATGATTAGGAGATGGGCCAAATCAAGATGGAAACTAAAGGGCAGTGTCGACATCTCAGCAATGCCAAGTGGTCTCTTCCTTTTTAAGTTCACTGTGGAGGAAGACCTGATCTTTTTCCTCTCAAGATCTTGGGCATATGGGAAGCATTTCCTAACTCTAGCTAAATAGAAGCCTAGTTTTGACCCCTTGGCTGAACTCAACCGCATGGCTCCTATTTGGGTTAGACTACCTGGCCTACCGCTGGAATTCTGGGATTAAAAGATCTTTTGCTGGATTGGAAGCTCATTCAGCAATTATGTTATAGTTGATTTGGTCACTCTTGCTAAATCTAGGTTGGTTTATGCACATTTTTGTGTCAATGTTGCGATTAACAAAGCTCTCCCTAATTTTGTTTCTCTAAACTCAAAGTGGGGAAAATGGTCTTAGGCTATTGTTTATGAAAATGCTACCCTCTTTTGTCAAAAGTGTGCTAAACAAGGGCACACGTATGCTAAGTGTAAGACCTAGGAGTCTGCATAACCCAAGCTGAAAGAAAAGGCTATTATTGATGAACCCATCAGCCCAAGTGCTCCCTCTTCATCAGCCCCCTTGGGACTGCCTAATGCGAAACAAATCCCTAATGACTACCCACACATTGACAAGATCCTTGAGATCTTAAAAACCCCAGTTGTACCCCTGGAAGAGGGTGAAATTCCTTTGGTGACAAGCCTCCGACTATCCTCTGATCCTTCTCCATCCCCTCTATGGCTACGGGTAATAACTACCTCTCCCCCAAGCCTCTGGCTATTTCCATCCCCACAACCCCTTAATCCTCTAGCCCTGATGGAGCTATGACCCCCTCAGGTGTGAAGAAGTTGTTAATCACAACCCCCCCTTGTTCCCCTAGCAAGGCAGAGACATTTGTTGAAGCAGAAAAATCCCCCATACCGACTCCTCCTATGAAGTTATCACCACCAGGATCTCCTCTGGTGAACAATGAGTAATGGATGACCTAGAAGAAGAAACCCAAGGCTAAGAAAGCAGATGTGGGAGGTACTGAAAATAAAGTTGGAAGACCTTCAGAGAGGGTACTAAGACATAAAGTAATGGCAAGGGACATTGCAAGGGGAAGATAACTGACCCTTGATGGAATCAACAGAAATAAGAAATGAAGCTCCTCTCCTGGAACATAAGGGGTCTCAACATTCCCCAAAAGCAATTCACTATAAAACAATATATCTTGGAAATGAAACTTGATATTTGTCTTCTTCAGGAGGTTAAAATGTCTTATCAAAATTTTGCAACCATTCCTGGTAAACTTTGGTCAGGGGCTTCCTTTTTGTATGTGGATGCTTTAGGGGCTTCTAGGGGAATTGCTACCCTTTGGGACCCCCTTAAAATCCAAGGAAAGATTTATGTTAGCACTCAAAACTTCTTAGCGATTACCTTTGAACATGGTGAGCACTACTAGCACTTGTTAAATATATATGCCCCTAATTCCAAAGTGGGAAGGTGTTTGGTGTGGGAGGAAATCTCTAAACTCATCCTAGTGGACCAGAAGTCTCAGTACATGCTAGCTGGAGACTTTCATACCCCACTATACCCCTCTGAGAAATGTGGAGGTCTAGTAGATTTTACAGATAGCATGGGAGATCTCGTCAACCTCATTAATGTCACTAGCCTCTTTGATCTTGATCTTTAGGGTGTCTCCTACACTTGGTTGAATAATTGGAAAGGCAATCACCTAATTCAAGTCAGACTGGATAGATTTATTGTCTCTACCAACTAGGATATTGGCCACAACTCCTACCTTAAGACTCTCCCAAGGACAGCTTTTGATCACAACCCCCTCCTGCTCCATTGGAAGGATAGACCCTACCTGGGTCCCCCCCCTTTCCGCCATGATATTATGAGGGCCTCCCACCCAGATTTCAGAGACCTAGTCAAGTGTTGGTGGGCTACCCCGATTCAAGGGACTGCTATGTTCAGAATTGCTAAGAAACTGAAACTCATCCGCAGAGAAGTCAAAGGTTGGAATAAGGCAAATTTTGGTCACATCTTCAAGAAGAAAAAGGAGTTGTGCTCCAAACTCAAACAACTCTAGAACAATATGGCAACGGGTGGCCCCCCTCACTCTATGATGGTGGAGGAAGATGAATGTCGTAAGAATTGGAAGGAAATCCTCTCTAAAGAGGAAATCTTCTGCAAACAAAGATCCAGAATTCAATGGCTAAAAGAGGGGGACAAAAACTCGGCCTTCTTCCACCAATTGATGAGCATCCATAAAAGGAGAAACTTTATCAAAAGTCTAAAGGATGACTTGAATCAGGAGATCACTAGAGAATCCCTAATTGGTCAAAATGCCACTGACTTCTTCATCAGAATGTATACTGAGTTTGGGAGGAGCAATGTGTCTCTCCAGGACAGTCTTTTGAGTAAGCTCCCTAATTCCATTAGGGAGGAGGATACCCGCTAGCTCCTTGCTCCTATCTCCTTAGAGGAGGTCCGTATGGCGGTCTTAGCGATGGGTGCTTTCAAGACCTCGGGTTTGGATGGCTTCCCCCCGACGTTTTTCCAAGTTTATTGGGACATCGTTAATTATGATGTTACTAAAGTAGTGAAAGAATTCTTCAAGACTGGTAAATTACTGAAAAGACTAAATAACACCTACATTGTTCTTGTCCCTAAGTCATCGAACCCCTATTGCATATAGGACTTTCGACCCATAAGCCTCTACAATTCTATCTACAAAATAATCTCCAAGGTCCTTGTGAATAGATTCAAGCCCATTTTGGCAAAGTTCATCAATCCTTCCCAGAAAGGTTATGTCCCTGGTCGCCAAATTCTGGATGTTGCCATTGCCACTCATGAAATAATCTGCTCCATGAATAGGAGCAGAATCCCAAGTATGGCTTTCAAGCTCAACATTTCAAAAGCTTATGATAAAGTCAATTGGTGCTTTTTATTTAAAACTCTCTCAAAATAGGGCTTCAATCAAAAGGTTGTTGATATGATTTGGGAATGTGTTACTACGGTCCAGTTCTCGATCTTGATCAATGGGACCCCTAGGGGCTATTTTAAGGCTGAAAAAGGTATTCGACAAGGAGACCCTCTGTCACCTTATCTTTTCATCATGATTTCTGAAGTGTTGAGTAGAAATATGGTTGATATGATGATCAATGGCAGACTGCAGAGATTCAAAGTTACTTCTATGATCCCCCCCTCAGTTATCCAATAATTTGTTGATGATACCTTTCTGTTTGGTATATCATCTATAATTGAGGAAAAACTATGGAAGAATTTACTAGCGGATTATGCCAATGCATCAGGGCAATGTATCAATTATGATAAGAGTAATCTCTTCTTCTTCAACACCCCTGATGACCTTCAGCTTAAAATTCTCTCTATATTGGGGTGTAAGACTATTGCTCTTCTAGGGACTTACCTGGGTCTCCCCCTCACTGTTAAAGAACTCACCCCTACTTTCTGGAATACTATTCTTGAGCGAATATAGAAGAAACTTGCTGGTTGGAAAGGGAAATTCCTTAGCAGTGCAAGCAAGCTTCAACTCCTTGTTGCTTCCCTCCAAGGCATCCCCGTGTACTTCCTTTCCTTGTTCAAACTATTTGGTGCTATGGGGGAAAAATTTGAGAAAATCCAAAGAACCTTCCCATGGATGGGTATGGAGGAAAAAATACGCCTTGCTTTGGTAAATTGGGACACTATTTTCTTACCCAAATCCATGGGAGGACTTGGTATCAGAAAGGTAAATGCCTTGAATAAGGATTTAATTGCAAAAGTGGGATGAACACTAGCTAAAGGCGAGACAAACTAGTGTAACATTATCAGGGCCAAGTATCTAGAAAGGGAGCAATTCTATTGTAACTTGAATATGAGAGACCTTCCTCAAGGGTCTAAACTATGGAATAACATCTTGAAAAGTAGACAAGTTATTAGAGAAGGATTGAAATGGCAGATTGGAAATGGTAGAAAGATTAGGTTATGGGAAGACTCTTGGGTGGAAGACAAACCTCTACCAGACACTCATTTCTGTCTATTATGTATCATCTAAATGAGCACCTGGGGAATACATTGCTGATTATATGGAACCGAGAAGAGGAAAATGGAAGAACATTGCCTAGATATTCTCTAATCGGCCCAACCTGTTACCCATTGCTCTGGAGTTGCAGGATCTTATGTTGGAATGTAGAATTCCCCTAGCTCCCCAGGAAGACAGATTCATTTGGAAGGGGATGCAGTTGGGGGCTTTCTCAGTCAAGTCTACTTACAGACAACTCCTGAGACCCATTGGCAATGTTGAGTGTTGGAGAAAGATATGGAACTCACAAAATTGATGGGCTAAATTCAACTTCTTTTGGTGGTCCCTAATGCATGGAAAAATATTAACTTGGGACAATCTAAAAAGGAGGGGTTTCCAAATTTCCAATAGATGCATTCTTTGTAAAGTTGAAGAGGAAATAATTGACCACCTTTTCATCCACTACCCCTTCGTTGGACACTTGTGGACCAGTTCCCTTGAAAAATGTGGTCTGCAATGGGTTTTTCATAATAGAATTAATCAGTTTGTTACTGGATGGACTCCTCCCTCCCACCACCCCCTGATCCTCCAATTTTGGAGGCAGATCCCACCGCACATCTGCTGGGGGGTCTGGAAAGAAAGAAACAATAGAATTTTCAGAGATGTTGAAGCCCCCCTAGATAGAGTCTTCTACAATTATCTCAAAATGATTTTAGATAATATATCTGTGACTAATTGGAAACCCACCCCCAATCCTCCTAATTTGATGGAAAAAATTTTTGCTGAACTTTGGAAACTCCCCCCGGAGTTCGAAGTCTTCAACAACAGTGCAAAAATCAAAAGGAAAAAGACCAAATGGTTAGCCCCAAAACCCCATTGATACAAACTGAACTTTGATGGGTCTACCCAAAATGCCTGCCCAACTAGTGGTGGAGTCATTTGTGACCACTTGGGGAATATTGTTGCAGCTTACACGGGCAACCTAAAGAACCATACTATCACTCAGGCTGAGGGAATGGAACTCATATGGGGTCTAAGATTTGCCACATCCATTGGTATTAAACAACTGGAAATTGAAGGCGACTTGCAGATCATTGTGGAAGCAGTGAGTGGTAGATATGATGTTGGGTGGTGAAGAGGGGAAAATAGATTAGAAGGGAAAATGATCAAAACATAATGAAATAAACATGGAAAATGCTAAAATGAAGAGACCATTTCACCTTGCTATTTTACCTTCTCCGTCGGATTGAGCTTGATGAAGTGAAGGTGTCCCTTGGTGATGCTCCACTTGATGTGCTCCTTTTGCTTGCTTGATGTGGATGGCTCTCCAAATGTGCACAATATGATTGATGGGAGGATGAGATGGATGGATAAATGACTAAGTGATGGATGAGTATTGATTTGGCTATAGTTTGGATGCTTTGATGACCTTTTTGAACTCAAATGGGCAGCATAAGATTGTTAAACTTGGAGATGAAAAATAGAGGGATGGAGTCCTCAATTTATAGGAAGAGGAGAGGAAAAATGGATGGCTATGATGGATTCGAGATGAAGGGCTAGGATTGCTTGTGAACTCACACAAGGCCCAAGAGAGGGTGTGGAGACCAAGAGATATGCCTTAAATGCATTTCTTGTCTCCACACTTCTCAAGGTACATTGGGGAGACTTCCCAAGGTACCTTGAGAAGAGCAAAGTGTATTAGGAAGACTTCCCCATGTGCCTTGAGAGGAGCAAGAGATGTGACATTCCTTGAAGAATGGGGAGGAGGAATTTAAAATTCTCCAAAAAGGGATAATCATAGGGATTGGAGGAATAAGAAGGAATTAAAAATTCCTTGGGAGAGGAGATGCCTAGTGGATTGTGAGATTTTGAAGATCTCACATTCACCTAGGAAAAGAGCATTAAAAGCTAATGGTTGGATGGAAGGGACAAGGAATTGACTTCATGGCTAATCATCATGATTAGCCATTAGCAGCTCATTACGAGGGGGATTAGGATTTGTAGGAGGATTTGACTAGGAGAGAGAATGAGCGGAGGGAATTAAAAATTGGAAGAATAAGGTTAAGTGATTTTAGGGAGTTTCTAGAAAACTTTATTAGGTTAATGATAAATTAAGAAGATGAATTGCAGGAAGCATGTGGGTTAACTAATTAATTGAAATTAATTAGCTAAGAGGGAGATTTGTGAGAATTCAATTTTTAGAAGAATAAAGAAAGGGATTGATTTATTAAATAAATCAGTCACATATACTATAGTGACAATATCAATTATATTTAATTAATATTGAGGAGAATTTGAATTAACATAATTAATTAATTAATTATGTGAGGAATTAAAAATAATTAAAATAATTATTTTTAAGTGTCTACATTTTTCCCCTCTTTGAAGCGAGGTGTGATGACACGTTGATTCAAAGAATGATCTTGTTTTTTTTTTATGATGATATTGATTTGATTGATAAGATCTAGATTCAGTCTGGTTTTAGGAAGGATCCATCTTGTATAAGACAAAGGTGATCAGAGCATCTGGTTTCAGGAAGGATTCATCCTGTATAAGACAAAGGTGATCAGAGTGTCTAGTTTTAGGAAGGATTCATCCTGTATAAGACATGATTGATCACACCGTCTGGTTTTAGGAAGGATTCATCCCGTATAAGACATGATCATAGTGCAACGTCTGGTTCTAGGAAGGATTCATCCTGTATAAGACATGACTAATCACAATGTCTGGTTTCAGGAAGGATTCATCTTGTATAAGACATGATCAGAGCGCAACATCTGGTTTCAGGAAGGATTCATCCTATATAAGACATGACTGATCATAACGTCTGGTTTCAGGAAGGATTCATCCTGTATAAGACATGACCAGAATCATAATTAATTGTGTGAGGAATTAAAAAAATAATTAAAAAATAATTATTTTGAAGTGTCTACATTTTGGCAATGTGTAGAAGATAGAAGAAGAAAAGGATGCCCCAGCGTAAAGCATGGGAGGTGTATGCCCCCTCGAGAATTTTTTCGAAAAAAAGGATGAAAAATTCTCAAAAAAAAGAGAGGGATAGATGAGGAAGAAATATGAAGGGATAAATGAGGACGGAATATGAGGCAGTCGTGAATAATTTGGAAAGAAGAATAGGAGAGGCGAGACCGCGGGGGAAGATGGGCCCTCACGGGGGCCCATATACGCCACAACGGACCCAATGAGGAGTCATTGTATCATGATGGACATATTTTCCTCTTTGTGTATATATGTATACATTTATTGTGATGGATTATTTTTGTTTCTCTTATGATGTCATATATGGATGCAATCATGGATGTGTTATGCTGACCTATTTTGTGATGCAGAGTGGATGCTTATGTATGTATGTTTATGATGTGCTGCTGACATAGTTTTTGGATGCAGGATGAGTGATTTTTATGTTTTATGCATGTTTATGATGCAGTCTAAATGTAATGCTATATGGATGAGTGTATCTTTTATTTATGTGATGCAATCTTATATGGTAAATATTTTGTGGAAAATATGACTGTCTAAGAAATGCACTCTACATGATGTGATTGAATAAATAAATAAAGGGAATATGCCAATAATAACACAATGATCTTAGATAGAAGAATATGGAATAGATGGGGAGTGAGGGAAATTGAGAACTCCATGGGATTATTGAGTTTAGGATTTGATGGAATGATGATGAGATTTTGTCCACAACAAATGTGGAGAGCCAACCTAGTTTGATGTTGCCCTGGGTGGCTTGCACCACTGATTATAGAAATCAGGATGCCATGAGAAACCCAGGGCATGGACTGACTCTGTAGACAAATGGGAATTTCTTGCACACAACAATGCAAGTGTTAAGAAACACTAATACAAAGTTGTGAGTTTGTGCAAGGAAACCCTCAAACACATCGATACCTCTTGTACACGAGAAGTGTTGATAAACACTAGTACCAGGTCGTTGGTTTATACAAGAATATCCAAAACATGCCATACTATGAAATATGCCCCAGTATGAACCTATCATAACATACCTGGATATGGCAGAACCCAGGCAGTCGTAAATAGTGGCAGTCGTAGGGCAAAAGATGCAAGTCTATATGAAAAGATCTAACAAAATCTAACAAGTCATTTTTTTGTGAGTAAATGATACCTCTTGCCAAGAGTAGAACTAGGATGAAGGATTAGGTTTACAGGAAAGGGAAGGAGTCATCCCTAGGGCAAAGTGGGCTTTTGGATTAGGCAAGTGATTCTATGGTTTCGGAGAATGACTAGTGGATTTGGGATTGTTCTGAAGACTTCTTGAAGCTCGCATGGAGGCATGAAAGCTTAGTTTTAATGGGATACGCCTTGTTCATGACTCAGGTGAAGACTCATCATCATACACATGTTTTATTAGGAGGCAAAAGAGAAGGAATACTATGAATGGGTGGACTGGATGGCGGGTGATTTGCAGTGTCGATTGGATAGACAGTGGATCCAGTTATTTACCTTGGTGCCTGCACGGAGGTTTTCACCAAGGTACTTGTCCATAGCACCACCAAGTGGTTTTCAATAATGGACGAATTGTTTTTCTTTCTTTTTTTTTTCTTTTTTTTATTTTTTTGTATCATAAGGTGCCTATTTGCTAGGTTTTCACCAAAGTGATAATTTTTTCAGGATCTTTTTCTCATTTTTTATTTCTTGATTTTTTTAACAATTTAAGACTTTCTTAGGACTAAGCATAAAATCTTTTGAGGTGCATGATATTCATTGGATCAACCAAAGGATCGCCTTCAGGAGTAACTAACTAATAAGCTCCTGATCCATATTTTGTTGTGATTACATATGGTCCAAGCCAATTAGGCTCGAATTTGCCTTTCTTTTCTCTTTCTTATAGATTTTTTTGATTCTCCATGAGGACAAGATCACCAACTTGGAATTCCCGAGTTCTGACTCTTTTGTGATAACTCATCCACAAGCGGTTCTGATATACTTGGAGATGGTTCAAGGCCTTGAGGCGCCCTTCATCTAACAATTCTAGCTCTTGTAAGCGGGCAATTCTGTATTCTTCCTCTGGCAGGATGTCTTGCAGTGATACCCTTAGTGAGGGGATCTCGATCTCAAGGGGAAGGATGGCTTCAGAGCCAAAGACCAGAGAATAAGGGGTGGCATCTATGGGGGTGCGGATGGAGGTGCGGTAGGCCCACAAAGCAGGATGGAGTTGGAGGTGCTAATCACGGCCATCTTCATTTACTACCTTTTTGAGGATTTTGATTAAGGTTTTATTAGAAGCCTCATCTTGGCCATTGCCTTGGGGATAATATGGGGTGGAAAAGCGATGTTGGATGTTGAATTTTTGGCAGAGTTCTTTAACATCCTGGTTTTTAAATTGTTTGCCATTATCTATGATAATAACTTTTGGAATGCCATATCGGCATATCAGGTAATTTAGGATGAATTTGGATATCTACTTACCAATGGTAAAAGTAAGAGGGATAGCCTCTACCCACTTGTTGAAATACTCGGTGGTGGTTATAATGAACTTATGTCTGTTCGAGGATGAAGGGTAGATTTTCCCAATGAGATCGAGCCCCCATTGTGAGAAGGGCCAGGGTGTAATAAATGGCTGCAATTCTTTTGACGGTGCATGAATCTTGTTGCCATGTTGTTGGCAAGGGATGCATTTCTTGACATAGTTATATGCATCTTCTTCCATTTTAGGCCAATAGTATCCTGTTCTCAAAAGTTTTTTAGCCAATGTGAGCCCACTTGAGTGTGCCCCACAGATACCTTTGTGTACTTCACGCAATGCCCATTCTGCCTCTTGTTTATCTAAGCACCTTAGGAGGGAACCATCAAAATGCCTTCTAAATAGAGTGTCTCTGAGGATGGTGTAACGAGCACATCGGCGGATGAAGGTTTGTTGTTGGGTTTTGGTGAGATGTGGGGGAATGGCGTTGTCTTTGAGGAAAGCGAAGGTTTCTTGGTACCAAGGGGACTCAGGACCAACGAGAACACACACCATTTCAAACTCTAGTAAGTCATATGCTGGTACAAATAATTGCTTGACCAAGAATTCACACTTCTGACTGTGTGCTGGCATTTGAAGGAGGGAGCCAATGGTGGCCATTGCATCTGCAACTCTATTGTTTGTTCGTGGGATTTGATTAAATGTGATTATTGTGAAATGTTTCTTAAGATCTTCAACCATGGTACGATAAGGGAGGAGTTTATCATCTTTTTTTTGGTACTCATCATTGACTTATTTTATAATGAGTTGAGAATCACCATAAACTTGTAACTCTTTTCCAGTGGATAGCCAGACGCAAACCTGTGATGAGTTCCTCGTATTCTACTATGTTATTGGTACATGCAAAGGCTATCTTGTATGATTTGGGGATGCCATCTCCTTGAGGTGTGACCAATAATATTCCTTCCCCTGATCCATTTTGGGTGCAGGAGCCATCAAAGTATAATTGCCATGTGGAGGATGTGGAAATAGCCATAATGAACTCATCTGGTAATTCTATGAGAATAGGATGGTCACCTGGAACTGGAGCTTTAGCCAACTGATCTACAATGACTTGTCCCTTGATTGCCTTTCTGTCCACATATTCCATGTCAAACTCACTTAGGAGCATGACCCATTTGCCGGTTCTACCAGTGAGAGCAGCTTTTGACGGGAGATATTTAAGTGGATCAATTTTAGCAATTAATTTTGTCTTGTTGTTTAGCATATAATGTCGTAGTTTCCGTGTGCTAAACACTAATGCCAAACATGCTCTTTCAATGGGGGTGTAATTGAGTTCATATCCTACCAATGTTTGACTAATGTAGTAAATGACGTGTTCCTTCCCTTGATCATCTATTTGCGCCAGTAATGCCCCCAATGCCACTATAGTAGCACATATGTACAAAATAAGGGGTTTTCCAGGGGTAGGTGGCATCAAAACTGGAGGTGATGCTAGATATTCTTTTAATTTCTCAAAGGCCTTTTGACATAAACAATCCCATTTGAATTTTGTGTCTTTATGCAACAGGTGTGCAAATGGATGGCACTTGTCCACTAGCTGTGAAATGAAATGCCTGACAGACTGAAGTTTTCTCTAGAGACTACGCAGTTGTCTGAGAGTTCTTGGCGGAGGCATTTCCATAATAGCTTTTACCTTTGTGGGATCAACCTCGATGCCTCTACGGGAAACAATGAATCCTAGTAGTTTTCGCGATGTGACACCAAACACACACTTTTTGGGATTCAAGCATAGTTTGTATTTTTCTAATCTTTCAAAGATCTGCTTTAGAATGGGAATGTGTTCTTGTCTTGTCTTAGATTTTCCTAGCAGATCATCCACATAGTCCTCCATAATTTTGTGTAAGAGGTCATGAAAAATTGTTGTCATGGCACGTTGGTATGTAGCTCCAGCATTTTTGAGACCAAAAGGCATGACCCGATAATAGAAAGTACCCCATGGTGTTGTGAATGCGGTTTTATGTTGATCCTTATCTGCTATCCTGATTTGGTTGTATCCGGAAAACCCATCCATTAGCGATAGCATTTCATATTCTGCTATAAGGTCCACAATCATGTTTATATTGGGGAGCGGGAAATCATCTTTAGGAAAAGCTCTATTTAGATCTTAGAAATTTGTGCAGATGCAGATGCCCCTAATAGGCTTGCTGATAGGTACAATGTTAGAGACCCATTCAGTGTAGTCTACTGGTTTGATAAATTCTGCTTCTAACATCTTTTGGAGTTCTGCCTTGACTAGGAGTGCAATATGTGGGTGCATTTTGCACAATTTTTGCTTTACAGGTTTTGCGTCTGGGCGGACGGCGAGATTGTGAACCACTAAGGCAGGATCCAACCCTGGCATATCGAAATAGGACCATGCAAAATTGATTTTTACCTTTGTAAGGAAGTTGATGAAGTCTTGTTTCTCTATTTCTATGAGGGATTTGGCAATGAGCACATTTTTCGGAATGACTTCAGTGCCCATGTTGATGTTGTCTATTTCTTCTATCAGCAAATTTGATTTGTCCTGTGGAAGATAACCAATGGTAGGGAGGTCAAGTCCCTCATCATCAAGTGCCTTTTCCGAGTTTTTACTTTCGGATACGCTCTTTGTTTTTATTTTTTGTTCATCCAAAGGTGCCTCAGGGAGGTTTTCACCTAGGGAATCAAGCCTTTTCCTTTTATTATCTTTTTGCGACTAAGGGCATTGACCTGACTACCAAAGTATCCATTTTCATGTAGTTGAATACCCTCAATTCTGTTACAATCTTTTAGGTTTTGCATCATCAGGAGAGCAATGAGAGCATTATCATCGGCGCAGCTATCTAAAGTGGGTTTGTCTCGTTGGCCCCAGTCAATGAGTTCAAGATGGACAAGATGTAGCTCGTGTGAAGTGGGAGGGGTTACGGGGGTGATGGTATTGATGTAAGTGTCAAGGAAGATATCTTTCTCGTATTCGTAGGGCATTTCGTGGAATTCCTCTTCGTCAACGCTTTCGATATTTGAAGAAGGACTAGAAGGGGCACCAACGATAGTAATTTTAGGCACCGGGGTGTACCCCAAGCCTCTGTTGTATCTGTAGGAGATAGGATTTATGGGTGCTTTTCTTCCTTTCTCCTCTGGTCCCAGGCCGTGTCCTTTGTAACCCATTCTTTCAGTCATAGCAAATGCTTTTGGGTACATTTTTTTGGATATTTTCTTTGGATCATCATCCTCTTCCCTGTACAACCAGGAAGAGATATCTACTTCAAGGCTCTCTTCATTAAGTGGGCCACACCGCTGGAAGGTGGTATTTTGGCATTGCATGACTAGTTTCGAGTCCTTTTTGAGCTCCTTCGGTTTGCCAAATGACTTAGGAGAGAGAGGGAGGTTGTCTATTAATAAGACATCCTCCAATTTGTATTCTCTAGAGCCATTGTCCAAGATCTTGATTTGATTATTTGGTAGTGATGAAGTGGAGGCAACATTTGATGTGTCAGATGGAGGCGTTGGCGAGGGTATATTTAGTGGGCAATGATATGGATGCTTCCCCTCTAATAGTTTACAATATTGAAAAGGTTAGGGATCACCTTTGATAGTGATCTCTCTTCCATTATAGGGGAATTTGATGCATTGGTGATAAGTGGAGGGTACAACCTGCAAGGAATGAATCCATGTCCGTCCGAGGAGAATGTTGTAGGGGAGATCAAGATCTAGTACTTGGCAAGGTGTTTCAATTGTAATGGGGCCCACTTGAAGAGGTAAGGCGATCATGCCATTTGAAATTCTTTCTACATCATCATATGCCTTTATTGTGATCCTTCCTGATGTGTCTATCAGATCCTTAGAAAGTCCCAATTGTTTTATTAATTTGTATGTACATAAATTAAGCTCGGATCCATTGTCTATCAGGATATGTTTGACCTTATGCTTGTGGATAAGAGCTTCGATGTGCAAAGGTTTGTTATGGTCTTCTTCTGCGGGAGCATCCTTGGAGGTAAATACAAGGTGCTGCCAGGCAGAAAGGTTCCTAATGAGGGCTTGGAATTGGGTTGCGTTGATGTTATCGGGAACACGTGATTCGAGAAAGGCTTGTTCCAAAATTTCCTTATGGACTGGGGAAGCCTTGAGAAGTTCTAGAATGGAAATCTGTGTAGGGGTCTTCCCAAGTTGGTCCAAGAGGTCATATCAGTGGGTGGAAGACATGGGTGGGGGGTTTGGTGGGGGAAGGATTCCTTGGATGGTGACCTTACCTCAGCATGTAGTTACGTTGCAATCATTCTAGAAATGGGAGGTGGAAGGTGTGGTGCCTTGAATGACTATCCTAGCAGGGTTTGGTCTGCTTTGGGAAGATGGAGGATTAACTCCTTGGATGGTTATGACATTGACATTACTGTCTGTGGGTTCAATGCGACCTACTAAAAAATCAAAGCTGGTTATGTGATTAGCGTAGTCATAACCCATTGCATTAGATGACGAGCCTTTTCCTTTATCATGCTTCGGGAATGGTTCTTGGTAGATTTTAAGTTTGTCATTGTTATTACCAGGTTTCGTGTTTGCTACTTCAATCTTACCCTTATCAATGAGATCTTGTATGTAGATTTTGAGCTTCATACACTTTCATGTATCATGTCCCTTAATACGATGGTATTCACAATACTCATTTTCATTATACCATCTTGGTTTAGGTTGATTGGGGTCAAACGAGCGAGTGATTGGAAAAACCACTACACCTAATTGGACAAGCTTTTGAAGCACCATTTCAATAGGCTCAGCCAGAGGAGTGAAGTCTCTTGGAGTCCTATTATTTGATTGGGGTGGTCATCCCTGGATTGAGACATTGTTATGAGGTTTTTGAGATTGATTTTGGTTGTTTTGATTATTGGTGGTGGATTTTTGGGGAGCAACCACTATTTGAACCCGCTTTGCGTCAATTACACCATTGTTGACCACATTTTTGTTTTTAGACCAGAATTTAGGTTTGTCATTATGATAAGAACTTTGTGTTGATTTCTGGTTATGTTTCAAGGTCCCTTCCTCCAACAAGACACGTTTGAGGGCGAGGCCCTTATCGGTCAATTTTTGGAAGGATTTGATACATTGAGATATTAGGGGTCTCGAAAGTTCAAGCACCAAGTTATTTTGAAATAGCTCAATCTGATGTTGTTCTGGCATGTCCCACTAGAATTTCTTGATAAGATGTTGTCATCTTTGCAGGAAATTGGCGAAGGTTTCTCCAGGCCTTTGTTTTGTATTGCATAGGTCCATCATAGAAACATCATTAACCATGTTGTAAGCATAGTGGGCCACAAATTTTTCTGCCAAGTTTGGAAAGGAGACAATGGAACCTCGTGGTAGGGATGAGAACCATGTCAAGGCGTCTCCCGTGAGACTCTTGGGAAAGAGTCTGCGAAGATAAAGGTCACCATAGGAGACTTCTTGGCATAGGATGTGGAATTCTCAGACATGATCGCGGGGGTCTCCTTTGCCTTCATACTTGGTGAATTTGGGGATCTCAAATCCTAGGGGGTAGGGTGCAACTGATATAGATGGGTCATAAGGACAAGGGCAAAACTCTTTGAATGAGTAAGTTTTTCTCTTATTAGTCCTTTCTTTCATGTCCTTAATGATATTCTTCATGTCTTGAATTTCTTTGATGAGGTCTTGCTATGGACTTTGATAATGATGAATTGTATCTGTCCCAAGAATTGGATGAGCCAAAGAAGGTGCACCACCACCAATATATTGATATGAGGAAGAGGCGGGAATATGAGATGTGAGGACCGATGCCGTGGGTATTCGTGTGATAGATGATTGTGATCTGTGAACTGTTGTGACAGGATGGGGTATGACCTGGATAAAATTTGGGACATTGTTGGTAGGAATGGAAGTTAGTGGAATAGAAATGCGTGGTTGAACAGAAACAGGTGGTACAGAGGCATGTTGGAGAATAGATGAGATTGGATTTGATAGTGGTATAGATGGTAAGGAGGAAAAATGTGGAATGGGGACCACGGTGGTAGGTGTCATGGATGGTATTGATTGGGCTTGGATGATTGATGGAGCTACATTTGATTGAGCTTGGATAATAGGTGTAGCACTTTGTGAGGGAACAAGATCTCCTTGTGGTTGTTGGGTGAGAGTGGATCTATTGAATTCAGGTGGAAGTTGAGCTCCATTTTCAAGGAGAGTTCTTAGAAGTGCGGTAGGATTGTGTTGAATAAACTTTTCCATCATCTCTTGGTTATAAGAATCTACTAGAAAAGTTTGCATTTATGGAGAAAGTTCATCCTGGCTAACCATGTTAAGGTTTTGGCTTTTCTCTTGATCACTAGGTTGCCCACTTTGTGTAGGATCCTGCGTGGGATCTTCATATAGGACACTAATGTCCGAAATGTCATATTGTTGTTCAACCATCTTTCTCTTTTGGGATCGAGTTGTGACCATACACAAATAACCTTAGAAACGTTTGGAGGAGGAAATTTGTGATGAAAGGACTTAGCAAGATATTTGTGGAATTTTGGATTTTGTCTTCAATGACAAGGAATTTCATTGATTGGTGGGGTTCTTGGATTAGAGCCTGGATTTGATTAGGATTTGATACCTTAGTCCTTGGATGAGGATTTTAGGTGGTGGATGCAACCATAAGCAAGATGATGACCAAGTTGGGTAGAACTTAGACCTTGGATTGATGATAAAAAAGCCTCTCTTATACCAAGGGTTGACTAATGACCCTAAGAAAAGTAAAGATGTGAGTTAAGAGTCTTGATCAACTCAAAAAGGATTAGGCAAAAGGCACTTGGAGAGGATTCTCCTTCAAGCATGAGAGCCAATTGATTGATGATGAGGTCTAAATGGAATTTCACAAGGCATGCAACCTTAACGTGAGGTTAAATTGGATTAGAGGATGATTGGATTTGGATTTTGATAATTGATTTGATAGTGGAGAGAGATTGATTTGATGTGCTAATTCCTTGGGAAATTTGAGGATGATTGATGGAGGAGGTATGGTAGTGATGGCTTAGAAGAAACTTTGATGACTAGGCATGAACATGACTCAATGGAGGGTCGATTCGAATAGCAAGTTGTATGAAGGGATATGACCACCCTGATTTGGATGATAGTAGGTGTTTCAAAGGAAAAACTTGAATGTTGATGGAGAGGATTAACTCTTAGCTTCTCTCTTGGGCTTATGAAACATGGGACAGACAGAGTTTTGACACAATTTCGGACTTTGTGTGGGTAATGACTTAGACAATTGTTTGTGTCTTGACAAGTGTTTTGCAAAGTGTTTTGGGGATAGTGATGTGTTTTTAGTCTTCTCTTGGCAAGTATGTATCAAACAAAGCAAACACAATGATCAAATGCATATTATCTCAAAGACACTCATGCTCATATACAACATTCTTAAGGCTGGCAAGGACAATAGTCATTGGATCCCAATTGGTTTCCCAGCTACGCTTACCCAAAGCGGACACTTAGATGCTTGACCCCACTGGCTCCCCTCCATGGCACTCACTTCTCGGGGCAGCCAAACATCAATTCCCATGAAAAATCTTCATGGTGAACTTTGTGTCTCTACTAAGGGTCATAAAAATATGGGCGGCTTCGGAGGTCCGACCTCCTGCACCAATGACTAGAAGGTTTTTTGGCCACTATGAACAAGGTGTTTAGTAAGTCTTCCCATGAGGAGATACCCTTCGAAGTTGCGCAAGTGCAATTGAGGCCTATAGCCCAACGAAGCACCAAGAACTTAGTAGTCACGCAAGTGTGATTGAGATCGCTAGGATCCTACTAAGCACCCAATGTGAGAGTGAACTCTCATATAGCCCCAACCATTAACCCTTTCGTAGTCAATGGCCTATTTATTATAGTGAGTTGGGACCCCAGGTCCAGGTGTACTCACTTGGGTCGTTCCCCTCTTACCTTATCAAAGAGCAAGTTGGGAGGGCAGGCCCGCTAGAGGTAAACACACAATCAAATAAGAAAAGGTTGGAGGGTATGAATTTCTGATCGTCTAGCTAGATGAGAGCATACTCTCCTACCTTTACGCTTTTTTTAAAAACACATAAGATAATGGTTCATTCCATTTTAATTAATATATAGGTACCTAATTTAAATAAATGCACAATGTTTGGTTGAATCAGCTAGGCAACCTACAAAACCACTTGATTAGTAGTTTGAAAAATGGAGTCTTCCACAAGCGTCCTGCAAAAGACAACAAAATGACAAAAATATTAATTTTTTTGATTTTTTGGGAATAAGTAGAAAAACATGAATATAAACTTTTTTACTAATGACAAATGTGGATTTGGAGGAAGCTTTGATGGGTAAATGGGGTTTGACTAGGTTTTTGCTACTTTCTAAGGGATAAGCAAGCAAAAAATGGGGATTTTGGAGGAGAGATGAAGGAATGGAAAAAAATTTCCAAGAGGGACAAAAGAAGCAAAAGTTGGAGGTGGACAATATGGGAAAATTTGGAGGTGATTGGATAAAAGGGGAAGGAGTTATGGCAAACCCTAAAAATAGAGTAATGTGGGATTTTGGGCTTCAAAAAGTGGATTTTGGGATAAGGCCCCCCAAGGAAGGAAATGTGCAAAATGGCAATCTGGGGGATCTAGTGAAGTTTGGAGGAAAATGGAGTGAAGACAAAGTAGATATGGTGAAAAAAAATCTAAACAAACAAATAACAAAAAAAATGTCACATTGATTAGCAGGCGGTCAGATTAATCTGCAAAACTAAAGAGATGGAAATTAGTCTTAAAAGTGCTAAATAAAATAGCAAACAAAAACAGAGCACTTAACAGTCGCAGATAATAGACCAAATAGCAGAGCAAATGACAGTCACAGATAACAGAGCACATAATAGTCGTAGATAACAGTCGCACTAAATAGATAGAAAAGTGTCAAAGGTCTGGATTTCTGATTGTCTAGATAGACAAGAGCATACTCTCCTACTTTCACACTTTATCCCCCTAATTAAGCCTAAGTATCTAAAAATTGAAAACACAACTTGCAACACCACTTGGTTAGTAGTTTCAAAATGAAGTCTTTGACAAGTGTACATTTGATTGACGAATCCTTTGACAAATGAGATCTGCAAACACTTGTTAGACTGTCTAAACATCCAAAAACAAAAAAAGCAACTCGTAAACTCTTTGTTTTTTATACAAGTAAACAGAAACAACTACTCTCTAAAAACTGCTAAAAAAGAAAACTCTCTGTTTTTGTTTTTTTTATATGAGTAAACAGAAATAGAAACTCATACGACTCATTTTGCAGGCTCCTACGAGTTTTCTTAGTAGTTTTTGTGCTGAAGTGGAATCTGCAACAAAATTTCACAAAAACTTGCAAAAAGATATTAAATTCAGGGATGTGAGTCCCACCGGGCATGCCAAAATGAAGAGGGGAAAATAGATTAGAAGGGAAAATGATCAAAACATAATGAAATAAACATGGAAAATGCTAAAATGAAGAGACCATTTCACCTTGCTATTTTACCTTCTCCTTCAGATTGAGCTTGATGAAGTGAAGGCGCCCCTTGGTGATGCTCCACTTGATGTGCTCCTTTTGCTTGCTTGATGTGGATGGCTCTCCAAATGTGCACAATATGATTGATGGGAGGATGAGATGGATGGATAAATGACTAAGTGACGGATGAGTATTGATTTGGCTATAGTTTGGATGCTTTGATGACCTTTTTGAACTCAAATGGGCAGCATAAGATTGTTAAACTTGGAGATGAAAAATAGAGGGATGGAGTCCTCAATTTATAGGAAGAGGAGAGGAAAAATGGATGGCTAGGATGGATTCGAAATGGAGGGCTAGGATTGTTTGTGAGCTCACACAAGGCCCAAGAGAGGGTGTGGAGACCAAGAGATATGCCTTAAATGCATTTCTTGTCTCCACACTTCTCAAGGTACATTGGAGAGACTTCCCAAGGTACCTTGAGAAGAGAAAAGTGCATTGGGAAGACTTCCCCATGTGCCTTGAGAGGAGCAAGGGATGTGACATTCCTTGAAGAATGGGGAGGAGAAATTTAAAATTCTCCAAGGAGGGATAATCATGGGGATTGGAGGAATAAGAAGGAATTAAAAATTCCTTGGGAGAGGAGATGCCTAGAGGATTGTGAGATTTTAAAGATCTCACATTCACCTAGGAAAAGAGCATTAAAAGCTAGTGGTTGGATGGAAGGGACAAGGAGTTGACTTCGTGGCTAATCATCATGATTAGCCATTAGCAGCTCATTAGGAGGAGGATTAAGATTTGTAGGAGGATTTGACTAGGAGAGAGAATGAGCGAAGGGAATTAAAAATTGGAAGAATAAGGTTAAGTGAGTTTAGGGAGTTTCTAGAAGACTTTATTAGGTTAATGATAAATTAAGAAGATGGTTTGCAAGAAGCATGTGGGTTAACTAATTAACTGAAATTAATTAACTAAGAGGGAGATTTTTGAGAATTCAATTTTTAGAAGAATAAAGAAAGGGATTGATTTATTAAATAAATCAATCACATACTATAGTGACAATATCAATTATATTTAATTAATATTGAGGAGAATTTGAAGTAACATAATTAATTAAAAATAATTAAAATAATTATTTTTAAGTGTCTATAGGTGGACAGTGGATTCCATTTTGAGGGATGTTAGGATGCTTTAGGCTAACCTTGATGGCTTCACCATCCGCCATATCTTCAGAGAAGGGAATGCTGCTGCAAACTCTATAGCGGCAGTGGGAAGGCTACAAAATGACTTACAATGTTGGAGGAACCCCAATTTGCTGTCAATAATCACCAAGGTGATCTTGGAGACTGAAAAAACCAAGTCCAATGATAAACCCGTATAACTATTACCAGATGAAGAGAGGCAATTTTCAAATTTTAAATTTAGAAGGGAAACTCGCCCATCGTGGGTTCGGTCAGCCACATAGCCACGAATGACCTTATCATCACCTTCAAAAGGGGTTTAATAATGATGATAGTACTGATATTGGGAATGATAATTTCCTAATTATCATTCGGACAAAGTTTATTAGCGATGATAAAGGCGACAACTGGGATAGGTCAAATCTCATTGGCTGGATTGAGGGTTCGCATGAGTATAGTAGATTTCATGAATGCGATATCTACTTATGCACAATTTGCAATAATCACACCATTTATTGCATGATTTTATCTCAAGATTGGCTAAGTTTTTATCATAACTCTGCTCTTGCTCTGGTTTGACTTTGTGTTTTTGCTACCCTGTTTCTCCTCTGCTCTGCTAAGCTCAAGGAAACAACCATGGGGGGTGATAGGTTAAGACTGGAACCCGACAAAATTGATGATTTTAAAGATAAGCCGACGATGTGGTTTGTTTGTTCGGAAGGCGAGATTGACAAATTTATGGAAAGCATGAAAGGGAACGATGAGAGATTGTCTAAGCAGTTCATAGCTTCCTGGGATGATAGAAGGGTTACCATGGGGGGTATCTCCTTCAAAATAAATGAAGAAGTAATTTCTCAAGTGACGGGTCTATCTATGGAGGGGAGGAAATGGAAGAAACAAAGTTGCATTTCGGATACCACCAGCCTGAACCAGTTTTTTCGTGAAGGTGAAAACCTAGTGAAGAGGGCAGGTGGCTTCAACTGGGAGGAGCTTCCACCACTGTGGGACGAGGTCTACTATATCATTATGAAATACTTCACTCTGGAGGGAAGGTATGGAATCTTTTACTATTACCACCTCTCGTTCTTTAACCAACTTAGAAACAAGGATTACATCTCCATTCCATTTTTGTTGCTTCATTTGTTGGATTCAAATGTTAAGGATATTTCCAAGGCCAAGAAAAAAGGAAAAGACTTCCCCATTATGCACCAAGGCATCATCCTTCATCTCTACAACTTCCACCTGACCCTTTACCCTCCCCAAACTATCTCCATCCAGAATGTGGTTGAAAACCATCCCCTAGCTACTGTTGCCATTATACTCGATACAGGCCCTCCTCAACTACCTGAAATTGGCTCCTGCAGTAAGAAAAATAAAAAGCACCCTCTTGAGGATGTTAGAACCCCTAAGAAAGTTAGAATCCAGGAGGTTGGTTTTGATATAGAAATTATTGATGAGGCCAACACCCCCCGCCGATCTGTGAGACTGGCCTCCAAACCCCCTGAAAAATCGCTAAGAGACCCCTCCTCTTCCCATGAAACTAGGAATTCTATCCCCTTTGACAATGTGGCCTTGTTTCAGTCTACCTCAACCCCCCACTCTATTAGCTCCACCCATGCCTCTGAAATCCCTAAAAATTCTATGAGTTCGGAGGCCAGCCCCAAATCCTAGACAAATTCTCCCTCCCCAACTCTCAGGTTCGAGAAGTTGATGGTGGTGAAGGAAGTGAGCAACATAAAGGAGGAAGAAGATAGAAACCTGGCAGAGTTGGGCAAGAAAGTGGAGGGTTTGTTTGATAATGTGCAGGAAATCACCAGCAAAATGGAGGCAATGGAAAACAAGCTGCAGGACGTCTCTAGGTTTGCTTGGAACGTGATGCATTGCTCGGCGACCACTCTGTGTCTCCTGCAGGAAATTTCTACCAAAGGAAGACGATTACTATAGGGCCCTTTTCAAATTCCTTACCAAGGAATGGGCTAGGAAGCTCCTCCCCAAGAGGAGCCATGGAAAAAAGAAATAGTTTGTCTCTATGTCTCAGATGTCTAGTTTTTTGTTCAGTCCTAGTAGCCTCCAGGATAATAGTTTTAATTTATGTTTATATTTGAACTTATCTACCTGTTGTCCTGCGTGGAAAATGTTTAAAATGTTTATTAAGACTTTTATATATCTGCTGAAGTTACGTAGAATGATCATAGTTTTTGATAGAGGAAAGTAAGAGGGCTATAATTTTGCCAATGTTCTGCTGATAGTTGGCTTGCCACTGTTTCTTTGTTCTATTCCTGGGTCAGCCCCCTTGTTTTGGTTGCTTTTAATATCAAAAACATTATCTGATTGTTTTCCAAGTCTAGTGCACTTCCTTGCAGTGTCCTCCCTTGCACACACTATAAGAGGTTTGAAATGAACAGGATAGAGACAATACTTCACACAAAACGAGGGCCCACAAAACTCAACATACAAAACAACCACTACAAGCAACAACAACACAAGAGAAGTCCTGAAAGGAAAATATCATCAAATCCAATATTAAATCATGAAAAATTTCTGATGAAATCAACAAGAGATAAAGTGTGACAAGTGCCAGCACATAGAAAAAAAATAGATGAATTTTTTTTTACAGAAGTCCAAAAATCAAATTAACTTCAATGATGCTTGCACAAATCACAAATATAGCTTAAGGCAAAATAACCAACTCATCCAAATCCACATCACGAGGTGACTAATATAAGTCACACCAAAGCGAGTAACTGCTACAAAACACCTGAGGGTACAACACCCTGAATGTGTTAGAGAGTGTGTGCCAGACATTTAAAATCATAAATTTATTTATATACATTCACATTCCTTTTAGCATTTTAATGCAATACAGTCTTAGAAAGTCTAGGCAAATATCCTTCATGAAAGAAGACATATGCAAGGAGGAAATAAAAAAGAAAGTGTCTCATACACACACAAGGAATATACTCATAACATTATTAATTTCCAAGATATCCTATCCATAAAATAACCACATCAACTATGTTATAATAAAAATAAATATCAGAACCTCAATCAATCACTCGATGATGTACTATAATATTCGTCATTCCTTTCAATGCATAGTGAGTAGCATACAAATGATCATGCAACGTCCTACATGATGTCATTCAACAATTTAATCAATCATATATTCACACAAGTAAATTTACTCATAAGAAATAAAGCTCATTATTTCATTGCCATACAAAATTTAATATCAAACTTCGATTACACCTACTCCTAACACCTATGATCATTTCCTTAACACAACATTAACCAATCTACTTGTTTATATTAAGCACAAACTAGAAGTCATAGCCTTACCTGTGTCTACTTGTATCCACTTCCATTTAATGTCACACAAATTTAAATACATGCTTACATTATTCCATTTACACTTGCTTCCATCAGTCCTTAACTATTATTATTCATAAACTAAATATTTCCAGCATTTCAAGGAAAATTGTCATTTAGGAACACATTACAACTTCATTCAATTCATTAGTGATCCATCCTACTAGAATTCATTGAGAAATTACTTTCTTTAAAATTTAATAGGGTAAAGAGATAACACTTTTCCTTAATCTATCCATTCAATCAAGCAAAACATTTCATCAAAACCACACAACCTTTCATGAATCTAAGACTTTTATCTTACCCAACCAAGTAAAGACATAATGACATACATGAAATGGATCAATTTTATTTCATTCAACAAATATATTATAACATGATCTTTTAATCTATTAATTCATAAGACTTTCTACATTATTTATGCAAAAGTTGTTTTTCCTAGCTTATCCTTCTTAAGATGAAAATTATAGATGCCACTCATGATTTCTTTTTTTTTTTTTTGGGGGGGGGATATTCAATGCAAATTCATTCAATCCCAATCTTCTCTTTAATTTATGAAAAACCATGTTCCTCAATAATTATTCAAAAAAATTTATTTAGTATCAATAAACTCCTTAAGCACTTTGAATCATATACACAAGTAGAGAGAGAAGGGGGAGGAAAAGCATTGCCAACAATCAATAGATGCAAACAAGTGTTATGCATGAACAATTTTGAATTTCCTAAATATACCATATTTATCGTACCATGAAGCTACTTACATCATTTCTGAAGATATGCAAATTCAACCTTCCATGAGGTCTCCTAACATTATGAATGCAACTAAAAATCTCAAATCCTTATTGAAAGATATGATTTACTCAGTCAATTCTTTTATTACATTTGGAATCTTACATGTATATTGTTAGACAGTTCAGATAACCGGTGAACAACTGAGAGGGGGGGGGGGTGAATCAGTTGTTAACATATTATAGAACTTTAAGCATTAAAACCTTATTACTGAAATACATAAACCAAATACCGAAATAGCAGATATAAAAGTTGTTGGTGTAAAGAATTATTCATCTTGGATATTATTACACCTTACTTAAGTTTACTTAGGTACATGCATTTCATAGTAGTTTGGGTATGAGACACTTGGGTGTTTGTGCCACATTGGGATAGTGTGTGTAGGAGAATTTCTACCTTTTGTGGACTTATCTTGTTGTTACATTCCACATTCAATGGGTGATCCACCTCATGTGGAATATTATATTGTTTCTCCTACCTACCCACACCTATTTCCTACCTACCCTTGTTTCTTATTGAGCCACATGTCATGTTTGTGTGCTCACATATCCATATAGCCTTTCCTATATAAGCAGGCTCATATTCATTGTATGTAACTTTTGATGATCCAATTGATCAGTATTTTCTCTTGATAGAATACAGTTTATTCCTATCAATATTTTGTCTCTCTATTGTATTTTTAATTCAGCCCTAGATCTTGGCAAAATCTCACATGGTATTAGAGCCTAAAGGGCTTCTTTGATTTGTATTGGAGAGGCATTTTTGGAGGCTTCAATTTTTTGGATTTGAGAATCTTCATTTTTTGGGGGCATCATACAATGATTTGGACATCACGGTTGAGTCTGGGAGGCCGTTTCCACAAATTTTGACTATAAAGTCGACTATATGTGGTGAGATTTTTTTTTTTGCCTATTTTGGCTATAGTCGTGTGGATTTCGAAATTTAAAAAAAAAGTTGAAAAAAGTTTATTTTTCTGCAAAATTTTCAAAAAAAAAAAAAACAAACAATTTTTTGGGGGATCCACAGACCCCCCATGATCTCCGTACCCTTTCTACAGGTTCCATCGACTGTACTCTGCAATGTAGGTTCTGTGCCTTTCCCACCGTCATGCAACAAACTTGGCCTCCACTCCAAATCGTCGGCCGTCCGTTGGCCCCCTAGCCCAACCCTCATGACAACCCCTTCGGCCAGGCCCCCACCAGTCCTCTGCCACTCTGGGCCCTGACCCGACCATCACTGACAAACTTTCGATAGCCAACTAAATATAATCCACAAAACATTTACCAACCATCCACAAAATATAACACCAAGATTTGTACGTGGAAAACCAGGTAAAGGGAAAAATCATGGTGGGAATCCTACCCATAGTCAGATAATATTTTTATAGTAAGTATGTGATTACATAAAGAGGGGCCTGCACATGCAGGAAGGCCAACAACCTAGAGTGCACTGCTCATCACAAAAGGAGCCTCACTAACTACAAAATAAAGATCTCATTATATCTATACATACATATGTCATATGAGTTATGGACATCAATTTGCTACAACTACCCATCCATAAGTTGAGGAGATAAGAATCCACATCCAAGCCCAAGAAAAACCAATGAAGAAAATCCCAGTGGAAGAAGGAATCAAACCACCTGACCATGCGGACCCAAAGGAACCACCCCCCTATGCTAGGAGATGACACAAGGTCCAACACACACTCTAGACCTAGGTTGACACCTAACAACCAAAGAGAACTCAACAACTCAAGAACCACAACCAAGAAGTAACACATAACCAATAGACCAATCACATCACAAGGATAAACATAAAACATAGAAACTCCCAGAGGCATATCAAAAACCATGGCATAAGGAACAAGGAAACATGTAGGAGTATAATGTCATCACATTCTATCCTCACGCAGAGGGAAAAAGCCACACCCTGATAGAGATGTCTCTACATGTTATCCTCAGAAAAAAGGGGAATATCAACCCTAATAGACATGTGGAACTGTCTCAACCTATGAGAGATCAAGGGAGTTTGATTTGCCATCTCAATGGTCTTCCCAAGCTTATCCTAAAACATCCTCCCCAGGACTAAGTCTTAAAGCTCCAATCCAACCATTATTATCTTTTTAGATGAACTTAATTACCCAACCCATCTAATTAATTATAAATGTTATCACTTATTTAAACAAGGACAACTTTCAATGTGCCCTGGTGGTCTAGACTCCAAGCATCCTTACTAGGAACCTCTTAGCAGCCTATCTCTCACGACCCCGATCATCACATCAAAGCCCCCACTCCCCCTAACCATGTTCCAAGACCTTAGGGTAACATAAACAATAACATCAGGATAACAAGGAGGCTCAATAGAAACATCATAAAAGTATCCACATAACTTATACAATAGGCACAAACACCAAAAGCCAAGATGCCAATACATAAACAAGAGCCCCAACAATAATCAATATAACAATAAACAAGAGCAAGGCATAAATCCATCTCAATCAGCCATGAACAACATCAAATCCTCAACAACGAGGCACAACCATCTCACTAGAGCTAACCATGAAACCAACCTCAACAACAAGGCTCATTAACTTGCTAGAGCAACAATTGCACAACCTCAATGGCAAGGCATATCAACTTGCCGAAGTTTAAAAAACAACATTAGAATAGCCAAAACTGATCCAAAATCAACTCTAAGAAACATAAGGAGATCGACTAAGGCCCTTGGTATAATGACAGAACTGAAGGAAATGACTTAGAAGTACAAAAACATCAAAATGCAAGTGATAAAAGCAATCTAGTACCTCTTTGCATAGATCAACTTTTCTATCTAATACATTAGCGCATTCAACAATTTAAATAACACTTTTGTCCCTTCAATTAGCACATACACTGATTTGAACAACACATCTGTCTAACTAGGTAGCACAAGGGACACATAGGTTGGTAGATGCACTTAAAAGTGTAGTGCATAGGCTTTAATAAACAATGCTTATGCCAAAAGAAATAACACATATGTTATTTTAGCGCATTTGCAAGGAAAATAAAAAAATGACACTTCAAAATTATGACATCATTGGAAAAATATTTTAAGGGTTCAAAATGATGCCCAAACCAAACAAGTAAAATTGCATCAAAGATGATAGCTCAAGATACCTGACGTACATCATTTGCAAAAGAAATCATAACCAAATACGAATTTGACTCCCGACAAACTCAATACAGCCATACATAGGCCAATGCAACATAACTCCCTAGACAGGATAACAATCACTCTCGAATACATGAAATGAAATGGTAGAACAATTCACATGACTCCCAAACCAAAATCATAATCCACAACTTCTACAACAAACATAGAGAAGACATAGAGAAAACTGTTCACGACAACACACTAATTGGGAATGAAATGAAAATACAAATAAATCCCAAAACCATATAATTTAGCTTTATAAATAATATATTACAACCATTCTCGAAATCTCCCAACAAACAAAGTTTCTTCATGCACAAAGAAGACAATCTTTTCTTAAACAAATAGCAAAGAAGTGGAAAATGCACCAACCTATAAAATAGAAGTAATGGAAAAGCCAAATCCAAATCCAAGCAAGCTTCAACCAAACCAAAATCCAAGTAATCAAATTTTCCAAGTTACAGAAAAACTCTTGAAAGCCAACTTGGTGAAATGCTTTAAAAACTAAATAAATAGATTTCATTCAGAAACTATAGAGTATGTCGGATCAAGAAAAATAATATAAAAATATAAGATTATTTACTCACCCCCAAGTCTCAACCAATAGGAATATAGAGTAGGTAAGATTCATAATATTTAATTACTCAAATAGTAACAAAAGAATGTAATAATATAATAACCAATAATAATAATAAATCAAAGCCCAATAAAATAAATCAAAGGCAATATAAATAAATGCTCCAATTAAATATAAAGCCATAAATAATATAAATAAATAAGAAAATAATTAAATAATAATATCTTCACAATCACAACTCCCAAGAGGGCCAATCATAACAAGGGGTAAGTAAAAAAATAATAACAAAATAAATAACCAATAAATAAATAGATAAATAAATAAACAAGGAGGCAAATAAATAAATAAATAATCAAAACAATAATTAATTATATAAACAATTAATAACCCAACAATAGATAAATAAATAAATAAATAACCGCAAATAATAAATATTTAAATAAATATTAAATCGTCGAATAATAATAATCCACAAAATAAACATTAATGAATACTAAACGCCCAATAATATTTATCACACATTAATATTAAATATTAATACCATCCATTAATTAATTTAATGCTTAATAAACTATATAAATCGATTAATTATTAGATAATTGAATACTCACAATGCCACAAGGCAACCAAACATAGGGTCAAACATCACATCACTAAATGCCAACATGACAGCTTACACCATGACACTTAGACTCACAAGGGTGACAACTTAAGCCTAGAGTGTGTAGAGGGAACTCATGCCATCTCCAATCAACTTGCCATTGGGATAGAGACACACTCAGACCTGTGAGACCAGGTAGAGTTGATGTCTAGTACCTGCGATTATTGCAACCACCAATAACCACAAGACAACATATACCATAATATATATCATAAATGATTAGGCAAATGAGAGAGAATCACGATGTCATATCATGCTCGTAATGAGTGGTATGAGATCATCTCTATCATGAGTACAATAGTAAGACAATCATAATCAATGAAGCATCATCTCATCCATTACAATCATGAAGTAGGGTTAGCACTAATAAGATACCATCATATTCTCATAAGCAATATAATCCATGCATGAATAATGAGTGCATCTAGATCTGTACACATAATTCTGGTCATCATAATAATCCATGACATAACTTCATCCACATAAATCATAATGTATCCACTAATGTCAAAGAGACTATCAGTATACGAATGAGACAAGAGATATCAAAACATGCAAAAATCTAAAAGTGTTTATCACATCCTCTCAGAAAGGATGAGTCAAGGAGGGGTACTACACAAAGATTCTTTTCGTCAGAGATAGTGAAGTCTCAAGACCAAGGCTATAAAACCAGTAGAGAAGAACTAACATACCAAGGACCATGTTGTAAAATCCCCTAAACATGGTTAACTTTAGCAAAATAAAAAAAGAAAGAAACCTTTGATTAGGTTTTGGACACCATCAAGGAGGACCTCATGAGGGGTCCATGGCTTGGCAACTCAATCTCAAAGCATGCTTTCAAGGGGGACCCTCCTAACAAAATATTCTATAAAGAGTATATTTCTCTAACCATTGACATGCTTTATTAAAATATTGAGTGGACAAAATGACGTTTGTATGCTTATCATAAGTCATACCTCGTGAAATGCTTCAGTTGCAAATTTTTGTGGACATTTGTTCACATGAGCCATTATTGCCATTCGCCAAACCATCAACACCAACAAAAACAATTGAGTTGAGGCTAGTCGAGGCCATTATAAACTAAAGGACTCCTAGAGTAAATGCAATGTGATGTAATATTGAAAAAGCATATAGTAAGCAAGGAAAGCAAGAAACCCTATCGAAGCACAAAACCATCTAGTTTTGCTCCGATCTTTTGATTATGTTGCTTACCAATATATGTCTTCTTTGAAACATTTTCAATACCAAGGTTTACTTCTTCTAAATCTTGACTATTTGTTGAAGTAGATTTTGTAACTTGCTCATCATTATTATTAAAATTTCTTTCCAAAGCAACTAACCCTTTTGGAATCTTATTTATTTTGAGCTAAATGACTTTGTTCCCAAACAATGTTTCCTTTCCATCTATAACTTCTACAAAATTTTGAAAATCAATCTCTTGACCATCATGTTCATCTATACACTACATGAACATGATTAAATCCTTGTCATCATTGAATACCTACCAAGTGCAAATATAATTGAAAGCATAGCTTCTCTATCCAAGCACGCTTCTAATTGAGCATCAAAATGATGTGCTCATGATTTGGATGATATGTGGGCACTCTCATTCTATTAATATAACCTTAACATTCTCTAGATTATAAAAATAACAACATGATGTTGCATTGATAATTGATTGATGAAAACGATGGATGTGGCAATCAATTTATATATTTCTAAAGGGAATAAGAGACAACTAAGATTGAATCTTGGGTCGATCCAAGTTTGGTGGAGCTAATAAGAAGAGGTGGCAAGCTTAGGTGAATTGTAAATTATGTTAATTTATTTTTTAAAATAATGATTATTGAGTTAACTCATTTAATTGGTGAGTTAACTATTTCCATTAGCGAGTGAATTGAGTTCATAGAGGAAGTTAGGATGAATTAACAATTTGAGTGAAATAGTTAACTCAATGCATAGATGAATTGGCTAATTGGATGAGGGAGTGAACTCAATAGATTATGAGCATATTGATTTAACTAATGGGTTGACTAATTTTGAGTTATCAATTAACTAAATGAAATGACTTTTAATAACTTATTTATCTATTTAATGAATAATTAAAAAACATAAAATAAAATTTAAGATTTTATTTAACTATTTGATACATAATTAATATTAGATAGATTTTAATATTTTATTTATTAAAAATTAAGAAATTAAATCAATATCATTTCTTCTAGATTTGATTGTGTATGAATTTTTCGAATCAATGTTTTGGATCACAAACTCTGTGATCCAAAACATTGATTCAAGTTTGTGATTGAAAACATTGACTCAAAAAATTCATCACGAAGTCTGTGAGTTGATTCCATAAATTCATACACGATCAAATCCATAAATACAAAAATGATATATAAATGGTTTGTAAAAATCTATTAACACTAAATTAAATCAACTCAATTGAATAATAAAATATTTAATTAAATAATAAAATATTTAATTAAATAATAAAATAATCATAATAATAAAAACTACTAATAACTAGTCATTAAAAAATTAATGATAATTTAAAAAAAAACTTTTTTCAATATCAAAATAGTCACATCATAATAACTTTAAAAACACTCTACTCACATAATACTGTTTTAACTTCTCCAAGTGGGCATTGTGTCTTCAATGTAGGTGGGGCAGAGATTTCTTATGGGCAATTGCAAAGGTCGTTAAAACTTCCAACCACCTTACCCTCTTTATGTTTTATATAAAATAACTATGAAAATAATTTTTAATCTTTTAAAGTGAAAGCACACGTCTCAGCCCTTAAGAATGCTCAAACACGGCTAAAAAAGGTACAAGCACATGATCACGTGGGCAATCCAGCATTGATTTTCTTCTAGAAAATATATATTTTTTCTTAGGCTTGGAAGTCAATTTAGATCTGCCAATTTTTATGTTTTTTTTTTAAAATTAGATCTACGAAACAAATGAATTCTGCTTACCTAGGAAGTGGAGAATTGAAAAGAGGAAACTTGTGCAAGATACCATAAATTTTTTTCTAACCTAACATCACCAATAATATTAGGAGAGAAATTAATACTAAATAACCCATATCTTAGATGAATTTACAAATTATGTTCCAGTCTTGGCAGGATTTTCCGAAACACTTGTCTTCTCTCGTGAAGCGCAAATATTAATTTGAGCCACTTGCCATTGCATGAAGAATTCCTCCATTGCTCTCTTGTCCTGTATCTGTTTCCACGGATTTGGACTACTTACCCTTTTGGGTGCATGGGATACGCTGCATCACTTTGGTAATAAATCTGCTTAGGCCAGGGAAATGGCGAGCTTGGCGTTTGCAGGCATGGCGGCTTCTGTACCCACTTGTGGATTCAGTCATGGAGGGCCTCGTCCTAGATTTTATGGTCTCAGTCTTGGAGAAGATGTTCCCCTACTTTGTGGTAACAGGACAAGAAAACCCAAGAAGCTCCATCATGCAGGTGGGTTTGCATTTCTTTTTTCCATTTATGAGATAAAATTGCATAATGGGGATTTCGTAAAGATCACGTTGAAGAGAGATTGTATGGTGGGGATTGTTTGTGTAGAAAAGAATGGCTTTAATCAAAACTTGTTTTCTTTCCTGTTTCCCCTGGATTGGTTCTTGTCTTTAGTTCAGGTTAATGGAACGCTACTAATTGGGTTTGATAGAAAATACTGTTTTGGGTTTGACAATTTTAAGATACAGACTTGATATGTGGATAAATGCTTGAAAATTTTTCATCGAGGTTTTAACTTTGAGTAGTCTATTGGAAGTTTGAACTCCTGGCATCTTAATGAGTGTGATAGTTTTACATTAATGAAAAGTAGGATACAAGGAAAGTTTATGAGGATCTCTAATCAGCAATTGTTTTTTTAATCCAGTATAGGGTTGTGTTAACTTCCAATGCCTTTTCAGTGATAACATCACCTGCTGGTGCCTGTGGACTTTGGATGTTCCCTCTGTATACTTTGCGAATCCTTTTGCCCTGTACTTGTTATTACTGCAGTTGTTTTTAATTACAAGCTCTTACTATATCCTAACTAGGGGAATGCCTTAGGGTGTAATTCAGTCTGGTAACATTTTTCTACCTTGGAATTTGAGAGTCTAATTGACCGCTTATATCCAACTAGAGGTGGAAGATCACCATTATTTTCTATGTATATCAGACAATCATTCAGCTAGAGCCGAGGAATGTTCAGGTGTGACATGGACTCTAAAAGGTTAAGCTGTAGATTTTCTAAGGTCAGTTTATTGTCCGAAATTCTTGGTTTTAGTCATTTTTTTTTGGTTGTGTGACAATGTGTAGCTTATCACAATGGCGCACAGAGCCCTTTGAAATTTTTCTGAACAGCATAGGGAGATTAATTTATTTTTGAAATATTTCTATTTTTGACATTGATAGCCCTATTCTTGAAGAATATCCAACCATATTGAAAGCTTTTTCTTTTTCTATTCATACCCAAGCAGCCATGTAATCAGAGGTTGAGGAATGTTCAGGTGTAAGAGGAGGTTTTCAAAATGTTAAGCTATACATTTCCCGAAGTTCGAGGAAGTCTGTTGTCTCAGGGATTTTCTATACATCTGATCGCAATCAGTATGTTGATCAGTGCCATCTGGTGCCTTTGTGTTGAATTTTTACAGAATGACAACATCGTGTGATGCTTGATTGCATAGGTAGATCCGTAGATGCTCTGTGTTGATTGAGATGAGTTCTCAGCAGTGCAGGGAGCTCAATTTACTGTGGCAATGTTTTTCTTGTTTGCAATTTGATAGGCCAGTTACCAAACATTATCTATCTAGATATGGAATCTTATAATTTTCTGCCATTAATACAAGCAGCCAAGCAACTACAGTTTAGACCATGTTTACTGTCAGAGGGGCTTTATAAAATGTCAAATTGTAGGGTTTTTAAATTATATATCCTTGCAGATTATCCTTAGAACACTTGGGCGACAAGAAATGAGTTCTTGTTGGTCTAGTTGATTTTTGTAATGACCCCTTTTGGGATTTCCCTAAAACTTGCCTTGGATTACTATTATCAATTGATAAGGGAGGGTTAGAGAGAGGGTTCCTTTATCTTGTTAAAGGGAAAACAGTTTGCCGGTCCCTTTATTGTTTTCTGTTCTGCTAAAATATTCCTTTTGATTCTTTTTTCATTTAGATCAGAGTGTAGATCAAACTTCTGTATATATCTGCATATTAATCTATTTGTATGTGTTTTCTATCTGCATAAGGAATTCACTGGTAATCATACCCAGATGCTGTTATAACTAATATTAATATAGACTGCAATATGTATGACATTCAAACTTAATCCATAATACATGAATCAGTTGGAAAGAAATAGACTGCACTCAGAATTACAACTTATAAGCAATCAGTCAATTTCGGCGCGGCTTTCTGAAGGTATCTTTAAGTTTGATCAGCCTGTGATGTTGATGTAATTCTGAGTGCAGTCTATTTCTTTCCAACTGATTCATGGATTATGGATTAAGTTTGAATGTCATACATATTGCAGTCTATATTAATATTACTACTGAATTCTGCATAAAAACATTATCAGGTTTCATATATTGAGCATACATATTAAGCACATCCCCAACCAAGAACAAAGATGTTACTGCCCGTAACTTAATAACAGTTCTGATTTGATCTGATCGATGGTGATCTCCTTGGATGTTTGGATTCCTTTCCTTTATATCTCTCAATGTGAGGGAGGGGTCACACCTCTTCACCATGTATGCCCTTTGGCAAGAGGTACACCCTTTCACCATCAGCACCCTTTGAAAGAGTGCAACTCTTAATTATTTCTGCCTTTTTGAAAGGGACACAACCTTTCACAATCAGATCTGCACTTTTATTTAAATTAGATCTGCACCGCTGATTCCCAAATTATCCCCCTCAAATGAGGTTCTCTTCTCCCTTTTATATCACCTGTTTGAGGGAGTCACAACTTTTCATTTCATGTCTTTGACCATTCATTAACTTAATTAAAATTTAATTATATACTTTGAGTCTTTTATATTTTTATTTTAATTTTACTATTATCATTTACCATTAAATTGTATTTTAAAGTGGGGACATTACAATTTTATGTACCATTGTAACATTTTCCTCACTTGAAATTTGACAGTAAAATATCCCAACAAAATCTGACCAGGTTCTATTTTATTGTTGATTTTATATACATATAAAGGAGACATGCATTTAGAATCTGGTCAATGTCTTGTGTCACATAGGCGTTGTAAAAGCAAGACAGATTAAAAGCAAGTCATTCAGGGCCTTTGTTTATGATAGTGTGTAAAAGAAATATATTCTTTTATTTGATGTGATTAGTTTTTTAGTCTGGCACAACTTCTTATCCAGAGTATAAGAAGTTGATTTTATGTACCATTGTAACATTTTCCTCACTTGAAATTTGACAGTAAAATTTTCCAACAAAATCTGACCAGGTTCTGTTTTATTGTTGATTTTATATCCATATAAAGGAGACATGCAATTAGAATCTGATCAATGTCTTGGTGTCACATAGGCGTTGCAAAAGCAAGACAGATTAAAAGCAAGTCATTCAGGGCCTTTGTTTACGATAGTGTGAAAAAGAAATGTATTCTTTTATTTGATGTGATTAGTTTTTAAGTCTGGCACAACTTCTTATTCAGAGTATCCTCAAGCTATAAAAATGAATAGGAAAGATGAAAATTTTGCTTAACATCTCTAAAGTTGATGTGTTGTTACAAATCATTAATGATTATACTGACTCTGCTTATGCATTAAAGACACCAGATTCAGACTGGCCTATAATTTTTGGTTCTTGTCTATATTTATTTGTGCTCCAGGAACATGTTTGCATTCAAAAGCTAATGTTACAGGATTACTGTATTTGCAAAACCTAAGCTGACAGATGATATTAGCATACTTTTCTCAATAACTGCTTACTATGGTCATTTTACAAACAGGTCATATGGCTGGCATCAGAGCAGGGTTATCTACTACTGTCAGTGCCCCTAAAAGAGAGGAAGATCCTAAAAAAAGAGTTGTTATTACAGGCATGGGACTAGTCTCTGTCTTTGGAAACGATGTAGATGCATATTATGAAAAGCTCCTGGAAGGTCAAAGTGGGATCACCCTTATAGACCGCTTTGATGCATCAAAGTTTCCTACAAGGTTCGGAGGACAGATTCGGGGGTTCTCATCTGATGGATATATCGATCCAAAGAATGACAGACGTTTGGATGATTGCCTTAGGTATTGCTTGGTCAGTGGGAAAAAGGCACTAGAAGATGCAGGCTTGGGTCAGGATAACATACATAAGGTATGGACTTCCCGGGATCTTCATAAAATGAAATTTAACATTGTAATCAAGTTGTTTGTACAAAAGATTTAAATTTCTTTGCTGTCTCCTTTTTAAAGTTTCAGTCAGCCCTGTGGTTGATAACTGTATATTCATCCATTAAACAGGGTTGGACTTGCTAAATTTGATAGAGTAAAACCTTATCAAATTGTGTATCGATCTAATTGCAATATATGAATGATGATATTAGCAGCAGCAGGTATATGTTAAGAACTGAAAGGTGCATAATCTGGAAAAGTTTTGCAGCAAAAATTTGATTCATTGTCTTCTCACATAAGACACTATATGGAACACAGAAAATTGGATCTTCCCTAGATTGCTTCTTTTTGCAAACATTTCACATTCAAGTGTGGAAAGCTGAGCATTTCTTCTCTTTTTAATGGATTTTTAATTTGCAAGCCTTCATGTAGACTGTAATTTTTCCAGGTCAACAGAAGTGAGCATTCTTAGACAAAAATATCTTTAAGTCTGAGGATCCATATTTAGAGGGGTTCCACTTACAATTTTCTAGCTTGATCATTCATTCTCTAGTTTGGTCCATATACAAATAATTTAATAATTGATTGTGAATAAGATCTTCCTCTGTGCAATTTTTTTTCCATAGCCTCAGTTTGCTGGTATTCTCCACGAGTGATATATGACTTGAATGAGTTTTGACACAAATGAGTACCTTGTTTAATATCTCATATACAATGCCTGCGAGATGAGATTGAATCTTACACCTGGGTTGGAGTCTAATTGGTCATCAAATTTGTTTAATTGCAGAAGGTATTTGATGTTCAGTCTGTTGGCAGGAAAAAGATGCTTTATTTTTCCATTTTGGATTATGTTTCTTTGGCAAACACTTGTTAAATGAAAAATGGTGATACATTTTGAATGTATTTAAAATTGGTAACCAACCAATTTTGCTAATATCTTAACAATCCACCGTTGAGATTTTGCATGAAGCACAGACAACTTTTCCGACTGTACAATATTTTTATTATGCCCTTTTCTTCAATTTTTTCTAAATTTCATTCAGGGAGCTTTCTTTAACAGATTGTTTTTTGTGCCATGCATGTTATTTCAGTCTCCCAAATTGCTTGGTTCTGGCATTGACAACAATCATTACATTCTTCTGGATGTTTTTCATTTTAAGCAACACATTCTTCTTCTGCTATGCAGTATCAATGGCTACTGTATTTGATTTTTACTTTTCACTTATATCTATACAGTCCTTTTCTAGTCACAATGTCATGATTGTATCTTCCGTGTGTTAATTGTCTACATTAGGTATGGATAATTTATATTTTAGTATTCACATAACTCTGATTTAGATTGGGTGCCTCTAGTTTTACCCTTTTTATTATTGAGTAATGAATATTGATGGCACTTCATTAAATTTATAGCCATGCTTGTCTTGTTAATACTTACCAAAGTCTAGGTTTCTGGCATTATTTCTGATGAGCATTGACCTTTTCTTCTCTTAGCGGTATTGGATGGTTTATGCAGAAAAGCTAACAAATCTGCTTATATGCATTTCATATCACATTGTTCTGTCATAAGTTAATTTTAGACATTTTTGTAACAATTAAAATGTCTGATCTTTATGTTGGTTGTGCAGATTGACAAGGAGCGAGCTGGTGTGCTTGTAGGCACTGGGATGGGTGGCCTTCAAGTTTTCTCAGATGGAGTGCAAGCTCTTATTGACAAAGGATACCGGCGAATAACTCCCTTCTTTATACCATATGCAATTACTAACATGGGCTCTGCATTGCTTGGAATTGAAGTGGGGTTCATGGGTCCAAATTACTCCATCTCAACAGCATGTGCTACATCCAACTATTGCTTTTATGCAGCTGCAAACCATATTCGCAGAGGTGAGGCAGATATTATGTTAGCTGGTGGAACTGAAGCAGCAATTATTCCAATTGGTTTGGGTGGATTTGTTGCATGTCGAGCTCTATCTCAGAGAAATGATGAGCCTCACACTGCCTCAAGACCTTGGGACAAGGACCGGGATGGCTTTGTCATGGGTGAAGGTTCTGGAGTATTGGTATGTTTGGAGGGCCACATATTTTCCCAGACTGGTTTTCATGACGTAGAATATCTATCAAGAATTCAGTTGTCTGTCAATCATGTGGTGTCCATTCCTCTGGTGGTAAAGCCTTTAGAGGAGATTGTTTGGCAATGGTTGTGAGTGAACACTGAATATGTTTGCATTTGTAAAAGCGATTGAGTCACTATTGTCCTGTCAATGCTTAGAGAAATTTTAAAATCAGAATACCCTTTTTTTTGTTATTAGGATGTCTTTTGGACCAAATTCATTCATTGCCAAGTTGGATTTTCCATTGTGTGTATATATACATACACACTTTTGTTATAGACAGTTTATTACCAAGTTTTATAAGGATTATGTTATGACATGTTAACAAGCTTTTGGAATGATTGTTCTATTGCTTGAAAATGCTTGTTTAATAGCTGGAAGACGATCAAGAGGCAAAGGCATTAATCGATTTAGTTCTTTCTTCACAGGTTATGGAGAGTTTGGAACATGCAATGAAGAGGGGGGCTCCAATAATTGCTGAATATCTGGGTGGAGCTATTAACTGTGATGCCTATCATATGACAGATCCAAGAGCTGATGGTCTTGGTGTCTCCACATGCATTGAGAGGAGTCTTATTGATGCAGGAGTATCACCAGAAGAGGTATAGTTTGTTTCATATTTTCTTCCAAATGGTGCTCTCTAGTTTCTGCTTTACTATGTTGTATTTATTTGTTGTGAATGTATTATTCTGTATATTTGGAGTGATAGTTAATTGTTGTATAGCATGTGTGATTGTCCATACAGGTGAATTACATAAATGCCCACGCCACATCAACAATAGCAGGTGACTTGGCTGAGGTGAATGCAATCAAGAGTGTGTTCAAGAACACATCTGAAATAAAAATTAATGCGACTAAGGTTAGTCCCCACATTTTTTAATTAGATATAAAATTATTCAACTAAGGTTAGTTTTAGAAATCAGTCACACATATGGCTCAACTGTCACAAAGAATTAAGTATATCTAGAATAACAGTCTTAATTTAATCTAACCATTTCCCCTTACAGTCTATGATAGGGCACTGCCTAGGTGCTGCTGGTGGGCTAGAAGCAATTGCCACTGTCAAAGCCATAAATACTGGATGGCTACATCCAACAATAAACCAATTTGTAAGAGAGCATTTCTGTTATGGCTAAAGTTTTAGCACAGCAGAATATGAAAAACAAGATAAAATCTGATTCTCTTTTATATTATAACAAATCTGATTATATTTATTATATTAACAGAATCCAGAACCCTCAGTTGAATTTGATACTGTAGCTAATGCAAAGAAGCAGCATGAAGTAAACGTTGGTATGTTTTGATTATGCTTCAAATTTCTAATATATTGTTAGCATTCAACATCCATCATTTTATCATCAAGTTGAGATCTTGCATTACCATATTGCTAATTAACATTTCTAGTCTCTAACTAGAAAATTTGTATTTTGTAATTTGTTTATTTGTGTATGTTTCAATTGTAAAATTAGTGTCAAAGAGAAAGTAGACATGGTTTGACCGAATGACTAGGATATACTTGTTTTCATGTAGAATTTTGTTTTCTATTTAAGCTAACTTTTTAGACTATGCATTGCAGCTGTTTCAAATTCATTTGGTTTCGGGGGACACAACTCAGTTGTCGTGTTTGCTCCTTACAAACCATGAGAACATACATATTCATTTCATTTTGGAGGCTGTTCATGTAGCTGACACAGGCATTGATTTGAGGTAGAATTTCATTTGATTCTTTGTGGTACCAAAACTGCAAGTGAGTGGTCTATTATTGAATGGAAGCCTCTGCGAAATAAAATTTGCTTCTGTCATTCAGAGTTCAGATTTTGGAGAAGAAAGGTTGATGTGAGTGCAGCTGTTGAATCTGTTCCTCAATCAGAAGATCATGTTTTTTCATTTTGAATTATCTTAGTAATATAGAGGCTTAGGATTGATGCTTCCCCAAATTTTGACAATTATATTTTTCACTTTCAGGTTTCAAGTGCAAAATATGTTTTTCTTTTTCTTGCCTTTGTTCTTCTAGAATAAGTTCCTTGATTATAGAATCTAATATGCAATCTCATATAGCCATTAGGGTTCTCATATGCCATTTGTAAATGTCTTATTTTATCGTCTACAACCTAAGACAATCTAATAGGTTCAGCCATGTGAAGAGATAAAGTATTCTACAGTAGTGTAAGACTGTTATATTGGTTTTTAATGTTCTTTTGCATTGATATTTTAATTTTATTCTGAGTTTGTCAAACTCTAAATTAGTTGAAAAACCATTGAAATGGTTTGAGTTTTTAAATATTTGTCTTGGAATCAGCGTTTTGTCCCTGTGATTTCTTCTTGGCCGTTCTTGTAATTATTGTGTTGATTTGCAATTATCCTTTTTTTTCAAATGCTTTTTCTAACTGCTCAACTTTCAAGGAATTGCTTATAACCCAGAAAATTGTGTATGTGAATCTTATAATGGGATCGGGGATTTTGGTGGTTGCTTATCCAATCTCATGATATTCGATGAAAGAGACATACGAGTTTTTGAGATCATGACCAAAGTACAAAATTATTACAAAATATATGTATTTCCTTTTGTTGGTCACTTGGAGAAAAACATTCAATGATATATTCCTTTTGTTGATCATCTCTGAAAGAATATTCAATGACTTACATTCCTAAAGTGTTTTAGGCTTTTATTTTGCATGAGTTTCTATTATGATGGGCCTTTTATGATGTGTACTAATCTTGTACATCTAAAATATGGGTAAAGGGTAGTCGACCAGAATGATGGTTAGAAATAAATAATGGGCCAAGAGTTTTGATGGAATCTCTTGCTCAGAATGGTAGTGACATATGTGCTCAAAACTGGTAGCAAAACTGGGACCACTTTGTGATAATCTTTAATTCCCAAGTATTAGATTGTAATTTGAAAAACCAAATAATAGATTATTCTATGAAGAATGTTTGTTATTAAAATTTGTAATTAAATGGACCCCTCTGAGTTTTTTAAATTTCTTTGGTAATTGTAGTTCTGAGTGGGTGACACTATGTTGGGTGTTACAAGTAGAGACATACATTTGTATTTTGATTTTATATCTTTACATACTGTATTGCGGTCATGAAAGAAATAGTTTTACATGTTCATGATTGAGGCCTGTAGCTGGAGTAGATTCTTTGAAACGGTCAAGACCGTAAGAACAGAATCATCTTGATTTCTTCAGGTCATTTTTGTTTTTAGAAATTACAGTGTAAGTTTTAGTGAGAATTTGGTATTCGGCATGAATGGACAAATTTGAGGTGTTCTCTGATATGGACAACTTAACAGGGACCTGGAAAATGTGGAAATATGCACATTTTGCAGTACATTCAAGCGTGAAATTTTTTAAATGAACCAATCAATTCGGAATTAATGATCAGTAGACTATGTAAAGCGAGATCAATTACATATATTTATGTGTAATCTGATCTGTTCATGTGTAATAAAATGACAATTTGGTATATTTGTTGTGTAATTATTTTGCATTAATTTTTTCCTACATAGTTATTAAATGATTTTCTACCATATCCATTGCAGATGACAAATAATAAGTACCCTTTCTATAACTATTGTTATATATCTGGAAAATGTGGAAATATGCGCATTTTGCAGTACTTTGAAGCGTGACAAATTTTAAATGACCCCAATTGATTTGGAGTTAATGATTGGTAGACAATGTAAACCAGGATTAATTACATATATTTATGTGTAATCTGATCTGTTCATGTGTAAAAATGACAATTAAGTATATTTACTGTGGAATTATTTTGCATTAATTTTTTCGTACATAGTTATTAAATTATTTTCCACCATATCCACTGTAGATGACAAATAATAAGTATCCTTTCTATAACTATTGTTACAGATCTGGAAAATGTGGAAATAGAATCAATTTGGAGTTAATGATCAGTGGACTATGTACATCGAGATTAATTACATATATTTATGTGTAATCTGATCTGTTCATGCGTAATAAAATGGCAATTCTGATCTGTTCATGTGTAATAAAATGACAAGTCAACATCTTTATTGTGAAATTATTTTGCAATAATTTTTTCCTAGTTAGTAAATGATTTTCCACCATATCCATGTAAATGACAACTATTAAGTATCCTTTCTATAACTATTGGTTGGATAAGTATTTATTTTTTATTTCCATATAATTTTTAATTTACTTTTTGAAATGATATTTTGTATGGGTGTGGTGGATTTGGGTGGTTCAAGTGGTTGAAAGTTTATGGAAATTGTGTTTGATGATTGTTTCATAGTTATTTATAATATTGTTCACTAGAACTTAATATTTGGGTTTTGTTTGGATTTTGTTTCTTGACAAGGTTTAAGGTATTAATTAATGCTAGAGTTTAATATTTGGGTTTTGTTTCTAAACAAGGTTTAAGGTATTAAATTCAGGAAAGCATTATTATTCTATTGCACCATTCTTAACAAGAAGTTTAATCTGCAAGAAAAATGGATTTGTAACATTATTCATTATAATCTATCTATTGACTTACACTATTTTAATAATGCCTTTAAAGGTTTCTAGGTTTTAACCCATTGTTTGCCAAAATTTTAACTCAATGATATTGGTTTGGTACATAGTTGATAAGGGTATTTTATTTTGAGATGAAAAATCCATCAAGCCATATATAGACATATATAGTGTGTATCAACTTCATTTTTTATGTTAATTTTACTTCAAGGTTTGATGTGTTTTTGATATTAAAAGTAGCCAAAACAAAGGGGCTGACCCAGGAGTAGAACAAGGAAACGATGGCAAGCCAATTGTCAGCAAAACATCAACAAAATTACAGCCCTCTTACTTTCCTCTATCAAAAACTCCAATCATTCTACGTAAGTTCAGTGGATATATAAAAGTCATAATAAACATTTTAAACATATGCCACGCGGGGATATGTGTATAAGTTCAAATATAAATAGAAAATAAAACTATTAGCCCATAGGCAATTATGCTTTGTCATATTGTTTAAATTTTGATAATTTTCCTTAGTACATTAGTTGTTTTAGAATAATAGTTATGCAATTGTTTTGGATGCAATGCCATGGATTAATTCCTTTGGAAACCTAATCTTTATGACCCCATGTGTGGATTTAGCTTGTGAGGGGCAAAAATTGTACTATGGTTGCATTATCGGTAGTTGATTTTCCCCTTTGGAAACCTAATCTTTATGACCCCATGTGTGGATTTAGCTTGTGAGGGGCAAAAATTGTACAATGGTTGCATTATCGGTAGTTGATTTTCCCTTTTTAGAGGCATATCAAATTGGTTTTAGTAGAAGCTTGAATATAATTGATAGTTATTTTGTACATTTAGATCCTTAGTATAGATTTTGAGTGTTTTGGAGCAAAATATTGTTAGGGATTGTACAAGTTCTAGTTGATTGAGTTTGAAAAAACTTTGTGGCACATTGGATTGGAACTAGACAAGTATCATTATTTGGCTATGTCAAAAATTAAATCAACACAACCTATAATCTATTCCATTGATTTTTACTAATTTTGATTTGTAGATGCAAAGTCTTAGTAGAGGTTGTTATTGAGTATGAAACCAACACAAGCAAGCCTTAGGACTTTGAAAGCACATTTGTAAAATGTATGGCTACATAATTCTCTTTATTGGAAAATCTAGGGGCTTTTTTCGAGTGCATATTTTCCTTTCCTTTAATTTTTTTTCTTGTTTAAAAATTTAGAATTTTTTTTCGTCTAAAAACCAAATCAATTGATATTTGCTTTATTAGTCTAATTCAACTAAACATAATATAATACCTTACATTCTTTTGCCCCATACCATTATTTTTGGATAGTTTGGGGTCAAAACCTTTTTTTGGTATTATATCAAGTTGAATTGGTTATGATTGATATAGTGGATACTTTAGACACTCCTTCGTAGCTAAGCATTTTGTTGCATATAAACTAGTCTAGTAACATTCATAATCATCAAAAAGGTTTCCTTGTTTCTTTTCAGTTTAGTGTATAAAAAAAGAAGCTTATGGAATATCTAAAAGTGTTTAGTGTGCTCAATTATGAAGTGGAAGGAATCATTCACAAAATTTCACGAGTCAATCACGATGGCTAGAATTTTATACATGGTAATTGTTGTCACAGGAAATTACACCCTATTGCATTAGATCCAACATTTCATTGACACAATGGAAACAACCTCAAAGTGTTGGACGTTTGTGAGTGACGTTGAATATTTGGAGAAGGTTAGTTTCCTTTATAATCTAGACAAAGTGTTGATTCAACCCAACATTTAGAAGCCCTACTCTAACCTATCCTATTAGCTTGCCAAAGGAAAGGGAGAGATAAAATGCAAGAAAGCAAAAGAGATGGTGATGCACTTAGATTACAGTTGTTTGTTTCTATCTAGAACAACCCAATACATCGATGGAAACAACTAGAAGAACTTACACAATTCTTTATCCAACTATCTTCTAGAGGCACATATGAAGGTTAGGATTTGCTAGAATGCTAGAAGGGAAACATTTACAACCAACACCTACAACATGATTAACACAACATGTAGCATAAGAAATAGAAATAATGCATTCAGGCATACAACTAAGATTTTTACACAACACATCCAAAGGAAAGAAAAGGTAAAAATAGTAATTTTTATTAATGCAAAGGAAAGTTGAGTTATAGTGATAGAGGTACAAAAATGCACGAGTCTTTGTAGAGAAGTGTAAAAGGAATAGGGAAGAACCCTTAGAAAAGGTTACAAAATTGCCTTTATAGATGAAAGAGAATTGAGATGCTGCAGTTAAGGTCCAAACCCTAAATTTGTTATGGTTAATCAAGAGGAAATCAAATATATCAAATAAAATAATTGATCTCTGGTGAACAAGATCTCTTGGTGCAAAATGATGAGATGACCATTAAATTTGAGTTTTTGGAAAGGTAATTGTAGCCTTGTAAATTGTCATCGGTCCAATTTATGCCTCATTTTTATGCCCCTACTTTAGCATGTCCTATTCTCATCACCTTTTTTGGTCCGTTTTGTGCCTATTCTCCAATGCTAAGGCCATGAACACCTATTGGTGGGTCCCATGGTGAGGCATCCCTCCCCCATAAGCCTTATCTTGGTCCCTTATGTAGAAGGACCATGGTGCTCAGTTCCCTAGTCTAGGACTATGGTGCCTAATGCCATGGTCCCTCTCAATGGGGCCCAAATTTAAATTGGATCAAGTGTTGTATTTCCCCGACAAGATTTGACCCTTGTGGCTTCGCATGAACGTTGGAGGTCAGCCTAATCGATAATTGTTGTCACAAGAGTTTGCACCCTAGTGTTCAACAACCTTGTGAAATAATAAAACAACCTCCAAGTGTGGGACCTTGCGCATGTGAGGTTGAGTCTCCAGAGAAGCTCGACTTCTTTATCAATTAGGGTGTGGTGTTTGACCAACCCAACACTGGTAAAACCTATTCTAATGATCAACCGGGAAAAGGGGAGAAGGAATGTTCAAATGGAGAAGAGGTGATGCACCTAGATTGAAATATGTTTCTTCCCTACCCATAATTGCACAAGATATCAATGAAAACTACCCAAAGATATGCACAATTTCCTATCCTAATTAGCTCCGTAAGAACATGCAAAGGTTAGAATCTTGTAAGATGAAGGGAGGATCTAAGATTAGTTCATAGACAACATTTACGAGGGTGTTAACACAATCACATAAACTAAGATTAAAAAAATAATGCATTGAGATAAAAGAGGTAAAATGCATTACACAAAATATCTGAACTAAAACAAGGCGAGAAGAATAATTTTATTAGTATAAAGGCAAGGCGATTTACAGTCACATAAATCACATAAATTCTATAAGATAAAAGGGAGAAGAACCTTTAGAAAGAGCTACAAAATTAGACTTTATAAATCAAGCATAACTCAAATGGAATGCTAGGTTCAAAAACTCTAACCAGCTAGGGTTAGGTTACAAAAAGGAGGATCAAATTAGATAGATTGATCTGATGGTTACATGTCTAAAAATGCTACCCAAAATTGGGAAAAAGAAATAATCCTTGAAAAATGGGAGAATTCTCGAAAGAACAACGTTTGATTGTCCTCTGACAGGCCCAAAAATTCTTCGATCTGCAATAAATGAGCATGGGCAACATATGAAAATCCTCTGCAGAGTCATGGCAGAGTAATGGCACTCGCTCCCTGGTCGCTTGAAAGTGGTTGGAAGGGATCTGATCTGATTTGGACCACCAACGGGGTTAGAAATTGATTTTCGACCCATTAAGTCGACAACCACCCAACACAACTATTTGAATTCCAGCAATCACCTTCAGTTTGAATTTGGGCCATTAGATCCTCCTTTATCGCATGTAGATGGACAACCAAGATCACACCACAAAGTCTTCAAAATCCCAGTAAAAGAAGTTAAAAACATGGTTGTCGATCTAGCTCTTTAGTGAAATTTGATGGCCTTGATTAACTCTTAAATCAACTGGCTCCATGAGCCTCATCACTATTTCGTAGCTAGCGATGTAACATTGTTCCTGACCGCTGCGAAATGGAAACAACATTGTACTTAACCCTGTCTTGGCCGCATCGCAGTTTGGCAAGGTTGACCTTGCCAACGGTCTTCCTTAATCGTTGGCCACATCGCTCATTGCACTGTCACACGAAAATAGAACAATCGCAACATGTAGCATTGTTCTTGTCTGCAAGGAAAGAGCAATAGGCAAACCAAGCGATAACAACTTAACTTCTTTTCCTCCTAGTAGCATCACTCATTGCAACATTGAGTAAAAGTGGAACAATAGAAGTAGGGAATAAAAGCGGAAATATTCTGGACTACGCAACAAGTGATTAAAAAAACTTCCACTAGCTGGTAGCAGGTGAAAGGGATGAGTCCCGCCACAAAGAAGGGGCCCTCCAACTAGGGTTAGGTTACTTTATAAATCAAGCATAACTCAAATGGAACACTAGGTTCAAAAACTCTAACCAGCTAGGGTTAGGTTACAAAAAGGAGGATCAAATTAGATAGATTGATCTGATGGTTACATGTCTGAAAATGCTATCCAGAATTGGGAAAAAGAAACAATCCTTGAAAAATGGGAGAATTCCCGGAAGAACAACGTTTGATTGTCCTTTGATAGGCCCAAAAATTCTTCGATCTGTAATAAATGAGCATGGGCAACATATGAAAATCCTCTGCAGAGTCATGGCAGAGTAATGGCACTCACTCCCTGGTTGCTTGAAAGTGGTTGGAAGGGATCTGATCTGATTTGGACCACCAACGGGGTCAAAAACTGATTTTCGACCCATTAAGTCGGCAACCACCCAACACAACTATTTGAATTCGAGCAATCACCTTCAGTTTGAATTTGGGCCATTAGATCCTCCTTTATCGCACGTAGATGGACGACCAAGATCACGCCACAAAGTCTTCAAAAGCCCAGTAAAAGAAGTTAAAAACATGGTCATCGATCTAGCTCTTTAGTAAAATTTGACGACCCTGATTAACTCTTAAATCAACTAGCTCCATGAGCCTCATCACTATTTCATAGCTAGGGATGTAACATTGTTCCTGGCTGCTGCGAAATGGAAACAACATTGTACTTAACCCTGTCTTGGCTGCATCGCAGTTTGGCAAGGTTGACCTCGCCAACGGTCTTCCTTAATATCGCTGGCCACATCACTCATTGCACTGTCACACGAAAATAGAACAATTGCAACATGTAGCATTGTTCTTGTCTGCAAGGAAAGAGCAATAGGCAAACCAAGCGATAACAACTTAACTTCTTTTCCTCCCAGTAGCATCACTCATTGCAACATCGAGCGAAAGTGGAACAATAGAAGTAGGGAACAAAAGCGGAAATATTCTGGACTACGCAACAAGTGATTAAAAAAACTTCCACCAGTTGGTAGCAGGTGAAAGTGATGAGTCCCGCCACAAAGAAGGGGCCCTCCAACTAGGGTTAGGTTACTTTATAAATCAAGCATAACTCAAATGGAACACTAGGTTCAAAAACTCTAACCAGCTAGGGTTAGGTTACAAAAAGGAGGATCAAATTAGATAGATTGATTTGATGGTTACATGTCTGAAAATGCTACCCAGAATTGGGAAAAAGAAACAATCCTTGAAAAAAGGGAGAATTCCCGGAAGAACAACGTTTTGATTGTCCTTTGACAGGCCCAAAAATTCTTCGATCTGCAATAAATGAGCATGGGCAACATATGAAAATCCTCTGCAGAGTCATGGCAGAGTAATGGCACTCGCTCCCTGGTCGCTTGAAAGTGGTTGGAAGGGATTTGATCTGATTTGGACCACCAACGGGGTCAGAAACTGATTTTCGACCCATTAAGTCGGCAACCACCCAACACAACTATTTGAATTCCAGCAATCACCTTCAATTTGAATTCGGGCCATTAGATCCTCCTTTATCGCACGTAGATGGACAACCAAGATCACGCCACAAAGTCTTCAAAAGCCTAGTAAAAGAAGTTAAAAACATGGTTGTCGATCTAGCTCTTTAGTGAAATTTGACGGCCCTAATTAACTCTTAAATCAACTAGCTCCATGAGCCTCATCACTATTTCATAGCCAGGGATGTAACATTGTTCCTGGCCGCTGCAAAATGGAAACAACATTGTACTTAACCTTGTCTTGGCTGCATCGTAGTTTGGCAAGGTTGACCTCGCCAATGGTCTTCCTTAATATCGCTGGCCACATCGCTCATTGCACTGTCACACGAAAATAGAACAATCGCAACATGTAGCATTGTTCTTGTCTGCAAGGAAAGAGCAATAGGCAAACCAAGCGATAACAACTTAACTTCTTTTCCTCCCAGTAGCATCACTCATTACAACATCGAGCGAAAGTGGAACAATAGAATTAGGGAACAAAAACGGAAATATTCTGGACTACGCAACAAGTGATAGAAAAAACTTCCACCAATTGGTAGCAGGTGAAAGGGATGAGTCCTGCCACAAAGAAGGGGCCCTCCAATTGATAATTTTTAAGTGAAATGACCGCTCTGTCTGGTCAATGAAGGAAAACAACAAGGCCAGAAAAGGTTAAGGCAAAAATCCTTAAGGGTTTAGGGTTTTAGGCCTAGGGGTTTTAACAGAGTTTTAGCGATTGATGATTTCTCAGATCGATTATTTGAATGGCTAAGATTGACACAAAAATGGTCAACAATAATTTACCTAGATGCCCCTATATATAGACATTTGATCAACCTAATTTCATATATCTATTTCAATCGAATCTATCTAATCTAGGCAATCAATTGCTAGCATGCTTGCATTCGTGAAGCATTCATTATCAAGCATTTTCAGAGATCTTCAAGGATACATATTCATCATTCAGCCATTCTGGAGAAAAATTACATCATTCTTATGCAAGCATGTGCGTGTGATTAGAGTTTTGTCATTTCATGCAACATATATGATTACATTCAAAGAAGCAAAGCATCATCATCAACAATTGCAAATCCGAGGTATATCTATCTAGCATTTATTTTAGTATTTGTATTATTTCATTCAAGGCTAATTCCTAAACTAAGGTTTGACCTAAGCAAACTGTTGAAATATGGCGACTGATCAGCAAAGTAGGGGTTCGGGGGCGGTAGCCCTCGAGAAAAGAGGGGGTTCGAGGGCGGGAGCCCCCGAGAATTTTTTTTTTGCCGTTTTTTTGTTGATGAAAACCGATATTGTAATAAAACCCTAAAAAGGCCGACTTTGTTTGTTTCCCTAAAAACGCATGTTACAAGCGGCTGGGATGCTTAAGGCATTGTAAGGTTGATGTACTGTTTTTGTTGGACAATAAGAAAGATTGGACGACTGTGTATGGTGGACGTAACCCATTCTGGGTGAACCACGTTAAATCTCTGTGTTATTCGTGTCTTGTTTTATTTCTTTATCTTTTTGTATTTAAATCTACATATAATTGTTAGTTCATATTTGCTTTGGATCTGCTTGAAACCCTAACACAAACCCCTATTCCCCAAAAAATCCCTTTTCACTATGTGCAGTAATAGGTATAGAGCTATTTTTGGGAGGATCGATAGGATTCACAGAGACGAATAGGTTCACCTTTCAATGACAAGAAATTCAGAGGACTAGAGCAACCACCACCATGGTCCCAAAAAATCAGGCCAAACTTATGGGAGTAGATTTGAATCATATCCTTTTGACTAGATCCAGGTTGGTGTCTCCGTACAATGACTGTAGCTCACTGTTTATGCTCGATTTTTTTCAATATTCACCCATTTACCCTAATTTCAATATTTTCACAATTCAATTTAGAAAGAGGGAATAAAACCCTGACCCCAAGTGGAACCTAATTAGAATTTTAGAGCTTTTTCCTTAGAGGGATTAAGCCTAGATCTACTAGGTCCCTCTCTCTTTCAATGTAAAGGTATTTTAAGCAAAATTAGCGGGTTTATTACATTTTATGGTGAAAACCTAATTTTAACCTATTACATTTTGGTGAACCCAACTACTTACACCACTTAGATCTAATTTGTGTTCTCAAATATGATTTGTAAGCATTTTAATTTTCAAGTTTGCACTAATAGATTATATTTTTAATCAAATTACATAAACTTAGAGGTTAAATTCATAAAAAACCCTAATTTATTTTGGTTACTTTGATTTGTGGATTGCATAAATTATAACTTTTATTTTCAGATTTGATTTTAGACATTCATAATGGCACTTAATAGATCTTATTTATTTTCCATTTCACATATTATTACATTGTTTTTTCACTTATGTTTATCATAATCATGTGTTGGATAATGGTTTCTTTCACTTCACATTGCTTCTTTTCATTTATGGCACTTTATCATATTGCATTTTTAGAATTTCCAAAATGTTTCCTATTAATCAATTAAATTTCAAAGCTTTTATCCATGATGTATATTGTTTTATGGTGATATTTTTAGTAAAATCCATTACATATGTAGATCACATAAAAGCTTTTGTAGATCATAATCCTAGAGATGCTAATGAAAAACCTAATACTTATACCTCTCCTAGGGCATCTCATGTGAGTGAAGAAAATGTTAATACTCCTATCAATGATCTCTCTAATGAAGAGAAATAATTGAAGAACAACATGGCACCATCTCTTTCTCATACACATACCCTAGTGCAAGGGGGGAAATGTCAAAACATTGGTATTTCAATCTCCCTAGATCCCCTTTATTCTCCTAGACCCTATCTTAACCATCAAAACACTTGTAGAGAAGATGATGTTATGTATTTTATTTCATGATCCATCTCCCCACATAACATTAAATAAAGATGAGGCCTTAGATGATAAGGATCTTCCTTCCCAACCTTCAAAGAGGATATGCATGATGATAGAAAGGAGAATCTTCTTACAAAGGACATTTCTTCTTCATCTATTTCTCCCTTTGTTCCTTCTAGATATACTTACACTACAAATTTTAAAGAATTTAATTATAATAATCCTTCTTCTTTTCAATTAAAATATTCTTATAGGAGTGGCTATAACATAATATCAAAAAAAGATTTTAGAGGACAAGGACTTGGAAAATTTGAACAAGGAATCAAAGTCCCTATACAACCTCCTACACAAACTAGTACCAAAGGTCTAGGAAATTCTCATCATTCACTTATGAATTATATCCTTAGAATTAAAATTTTTAAGGAGTATCTTGCAAGACATAGAACCTGTTTCCCATCTAAAGGTGCTTCTTCTTCAAACACTATGTTTTGTTTATATCATCAAACTCATGACCATCATGCTAATGATTGTCTAGATTTTCAAAACAGTATGCATGAACTAGTTGATAATGAAACTATTAAAATCATAGAAAACAATCCATCTTCTTCTAACAACCCTTTTCCTACATCACAAGAGACAAGACCTAATCCCATTTATTACCAAGAGAAATTAGCTACTAGAATCTTTTGGAGATTGAAGTATGATAAGAATATCATCTTTTTATTAATTAAGCTTAAATACAATTATAAGAATAAGGAAGGTGATGCACATTGTCGTTTTCATCGTAGTTATTCTCATTCTCTTGGAAATTGTACAACATTGAAAACATTTCTTCAAGAACAATATGGTAGAGCTCAAATAGATCTTACAACCGATCTTGCACTCTTCCTTGGTCAAGGGGTAGTGCCTTAATTCACCCTTCATGTTTCTCCTCACCCTATGGCTCTAGTAGCTAACTTAATTGGGAGCTATTTGTCATAAGATGTGATGCTTTTTTAATTACAAACATCTTGGGGAAACAACATAGTTCACTCTTGCCTTGTACTTGGGGGACAAGAATATTATCCTATTTCTTCTCTATCTAAGGTTTCACTATTCCCTTTAGGGGTTGCATTTTTTATAATTTGATATCCTTTCTTACATGGAATGTAACATCTCTTATTATTAATCTCTTCGTAGGGAAGTTTGTGATCCTTCATGTAAGTAATATTTCCTTCCTTAAAGATTACCTATTCTTCAGAGTTGCATTTTACATATCTCAATGTCTTTTCTTGCATTGAATATTCCTTCATGCGAGTACATGTGTGTTGTTTGTTTATGACCTTTCTTTGCCCGGAATACTACATTTTCTTATGTATAATCTCTCCTTAGAGGTTCTGTAATTCTTCTCATTCTCCCTACACTTGGGGGGCATTGATTTATCCTATCCTTTCTAAGGATCCACTTTTTATTTGTTGAGTAGTGTTTGCTTATGATTTGATGTTATTCCTTTTGTGAAGTTGTTGTTTTCTCAAGGATTCTCTCTTATGCAAGAGGTGTGTATCCTTGACTACAACCTCTTTTTCACTTGGCAATGTACATCTATTATAAACAAACCCTTCGCTTTGGTTCAAAAGCATGTCATCCTTCATCAATAATTTCTTTCACCTAGAAATAGGAGGAAGGTAGAAATTCTTGTTCTCCTTCTCTTCTTTTGGTAGAAGATGTTATGTTTGTTTAAGAACTCCTCTTGGAGGTAGATTCCCCTGAGAAAATATCTCTTCTCCCTCAAGGATCCTCTTTACAATTGTTGCAAGATATCTCTTTTTCAACTATCTTATCCTTGCCTATAAGAGTATTGCCTCTTTAGCTTGGATTTATGAACATTGTTGCTTAAAGGATATCTCCTTGGTGTTGAAGGTGGGTATCCTTGTTTCTAGCTTCATTAAGACATCAACATAGGTGTATGTTAACATCTTAAGTAGGGGTCATACATATCACCCCCTTTGTACTATATTGTACTATATTTTTGCATGTCTTAAACGGGGTGTTCATTCTAAAAAATAGAGCAAACAAACTCTTACACAAGATCCTTCATGCCCCAAACCAGACACAACATTTATATATATCTTACATGGGGTTACACATTCTCAAAACCAGAACAAACAAACTCTTACACAAGATGTTCCCCATGCCAAAGCTATATTTTCTTCTCTATTTCATGTCTTACATAGGTTGTTACATGCTCAAAACCAAAGAAAACAAACTCGTATACTAGATACTTAACACTTGAAACTAGACATCACTTGCACACACAACAAGATGAGTGAATCTAGAAAAACACAACTAGACTATTCCTACTCTCCTCCCCAACATGGATCAACTAAAAAAACACAACTAGAATGTTGTAAAGCGGAAAATCGTGATCGAACCCTAGTTGCTCTCCCCTCTTCCAACTTCGAGGAGAGAGAAGGGAGGTTGCTAGGGTTGATGGTTTTCACTTAAGGGAGATACTTTACATTCAAAAGAGGGGTTGAAACCCACAAGATCCAATCCCACACAAGGCAAGATTGGATGCTAAATGAGTTTCAAGGGTTAAGACAACAAGGCTACCCTCTTTTGTAAAGAATGTGCATAGAATGATTAAGCTAGGAATGCATAGAAAGTGACAAAGATTCGCTTATAAACTGAGATAGGGATATAGGATGAAGCTGCGGACCTGGAATTAGCAGTAAAATGTCGATACGGCGCTGTCCTGCAAATTTGAGCAAAAGTTGCCGGGACGATGGCGCCCGAGCGCCACGGTCCTCTGAAAAATCCGCGAAACGAAGGGGGATCTGTTCGTCTCTGCACAAGGATTCCAGATCTTCAATTTCAGCCGCGTACCTGCAACCTACACACAGAAAAGCGAAGACAATTGGGGGGTTAGGGATTAGGGGTTTGCCTTTAGGTCAAACCTCGGTTTTGGAATTAACCAAGAAATGAGAAACGCTGTAAAATGTAAATGTCTGTAATGTAAAACAAGTACTAATACCTTGTTGTAAGGATGTTTGTATCCTTATGTGCGAAGGTATAGATGTTGTTGTTTGTTGTATGTAGTATGTTGTATGTAGCATGTAGTAAGTGATCTCCTCTTCAATGGTTGAATCCTTGTCGTGAATGCAACACTTAGCCTTGAATGGAGACTTGGAATGATCAATTGCTTGAAGGAATGCTTGAATGCTTGAATGCTTGAATGTTTGAATATCGTTTCCACGCTTGTACACATATGTCCTTCTTACTTTCCATCTTTTTTAAATAAGAGAGGAAAAATGTAGTTTATATACTTGTCAATTAGGGTTAAAAGACTGATTTTCCCGACCTTAGGCTGACCAAGAAACAATAATTTCCAATTTGCAAACAAAAAGACCCGAGACCCCATAGGAGACTGGGCCCAAAATAGGGCCAGGGACCAGGGCGCTGGGTGCTCTGGTCCCACCTCCCGGGACAACAGGGTGCAAAGGAGGTTCAGGCCAGGGTGCTTGAAAAATGCAGTTTTTTAGTGTCGTGGACAAGTTTCGGGGTCTCCATTCAGGTTGCGTGTTGCGTCGCCATCGTGAAGACCGAAATGCAGTCGAAATTGCAAGTGTCGCAATTTTAGGACGCTACATTTAGCCCCCACTTTAGTGGGAGTATGTATGCTCATACTTCCGGTAAAGTACAAGGAAACAACATTGAAAGACTTTCACCACATCAAGGAGGCAAGACACACCAAGCCCCCAGTGGACTAAGGATCTTACGACTTCGATTGACAAAGTAAAAGGGAAGATCACGAGGGAGAACCATGACTGTCAGTAGTAAGGTTCCCTCACTATGAGTCATGCAAAAGAAATACCAAAAATTTTCAAGGCAAAGCTAAGTTCGCCAAGAAATTTTCAAGTATCTTGAAGGAATAGACAGGGTGTATGCCCCCCTACGTTAAAGCGACCGCACACGCCTCAACGGGGGTGATTGTTTTAACGTAGTGATACACATAAGAAATGAGAAAGAAAGGAGCACGTTATCACAAAGATTTAGCCCCCAAGTGTGAGATAAACCCAAGGATAATAAACACAAAATACAAAACACGAGGTGACTTTGCTTTCCTCGGGGTCAGTATGTTGTATGATAAGTCATGTATATATATCATATGTATGTATGCATAATTGTTCTTCATTCCTCAATCAAGGAAGGTCACCTAGAAGAAGGGAACACATGTGTCTTTTGAGTCAACATGAGAGAGGCCAAAAGAGATCTCAATGCTTTGCATCGTCCTCAAGTAGACAACACTAAGGACAACAAATAGAAGAATGAGAATAACATATAGAAGAAGTAACACAAGAGAGGAGGAGAGAATCTGCTATGCTAATGAAACTAGTCTAGCACGTCATCTACCCCCCGATCTTGCTGATCAATGTTTCGGGAAGGCAGGGAACACACTAGAGGAGGAACATCCAACACAGCAGATGGAGCTATCACAAGATCCAAACAAGGGCTATGTTCATGTTCCGAGCCACGTTGTTCTTGTCTAGGAGCTAGGATAAGTGCTTTAGAAAATTCATTAGATAAATGGTTATCAATATCAACAAGTTCATATTCACTATCAGAACCAAGAGGAGTAGCATTTTCATCATGGATAACATTTTCATCTATAGCATCATCAAGATTTATAAAAATAGGATCTTTAACTCGCACAGGATCAAGACCATCATGAATCTTATGTTTAGGAGATTTTGGAGAAAATGGAATAATGCTTGTTGAAGGTGTTTTTGGAGATTGCAAAGTTTGAGAAGTAGCTGCTTGAGCTCTAAGATGACGCTTTCATCGGCGTTCACGTGCAGAACAATTTCGTCTAGTCTTAGTAGGAAGTGGAGAAGATTGAGGAGGAGGAATGTTCTCATCTTTATCACTTGGGTGTTTAGGTTGTGGTCTCTTAGGCTGGATAATAGGAGAAGAAGAAGGTCTCTTCTCTCTATAAAAGGACGAAGGAGGAACTGCTCCATATAAAGGAGGAATTTTTGGTTTAGGAAGGAGACCAAATCCTTCATGACGAGGAGGTATAGGTCTACTTTTAGAAGGTTTATTAGGCATAGACATAGTCACATCCATAGGGATGGGTTAGGAATCTTCTTGAGGAAAGACATTAGTTTTATCTTTCAAAGGGAGAACTTCCTTCTCAAGAACGATAGGAATGTCAAGTTTGGATGTTCTAGGTTCACTTAGAGATAGGATCATATCTGTTTTCCACTTTTGATAAGATTTGAAAAGATGATCACTTCGCGGAGGAATAGATTGGAATTGTTTAGGCCAGAAATAATCAATAGGAATGCTAGAGGCTCTTTCAGCTGGTTTAAAGAGACTATGATTGACAGTAACAACTTCACCATTATGGGGAAATTTTAAACATTTATGAATAGGAGAAGCAATAGCTTTCATGGAATATAGCCAAGGATAGCCAAGCTTCACACGAAATTGTTCGGAAGAAGGAATAATAGCAAAGTTCACATCAAGGGATATGTTATGGACCTCAATAGGCAATGTAATAGAACCAATTGTAGGAGAAGAAAATGTATCAAATAATTTCACAATCACATCTGTTTTGTCATAGATCACTTGATTCAATTGCAAAGTAAAAAGAAATTCTTCAGTAATAATATTAACCATGCACAAAGGATCAATAAGCACTCCACGGCAAGGTGTATTCTTGACTTTTGCAACTATGTATAAAGGACCATCAGGTGCCCTAATAGTTTCACTAGAATCAAATGTGATGGAAGGTTCTTTAGGGTTTTCTTGCTGCTCTACAAAGTTAATCACATTCGGAGTCATAGACACAAGACCATCAGATGAGAGAGAAGAATCATTAGCCTCAATCGCATTAGAGGTATGAGAAGGTAATGGATCAGTAAAAATCTGAAGATTTTGGTTAGGAAGAGCTACAGATGTGTTGCCTTTATCATTCACTCCGGAAACAGAGATAGTATTATTATCAATCAAATCTTGAATTTTACCCTTCAAAGCAAAACATTTTTCAGTATCATGCCCAGGCTGATGATGAAAGTGACAAAAAGATTTGTTATCAAAATAAGGTGAAGTAATCTTTGCAGGATCAATTCACCTTATAGGAGGAAGAGTAAGCACATTTTGTTCCAATAACTTATTCATAATACTATGCAATGATTCATTCAAAGGAGTATACTTTCTTTCTTTCTTGAAAAACTTAGAAATAGGAGGCACACCTGATGCTGCATTCACATTGTTGTTGATGATGTTTTCATTGAATTTGATGGAATCTCTGTTCGGTTTAAACTTCCCAAATGGTTGTTGACTGCTATCACCCTTATCACTCGGAGCCATAGGATGTGATTGTTCCATTTGACTCACAGTCAGTTGATAATTGTGAAGAGTTGCACACAACTGTTGGAAAGAATTAAACTCAGAAAACAGAAGTTTGTCTCGAATATCTTTTTGTAAATTAGAAATAAAGACTCTTTGAATATCATTGTCAGGCACTGGAAAAGAAATTTGAGCATACAAATGCTTATATCTACCAATGAAATCAGTCACTTTTTCTTTAACACCTTGTTTACAATGCATTAAATCAATCAAAGTAACTTTAGGACTTATATTGTTTTGAAATTGTTGAATGAAAGCATTTGCAAGTTGTTCGAAAGAAGTAATAGAATAAGAAGGCAATGAGCAATACCATTGTAGGGCTTTATCTCTTAATGTTCTAGTAAACAGTTTTGCAAGCAACCTTTGGTCATAAGCAAAATCAGTACATATTGTTTGAAAAGTCTTAACATGTGTTAGAGGATCACCTTTACCATTATAAAGCTCCAAATGCGGGATTTCAACATGCTTAGGAGGAATAGCTCGGACAATGTCAAGAGAAAGTGGGCTCGCAACATCAAATGTGGGCACACTAAACTTAGATTGATTCATAGAGGCAATTTGTTGCTGTAAAGAAGAGACAGTTTGTGCAAGATTGTTAATGGTCGCTTCAGTCGAAGAATTCATATTAGATGTGTTAGATTGAGATGGAGGTGTTGTGTTATTGAAAGAAGGTAAAGAGTAAGGTGGTGGGACTCTATGATAGTTAGTCATAGGAGATGATTGGACAAGAGGAACACTACAAGGAGGAATGGAGTGGTTGAATGAATTGCCCCCTTGCGTCATGTTCATTTGTGAAGATGTAATAGGAACACTCATTGAAGGAATGAATGAAGAAGTCAGATTAAATGAAGGAAGAGGGTTAATTGAAAAAGAAGGATTGCCCCCATGACTGGTGATCACAGGAGGAATGTCTTGTATAGAAGTGGTCATTATGTTTGATGTAAAGGTAGGTATGCTAGCAATAGAAGTTGTCAAAGGAATAGAATGATTAACTTGTGTAGGAGGTTGTGTATAACCTAAAGACTCGGCACAACTCTTCATAGGCATCACATTCGAATCCACAATGTGTGCAATACCACGCAAAATATCAATTCCATTCTTATCACTTTGAAGCATATGTTTTAGACCCTCAATTAAAGGAAGAGCTTGACTATCAGGGTATTCTTGAGACATCCATTGTCGAAAATCATCAAATTGGTTATCCAATTTCGAAAGTTGTTCTACAGAAACCTCATGGAGAGCTTCTTCATCATTAGGAGGATTAGAGGAATTACCCATGTCCTTGTTAAAAAGGCTATTCAAATTAGGTTCCATCTCCTCGGTAATTAAACCTTGGAAAGACTTAATTCTACGGCTTCGTCTAACGGGAATGGTGTAAGTAGGGCTTATTGTTGTAAAACTCATGCACTAGAGAGGGAGAGAAAATTTTGAATTTTAGAGGTAGCAATTTTCAGTAGAATCAGCCAATTTTCCAGATTTAAGCTGTTAAATGCAATCACGACAGTCTCCTGAAATTTCAGAAAAAATGTCCGGGACCGTGGCGCTCGGAGTGCACACGGTCCCGACAACTTTTTTCGAAATTTGCAGGGATGAAAGTTATGATGATTTTAGAGCTAATCTGAAAAAATTGAGTGATTTTACGATCTGTAGATAGGCCAAATTAAAGTTGCAATCTCAAAATTGAACCCTACCAAGATTGTCGAAAAAATGCAAAATTTGAATTTTGAAAAAGAGAGGGAAACTAAAATTTTGAATTTTATGATTTTAGAGGGAATGTCAAGAGCAATGCAAATTTTGAAATTTAAAAATTGACTCAATTTCACGCAAAATTCAATTTTGAAAGCGGAAATTAAAGTTGTTGTAATTAAGCACTTAATTTCAAAAGTCACAAATTGCAAGAATTTGAATAAAGCACTGAAATTTCGAATGAATGCAAACACACTTTTCAGATTTAGGACAGTAAAAACACAATTTTGACACAAAATTTTAATTTCAACAATTTTTGAATGATTAGAAGCCCTAAACCAAGCAATCACAAGACCAACTTTGACTGTAATTTTGAGAGTGTTATAATTGATAAAATCAGCCAAAATTCTGGATTTTAGCAGAAAAATACAGTAAGATCTGGCTCCCGAAATTTTGGAAAAAATGTCGAGGACGATGGCGCTCGGAGTGCACACGGTCCTCGCAACTTTTTTCCAAATTTTCAGGGATGAAAGATATTGTGATTTTATTGCGGAATCCAAAGTTACAGCTGATTTGGAAATGTTTTGATCAGTGAAATTGTCGGACAAAGGTTGAATCAAGAAGGTTTCAAAAATTAGGGTTTTGACACTTAACCACTTAATTTTCAAAAATAAAGCACACATATGAATTGATAATTTGTAATAGAAGGGTAGATTTGAAATAAGCATTAACAATTAAACATTTCACAAGTTCAATTTTCAAAAAGAAAATTTAGGGTTTTTATGCAATTAACCTCTAAAATTTGTAAAAGATTAAACATGGAAATGTAATCAAGGAATCCAATTTTCAAATCTAACCATGAAAAATCAGAAAGGATGTTCACGTCGGGTTCACCAAAATGTAAAGCGAAAAATCGCGATCGAACCCTAGCTGCTCTCCCCTCTTCCAACTCTAAGGAGAGAGAAGGGAGGTTGCTAGGGTTGATGGTTTTCACTTAAGGGAGATACTTTACATTCAAAAGAGGAGTTGAAACCCACAAGATCCAATCCCACACAAGGCAAGATTGGATGCTAAATGAGTTTCAAGGGTTAAGACAACAAGGCTACCCTCTTTTGTAAAGAATGTGCATAGAATGATTAAGCTAGGAATGCATAGAAAGTGACAAAGATTCGCTTATAAACTGAGATAGGGATATAGGATGAAGCTGCGGACCTGGAATTAGCAGTAAAATGTCGATATGGCGCTGTCCTGCAAATTTGAGCAAAAGTTGCCGGGACGATGGCGCCTGAGTGCCACGGTCCTCCAAAAAATCCGCGAAACGAAGGGGGATCTGTTCGTCTCTGCACAAGGATTCCAGATCTTCAATTTCAGCCGCGTACCTGCAACCTACACACAGAAAAGCGAAGACGATTGGGGGGTTAGGGATTAGGGGTTTGCCTTTAGGTCAAACCTCGGTTTTGGAATTAACCAAGAAATGAGAAATGCTGTAAAATGTAAATGTCTGTAATGTAAAACAAGTACTAATACCTTGTTGTAAGGATGTTTGTATCCTTATGTGTGAAGGTATAGATGTTGTTGTTTGTTGTATGTAGTATGTTGTATGTAGCATGTAGTAAGTGATCTCCTCTTCAATGGTTGAATCCTTGTCTTGAATGCAACACTTAGCCTTGAATGGAGACTTGGAATGATCAATTGCTTGAAGGAATGCTTGAATGCTTGAATGCTTGAATGTTTGAATATCGTTTCCATGCTTGTACACATATGTCCTTCTTACTTTCCATCTTTTTTAAATAAGAGAGGAAAAATGTAGTTTATATACTTGTCAATTAGGGTTAAAAGACTGATTTTCCCGACCTTAGGCCGACCAAGAAACAATAATTTCCAATTTGCAAACAAAAAGACCCAAGACCCCATAGGAGACCGAGCCCAAAATAGGGCCAGGGACCACGGCACTGGGCGCCATGGTCCTGGGGAACCAGGGCACTGGGCGCTCTGGTCCCACCTCCCGGGACAGCAGGGTGCAAAGGAGGTTCAGGCCAGGGTGCTTGAAAAATGCAGTTTTTTAGTGTCGTGGACAAGTTTCGGGGTCTCCATTCAGGTTGCGTGTTGCGTCGCCATCGTGAAGACTGAAATGCAGTCAAAATTGCAAGTGTCGCAATTTTAGGACGCTACAAATGTGTACCCATGTCTTTTGTCATTTTTTTCCTCATGTCTAGAATGTGTATCCATGCTCTACCCTTTCTTCTCATGAGCTCATAAATTTTCTATTTTTAGTTCATGGATGATGCCTGCTTTTTCTCTTTTAATGTGACCACTTGTGTTCTTGAGATGGAATTTTCAAGAGTGATATTTGTTGTGGAGACATTTTGATATAGAGGTCTCTTCCGCTACTTAACTTAACGTTCTGTTTTTGGTTTTTAGCTTTGGTGTTGTGTGTATTTTTCTTTTTTTCTTTTTTTTGCCTTTGTTTATATTTGTTTGTGTCATATTTTGTGTGCCCTTGCATGCAATTAAGTGAGTTAAGATCCTAAGATTAGGGGCTTGGTTCCTGAAAATTAGTGATGTCTTATACTCCTTATGATTATACTCCTAATTGCTCCTATGTTTCATCTTCCATCTACTTTACCATGAGTATTTGCATAGGCTCATACTCCCATTAAAGTGGGGGATAAATGTAGCATAATAAATTGTCACCAGTCCAATTTACACCCCATGTTTGTGTGCCTACTTTAGTGTGTCCTATCCTCATCACTTTTCTAGGTCAGTTTTGTGCTTATTCTCTAGCTCTAAGGTCATTAACACCCATTGGTGGGTCCCATGGTGAGGTACCCCTCCCCCCTTATCCTTATCTTGGTCTCTTACACAGAAGGACATGGCGCCCAACACCCTGGTCCTTCTCGATTGGGCCCAAATTTAAATTGGGGCAAGTGTTGTATTTCCCCAATGAGATTTGACCGCCATGATTCGGCATGATCGTTGGAGGTTAGCCTAATCGACAATCTACCTAGATGCCCCTATATAAAGACATTTGATAAACTAATGCAGAGGAAGGACATAGACAACACAAATCAGACTTAGGATCTTCCTATCACCATTCATTTACAAGGCGGAACTAGGACAACATTGGTTTTTAGACCTTCCATCTATAGGACCTCTCAAACATCTTGAGGACACACACTAACCAATGACACCTTAATAGTTTGATGAAATTTTAAGGCTTTATTGACTCCTAAGACCAACCCTCTTTATATCTACAAATACAACCAGACATATGGAAGCAATCCTCCACTCATTGCAAGTATATCGAGTTTGCACTTTTGAGGAATATTGAGGTATACAAAGAAAGTTTAGTTCCCTAACCCTTGAAAAAAGTCTATAAACCCTTTTAGGACTCTTTCCAACATATATCATGAGTATTCAACCCAATTTTGAACTAGTTTTTTCAACCTCCTATTCATTGTCCTTAACTAGTCCTATACTGCCTTTTGGGTCTGTCAACATGTAACATGCCCCAACCTTACATGGTGGACTAAAACAAATGGATCTTGGTATTTAAGACCTCCCCACACCTCTTCCTTCACCAACAAATGTCAATCAACATTGTTTCAATGACTGGTAACATCAAACCCACACTTTTCTTGTCTTGACAATTTGATACAATTGTATATCAGACCCTCTACCAATATTTAGCACGTTCCAACTTAATTTCTAGAACCCACACAATTAGGAAAGGATACATTACATCCTCATAGGCCTCTCCACCTATTTTTGGGGTTTTTCATTGGTGGAGGGAAAAGTTAGGTATTTATTTTGCTTATTAGTTACCCTATCTAGGGTTTCCAATTATTTTTACAAAAAAAAAGAGTAAATTCTACAAATCTGAAAGCCAAGACAGAGGAAAATCTCAGACAATCAGTTTTAGACTAATAAATGTTTGTACAATTCCATACAATGTGAAAGAGTAGGACTGTTGCAGAAAGAACACAAGAAATTTGCTCCAAAATGATTCAAAAGTTCACCAACCTCTCCAAACAATTTTTTCCAATCAATTCCAACTATTCTCAATCACTGTTTGATTAGTTAAAAGTTAACAAAATACCATTTTGACACTTTTTTGCCAAAGTTGCTTGACAACTTGCAACATTGACAATTTTTGGCAATATCAACAAAATTGATACAAATCCTTCCAAAATGGAATGAAATGACGCTAAATGACCTATTACAACCTTACCAGACCCAAACTCTCCTAATCAACCAAAAATGAAACAAATGGCAATATGCCTTATTGGACATCCCTACATCATACACCCAGGGGGAAGGAAAAAAACACAAGTTCCACTTGAGTTGAGGTATGCAACTGTACATCTATGCTTAATAATATCAACTTTAGACATCCACATAGAATCCTCGATGGGAAGACCCCTTCATTTGAACAAGTACTAAAAATAGGCATCGTTCCTTGTCTTCTTGAGTTCCTTGGTGTCAATAATTGTGAGGCCCTACCCCAAGCCGTCATAGCATTGCAGTTATTTTTTATGTTGGACCTATTATTGATACTTTATTTTGATGCATTATGGATTTAGATTCTATATGATCTAGTGATTGGATAACATTGATATGATGCATGTCATCTATTTTTGATTTGCAGTACTTCATTTATGATGTTAGAAAACATGGATGCATGCCTTACATATGATTGAATTTCATGATGGTTATGATGACGCCATTGAGTAAATTATTTCATATAGATTCTATTGGATAATTGATAATTTGACTGTTATGATGTAAATTGTATGCAAAGTGTCTGATTTGTATTCTTTTCATATATTAATATTGCATATAATTATTTGAGATTACTAATGTACAAAATGAGATGTGCAGGAAAACTAATCCATGCGACCATGGAAATTATTCGGAGAATCAAACTAAACCTATGTGCATTAGTAAAGCCAAGGGTTGTCTATTTGGAGAGACAACACCTCGTATGTGACGTGTTTATATTCGTAAATGTGAATTCTTGAATGTGTGTTCAATTTGTATTTGTTAATTTCAAAAAAGGACATGCCAAGCGTATTATAGTGATGTGTATTTTATGGTGTCACTTGACACTTGTGTTGTGTTGTGAGTTGGAAATGACATGTCATTTGGAGGGAATTTGTTTAACCAATGCATTATTCAAATATCTTGATATGGTCCCAAAAGAGTCTTGGTTAAAGAGCCATTAGTTTGGTCAACTCAAGTTTGACTCATAGACAAATTTTAGGTGGGTTTCTGAGGGTCAAACTAACTCCTAAGGTTAGGTTTAGGGCCCCATATGATATACCTGTGAGTAAAAGTCAACGTTAGCCATGTGACCACTCACATGTGACTGTCAGGACACCTCAAAAGTGGGTTTTCCAAGATGGATGAAAATTCAACTTTTGAGGATTTCTCCTTGGTTAGACAACCTTCCATTTGAGTGATAATTGCTCTTCCCCACTTTCTCTTACCTTTTTCAATTTCCATTTTTAGAAACCATGTAAGAGGTTGGGAATACCAACCTGGGGGATCTCACATCCTTTCCAAAGAAGTTGGAAAGTGTGAGGAGAGCCTACTTAGGGAAGGGATTCAAACTTAGGATCTTGATCACCCACTCTCCAATCTTGGAGACTTCGAGTTGTTTTTGAAAATTTGGGATAGGGGATGCATTTTTCAGTTTTTGGGAAGAAAATACTAGTGGATTGGGCAACTCTTCTACAACCATCCCTCATACCATTTGCAGGATCAAAGGTTGGCAGTGTTCTTCCGTGCATTTTGATTACCATTGTTAGATGTGAAGGAAAATTGCTTTTGTATTAGATTTTGTTGTATATGTGATTTGTGGTGTTGGTTGTTGAAATCCTTCTTTGTCATTATCTTGTGATGTGGGTGTTTCAAGGCCATACTCACCTTTGGGAGGGAAGAGTAGCCTTGGGGTGAAGGGTTACTTGACAACCTAAGAGTGTAGATACTCTCTTCTTGGAAGAGAGAGATACACAAGGGTTATGGGACCCTTGCTGCATTATTTTATGCTTATGCAAAAAGGGGGTCATAAGGGGAGTTTTTGGCTTATAAACTATGGGGGTCATAAGGGAAGTTTTTGGGTCAAGTATGTGACCTTGAGTTGGTTGTATTTTGGTAGCCTTGTGAAGTCATTTGTTTCTCTTTTCATGTAGATCTCCTCTAGGCTCTTGGTCCACCTTCACACCACAAAAAATAGTCACATAGTGACAATGTGAATCCTTGGGTTGGGAGTTTATATTCTGTATAAGTTTTTCTTGCATTCATTGTTGAGTTTGTTTGTAACCCGTTTAACCCTGGTTCTCCTAGCTCGGGGGTGGCTTCTTGTAAGCCTAGGTTGGGAGGTGAACCTCCATGGTCGCAACCTATAAGTTTTGTTTGCAGGTTTACATTTGGGTTAAAGGATGGAGAAAATCCAAGTTTATTTGCAGGTCTTCTATTAGATTTATTTCGAATTCTGAAAAGAAGTGTTGTAACAAAGCTCCCTATTTCTTTAAAACAAAAGAGAGGCTTGAAAGTTGTAATTTTATTATTATTGTAAAGTGGATATAGAAAGAAAATAAGTTGTATTTACTTTTGTTGTATATTCATTACATTCAAATCAAAGAAGAATTTAAATAGTATTCCTATATTGTTATTTATTATCATGAAATGGAGTAGGAAATGTAAATTTATTTTCAGTTATAATGTCTATTGAGAAAAAAAAGAAATGAGTAGATAAACATTTAAATAAAATGCAGTTTTATCTCTATACTCAGTTTTGTGGTGTAAACCTACTTAGTATAAAATGTAAACATGGAGTGTGGAATAAAGTTACTTGCACTTCATTTATTTAAACTAAATCATTTTCTTGATGTGTAATATGCTAGTTGTAAAGCTGTTAGTAGAAAGAAATTTTAAATCATAATGTAGATTAAACAGAAAACACTTCATTCTATTAAATCATTATTGTATAGTTAGGAATGTGTTTGTTGTATTTACATATAAACATGTAAACACCATTTTACAAACAAAAAAAGAGATATATTATTGCTACTATAACATGATAATCTGGAAATAACACAGTAAAAGAGGGATATATAAATACAGGTAAGTCAAGAAATGCTAATGTTGTCGATAAATAAAATAAACCTTCTCACAATAAATGTAGTTGCTACTATATATGTGTGTGTGTGTGTGTGTGTGTGTGTGTGTGTGTGTGTTGGCATGTGTGTGTAGAGCATGATGACATGATGATATTGTATATTATCATTGATGTCAATATGCTGAAGTATGAACAGGTATATTGTAGTAAGTTAACTGGCAATAGAATCGGTATGATGATGTAAACTGGTATATGTGAAAAGTGAAGCGGTATGTTTGTTCAAGGTGAACCGGTATGTTGGAATGAGAACCGATATATGGAAGTTTTGTATCGGGGTTTCATTTGGCATGACTACCGGTTGGTAGTCTCACCTTCAGGGTTTCCGGTTGATGCATTGCCTGTGTGATTCAACCGATGACATCTTGTGATGTGTTAGCATTGTAATGAAGATCAAATCATGTTGCCACGTCAGCCTTGTGCGCATGAAGGATTTCTTTGAGGATCTTGCATGAAGAAGATCAATCCTATCTACCTCAGGAATGTATGAAGTCTCTGTAAACGGTGGAGAGCGCGTGATGGGTTATCAGCTTCCTAAAGCGACAAAGAATGAACGTTGGAGAACATCTTGAGATCTATTCAAGACTGTTGTATTCGATGCAATGTGATTAACGGTCAGAATCAAACCGACTGAATTGTTAAACCTAAAAGTTTAGGGTTTAGGGTTTATGCTACCGACCTATCTGTTTCCTATAAGATCGTTGATGTTTTTCATTTTGAAGTTGTTGGCAAATGTTATGTGTGTATCCAAGTGAAGAGATACTTGATTCTTGCCAGACCAAAGAAGTGTGTTGATACTTGTAGAGAGAGATTGCAGAAGCAAAGGAGCTAAAGAGGATCTGCCTTGGCATTGTGTGCTATTATCATATCAGTGTATTACCTGTTGACTTCTAACCATTTTAGCAGTTGGAAAATCCCTTAACCAGGTATCTTTAACAGGATTTTGTGTAAATCCTTTAACAGGGTGACTCAATTCAATGAGTTCTTAAAATCCTCTTTCGAGGTAACCTCTAACGGGGTTTTAACCTTTAACCGGGTATTTAGCCATCCCTTAACCGGGTGATCCCTAGCAGGATCAGTTCCTAGCAGAACCTATTGTAAAAGTATTTAACCGAACAAGACTCCTAATAGAGCGGACTTCAAAAGAGTTCAAAGAACAACTTGTGGGTATTCATCCCCACTATGGTTTTTCCTAGTTGAGTTTCCACATAAAAAATTAGTGTGTCATGTGTAATGCTTTTCATGTGATGGTTTAGTGTTTTATGTTAAGTGGTAATGCATGCCGAACTAGTAGTCTTTATACTTTTGATGTATTACTTGTCTATGCATATAAGTGAAGTGGAAAGGAGATGTTAGGTGAGGTGAAGATCTAAGTGATAACCAGTTTATACTTGTCATAGTCATTCTTGGTTTTACTGGTAGTACCTTGTTTTGGATCGGTGTTACTGTTTACCAATTAAGTGTAGTCTTTGTAGTCAAACTGGTTGATGGAAAGTTTTTGTCTATACTGATTCACCCCCCCCCTCTCAGTACCGGTTTGGTACTAACTGTTCATTATTATTCATCAATTGGTATCAGAGTGTCTTCCAAGTCCTCTGTGTTATAAGCTTAACCTCTTGAGGAAAAGATCCTATTCTAATGATGAAGAGGGAAGGTCCAAAGTTCAACATAGATAACTTTAAGATATGGAAGGACAGAATGGAGATCTACATCAGAAGCATGGGTGCTCAACACTGGAGCTATGTTGAGAATGCTTATGTTATTCCTACCGGTACTCTCATCGATGATCAAAGAAGAGAGATTTAGGAGAATGGGCAAGTCATGGAAGCCCTAATAAACAGTCTATCTGACATTGAGTTTATTGATGTTCAGGATAAAGACAATCCCAAAGAAGTATGGGATGCTCTGGAGAATATCTATGGTGGTGATGAGCATGTGAAACAAGCTAAGGAAGAGAGCCTTAGGGGAAAGTTTGAAGACATGTGGATGGTTGAAGGAGATACCATTCAACAATATGGAATAAGATCAAAACTGTTATTGGAGACATCAAGAGTGCAGGAGGTAAAATTGAGGATTCCATTATTGTTAGCAAAGTCTTGAGATCCTTGTTACCAGTATATGCAATAAGGGTTGTTTCTATTCAGGAGTTGAGGTCTATAGATAAGACAAAGGTATCCCTAGACTCCATCATTGCAAACTTGACCACATATGAGCTAAATAATTATGATGATAGTATTTAGAAGATTGAATTAGCCTTTAGAGCATCTACTGCACCATCTAGAAAGGGTAAAAAAGATAGTACCGGTTGTGAACCAAGACAAAGCAGAGAAATGGATGGTGAGGAGATCCTGATGGAATTTGAAGCTCTTCTTGCCAAGAGACTTCCTAAGGGAACTGGTAAATATAGAGGTAAGCTCCCTTTGAAATGCTTCTCTTGCAATAGGATAGGACACATTATTGTAAACTATCCTAATGGTGATAATAAGGACAAACCAGAGAAGTTCAAGAAGTTCAAAGGAGGAAACATGAGAAACTATTTTGTAGTAGTTGATGAAGGTGTCACTGATGAGGAATCAGAAGATGAAGAAAGTGAAGACATTGTGTTTGTAGCAGTTAAGGAAGATGTGTCAAACAAGAAGGCTCTTGTCTCCCACTTTGATAATTCCAATTAGTGGATTATTGACAGTGTTTGTTCTCACCACATGACTGGTGACCAGAGTAAGTTTCTGTCTTTGGAAGAGTATGATGGTGGTGTGGTCCGATTTGGTAATGATGCACCATGTATGGTAAAAGGCAGAGGGTCCATCTCTCTGAATGGAAAAAGTAGTGTTGATAATGTGTATTGGGTAGAAGGTCTCAGACACAACCTTTTGAGTGTTACCCAACTAAATGATAATGGACTCACTCTAGAATTTAGAGATGGAGTGTGCAAAATAAAAGGAAAGAGTGGTGAACTAATGGCCACTGGTATGCAGACCGGAGGTAACTTATTTCAGCTGAATGCAAATATCAGTACATGTCTAATGGCTAAGTTTGATGATAGTTGGATATGGCATAGGAGACTCTACCATGTAAACTTTGATAATATTGTGAAGGCCAGTAAGATCAAGGCAGTTAGAGGATTTCCTATGCTAAGCAAACTAGAGAATCCTTTGTGCAGAGAGTGTCAACTGGGGAAAATGTCTTCCTCAACCTTCAAAGGTAAATTTTTCACTGCAGACAATTTACTTGATCTTGTGCATACTGATTTGTGTGGTCCTATGAAAACTAGGAGTGTGCAGGGAGATAGGTATTTTATGATTCTTACTAATGATTGCTCAAGAATTATGTGGGTCACATTCTTGAAAGACAAGTCTAAAGGTTTTGGAAAATTCAAAGCCTTCAGAGCACTGGTTGAAAAAGAAAGCAGTAAGAGGATTAAGTGCCTAAGAACTGATCAAGGAGGAGAATTCACTTTCGGTGAATTAAACAAGTACTTTGAAGAGAATGACATCAAGAGGAAACTATCTACCCCCAAAATCCACAATAGAATGGCTAGGAGAGAGGAATAACCGGACTGTAGTTGAAGTAGCCAAAACGATGCTGATTCAAGGGAAGGTTACTCACACCTTCTGGAGAGAAGTGGTGAGCACTGTAGTCTACACTATGAACCGGGTACTCATCAAGAAAGGTATGGATAAAACACCTTATAAGTATTGGACCGGTAAGACTCCTATAGTAAGCTACTTTAGAGTGTTTGGTAGAAAATGTTATATCAAGAGGAGTGAACATCAGAGCAAGTTTGAAGCAAAATGTGACGAGGGAATATTCCTAGTGTATTCCACAAAGAGAAAAGCTTTCAAATGTTTCAACAATAGGACTCAGAGAATTGTTGAAAGTATCAATATTAGAGTTGATGAAACCTTTGAGAAACCTAAGGAAACTGGCAGCGAGCAAGTAGGAGATGAACTGGTAGTAACCTTTTGGGAACCGGTTGCAAATCAGCATAGTACCAGCAAAAGTGCTTCTACATTGGTAGATGCTGATGCTGATGAAGATGAGGATGAAGAAGAAAAGCAAGAGGAAACAACTAAGATCATTCCTAGGTATGTAAAGATGAATCATGATCCAAAGTAGATCATAGGAGACAAGGATGCAGGAATTCTTACAAGAAGAAAGGTCAGAGAAAATTCTTGCATGATCTCTGAATTTGAGCTTAAAACATTTAAAGAGGCACATAAAGATGAAGACTTGATCAAGGCAATGAAAGAGGAACTTGACCAGATAGAAAAGAATGGTACATGGTCTTTGGTACCCAGACCTAAGCATAAAAATGTCATAGGCACTAAATGGATTTTCAGAAATAAGTTGAATGAAGATGGCATAGTGGTAAGAAAGAAAGCCAGACTGGTGTGTAAAGGATATGCTCAAGAAGAAGGAGAAGACTATGGAGAAAGATTTGCTCTAGTAGCTAGATTGGAAGGAGTTCGTATGCTTCTTGCATATGCAGCTTTCAAGGGATTAAAAGTATATCAAATGGATGTAAAATCTACATTCCTAAATGGAATACTTGAAGAGGGGGTGTATATAGAGCAACCAGATGGGTTTGCCCTATCAAAAGATAGTGACATGGTGTGTAGGCTACATAAAGCCTTGTATGGATTGAAGCAGGCACCTAGAGCATGGTATGAATGCTTGCACTCCCATCTTGTGAAGATTGGATTTGAAAGAACAAGTGAAGATAACAATATCTATTTGAAGTCAAAAGGAGATCAGATTCTGATATGTGAAGTATTTGTTGATGATATAATTTTTGGTGGAGATGACAAGATGAGTCATGATTTTGCAAATGAAATGAAGAAGGAATTTGAGATGTCACTTATAGGGGAGATTAAGTTCTTCATTGGACTACAAATTCAACAAATGAAAGATGAAATCTTTATCACTAAGTTCAAGTATGTCAAAGAGGTGTTGAAGACCTTTGGCATGTAAGAAAACAAACCGGTTGGTACACCGATGGTGACCGGTTGTAAATTATCAAAAGAGGATGACTCAGTGTTGGTGAATGAGAAGGAATACTCATCAATTATTGGTAAGTTGCACTATGTAGTACATAGCAGATCGGACATTGCACATGCAGTAGGCATTACTACACAGTTCCAGAAAAGTCCAAGAGAATCCCACTTGGTAGCTGTCAAGCAGATTCTTAGATATCTAAAGGGAACTATTGACTATGGATTGTGGTATCCATATAGTAATGATTTCAACCTTAGAGTGTTTACAGATGCTGATTGGGCTGGTAATGTGGACGAATGAAAGAGCACAACCGGTGGTGCATTCTTTCTTGGTGGTAGACTAGTCTCATGGATGAGTAAGAAGTAGAGTTGTATCTCTCAATCTACATCAGAAGTGGAATACGTTGCAGCATTTATGAACTTTACCCAGACAATCTGGATGAAACATGTATTAAGTGGCTTCAAAGTTCCTGTATTTGAACCGATAAGTATATTTTATGACAACACAAGTGTAATTAACATTTCAAAGAATCCAGTTTTACATGCTAGAACCAAGCACTTCGAGCTCAAGTATCATTTCTTGAGGGAGAAGGTTCAGAACAAAGAGGTTGTACTGGAACATGTTTCCAATAAGGAGCAATTAGCAAACATATTCACCAAGCCTCTATCGAAGGCTACCTTTACCTATTTGAGAGGTGAATTAGGGGTGCTGCCCCTTCAAGAGGTGAACTAAAGGTGTGTGCTCCACATCAGTCAGGTATTGCATTGATAAATATTTTTCAGAATTGGTGTGTTGAAGGATGCTACTCCTTAGGGGGAGCAACATAGTGGAACATAGCTGTTTGTGCCTCCACTTTGGCATTGTTGTCAAAGGGGGAGAAGATGTGAAGCAAAGAAGATATCTATAGTATTGGGGAGAAGAAGATGTGAAGCAGATAGATATCTTTGTATATTTCCATCAATGCCAAAGGGGGAGATTGTTGGCATATATGTAGAGCATGATGACATGAGGATATTATATGTTGTCATTGATGTCAATATGCTAAAGTATGAACCGGTATATTGTAGTAAGCTAACTGGCAATAGAACCGGTATGATGATGTAAACCAGTATATGTGAAAAAGTGAAGCAGTATGTTTGTTCAAGGTGAACCGGTATGTTGGAATGAGAACTGGTATATGGAAGTTTTATATCAAGGTTTCATTTGGCATGACTACCAGTTGGTAGTCTCAGCTTCAGGGTTTCCGGTAGATGCATTGCCTGTGTGATTCAATCAATGACATCTTGTGATGTGTTAGAATTGTAATGAAGATCAGATCATGTTGCCACATCAACCTTGTGTTCGTGAAGGATTTCCTTAAGGATCTTGCATGAAGAAGATTGATCCTATCTAGCTCAGGAATGTGTGAAGTCTCTGTAAATGGTGGAGAGCATGTGATGGGTTATCAGCTTCCTGAAGCGGCAAAGAATGAATGTTGGAGAATGTCTTGAGATCTGTTCAAGACTGTTGTATTCAATGCAGTATGATTAATGGTTAGGATCGAACTGACTGAATTGTTAAACCTAAAAGTTTAGGGTTTAGAGTTTATGCTACCGACCTATCTATTTCCTATAAGGTCATTGATGTTTTTTATTTTGAAGTTGTTGGAAAATGTTATGTGTGTATCCAAGTGAAGAGATACTTGATTCTTGCCAGACCAAAGAAGTGTGTTGATACTTGCAGAGAGTGATTGCAGAAGCAAAGGAGATAAAGAGGATCTACCTTGGCATTGTGTGTTGTTATCAGATCAGTGTATTACCTGTTGACTTCTAACCATTTTAGCAGTTGGAAAATCCCTTAACCAGGTAGCTTTAACAAGATTTTGTGTAAATCCTTTAACATGGTGACTCAATTCAATGATTTCTTAAAATCCGCTTGTGAGGTCTAACAGGGTTTTAATCTTTAATCGGGTATTTAGCCATCCCTTAATCGGGTGATCCCTACCAGAACCTATTGTAAAAGTCTTTAACAAGACAAGGCTCCTAACAGAGTGAACTTCAAAAGAGTTTAAAGAACATCTTGTGGGTATTTATCCTCATCGTTGTTTTTCCCAGTTGGGTTTCCACGTGAAAAATCAGTGCGTCATGTGTAATGCTTTTCATGTGATGGTTTAGTGTTTTATGTTAAGTGGTAATGCATGTTGAACCAGTAGTCTTTATACTTATGATGTATTACCTGTTTATGCATACGAGTGAAGTGGAAAGGAGATGTTAGGTGAGGTGAAGATCTAAGTGATAACAGGTTTATACTTGTCATAGTCATTCCTGGTTTTACCGGTAGTACCCTGTTTTGGATCGGTGTTACTATTTACCAGTTAAGTGTAGTCTTTGTAGTCAAACTAGTTGAGGGAAAGTTTTTGTTTGTACTTATTCACCCCCCCCTCTCAGTACCTGTTTGGTACTTTTTATGGTGAAAATGGATAACAATAATAACAATATTGAAAGGCTAAATGAATTCAACCACCAAACCCTAGCCTAACAACAACAAAGATCCACCATAACATATGAAGATTACCTAAGACAATGCAAATCAAATGAAATCACAAAGATTATACCATCACATGTCCAATAGGGTTTTGATCTCCATTCTTCCTATCTCCATTGATCTTGCTTGATATATTTGCTCTCAGATTTTATGTGCACAAGAGCTCAACAAAGAACGAAATGTGGTTGCAAGTAGGATCATAGTGTAGCCAAGTCTTTAAGATCATTGATTAGGTAATTAGTTAGGATGATTGATTAGGGTTTGATAATGAATGAAACATCTCCTTATATAGAAGACACAAATATGAAATGGAGGGATAAGATTGAGAGGTGTAAAAGGAGGTCAGCTATGATTAGAGGGTAGGTAAAAGAAATAATAAAATAATGAGAGAGGTAGGTAGTGTAGGAATTAAGAGATGAATGACATGAGTCATGGGTAGAAAAGGTTAATGAATTACTTAAATAAATAAAGATTTATTTAATTAATAGAAGAAATGAGGTCAATTAAATAAATAAATATTTATCTAATTTAGGAAAAGGATAATTTAAATAAATAAATGTATTTATTTAAATGAGAAATAAGGCTAGAAGAGGATAAATGAATTAATTAAATAATTAAAGATTTATTTAATTAATAGAAGAATTAGGCTTAGATAATTAAATAAATAAAATATTTTTTTAATTAGACATGACAATTTTGGGTGTCTACATTTTGCCCCTCTTTGAGACAATGTGGCTTGTTGCGTTGTTTCAAAGAAGATAAGATGAACTGATATAGAGTTGCCCCAAGATGGGAGTGATATGCCCCCTCGAGAGATTGGATGAAAATGTCTGAAAAGATTGCAGACAATCTCTTGATAAGAAAGAAAGGTTAGAATGAACTGACTGGATAAAGCGACAGAGTCATAGGATAATGAAGACTGACTCAGGAAGCAAGGGCTAGGGAAGTCTATAAGATAGACCACGAGGGAAATACATCCTCATTGTCATCCACACAGCCACCAGATCAGAGTGCAGAGCGAGAATAGAGCAGCAGCAGTCAACAGTGATGGCTTTGGTTCACAGATTCGACTGCGTTCGCCGATTCCAGAGGCCAGCAGAGGCAGGAGAGCCAGTAGGTACCACCAAACCTCCTCGTACTTCGATGCATTTATTTTTTTCATTAATGCATGCTAGATAGGGCAATAAATGCGCTTAGAATAGGGTCCCAAAAAATGTCAAAAATGTTTAGGCGCGTTTGTGTGGGTGCCAGGCGCGTCTATGTCCGCTAGGCACGTCTGCGCTGGTGCCAGGCGCGTCTGTGTTTAGAAACGCATTTATGTCAAATGCGGATGCGTTTGTGTAATGTAGGGGTGTCTGTGTCAAGAAGGCACGTCTGTGTCGCCCAAGCACATCTATGCAGAGCATAGACACGTCTATGTCTTTCAGGTGCGTCTGTGTTTTTTAGGTGTGTCTGTGTAGTCTTTAAGCACATTTGTGTCATGAAAGCGCGTTTATGTCCAAAAAAAAAAAATGCAAATTTTTGTCTTCTAGGTCAAATCGACAGTTCTGTGATGAACATACGTTGTCGATTGGATAAGCTACTAAGAGGATACACTCAAGCAGGTCCTCTAGGAAAGACTAGGAGAGATAAAGGCACTTTGTGATGAATAGTGAGTACCAAGATAGAGTACTTTGTGATGAACAGGGAGTACTAAAAATGAGCAACACTTTGTGATTAACAGGGAGTGCAAAACATGTAGTACTTTGTGATGAACAGGGAGTACCACTAGGGTAGAAGCAACACTTTATGATGAACAGGGAGTGTCACTAGGATAGATAGCAACACTTTGTGATGAATAGTGAGTGTCACTAGGATAGATAGCAACACTTTGTGATGAATAGTGAGTGTCACTAGGATAGAATGCCATATGCATTTAGATAAAAAAGTAGCATTTTGTGATAAATAATGAATGCCACTATGACTGACACGATTGATTTGCTTGACTGCAGGAGTATTTGCCTATGCTGGAGTCATGAGAGAGATTTCCATCGACTCAGAGATTGCGACCTGAGTTGACACTTGGTGACTGAGCAGCAATTGAGGCCATGGGATTGAGACATGTTCTGTATGTGCCTGAATTTCGGGCAAACATGGGATTGCTGACTGCACTGGCAGAGAGATGGCACTCCGAGACATGTACATTTCATTTGCTGATGGGTGAGATGATAGTCACCCTTGAAGATGTATATAGGATTCTGCGGATACCGATCGATGGGGATCTGATTCTGTACGATCGAGATGGAGACAGGGAGGCACTGAGACGAGTGTTTCAGGACACTGGATTGGAGATGAGGGCTGAGCATGTGGCTTGGGATACTATGACTGCTACAGGATTGGTGCTGCCAACAGTGATAGGAGGAGCGATCAGTGGGTTCCTGTGTCCTGACAGAGTGACATAGGGGTTGGCTGTGGGCTGGGGAGGAGTGTTGGAGACATTGGTGACATAGCACACCAGATATGCCTGGGGACTGTGTGTGCTGGCACACCTCTACTATGAGCTGCATCAGTTCGTATACCATGGATCAGTGGGATTGGGTTGCGGGGTGACACTGCTACAGGTGTGGGCTTATGAGCATCTGTCAGTGACAAGGCTAATACACTTCAGAGGCAGGGGACATGGATGTAGTTTTGTGCACCTGTATGATATGATCACGTCGTAGCCACGAATTGACAGGTTAGAGCATTGGCAACGGGTGATAGATGATACTGATGTAGTCATTTGGAGGCTATACCTGGGATGCGAGGAGTGGGAGGACAATGTAGTTGAGCTTCCTTACACCTTCTGGAGTAGGTATCTGATTGGGCAGACACCCTATGTGCTAGAGAGGTAGCTAGTGGACAGGGTTTGTAGGCAGTTTGGCAGGATTCAAAGGATGCCACGGGGCTCAGGCATGTATGCACGGACTATCAGAGATTAGGTGCAGTTTGGGCCCTTATTGTCATATGATCAGGTAGTTACATAGCTAGTAGAGATGGTACCCCTTCCCTGGGACATGTGGCCAGAGGTCGAGGATGCCGGCATGGATGCCGAGTATACGACATACTGGGCGGAGCATCTGAGGATGATGGTGGAGGTGATGGGGGCAGAGGCCGACAGAGGAGGAGGGGAGTAGTTGGAGAGAGGAGGGTTGCACCTCAGAGGGAGGGTGGAGAGGAGAGACAGGCTCGGGTGGTGAGAGGTCATGGTGGATTGCCGGTATAGGTGCCAACACAGGGTCCCAGATAGGTACAGAGACAAGTATAGGGATAGGGACAGGTACCAGTATAGGCATCAATACAGGTACAGGCACAGGGGCAGGTACCAGGATAGGGGGAGCCACAGGCAGAGGCTGAGGGGGCTGACGTAGAGGAGGATGAGCTGATAGAGCTGAGGGAGATCTGCCAAGGCCAGGTAGATGAGATCTAGGAGTTGGAGAGGGAGAGGGATCAGCTCAGGAGGAGGCTCTGAGATACTAAGCGCGAGTGGGATCAAGCTATTCAGCGTTATACAGAGGCTGAGACAGCGCTGAGGGTAGGGAGACAGGCAGTGAGGACACAGGGGCCGGATACGCCTATGTTCTACGGGCCAGGGAGGAGATTGCCTACTGGCAGGACCTCTATTATGGTGCAGTGCCAGCGGATCAATAGGCGAGGAGCTTCCATAGACCATCGCGGACAGCGACAGCTACGGGAGGGAGCCAGAGGAGACAGGCATCTAGTGGTGGGGTTATGGGTCCTCCACCACCACCAAAGAGAGGGGACAGGAGGGATGATCCTGGGGCAGGTCCTTCAGGGGCTCAGATTCCATCGAGGCCAGGTGGCTCCAAGGGAGGGAGTTTATCATAGCCTTAGAGGGCTCCCTATGTATCAGTATTATACCATTTTTTGTATGATGATGTAGACACCTTCGGGTGATTGTAGCCATATGATTTTGACATCATTGTATCATGACACTTTTTATATATATATATATATATATGAGATGATTCATCTTTGCGGTAGCTATATGCATGTGTACCTATGTGATGAGATGTTCTTATGTGATGTTTACGATATGGATGCAAATATGTATAAGATGTAATGTAATATTTTTGTTCTTTTATGTTTTATATGTGCATGCATGATGCAAATGTGAATGTATGTAATGCAGATGAATATGATAATGCAAAGAACTATTTACATGATGAAAATGTAAGATGTGCTAACATGTGTTGTGTGCAGGATATGATGCAGTTGTGATATCTATATGTATGTATGAAATGCTTAATATGTGGTAATGCAGGTGCAAATGACATGAAATGCAAATGTTTTTGGTGTGTCATTATACTCAGTCATGTGATAGCAGGCTACGCGGACTCAAGAAGGACGATGGAAGTCAATCAAGAAAGGGGGATGGAAGACAGAAGATATGAAAGTGAAAGAACTTCTTGTGCGTTATCATCATTGAGCTTTATTATGAAAAAATAGGTTATGACAATCGAGGCATATGTTTGACCCAGAAAGTCATTGTACCTATTTGCATGGAGATAAGACAGTCACAAACAAGGAATACCCCAGTTCACACTAGACTCACAGTGTCCTCATATCCTTGGACAAGTCATAACATTACTAAAAGACAATCCACAGACAAAAAATACAAATAGGTGACGATACCCCATCCTCGCCTTTCTAGTCAAAGACATCCTGGAGATAGAATCTCTAGTCAGAGACATCCCGGAAAAGCTAAAAGACATGTCAACTAAAGATAAAATCAAAAGAAAACCAAGACTCGACACCAACATCCACTGTAGTCCTCAAGTTTAGTGTCTCTTGTCACTTGTATAAGTCTTATTTGATTGTGGTCACAATGTTTACTTTCACAAAATGGATAGATAGCATTGAACCATAATGTTGTCTGAGTCTGTTGAAAGATTTGATTTGTTGAAGCCCATTGTTGCTGCTGTGTCTCATCTGAAACTGACTGAATCCATGAAACTGAAACTTTATTGCGGATTTGTGATGCAAATGTTGCTTTATTGCAGATTGTGCACGGATAGATTGAAGGAAGCTGGAAGAAACTGTACTCCTTGAAACATGTGATGTTCTCAATTCCACACCCATCACTAGACGTAGGATTTGCCCTAATCATAGATAGGATTTGATTTATTATGGATGGAAAGGGAGGTTTATTATGAATGGCTAACCAATCTTGGGTAGATCAATAACAAGCCATGATGGGAATGGGTAAGTTTATTATGGATGAATTGGTCGTGAGTGTGTGCAAAGTGAAAGGATGAAAGTGGATCCTGAAGGAGGGAGGAGCAATGTATCTACGCATGGCGCTGGTGACCCAGTTTTCACCATGGTACTTGCCCAGGGCACCACCAAAGTGGTTTTCACTATTAGATGAAATTATTTCTCTTTACTTTTTTCAATTTTTCAATGTTTTCATTATCACAAGGTGCCTGTTTGCCAGGTTTTCACCAAGTAACGATTTTTATGTTTTTATAATTTTTTTGTATTTTTGAATTGTTTTGATTTTTTTTAATTTTTGAATTAGGATACTCTGAAGAGCTATGTGTAGAACCTGCGAAGGTGCATGCTGTTGATAAGATCCTCCAAAGGTTCACTTTCTGTAGTTGAGAGCTGATATGCCCCAGATCCATATGCTGCTGTAATGATGTAACGACGAAGCCAATTGGGTTCAAACTTGCCCTTCTTCTCTCTGTCTTGCTGATTTTTGGGGTTTTCTCTGAGAACCAATTCACCGACCTCAAATGTTTGAGGCTTGACTTTGTGATTGTAGCTGCAACTCATTCGCTATTGGTAAGCCTTGAGATGATTAAAAGCGGTTTGTCTCCGTTCATCTAGTAGTTCAAGTTCTTGTAAGCGAGAGACCCTATAGTCTTCATCATTGATGATGTTTTGCAAAGAGACCCGTAGAGAGGGTAACTCGACCTCAATAGGCAAGATGGCTTCAGTGTCGTAGACAAGTGAATAGGGTGTAGCTCCTTTAGGTGTGCGAACACTTGTGCGATAGGCCCAAAGTGCAGGATTAAGTTGGATATGCCAATTACGGCCAGCATTGTCAACTGTCTTCTTGAGGATTTTAAAGATTGTTTTATTAGACGCCTCAACTTGACCATTACCTTGGGGGTAATATGGTGTGGAGAAACGATGGGAAATATGGAAGCGGTCACAGAGTTCACGAACATCTTGATTTTTGAAGGGACGCCCGTTATCAGTGATAATGGAAACAGGAATACCGTATCGGCAAATGATATAGTTAAGGATGAATGTAGCAATCTGTTTTCCAGTGACTTGTGTGAGAGGCACGGCTTCAATCCATTTTGTGAAATATTCTATGGCAGTGATAATGAATTTATGACCATTAGAAGAAGGAGGGTGAATCTTGCCTATGAGATCGAGTCCCCACTGACAAAAGGGCCAAGGAGATGCAAGTGGTTGTAGTTCTTGTGCTGGTGCATGTATGAGGTCTCCATGAATTTGACATTGCTTACATTTCTTGACAAACTGATATGAGTCCTTTTCCATATTGGGCCAGTAGTATCTAGTCCGAATAAGTTTCTTGGCCAAGGTAGGACCACTAGTATGTGGACCACATATCCCTTCATGTACTTCACATAACATAGTCTGAGCTTCGTCACCTTCTAAACATCTAAGAAGAGTGCCATCTAGACCTCGTCGGTATAGGATATCAGCTAAAATGACATATCAAGAGGATTGGCGAATGAAGGTGCGACGTTGGTTATTTGATAGATTAGGAGGTAGGGTATTGTCACGAAGGTATGTGAAGATGGAGCCATATAATTGGGACTCAAGACTGACAACACATATCATCTTAGTAGGATTGATCTCATATGAAGAAACCAAAAGGTTATCCACCAAGAACTCATAGCAGGTCTCATTTGGAGGTAGATCGATCAGTGAAGCAATTGTAGCCATGGCATCTGCGGCGCGATTCTGCTCTCTTGGTATCTGCTCAAAATCTATCTTTGTGAAGTGTTGTTTTAGGTCATCCACCATTTGTTTGTAAGGCATTAATTTTTCATCTTTTGTTTGGTAATCATCAGTTGCTTGATGGATGACAAGTTGAGAATCCCCAAAAACACGAAGTTCCTAGATCTTCCACTGAACTACAATCCGTAATCCAGTTGTTAATGCCTCATATTCCGCTATATTGTTAGTGCAAGGAAATGATAAGTGGTATGATTTTGGTATAGAGTCTCCTTGAGGAGTTATAAAGAGGATGCTAGCTCCTACCCCATGCTGTGTGTATGAGCCGTCAAAGTACAGTTGCCATGGTTTTGCATGTGATATTGTTAAAATGGATTCATTTAGAAATTCTGAACTTAGAGGAACATCATCAATCATGGGAGCATCTGCTAATTGGTCTGCGATGGCTTGTCCTTTTATTTCTTTTCTATCCACATACTCGATGTTGAATTCACTCAGGATCATTACCTATTTGGCTAGTCGCTCAGTAAGTGTTGCTTTATTGAGAAGGTATTTCAACGGATCGATTCTTGCAATCAACTTAGTCTTATGAGTGAGCATGTAATGTCGTAATTTCTATGAAGCAAAGACCACGATGAGACATGCATGCTCAATTAGTGTGTAGTTTAGCTCATATCCCATCAATGTGCGATTGATATAGTATACTGCCTTTTCCTTGTCCTCAGCAATTTGTTGTGCTAAGAGTGCCCCCAGTGCTGTTGGAGTAGCTGATATGTATAGTAACAGAGGCTGATCTAGAACTGGTGGCATCAAAATTGAAGGATTCAGAAGGTAATCTTTGAGTGTCTGAAAGCCTGTTGATAGTTATTATCCCATTTGAATTTGATGTTTTTATGTAGCAGGTGTTGAAAAGGATTACACTTATCTGCAAGTTGCGCTATGAATCTCTGTATAGACTGAAGTCTGCCCTGTAAGGATCGAAGTTGACTATTATTTCTAGGTGGTGGCATGTCCAAGATAGCCTTGACTTTTGCTGGATCAGCTTCGATTCCTCTTTTGGACATAATGAATCCTAGGAGCTTCCCAGAGGTTACTCCAAAGACACATTTCTTGGGGTTTAATCTTACTTTGTACTTTTCCAACCAATCAAAGATGACTGAAAGTATGTCCAAATGTGTATCTCTGTCTATTGATTTACCCAAGAGATCGTCAACATAATTTTTCACGGTTACGTGCATGAGATCATGAAAGATAGTAGTCATTGCTCTTTGATATGTAGCACCTACATTTTTTAGCCCAAAGGGCATGACATTCTAGCAGAAAGTTCCCCAAGGACAAGTGAATGATGTTTTGTGTTGATCCTCGGGTGCGATCCTTATTTGATTATAACCAGAAAATCCATCCATCAATGATAACATTTCATGACCCACTGTGAGATCAACAATCAAGTCAATATTTGGTAATGGAAAGTCATCCTTTGGACAAGCTTTGTTGATGTCTTTGAAATCTATACATATTCTGATGCTGCGATCCGGTTTACTGACAGGCACTAGATTGGAGATCCATTCAAGATAATCAATTGGGCGTATGAATCTGACATCCAATAACTTCTCAAGTTCTGCTTTGATTAGTAATGCCACTTGTGGATGCATTTTTCTTAATTTTTGTTTCACTGGCTTTGCCCCCGATTTGACTATCAAATGATGCATTACCAAATTCGGACCTAGTCCAGGCATATCAACGTATGACCATGCAAAGTTGATTTGTCATTCTTTGAAGAAACTTATGAATTTTTCCCTTTCAGACTTTGTCAATGATTGAGCTAGGAATATGTTGTGTGGAACCTCTTCTGTACCAATGTTTATTTTGATAGTCTCCTCTACCAACATGGATGACTTTTCCTCATATGATGCTGGGAGAGTGTCGAGCCTTCCATCTTCGGGTGCCTCAAAGAGGTTTTCGCCCTCAGATACATCCTTTCTTTTTACTTTTTTGGGGTCAGACAACGCCACAGTGTGGTTTTCACCATAAGACCCTTGGTTTGTTTTTATTTTCACATTTTTGCGACTGGAAGGTCCGACACCCTCACCAAAATATGCCATGTTGTTGAGTTCTATAGTGTATCCTACTTTATGGTCCCTAGGGGGAAGGTCGTCTAGTATGCCAAGATAATCAATAAAAGCTTCATCATTTTGGAATGTGTCAAACTGTGCTGGTCCTTCATAATCCCAATCAATGAGTTGATGGTGAAAAAGGGGAAGGTCTTTAATGTCTTTGGAGTTAGCAGGTCTAAGAGTGAAAATACAGTTATATTCAGGTATGTCAAGGTAATTATCAAGGTCATCGATGGCACTCTCCTCATCAGTTTCGATCGCAAGCGAATCCAAATTATCATCACTAGTAGCACATTCTAGGACATGTGTTCTCATCCTATGTGATTTCAACCTAGAACCTTGAGACAAGGACTGTGTGGAATCCTCATGGGTTGTTTCTTGACCAACTCTGAACTTTTTATAAAATTCCTCTTCTTCTGTGGGTTCATCTGGCTCTTTGAATGTCTCGGTGAGCTCGTAGTCACTGGAGGATTTGTCTGAACCCCATTCCCATTCATTAGAGTCTGTGGAATAGCGATTCTCTTATTGAATTTTGGCAGCTTTGATTTGTAATGCTTCTTCTGTGCTTTTAGTGTGGACCTTGGAAGTCAGGAAACCAAGTCCTTTTGAGCGTTCCTTTTTGAAAGTCAATTCCGGTTGTAAAGGTTCAATGATGCCTTCCTTTCGTAACCCAAGAGGGCTTTTTCCATCATACCCAAATTTTTGTATAATCTTGAAGCCTTTGCCATATTTCTCACAGGGTATATTGATGTGATCTTGTATGTCATCTTCAATGTCTTTATAGAGCATTTTGTATAAGTCTTCCTCTTCCAGTTCGCCCCATCTTTGAAAGGTAGTAGGGTCCCATTCGAGTACCACAATGGATACTTGTTTGTTAGGATGTGGTCTTCCATATTCTTTTGGGGAACTCATGACTTGTTGTAAGTACATGGTCTGATTTAAAGTGTATTCTCCCATGCCTTTGTCCTGAAATTTGCCTTTAAGCTCACCTTGCTTTGATGTTGAAGGTTTCAATGACTCAGGATCAATGTATGCTGAAGAAGGAACAACTTCACAATTACTGGGAATGATGGTCTCAGTTTGTGATCTCAGGTTATTGCAATATATGAATGGATTAGGATCACCATTAACTATTACTTCAACTCCATTGTGGGGAAATTTGATGCATTGGTGATATGTCGATGGGAATGCCCTCATTTCATGAATCCAAGGATGTCCTAGCAATATATTATAAGTGAGATCTAGATCCAAGACTTGACAAACCACATCCTTAGTAACTGGCCCAACTCTGAGAGGTAAGGTGACTGTGCCCTTGGATGAGCGCTCTTCATCATCATATGCCTTGATGGTGATTTGATTTTTAGAATTCACAGCTTTATCATAATATCCCAATTGTTTAATTGTGCTCAATGTACAAATGTTTAGACCAGCTCCTCCATCTATCGGGACTCGCTTTATTCTATGTTTGTGTATGAAGGCTTCAACATGTAGTGGTGCATTATGTAGCTGACTTACGGAGGCATCATCGGCTTCTGTGAATGTAAGGGAATGTGGAATAGATAGGTATCCCACCATGGCTTGAAACTAGTCCATGTTTAGATCAGTAGGAACAGTAGTGTCTCTCAAGATTTTATCAAGAATAGCTTTATGAGCGGGGGATATACGTAAGAGCTCAAGGATGGAGATGAATGCGGGTGTCTTCCCTAACTATTCTACAAGGTCATACTCAGGCTTGGTTGATGAAGAAGTGGTGTTTTTAGTTGAAGCACCTGGCAAAGTAATTTTACCTCGACGGGTTGTAACATGACATTCAGAAGTAGGTTCGGAAGAAGATCCAACACCTTTTAGGACAATCTTGGGTCTTTGAGTAGGATTCTCAGGGTTTTTGTCCTTGATGATAATAGTAGAGACATAATTGTCCATCAAGATGTGATTGATGGTTGAATCATAGTTGTACGGTGCTCTAGTATAGTTGGTTTGATCATCTATGGCTTTAGCTTTTCCCTTGTCATGTTTTGGGAATGGTTCCTTAAACATCTCATGTTCTTGATTGGATGAGTGTCCTTCAATCTCAATGTCACCTCTATCAATGAGATCTTGTACGATGTTCTTCAATCGATGACAATTTCTTGTCTTGTGACCCTTTCTCTTATGAAACTCACAATACTCATCATCATTCCACCAATTTGGTTTAACCTTTGGTTCATATGGAGGAAAATCTGGAACTGTGATTACCTTGTTTGCCACTAACTTTTTGAAGACTGACTCAAGTGGTTCTCCCAATGGAGTGTACTTCCTTCATGATCTAGAAGTTGTTTGAGTATTCACTTGATTGTTTGTAGAACTTGATCTCGAAAAAATGAATTTGGGTCACACTGTATTGGCATCAACAACACCATCATTGACTATGTTCTTGTTTTTATTCCAAAATCTTGGCTTATCTTTTCCTTTAAAGTCATCTTTGTTCTCCTTAAATATCTTAATGACTCCTTATTCAATTAGGACCTTTTTTGTTGCTAAGCCTTTTTCAATAACGTCCCTGAAGGTGGACAAACAAGCTTTCCTTAGATCATGGCCAATGTCTTTGTTAACATTTTGTGTGAACATCTCTACCATTTGTTTTTGTGGAATTTCACAAGAGCATTTGCTGGCTAGATTCCTCCATCTTTGTAAAAATGATGCAAAAGACTCTCCCTCTTTTTGCTTGGTGTTGCACAAAGTAGTGACTAATATGTCTGTCTCTATATTGTAGGAGAAATGTTGAATGAATGCCTCTACTAAGTCACCCCATGACTTAATACCAGGTGGTAGTTGGGAGAACCATTCCATAGCTTGATCACCTAAGCTTTGTGGGAATAATCTCATCAAATATGTCTCTTCTGCTGCTACCTCAATGCAAGCTATGAAAAATTGTCTTATGTGTGCCTTAGGATCCCCTTTTCCTCTATACTTATGTAGGAAATGGAGGCATTGGAATGCTCTTGTCAAATGGATAAGGACATATGTCTCTCATTGTGTATTTTGGCTTTGGTGTATTTATGTCCTCCATTTTCTTTTGTAAGTCCCTGATTTGTTGCTCCAAATTGCTCTTAGGTGGAGATCGACTTCTTGGACCATACCCCATGCTTGAGGCACCAATTGGAGGAGGAGCATGTTGCATATATGGATGATATTGATCATACACATGTTCATATGGAGGAGGTCTATAATGATGCTAAGTATATGGACCACTTGGTATAGATTCATGTTGAGGAACACCATATCTATTTTGTGCATGTATACCATACTCTACAGGTATGTCATGTTCTACTGTGTTGCCCCCAAATTTGACATGGGGTTTCCTTGTGTCCAAATTTTGAGCATGCCTTTGAATATCCAATTGCTTTGGTGGTTGATCCTTAGCATTTGTATGTGATTGAGCATATCTTTCTACATAAGACTTCCATAATGGTCTGTGAAGGTGAGTATCATATGCTTGACCATGTGTATGTGGGACCTCTGGTTTTTGAAACAAAGATGATGGTGATTTAGGTACCATATGTGGTCCTCTTTGCCTCCACTATTAGGCCTCCTTTGATCCATGTTGGAGTGAGTTTGTTGCTATAGCATCCTAAAATTGTGACACTTGCAATTTCAACCACATTTGGGTCTTCACGATGGCGACGCAACACCGAACCTAAATGGAGACCCCAAAACTTGTTCATGACATCAAAAACTGCATTTTTCAGCACCCTAGCCTGATCCTCCTTGCACCCTGCTATCCCTGGAGGTGGGACCATGGCGCCCAGCGCCCTGGTCCCTGGCCCTATTTTTGGGCCCAGTCTCTTTTGGGTCTCAGGTCTTTATGTTTGCAAATTGGAAAATAATGTTTCCTGGTTGGCCTAAGGTCGGAAAAATCAGTCTTTTAACCCTAATTGACAAGTATATAAACTACATTTCCTCTCCCATTTTGGTATGATGGAAAAAGGGCGGAAGCGATATTCAAACACTCAAGCATTCAAGCATTCCTTCAAGCAATTGATCATTCTAAGTCTCCATTCAAGGCTAAGTGTTACATTCAAGACAAGGATTCAACCATTGAAGAGGAGATCACATACAACATACAACAACAATTATGCCTTCGCATGTAAGAATACAAACATTCTTACAACAAGGTATCAAGTACTTGTTTACATTACAATCATTTACATTTACAGCATTCTCATTTCTTGGTTAATTCCAAAACCGGGGTTTGACCTAAGGGAAAACCCCTAATCTCTAACACCCCAATCATCCTCGCTTTTCTGTGTGTAGGTTGTAGGTACGCGGCTGTAATTGAAGATCTGGAATCCTTGTGCAGAGACGAACAGATCCCCCTTCATTTTGCGGATTTTTCAGAGGACCGTGTGCACGCCAGGCACCATCGTCCCGTCAACTTTCGCTCAAATTTGCAGGACAGCGTCGTCTCGACATTTTACTGCTAATTCCAGGTCCGCAGCTTCATCCTATATTCCTATCTCAGTTTATAAGTTAATCTTTCTCACTTTACATGCATTCCTAACTCAATCCTTCTATCTACATTCTTTACAAAAGAGGGTAGCCTTGCTGTTATAACCCTTGAAACTCATTTAGAATCTAATCTTGCATTGTGTGGGATTGGATCTTGTGGGTTTCAACCCCTCTTTTGAATGTAAAGTCTCCCCTAAGTGAAAACCGTCAACCCTAGTGACCTCCTTCCCCTCTCCTCGGAGTGGTGGGGGGAACACTTAGGGTTCGCTTGCGATTTTCCGCTTTACAGTTGCAAAGGTTGATTTTCCATTATTTGAGACATGTCAAAATCATGAGGTATCTTGGCTCCACTTTGTGCCATCATTTGTAAGAAGTATTGTCTATCTCTCCTCATTATTTCCTCAACCAACTGATTGAAATGGGGATTCATAATGGATTCTTCCACATCTGCTGAATGTACTGAAAAGTTGTCCATATTGTCATTTTGTGTATCATTGTTGTTTGTAGTGTCTATGTTCTCAATGTTTGGAATGTTTCTATAGGAATCCATGTCAGGTAATGTAGTGTGATCAGAATTGAAAAAGACATCATTGTCATACTCATAAACACTCATGTTTGCGGACTCTTGAGCCTCTTTAGTTTCTCTCCTAGATTTTTGAAGACGGGTTTCAACCATGAACTAGGTATTGACCAAGATGTGTGAGACTAGATGAAAATGGAAAAAGTATGGAAGACCAAGAGTTGGATGGAATGTAAATGAATCTAAGGTGTACTTGCAATGTCCAAAGTGTAAGACCAAGTATGTATGTAGTAGAGTAGGTGCGACTTCCAAAGAGAGGATAGTTTCTCTTGATGAGGTAAGTTGACCTTGACTCTAAGTAAGACCAAATGAGACCCAAAGGTAAGAAACCTTGATGAGGGACCACTTAGCAAAGTGTTGTTGTATGTAGTGTGTTGACAAAGTATGATGAAGACAAGCAAGTGACATTTTGACTCAAGTTTAGATAAGTGTGAATGCAAAATGAGATGTGAAGCAATGATGGACTTTGTGAGACCTAAAGACAGGTTGAATGCTAAATGAAACCTAGAGAAACAACCTAGGAAGCTCAAGAACTCTGAAACTGACTGTGTTTGTTTGCTGGATTGTAAAATTTTTGCAATTTTGAACACAGACATGCCTGTATACTTCACAGACGTGATTCTTTGACGCAGACGCAACTCTATTCAACACAGACGTGCTTCTGAGATTTTTGTGAAATGCACTATTGATTCTGCAGACACAGACACCATTCTTCCCTTCACAGACATGATTAGACAGCACAGACGTGATTATGACAAACACAAACGCGTTTCTGTAAAATTTGTGCAATTTTTTCCAATCTGTGAAGTCATTTTGTTGTGACCAAATCTGACTGTTTGACTATTTTTATGACAAGAGGACATAGTGTTGATAAAGACCCAATGTTTGCAAGTGTCTAGACTCAAAATGACTCCAATAAAAAGTGTGTTGTTTGATGTAAAAATGTTTTGCATACACTTGAAGACACAAAAGACACAATGTTTTGCTATTTGGTCTTGAATGTTTGAATGTTTAAAATAAATTAAGCACAATTCTTATGGCTGGCCAAGACAATAGTTGTTGATCCCACATAGGGTTTTACCCCCGAGGCTACGCTATTCAGAGTGGATACTTAGATGCTTGACCTCACTGGCTCCACCCTCGGCACTCACTTCTCGGGTCAGCCAAGCATCAGTCCCCATGAAAACTCCCCGTGGCGAACTTTGTATCTCTACTAAGAATCGTATGTGTGTGGGCCACTACCAGAGGTCTGACCTCCTACCCCAACAACTAGAAGGATTTGGGCTTCTAAAACAAAAAGGTGCTAGTAAGGGCATCCGCTCGTGTGGCCATATATGCGGCACTTTCAGCTCTGTAAATACAGAAGGCTCCTAGCTGGTAGGGGTTATGCCCTACAAATGATCAAATAAAGTTGATTAAACAGGTTTATGGGGAGACATAGTGTTGGTATGAACTAATCAGCACACGTTATCCATAGTTTTCACCATGAATACATTTGTTTATAGTGATTCGGAAGAGGTGGGTTTTCCTCACTACCACTTGGGTCGTTCTCTTCTCACTAGTAGTCCTAATGACCACACAAGAAGATAGGCCCTCTAAAGATTAAACAAAAAGAGCCTATTGCTCAAGACACAAAAGACAATGATTCAATTTTAGTGCACCAATGAAAGTGTTTGCTAGTCTATGAAAACAAGGCACACAATAAAAATCCAAAAAACCCTTGCCAAGGACCTGCAACAAAAAGTTGTTAGTAGTTTAGTTTGTTTCAAATAATCACCCCTTCTAGCAAGCACACAAGTTAAGTAAATTTTAAACCCAAAAGACTTTGTAAAAATAGGGGCCTTCAACCAAATGATTTTGCTTTCAAGACAAGCTGCACCAATTTCGTTAGCTAGATCTGAAAATGTTAGCTCAAAATAAACCAGATCTGAAACCTTAAATGCAAAATCCAAAACCGAATCAAGAAACCCCAAAAATTTTGAAACTGCTGAACACAGACATGGTTACCCTTTACATAGAGGTGGTTCTCTAACACAGACGTGGTTCGAAGACACAGATGCGGCTAATTAACACAGACGCGGCTAAAACAACCATAGACGTGACTTTATGACATAAACGTGATCTCCGAAACCTGCAAAACAAAATATTTTGATAACACACACGATTCAAACTGTCACAGACGCGATTAAAAAACCCAGATGCTATTTGAAAGTTCACAAATGCGCGGAAAAGCCAAAAACACAATCCGAAAGAATGTTGACGCGAAAATATCTGAATGCTGCCGAAAATGTCAGATCTACAACTTCAAAACACAAAATCTGCAACAAAATATTAAATGCAAAAGGGACCAGAGTCCCATCAGGCGTGCCAAAATGTTTATGGTGAAAATGGATAACAATAATAACAATATTGAAAGGCTAAATGAATTCAACCACCAAAACCTAGCCTAACAACAACAAAGATCCACCATAACATATGAAGATTACCTAAGACAATGCAAATCAAATGAAATCACAAAGATTATACCATCACATGTCCAATAGGGTTTTGATCTCCATTCTTCCTATCTCCATTGATCTTGCTTGATATATTTGCTCTCAGATTTTATGTGCACAAGAGCTCAACAAAGAACGGATTGTGGTTGCAAGTAGGATCATAGTGTAGCCAAGTCTTTAAGATCATTGATTAGGTAATTAGTTAGGATGATTGATTAGGGTTTGATAATGAAGGAAGCATCTCCTTATATAGAAGACACAAATATGAAATGGAGGGATAAGATTGAGAGGTGTAAAAGGAGGTCGGCTATGATTAGAGGGTAGGTAAAAGAAATAATAAAATAATGAGAGAGGTAGGTAGTGTAGGAATTAAGAGATGAATGACATGAGTCATGGGTAGAAAAGGTTAATGAATTAATTAAATAAATAAAGATTTATTTAATTAATAGAAGAAATGAGATCAATTAAATAAATAAATATTTATCTAATTTAGGAAAAGGATAATTTAAATAAATAAATGTATTTATTTAAATGAGAAATAAGGCTAGAAGAGGATAAATGAATTAATTAAATAAATAAAGATTTATTTAATTAATAGAAGAATTAGGCTTAGATAATTAAATAAATAAAATATTTATTTAATTAGACATGACAATTTTGGGTGTCTATAGATACTAACTGTTCATCATTATTCATCAGTATATATATATAATGCTTATTTATAAAACTAAAGTTGTTGTTAAAGAAACATAATCTAATGTTGTAATAAACTATCTCTGAAAAAAATAATTGCAGTGAGTTTATTTTTGAGGATGTATATATATATATATATATAAATACATATAATTACGTATATATCTTTAAATACATTACTTAAATGTTGTTGTTAATTATATTAGAGTGACAAAACTCATTGTGTAGACACAGTAGAAGAAAAGATTTACACATTATCTATTATATATATATATATATATATATATATATATATATATATATATATATATTAAAAAAGAGATTGTAAAAAAAGAATGAGAAGGAGATTCATGGCCATCTCAAAGGGCCATTGTGGGTCGAAACCCACAGGGTAGCTTCGACTGCCACTATGGGCTGCGACCCACAAAGGCGGCTTTGTCTGCACTGTGGTCCGCGACCCGCACAGAGGGCTTTGGCCGCCACTGCGGGTCGTGACCCACACGGGCGGCTTCGGTCACCACTGTGGGCCACAACCCATAGGGGCATCTTCGACCGCCACTATGGTCTGTGACCCACAGGGGTGCAGCCTCCCCTCGAGGCCTCGACCTCCACTTCCCCCTCTCTGCTTACCTCCATAAAACCGTTTGCTACCATGAAAGAAAACTGACCCTTGCAACAAGCATAAAATTTAGAATGAATACCCTAACCCAAATTAGGGTAAGGGATTAAAAAGAAGAAAGTAGAAGAATATGAAACAAATAGATAGTATGTTATAAAATAAAAAGGGAAACCCGAAATAGGTTTATCCCCACATGATTACAATACTAAAGAAGGGTTTTGAATTTTAAAGTAAAAATATGGGGGGGGGGGGGGGTGGAAAATTCCCCCATTGATGGGTATTTTAATTATAATGTTTATTTAATCCCTATGGGGGTATTTCTATTGTGAATGATTATATAAATCTATTAGAGGACCCTATATTAATAAAGGAAAATATATTTTCTAGGCAACATTATTAATAGATTAGTTAATTTAACGACAATTAGGAAACTTTATATTCCTTTACTTAGTTAAATAATTAATATTAATACAAGTAATTTGTATTAATGCTAATTGAATTGATTTTGGATTATTTAAAAATAATAAGGAAATGAAATATAATTAAATTTGGAAGATCTTTTGGGCAAAATTATTTAATATTAAAATGAAATCATCCTTATAAAATTAATTTATTATGCTTTAGATAATGGAAATTATTGTAATTGTTAAGTAAATTAAAATCTAATTTGATTATTAAATCACTTAGGAGTTTGAGATAAGATCTAAGTCTACTAGTTAAATTTAAAAATTCATCGCTCACTTTAGAAACCCATTCTTAATGTCACTTGATATATATTTTAGTGAAACAAATTAAGTTATCACACCTTTTGAACATAGAACATCAAGTATTATAGTGTTATTAAAAAAAAATTGTCGTTGCATTTTTGCCCAAAAGTTTGGGTATGACAATAATGCACTCCAACTCCATAGGTCTACTGGGTGGAATGCCTTGGATCCATTCCTCCTCTAAAAATGCTTGTGAACCTACTCCATTACGTAAACAACATCCCCTTTATAAGGGTACGAGTTAGAGACATTAAATATAGGTGAAATGCAAATCCCACTTGGTAACTCAATCTCATATGCATTGGGACAAAACTTGTGAACAACCCTACAAGGCCTTGTCTTATTCATTTGCAACTTGGAGTATTATACCTTGGGAAATCTCTTCTTCTTGAGATGGGATAGAACCAAATCTCCAACCATGAAATTGCCTTCTCTCCTTTGTGCATCAGCCCTTTGCTTGTATTTGTCAACACTTCTTTGTAGGCGATCCTTGACTTGGTGACAAATCTCCTTCATAGCCACAATAAATTTCTCACCCTCAACACTCATCCTCTCCATTCAACTGATATCCATCAACTCAAATATCCCTCTAGGTTAAAAACCATAAACAATTTCAAAAGGACTCTTACCTACACTCTTATTCACCAAGTATGAAAACTCTGCTTGAGGCAAGATCAAATCCCATTGAGTAGAATTCTATTTGGTTAGACATATTAGGAGGTTTACAGGGCTCCTATTAACCACCTCAGTCTACCCATCAGTTTGAGGATGGTAGGCATAACTCAAAGTAAGGTTAGTGCCAAGTTTCTTCCATAAAGTTCTCCATTTACGCCCAACAAACTTAATATGTCTATCTGAAACAATACTCAAAGGTAAAACATGAATCCTTACCACTTCTTTGAAGAACAAACCTATACTATAAGAGGCATCAATTATGCTCTTGCATGGGATAAAATGTACCATCTTGGAGAACCTGTCAACTACAACATAGATGGAATCAAAACCTCTAGGTGTTTTTGGTAAACCCATTACAAAAAAAACACTTAAAGACTCCCAAGGCCTATTTGGAATAGGAAGAGGCCGATACAAACCTCTTTTCCCTTTGACAAATAGCACATTTCTCAACAAATTTTCTTGCATCAGTTTGCATCTTAGGCAAAAAATAATGCCTCCTCAACTGCTCCAAGGTCTCATCAAGGCCAAAGTGATCTGCCAAACTACCACAATGCTTCTCCTTTATGAGATTATCTTTTAGACACACAAATTTGGGCCCCTTAAATAAAAACCCCTCTTTAATTAGAAAATAAAAACTTATTTCATGGGGAAAATCATTAGATTGATTACAAGATGCATAAATATCCTTAAAATCAACACCATATATATACATACCTTTTAGTGCTTCAACCCCTACACTTCGTAATTGGATATCTTGCACCATTAGTGTCCTTCTACTCAATGCATCGGCCACCTTTTTTTACTACCCCTTCTTATGTTTGATGGTGAAGGTGAATCTTTGTGATGCAAGAGCATCCCTGATCTATGAGCAATCTTGCATCAACCAAAAATATTTGCTTTTAGTTTTTGTTCTTGTTGCAATTTATGTGTTACTTTCAACATTCTTTGGTGGTTGTTTCTTTTTCATTGCGGATTAGATTTCTAGTTTCCTAGTGTGTTCATGTTTCTTATTCTAGATTTCCAGTTCATTTGGATTCTTTTCCAATGAGTTATTCCTTCTGGAGTGTCTGTTTCTTGGTTCCAGAGCAGTTTTAAGCTTATCGACTATGTTGGAGATTTTCTTCTCATGCGGAGCGATTTCTTGGATTGAAAATCTATTTGGTTCCTTGCTCGATGTTGTTGTGCTCTTGGACGAACTTTCTTGGTGGCCCGCACTTCATGTTGTTCTTGGCGAATAATATCTTCACATTTTGGGGGTGACCTATTTTACACCTTTCATTTTCCTTCCTTGGTAAATGTAATCTTTTATGGCTGACCTAGATGTGTTTTAGAGGGTATATGTATGGTTGTATGTGATCTTTTGAGACATGATGGAAGTAGTATGATGATCTAGATTCATAATTTGTAATTTGGATATCTCTTGGAGATTCAGATGAGTTGTATTTTGGAATGTTTGTAACTAGGCATGTGAGCCTACATGTAATTGGATGTTACCAAATGTTGACTGTATTTATTACATTTTGTGTTGATGCTTCCATTGTGTTTCTCTTGCTACATGATCTAGACTATTCTCTTTGAGTATCCTTTGGTTCATGGCTGCACCTGGTATCAGAGCTAGTTGCAAACCTTGAGGCATTCCTTTGGGTGAACAAATCATTGATTTTAGGCAGGCTACTTGTGTGTTCGATAGATCACCAATGAAGAGGCAATTGAAACCTTGTAGTCAGATCGCCTAGTTGAGGCAGTTTCACCAGAGAAAAGGAGGAGATTCTGCCAAGAAGGATGAAACCTAGGAGGATAGAGCAGATGATGGATAATTTCAAGAATGAAATGAGGAATGAGATCCAAAACATGTTGGCTCATTTGCAGAGGAATCCAAAATCGGAGGATGAGTATGAAGTGACAAGAGAAGAGATTGAGGCAGAAGAAGCTGAGAGATCGATAGACAAAGATGAAGAAAGATTCCTTGGAGCAGTGACACAAGTGAGTAAAGTTCATAAAGTTGAGGCATCAAACTTTTCGGGTTCACTGAATCTGGAAGACCTGATAGATTGGATAGGAGAGTTGGGGGACTACTTCAAGTTTGAAGATGTTAAGGACTCATAGGGAGTCTAGTTAGCACAAAGTAAGTTGAAAGAGAATGATGATTTTTGGTGGAAAGAATTACAGAGAGATAGAGTAGAGAATGGTGAGATGAAAATCACCTGATGGAGACAAATGATTTCAAGATTAAAGGTTAAATTCATTCCAGGAGACTATGAGTTGGAATTGTTCAAGAGGTTGCAGAAATTGAATTTTAAAGAACTAAGTGTGAAGGAGTATATTGAAGAATTCTACAAGGTGATGATCAAATATGGACATCAAGAGATGGATAGGGAGAAGGTGGCTAGATACATAAATGGACTCCAATTTAACATTCGAGATGAGATGAGTGTGTTGAATATTTGTATAGTTCAGGAGGCTTACCAATATGCTTTGAAGGTTGAAGATAAAGTGAAAAGGAGACAACCAAATAACCCTAGAGGAAAGGAGAGATATAAGGAGCAAGTGAATGGAAGTATAAAGAAGCATATGTTGAAGAAGAACCAAAATCTAAATGGAATAAAGAACCAGATTAGAAGACACAAAGAAAAAGTAGTGGCAATAGCAGTAGAGAATTTTTGGGTAGATGTTTTAAGTGTGGAGAAATCGAACATAGATCTTTTGAGTGTAAGCAAGAAATGACAAGGACTTGCATAGAAAATGAGGATCAGGAAGCTAGAGTTATCAAGAGAATGTGTTAGAACCTGAGCAAGGAGAGTTCCTTTTGTTCAGAAGAGTCTTGATGGAGAAAAGCAGTGAAGATACCGAACCTACTCAGAGGAAGAGTCTTTTCCGGAATGTTTGCAAATCAATTGGTAAGTGTTGTAAGGTTATTGTGGATACTGGAAGTATTGATAATTTGGTATCAAAGGAGATGGTAGTGAAGCTTGGTTTCAAGAGGCTTGAGCATCATATCCCTTACAAGGTGAGTTGGTTTCAAGATTATCATAAGGTGGAAGTGAGAGAGCAGTGCTTGGTGAATTTTAATATTGGACCTTTCAAATATACAGTCTTGTGTGACGTTTTGCCTATGAGTGATTGTGATGTCCTATTCGGTAGACCTTAGAAATTTTATAGAGGAACTGTTTATGATTGTAGATGAAACTTGATTACTATTGAGAAGAATGGGCAGAAGTTTACTTTGGCTTCTTTGAAGGAGAAGGAGAAGGTAGTGAAGGATTGCAGTGTTGAGAATCAGGTTACAAATAATACACTAGATGATGGTATGGATTTGCAAAAGGATATAGTGGATAGGTTTGATAGCAAGGTAGTACTAGATGACAAAAAGTTAAGGCAACGGTGGCAGACCAGATCAAATCTTGTGGCAAAAATAAATTAGAGTTGCAAAAGAAAGAGAGAAACAGTCAAAGACAATGTGCAGGTATGAAGCAAGTAAAGGGAGATAAAGAACAACATAATCTAGAGAATTGGGCTGAGGTTCTAGAATGATGAACTTATAAGGAACTAAGAGGGGGGGTGAATCTGTGCAAGCAAAAGCAATATAAATCTGATCACCAACTTTAACAACTTAAAACTTATCAAGCATATGAGAAATATCACCACATAAGAAAATGCCCAATAAAACAAATTCCACATAACACAAGGGATTATACGTGGAAAACCAAAAAGGAAAAAACCACGATGGGATTTAGTACCCACAAGATTGACTATCTGCAGAATAGAAATCTTGATCGGTTAAGGTCTTACAACTATGCCCTGTTGGCATTGCATGAAGATTGCATTGATGAAGTATAGTGTTGTCATTGATGTCAATAGTAACTGGTGATGGAGTTGTATTGCAAACAGTAGTAAAGCAGTGATGGAAAATAGTATTGGTATTTCAAGTAGAGTGATCAACCGGTAACCCTAACTAGTTGATATGCTGAACCCTAATCGATGGAGCTTGGTGAATCGGTTATGATGATCTATGATCGAATGGTGATCGAAGATGGAGATGCCATGTATGCATGATGCACATGATGAGTTTCAAAGTGGTTTTGGCATGTGAAGATAACCATTTATCTTGAGAATGAGAAAATGCATAGCATGAAGTGATAACCGCATGATGAGCTACAGGATTCGATGTGCGATGATCAAGGAATGGTTGATGTTATCTAGAAAAATGTGTAGTTGATTGCTATGTAATTCAACGGTTATGATCGAACTGATATGTTAGTAATCTCTATGATATTTTTAGGTTTTGTGATGTGTTATCAACCTATTGTATTTTCATTTAAGGTCGATGAATTGTTTGTAATAATGTTAAAAATTTGGTTAAGTGTGGTAGTGAGATTGTTGCCAAACCAAAAAGAGTATCTACAAAATTTTTGAAGGCAGATAGGAGCAGAAAAGCATCTGATTAAGAAAGATAGTGTTATTACCATATCAACAACCTGTTGTTCTCTAACCATTACAACAGTTAAATCCCCTAGCTAGGTAAGCTTTAACATACTTGGTGTTATCTAAATCCTCTAACCAGGTGATCCATTAGCTTGGATTTGAAATCCTCTACTCCCTAACCGAATCTATTCTTAACATGACATTATTGTATACGCTTCTAACAAGGCTTGGATCCTAACATGGAAAACTTCAGAAGAGTTCAAAATACTTGTGGGTATTCATCCCCACCATGGTTTTTCCCATTTGGGTTTCCACGTGAAAATCATTGTGTCAAGTGGTGAATGATTTTGTGGATATGTTTTGATATGGTTGATATGATTAATTGGTAAAGACACTTAGATATGTTTATATGACTATAAGTGATTTGAAATAAGACATTAATAATGTTAGTAAAGTTATTTAATGTTTTGGTTAAATAGTATGTGAGTTTCAGATCTGTTACATTGTATCATTGATGTTTTGGTCAACTGGTAAAGTTTGACAGTGTAGTTGCAATTTTTGATATAGTATCTAAACAAGTTTAGTTTGTGATGGGATGGGGTTTGGGATAGACTGGCCTAGTCTATGCTCTTGGATCCTTTCCTTGGATCACCTGGTGTTCTCTTCACACCCTAGGGTCTCTACAAATTCCCTAGCTTGAGGAATCCCTTGACCTTGCCCAATCCACCCACCAATGAGATGCAATGCTGCTCCTAAGGTCTTACCTACTCATGAGACTCAAAACCCCTTACTATGGCTAATAAGGGCTAGACTTGTTCTACACCTTCCAAGGTCTTAGCAAAGTTATATCAGGTCTAATTCATGGTCTTTCCACCCATTCATGTTCCCCCAAGAAGTTTCAAGACTCCAACCCCTTACCGATTTCACTATTTTGTGTTTTTGCTTACAAAATAGGGTTACAAGGATTTTGACCAATTAGGCCTCCTACTCGGTCCTTTAGGGCTCCCTCTCATAAACGATGCACAAAAAACCAAAAATCCCAAAATGGACTACCATTCATTTGGAAAGGGCTCAAGGATTTTCTAGGATTTAGGCCTCCAAGTGTCCGTATAGTGCCCTAGGTAAATTTTAAGGTTTTTAAGGGTTTTTAGGAGGGCTTTTAGGACCTACCAGGGTCATAGTGTGGGTTTATTGATTTTTCCACCTTGTCTAGATTGGTGGAAGTTTCTCCTTCACACCAATGATGCTTCTCTCACCCCTCTCCAACTCCTCCAAAGGGTTTTCTCTTCTCTGACCAACCTTGCTCTCCAAGACCTCTACAACTTAACCCTTCCTAGCCAGGCACTGTTTAGTCTCACCTAGGATTGGGTCTCTTGATGGCCTCCTTGCATTTTCAAGGGCCCTTCCTGCTTTTAAGTATGGTACAAGGTCTGAACTCTCATTCCCCATGGTTTCATGGTGGTTCCATAATGGGGAATGGAGTTATGCAGCCATTTACACAATCCTATCCAAAACTGGACAGTAAGAAGACAACTTATGAAATATTTTCAAGCACACCACACTTACAAACTAAAACCTAGTCTAAATGATTGAAATGAAATTATTTACACCATACAAGACACTCCACATAGTTTTACACACAAATCAATCCTTTAACCAGTTTGGTTGCTTCATTCAAATTGATTGGTAGCCAAAATACAGTCACAGTCAGGTCACTTTTCTTAGGCCGTACAATATCTGACATCCAACCCATTAAATTAGGGTTTGGAAATACTTATACTACCCATACCACAATCTATGTGTCATATTAGGGTTTTCCATGCCAACCTAAGGATTTTGGCCTCCTGGTGGAAAAGTTGCTTGACAACTTTTAAAAGTTGTCATGCAACTTTTTCAACTTTTGAGCAACTTTCCCAATGTTGCTTTTCTTGACTCCTAGACCCATATTGGGCATACCTAAGGATGACACCATGATATAAATGACCCCTAAACACCTCCAAGGTACACATACCCTCAATTTTCAAGAAATCCTCATTCTTGACTTATAACCCTTAAGGCCTCAATTAGGACCCTAACTAGGACCTATGAGCACATGGCTCATTATTTTATTTACAAAGGCTTCAAAAGAAGCATAAAACCAAAAAAAAAAGAAGGAGGGAGAGCTTGGAAGGGTGCTCCTACACCATACTCCCCCTTTGCACACAACTAAGAAATAGAAGAAGAGATGAGAGTCGAGTCTATGCCAAGTTTCTTGAACCTGCTCTCTTCAACCCAGGTAGCTTCAGACTCAAGTTGTCCTGCCCACTTCACCAAGTGTTCCATGTAGACCTAGTGTTTGGTGGACTTCTTTACTCTTGATTCCAAGATCTCCTCTGCTATTGGCTTCTTCACCTATGGTAAGGCATTAACATCTAGGTCCTGCAGTACCTTGGCTTGATTCTCAGTCTGCCCTTCTATCTCACCCTTGTACATGATCAGATCAGCAACATTAAAGATTGGTGATATAGCCAAATCTGAAGGTAGGTCAACATTGTAAGCATTCTTACCATATTGTGATAGGATTCTACAAGGTCCTATCCTTCTCATTTGCAGTTTGGTAGGCTTACCACTTTACATCCTAGCTTTGCTCAAATGGACCATCACATAGTCACCCACCTTGAACTGAACTTCTCTCCTTTTCTAATCCATTTTTGCTTTTAGTTTTTGAGTGGATTCAAGGATGGCCTTCTTGACTTGCTCTTGAACTTCCTTGATGGTTTGAGTGAAGTCCTCTGCTTTCCCACTCTTCATCTCCAAACTACCAAGGTCTCTCAACTCACACACTCCTACTACAAAGTCCATGCTTGTACATTCCCAAGGTCTGTTTGGGACCAGCAATGGTTGATAGAGACCAACATTGCTTGATCCTCCCTTTTCTCTTTGACACACACCACATTGCTCCACATACCTCTTCACATCTCTTGGCAACTTTGGCCAATAATAGTACCTCTGTACTAAATCCAAGGTTTTGTTGACTCCAAAGTGTCCACTCAAACTACCATTGTGTTTCTCTTGGATGAGGTTTTCCCTCATGGATCCTCTTGGCACACACAACTGATTACCCTTGAACAAGAGACCATTTTGGAGAGTATAATCTACATACTCACCATGGAAATGGTTCTCAAACTCCTTGCAAACCTTGTAAGCTGATGAGAAGTCTTCATCTCCTTCATAGAGGTCTTTGAAACCTTCTATTCCCATTCTCTGTAACTGTAGTTCTTGAACTATCAACAACTTCTTGCTTAATGCATTTGCCACCTTATTAAATTGCCCCTTCTTATGCTTGATGGTGAAGGTGAAGGATTGGAGATATTCCATCCATTTCAAGTGCCTATTGGTAAGCTTCTCTTGAGTGTTAATATAACTCAATGCTTGGTTGTCTGTGAACACCACAAATTCCTTTGGGAGTAGTTAATGCCTCCATTTCTTTAAAGACTACACTAATGCGTACAGCTCTAGGTCATAGGCTGAGTACTTCTTCTTTGCTTCATTAAGCTTCTCACTGAAAAATGCCACAGGTCTTCCCTCTTGACTCAATACACCACCTACTACAATTCCACTTGCATCACACTCCAATGTGAATAGCTTATCAAACGTAGGTAGGAGAAGGATAGGTTTTGTGGCTACTTCTTGTTTCAACAATTGAATTTCTTTGTCAGCCTACTCAGTCCATTTAAACTTAGTCTTAAGGCCTCCTTTAATGGTGTCAAGGACTGGTGCACATATGCCACTGAAGTTCCTCACAAATTTCCTATATAATTGATCTAATCCATGGAAACTCCTTACCTCAGTCCCTGTTCTAGGTGCAGGCCAAATCAAGATTGCCTCCACTTTGCTTGGGTCCATCTTCAAGGTTCCTTTAGACACCACAAATCCTAAGTAGATCAGCTCTTGCTTCAAGAAGTCACACTTCTCTAGGTTGATGGATAACTTCTCCTCATGCAACCTCTCTAAGACTAACCTCAAATGCTCAAGGTGCTCCTCTTTGGTTCTGTTATAGATGAGAATGTCATCTAGGTACACCACCACAAATCTGTCTATGAAGTCTTTCAACACCTCATTCATCAACCTCATGAAGGTTCTTGAAGCATTGGTGAGTCCAAATAGCATCACAAGCCACTCATACAATCCTTCTGTGGTCTTGAAAGTAGTCTTCCACTCATCACCCTCCTTAATTCTTATCTGGTGATAACCACTTTTAAGGTCTAGCTTGGTGAAATACATAGCACCTCCTAGACAGTCCATCAAATCCTCTACTCTAGGAATAGGAAACCTATACCTTATGGTGATTCTATTGATTTCCCTTGAGTCAGTACAAAGTCTCCACTTACCTCCTTTTTTGGATGCTAGCACTACCGAGATTGCACATGGGCTAATGCTCTTCTTAACCAGTCCTTGTTCCAATAACTCCTGTACTTGCCTTGCTACTTCCTTATTCTGATTAGGTGTGAGCTTATATGCTACCTTGTTAGGTAGGGATGCCCCAGGAACAAAGTCTATCTGATGGCTTATAGACCTTCTAGGTGGGAGTGTTGCAAGTGCTCCATCACTCACTATGTCTTTATACTCTTGCAACATGTGTTTCACCTCCTTGGGTACATCTGCCTGCAACTTGTCTACTTCCTCCTTTGGTTTCACAAAGATGGCACACTTCACTATCTCCTCCTCAAGTAGTAAGTTTAAGAACTCTTTACCAGTAGCCATTAAGACACTTGGTGTTCTTGAAGTGCCCTCTTCATTCTCTGTCAAAGACTGAATCTTAAAGTTCTTGCTATCCTTCTTGAATGATATGGAGTTCTCCTCTCCATCATAGATCACCTTCCTATCAAATTGCCAGGGTTTTCCTAGCAGCAGATGACAAGCATCCATAGGCAACACATCACAAAGGATCTTATCCTTGTATCCTCCAATAGAAAACTCTACCCAAGTCTATTCATTGACTAGAACACTGTACTCATGATTCAACCATGTCACCTTGTATGGGTTAGTGTGGGGTATCCTTGTAAGTTTCAACTTCCTAACTGCCTCTTCTGATATTATGTTATTAGTTGACCCTGAATCAACTATCACCTTGCACACTTTACCAACTATCTTGCATCTCACCCTAAACAATGCTCTCCTATGCTTAGGTTCACTCTTGAATGGCTATCTTATCAAGACCCTATTGAACATCATATTTTCTCCAGTCTTTGATTCAATATGGTCCACCTCAGGTGTCTTAATACTTGATGAGTCTTCATATGAATAAGCAACCCTCTTTCCACTATTTGATGAGGTAGGCTTATCAGGGAATCTATATGCCGAGTGTCCCAATTGACCACAATTGTAACACTTTATAGTTGCAAAGTAGGAGTTTCCTCTACTGGTACCTCTACCCCTACTTGGACCACCTTGTGCACCTCTTCCTCTAGGATATCCTCCTCTGAGACTAGTTTCTCTACTTTGCTCAGTTAACTTGGCTTCTCCTTGGTTTCTCTGCTCATTTGCCTTGCTTTGGTAACCACCTCGGTGATTCATTTGTTCTCTACCTCTCCCTTTACCCCTATTGTTAGAGTCTCCTTTCATTTTGTTCCTCTCTTCCACCTTGACAGCAAGCTAATGACATTTTTGAATAGTAGTAGGAGTCCATAGGCTTATCTCCTCTTGAATGTTCCACTTTAGGCTGCTTAGATACCTAGCCACCTTAATAGATTCATCTTCTTGGACTTTGGATCTAAGACAAAGTTTTTGAAATTCTTCAGTGAAGGAGGTCACATCAAGGTCTTTTTGCTTCAAACACTATCTCTTCTTATGAAGTTGAACTTCATACTCCTTTGGTAAGTAGTTCTCTTTGATCTTGCTCACCATGGATTTCCAATTGGCAATAGGTAGCTTCCCCATGCTAACTCTTTCTTCTTGCAAGTACTTCCACCATGTCAAAGTTGCTCCCCTTAATCTTGATTTGGTAACTTTAACCTTTTGAGCCTCTGTCACTCCTTCACACTCAAAGTGGTTTTCCATGCCCTCAATCCATTCCATAACAGTGTCAATGTCCATCCTTCCACTGAAATGTGGCAATCCTTCAAAAGATTTGGTGTTCAAAGCCTTAATAGCCTTTACAAATGGTTCTTCATTAAACAAGGGATCTGGTTTAGGTATAATGTCATCTATGTCAATATTTTTCTTTCCTCTATCTTTGGTGTCTTCACCCCAAGGTTCATGTGTCCTCTGATCCACCACTTCCTGCAGCTTATCCCTTATCTCAATCATAGCTTCTTCAAGGAGTCTATTCTTCTCCTTCTGCTCTTCTACCTCTCTAGCCAGCTCTGCATTAGTGACCATTCTGCTCTCCCCTATTGATTCACCAGTATATAGAGACATACATAGTCCAACAAATCTTTAACTTGCTCTCATACCAATCTGATGGGATGGGGTTTGGGATAGACTGGCCTAGTCTATGCTCTTGGATCCTTTCCTTGGATCACCTGGTGTTCTCTTCACACTCTAGGGTCTCTAGGACTTCCCTATCTTGAGGAATCCCCTGACCTTACCCAATCCACCCACCAATGAGTTGCAATGCTGCTCCTAAGGTCTCACCTACTCATGAGACTCAAAACTCCTTACTATGGCTAATAAGGGCTAGACTTGTTCTACACCTTCCAAGGTCTTAGAAAGGTTATATCAGGTCTAATTCATGGTCTTTCCACCCATTCATGTGCCCCCAAGAAGTTTCAAGACTCCAACCCCTTACCAATTTCACTATTTTGTGTTTTTGCTTACAAAATAGGGCTACAAGGATTTTGACCAATTAGGCCTCCTACCCGGTCCTTTAGGGATCCCTCTCACAAATGATGCACAAACAACCCAAACTCACAAAATGGACTACCATTCATTTGGCAAGGGCTCAAATATTTTCTAGGCTTTAGGCCTCCAAGTGGTCATGCAGTGCCCTAGGTAGATTTTAAGGTTTTTAAGGGTTTTTAGGAGGGTTTTTAGGACCTGCCAGGGTCACAATGTGGGTTTATTTCTTTTGACACCTTTTCTAGATTGGTGGAAGTTTCTCCTTCACACAAATGATTCTTCTCTCACCCCTCTCCAACTCCTCCAAAGGGTGTTCTCTTCTCTAACCAACCTTGCTCTCCAAGACCTCTGCAACTTAACCCTTCCTAGCCAGGCACTGTTCAGTCTCGCCTAGGATTGGGTCTCTTGATGGCCTCCTTGAATTTTCAAGGGCCCTTATTTCTTTTTAGTATGGTACAAGGTCTTCACTCTCATTCCCCATGGTTTCATGGTGGTTCCACGATGGGGAATGGAGTTATGCAGCCATTTACACAATCGTGTCCAAAACTGGACAATAAGAAGACAACTTATGAAATATTTTCAAGCACACCACACTTACAAACTAAAACCTAGTATAAATGCTTGAAATGAAATTATTTACACCATAGAAGACACTCCACATATTTTTACAATCAAATCAATCCTTTAACCAGTTCGGTTGCTTCATTCAAATTGACTGGTAGCCAAAATACAATCACAGTTAGGTCACTTTGCTTAGGCCGTACAATATTTGACATCCAACCCATTAACTTAGGGTTTGGAAATATTTATACTACCCATACCTCATTTTTTGTGCCATATTATTGTTGTCCATGCCAACCTAAGGATTTTGGCCTCCTGGTGGAAAAGTTGCTTGACAACTTTTAAAAGTTGTCATGCAACTTTTTCAACTTTTGAGCAACTTTCCCAATGTTGCTTTTCTTGACTCCTAGACCCACATTGGGCATACCTAAGGACACCAACATTCTATAAAGGACCCCTAAACACCTCCAAGCCATGCATACCCTTAATTTTCAAGAAATCCTCAATCTTGACTTATAACCCTTAAGGCCTCAATTAGGACCCTAACTAGGACCTATGAGCACATGGCTCATTATTTTATTTACAAAGGCTTCAAAAGAAGTATAACACCAACAAAACAAGAAGGAGGGAGAGCTTGGAAGGGTGCTCCTGCACCATTTTGGCAAGTTATTTTTGAGTTGGGATTAAGTTTGGGGAACGTTTATTTTGTTTTCTATCTACTGATTCACCCCCACTCTCAGTAGTTGACCGGATCCTTATTGTTTCATCATATTATCATGCCATGTTAGGAGCAGACCCGGTTAAGAGTCACCCGATTAGGGGATTTGAATGATAAGACCTGTTAGGATCAACCTCACAAGAGGATTTAAGACTCTGATTCAGAGCTACCATGTTAGGGGATTTACAGATTAAGGCTTGTAAGGACCTACCCGATTAGGAGATTTTGTTGCTGCAAACTATTAGGAAAACAATAGTGATAAGATCTTCAAGTAACACCTTATGTGTCTAATAAGATCAACTTCTGATCCTTAAAACATCAACAACACTTCATTACAAAACTTCCCTAATCACTGCACGATCACATTCACAATATTTTCTCATGAATTCTCTCTTCACAAACATACCGACTTTATACCTCATCACACTTTTTATACATTTACATTTAGTAGGCTACAACCTTGGAACAATTTCCTAGGTTCAATAAATCTAGACAAACTTACATCGTACGCTTTACATATGTCAGCCACTGATAAAACAAATTAAAACTTGTGCCATGTTATTGATTTAAGTGACTAAATCACTATCGGTTAAGTGTTTTATCAGTTTGTCTATTCTATAAATCAAATCTCGCTCATCTAGTTGAATCTGCCAATGCGGTTGTGAACATATCCTCAAATACCTATCACCATCATCACTATGAAACTGTATCATCCAACTCTTTATGAATCACCTGTATCGATTGTCATAATACAACTCTATCTCAGTTTACTGATTGAGATCCTAATTACCGGTTCTTTGTAAAATTGTCTTTTGTACCAGTTAAACCTTACCAGTTGGCTTCTAAGACTTAGATGACTACAAAAACATTGTTGCCATCAATGACAACACAAAACTTAGTCATCAAACATGAATGTCAATCTCTTCATCACAATCACTAACTAATCATATATCGGTTGCATAACAACAACAATCTTTACCGGTTCAGTCAAATGCCAACAATCTCCCCCTTTGGCATTGATGGCAACACTTCGAAATTTTTTTGTCAACTAAGTGTGCAAAACAAAAATTGACTAAATGACATATGCTCCCCCTTAGCAATTGCATGCTATAACAAAATACAATATACAATTACAAACAAAAATTTTATTGAACTCTTACTCCCCCTTTGAAAACAATGCCAAATGAAATAAAAAACACATGAGATATCAAAACTTGCATCAGAGCATTTATATAGATATAAGAGTCATAAAGTTTTTACATGGGAATTCTGAAAAAAAATCACTAAAATGAGACTTCAAATTTTTTTAGTCATAATGCCATGTCTCTAAAATTATGCCAGCGATCTCCACAGAGTCTTGATTTGTGCAACTAGTTCCTCCATAGCATCAATAGTCCTCATTTCCAATGTAGCATGAATGGCTTCACATTCTTTGTATGCTCTCTGCAAAACTTTGACCTTCGGTATAAGTTGTGTTTGAAGTTCTTGCAGGGATCTGACTCTCTTTACCGATTCCTTCTCATATACTTTCAACTTGTACTGAAGTTCTACAACCGATCTTCCAAAATGAATAGTAGAGTCATTAAGGGGTTTGAATGACTCACTTATAACCTCAAGTTCATGCTCTTCTTCTGCTCTTTTCTTTTTCAAATCAGCACAAAATAAGGAAAATGTTGAAACAATAGAGAGGATTTTACCTCCGGTTTCCAGTGCTTCCTTCAAATAATCCTTATTAATAGTAAGAGCCACTTTACCTTTATCAATTTCAGACATCAAGTGCTCTATCCTCTTCTTCTTGTAGTATTTATCCACATTGACATAAGCTGCACCCTCTAATGACTTCATCTGCTCTTCAACATCAAAAACAAGTTGTCCAAGCTTGTCAATAGGTGTGGCAAAATTTCCTATATCATTCTCCGGTAGGAGACTAGACAGAATATCTATTGTATTCCTAATGGTCTCTGCCTCCTTCTATTGTTCATTCACCCTCTTCTTTTTTAGCTCGGGATTGCATGGCGATTGCAATCTCCATTAAATCAGTAGAACTTAGTTTATCCATGTCAAGAGGTCTTTGGATACTTAATGCATCATCATCATCATCTTTTTCATCAACACCTTTCTTTTTGGAATCAAGTGACAAAGGTTTCACTATGGGTTCAGTCTTTTCTACCTTATTCTCCTCTATTCTCTCTTGATTTTCAATTTTCTCTTCTTCCTTCTTCCTTTTTTAGTTTCTTCATTCTTCTCTTCTTCTTTCTTTTCTTTATTACTATCATTTACTAGTGGCGGTTGAGTATCTACAGTCTGATTATCTACCGGTGGTTCCTTGTCCTTCTTTTCTTCTTCATCTTTTTGTCCTTCTTGTGCCTAATTCTACTCATGTTGTTCAAACATAGGAACATCTACATCATACACATCTACCTTGTCAACAATATTATCAACATTATCACTAGTATCATCATCAGGAATAAACACCAATTTTGTTTGTGTGTTTACCGGTTGGTCATCTAACACAATTTCACCAGGCATAAAATCAATATGTTTCATACCCTCTAGAAAACCTTCACCCTTCAACTTTATAGGTTCAACATCCTTAACATATTCCTCTTTGGTAGGAATTAGACCCAAAGCCTTCTTTAACAAAATTTCAATCTCTTGCTAGACTGATTGAGTCTCACCGATTAGCATCCTTGTCAATCTATTCTTAGATCTGAAGGAAGATTTTGTTTTCAACAAAATATCATCTAATTCTTCTTTTGTGGCTTCTGGTTGAAGACATTTGAGTGTATATTCAACAAATTTTGTGTCCTGCTTCATTGGAACCTACCACCTTGCATCAATTTTGTTGTATAATGAATTTGAAATTTGCCCTTGCAACTCAATAAGGGATTTACTATATTTATTAATCATATACACAACTGCATGTTCTATTAATATTTTTTCATTCTCACCAAGATTGTCATACAGTTTATTGAAACCCTTAAGAACACTATATTCCATAATACTTTTTAATAGTTTATCAAAAGCAGTAGATTTATTTACCGGTTTCTCCACAAATTTGACAGTGGAGGTTCCAACAACCTTTGATTTCTTGCGACTAGTCCTTAAGACTTTCTTCTCTTTTTCCAATTCAGTGTTTTCCTCATTTGCATCTGTCGGTGCTGGTTCCTGAGATTGTTGCTTCTTTCTTTTACAAGTTTTAACTAGTTTAGTTGGAGGATCAACAACCTTTCCTCATTTTTTGAACTGAATCTTTGAAGATTTTGGTGTCGATTTCTCTTTCTTTACAACTACTAGTTTTTCTGTAGCTTTCCCTTTTCTAGCTCTTGTTTGTATACTGATGGAGGTGCTGGTTGGAGTACTTGATGTTCCAACCTATTGAGAAACATGTTTTTCTCTAGCTTCAACAATAGCTTCCTTTGTAAATCCAACTTTCTCAGCAAAGGCTTCAACTTATTTTCTCACTTTCTTGGCTATCACCGGTTGGTTAAGTGTCCTTGTAAGTGCCAAACCTTTATGTTGTGGTATCAACTGGTTAACCAAGTAGATGGTCAACATATGAAATCAATAGATCTTTATCAACTTCATACCCCATGGGCATAACCCAAGTAGTCTAGGGTTCAACAACTTTCATCATACAAGTATTTGTGTCCACCATAAAACAAACTGTTTTCTCATACCAGTTAACTACCTCTACTAGTATCCTTTATTTTGCATGCATTTTCTTCTGAAAATATTTGAAGTATCCCCATGCAATCTTATCAAAGTCATTACCTAGAATCCGAATGTTATTCTTTATTTTCATTAAAGAATGTTTTGCTTCAATCCATTGAATATCTCCAATACCAGGAAAATTATTTTGAAAATAAAAGAATAGACCAAGAATAAGTTCACCAAATTTGAACCTCAATCTTTTATCCTTTGTTAATAGCCTCCAAGTTCAACATCAATTGACTCCACAGTGCTTCAGATAGATCACAATCATTATGTTCTTTGATAATTCGGTAAGCAGTATGAATAACAACTATCGGTACACTGTTCATCCTGCTAGAATAGTATACTGTTTATCCAATCACTATTGATGTATATTCCACTACCAGATAATTGATATTGTTCACTATCATAGCTCTGCCATCCCATTTGGATCTTGTAAGATTTTCTACATCATTCATTGGAACAAATATCACTAAAGGTACCTCACCGGTTGCACAAAGTCTAGTGACTACATGAATAGATTCCTTAGAGATTTTATGTGGTCGGTCAAGCCACATTAACTCATCATGTATCCTGCTAAGCACATATCTAAAAAGTTCATCAACAAAATCATGAATAAAAGTTAAGTGCATGATGAAACCCTTTGTCGGTAATCTTCTTGTATTGTTCCTTCAAGATACCATTATCATCACACAGTGCTCTATATTGATAAAAAATGGTAACCATACCCAAATCTTCTACTTTGCAATGGTAAAATGATCTGACATCTTCAACATGTAATACACCGTGGGGTACTCTAGATAGGGCTCTGATGGGATCAGTTTCTTTAGACTTAAATGGATGTATTTTGAATTTAGGTCATGGCTTGTCGCTAACATCTATTAGATGTGGTGTATCCATCTTCAAAAAATCACTCTTCGGAAATAGATAGCAAGATCTCTTAAAAATACCTTTTCCCGCTTCTGCACTAGGGTTTTAGACATCGATGAAGTTCTCTTAATCGATTGTTGATCATAGATCACACCAAAACACTTCAATCTTTGTCAAACATGTTAGATGCTGCAAAAAAAAAATTCTCTTGTTCTCTATTCGCTCTCCAAGTGTTCATACAAATGCAATGAGACAAATACAATTCAAAAAATTCCTTTTATTTGCCCACCATCTATTGCATTAAATGCCTTTATCGGTAAAACCCTAAAATGTCTTAAAACACTATACTAGTTCACATAACACATCAAACCTACCAGTTTGATCACATAAACTTCTTAACATCATAAAACATCAAAGTATGCAGATTTCACATACCTCATGGTCCTTCAGGGGGTTTAGAGATAGATCTAACATTAAGTTCCTCCTAAGTTGTATAAGCAACTTAGTTTGTCGGTGAAGGGTTCTCCATAGTAGGTGAAGAAATAAGATCTTTAGATGATTTTACTTTAGTTACCTCATCATCCTTCTTTTCCCAGATTCTATTCATTTCTGCTCTGGTCTCCTCCACATCAAGTTTCATCTTCCCTTTCCGATCACTTGATTGATTCACTGGTTTGTTCACTTTAGCTCTGCAAAACTTTGCCACGTGTCTCAATTTATGACAATGATAGCAAGCCATACCAGAAGCTCTTGGAGGTCCAACGTTGCCTCTTCCAGTCCATATTCTGTAGTTCATAGCTAAATGACCAAAGTTATTACAGATTGTGCATACCACATTCATTCTCTTCACCATCTCATACGGACTAGACCGGTTAGCATAGGGTCTTTTCCAATTTAGACTTCATTGGTCATTGCAATTCCTTATCCAATCACTAATGGACCTCTGATTCATGTGAGGTGTATGATTGTTTTCTCCATACCTGCATTCAATAGATCTATGCCCATACATGTTGCATGTGTAACAATAACCTTCAAATCTTCTAGGCATATATCTCTTATTTGTATTAGGTCTATGACTAGTATTAACATCAAATCCGCTTCAACAGACATTAGTTGTATGTCTTGGCTTATGGCAATTGAAACAAATAGGCTTATAAGATTTCTTACCAGTGGTTTTTTGAGTCTTAAGAGCAGGTTTACCTTCATGCATGTTGAACTTGGTACCGAAAGGTTTTCCTTTCTCAAATGTATTGTATCCTAACCCATATGTATCACCATTCATCCTCTGAGATTGGATCTATTCATCCAACATGGTAGAACTCTTGTTGAATTTTTCAAGCTTCTCATTAGCTTCTGCAATTTCTTTAGTAATATCTTCATTCTGCTTCATAAGAATCTCTCTAAGAGACATTGCCATATCAAGATCTACTTTGATTTCTTCTTTCTCATCTTTCTTCTCATGCTAGTGTGCATATAGAGTGCCATTTTCTTGATTTATCTTAAAGATCTCATGATCTTTCTGTTTGATCTTGTCTTCAGCTGCCCTCCTAGCACTAATACGTTTGGCCTAAAATTCCAACGGAGAAGGTATATTGTGAACAAATTTGATTTTTTTTTTGAAAAATTTCCGCATTCATTAGAATTCTGATGATAATTCAATATATGTTTTCGACAGAGAAGGAATTGGCAATGAAATTTGTGCTTTTTTACAAAAAGTGCTTGCGTTCGTCGAAATTCTGATGACAACAGACATTACTTTAAAAAAAAAGACCAAGACATTTCAAATCATTTTCACAACCTCTTCCCATTCTCACGTTGTCGCCCCATCAACGTACTCCCACCCAAAGTAAGCATGAACCATGAACCATTTTGACCGATTAATGCCAGCTCCAACCATTCTAGGCTCATGGAATAGGGTTTGCGAAAATGGGAGCAATGTCGGCTCATACAGGAATAGGGCAGGTGTAAATCTCTATCAACATCCTCCAGCCTATGTGAAAATGGGAGTAATGTGATCAGCTCATGGAATTGGCAATGCTCCCGGGTATGAATCATATATCATATGAATCAACATCCTTTTTGGGGAATTTTTTTTCTTTTTAGAAAACATTTCATATGTTTTATTTTATGCTCCCACATTTTGCAGACATATCTACTAGGGCATTCACAACTAAAATATCTGAAAATCTCCCTTAATGTTTTGATTGATGCCCAGACCCTATTCCAAGGTTCCAATCTTGGATGTGTATGAAGAGGGTGCTAGCAATGGTTGTGGATTTCGCTTGTACACCTACCATGTGCATTTGCCTTAAGGTTTCAAAAATATTTTTAACAAATCTGCTTTTTGCATATCATGCATTCCATGAGACACCATTTTTGTGAGGAATTTTAGCAGTTTGAATTCCTTGTTCATTTCTTCACAGTATTGAAATTTTCTAAAGCATTTTAAAAGGTCTATTTTGTGCAATCCCAGCAATCATTATGTTTGACTAAAGACCAATAGGCTTCATTCCCCTTCTTTAATTCATTCATTAGTATCGGTCACCCATCTATTTTGCACCTGTAGATAGTGATGTTTCTGATTCTCTGTTGGCCTGGGCGCAGGTGTAAAGCTCTATCAACATCCCCCAGCTTGTGCGAAAATGGGAGCTTTGAAATGGCACAACGACTGTTTGACAGACTACCTCACAAAAATTGGAAGTTTTTGAACAAGGTATGAACATCTATCATAGGATAAATAATAGAGGAATTTTGTTACATGTTGTAGCTGCAATTGCCAGGGTACATGTTTTAAAGATGTTTTATATCATAGAATCAACATTCTAATGGCTATTTATTTTTAAAAATTTGGATATCATATTCCCAACTGATGTCTATTTTCATGAAACCATTCCTTTAGGCAAGCCAAAAAAGAATAAAAAAACAACACAAGGCTTAAGCCATTATTCATAGCCCCTAGAAAATCTCTTCATTGCCAAAAAAACCTATTCATACTTGAAAACATTATTCACACCTAAAACATTGTGCATGCCTAAGACATTAATCACAACAACAAATAATATTCATAGTGTAAATAAACACTATTCATGTTTAAATAATTGTTTATAGATTCATTTAACCTCAAAAATTAAACTAGAAGCTCTTGAGTCCAAATTTGTTGTTCTCTATACAAATTATGGGGTTTGAAATCTATTTAGTATGATTGTGTAATATCCCTTGTCCAATGATGACTAGAAAACAAGGAATATTTGTTGTCAAATCTGTAAGAGTCATCAAAAAATGGGTGTATGATGTTGCAACCTCAAATTCCTCTTATTGCATATCTAAATCAAACAAATGCCTCATTGACAGTCATAAATACATGTTACAGGAAGCTAATGTAAAATTACATGAACTGTCACAATAATGAATCAAAATCAGACTTCACTAGATTATTGACATTTCGTCAAACATGTCATGAAACCTCTGAAAACATATTACAGCTACAAGCCCATTCAAATCTTATTATAAACCAATTCCAATGCAATCATAGGATCTTTACATAGGCTAACTACCAAGAGATATGCTACTGATTTTTTGAAGACATTAAATAGTCACTAACTAAAGCATATATCTCAAAATTACAATGAAAGAAGAGGTCTGAAGAACCTGATTAAGCTATGCCCAAGTCTGGCAATGTAAACACCAACATTACTCATCCAAAATAAAGCCATGTTAGAATTATTATCTTCAATACTTTCTCTTAGACAAGAGATAAACTTAAAAAACCACATGATTACTACAGTAAATTTATTTTCTTATTAAAAATATAAATAATTATATTAGATATATATTCCACATAAAGAAAATAAATGATGAAAATAATTTGTGTATTAAATAATGAGATCAACAACTACAAATGGGAAAATAATATCCTAATTATGACTCCCTAATTAGTATAAGATACTATTTCCAATATTATACTAAGGATAAATATTCAAAAAGTATAATAAAATTACACTAATACATATATCACTCTCATGCCTTCCTTAATTTGATATAAGGTCCCTCTATCCAAATATGAAGTCTCAAGGGATTTGTATGTGCCAATTATTCAAGCTTCTTCTAAATCTATTCCAACCTCTTCTTCCAACACATGTCTTGATGATGGTTGAAGATCTTTAAACTTTGAAAATATGAATGAACACACTCCTCTAGACATAATTTAAATACCACATTTGATTATACACATGGATGCAATGGACATGATTTAGGATTTGTGCAATGAAGTGTGGAGGTTCATGAGAAATATACATTACATTTTTCTGAAGAAGATGAATGTCATGATTTTGAGATTAAAATTCAAAAACTTATTGTAGTTCTAGTAACATTTAAATAATATGTGACAATGAGTTATACACTCATCATATCCCTTCTAAATGACATTTATAACCTATTATGTTTTTATCTTGCTATATGACATCGGTAGCTTAATTACCTATTAGGGGCTCATTCTCATTCATGGTACTACGATTTCATGTGCAATCATACCTGGGAGGCAACAAAATAGCCTAGTTCTTCTTGTCTCTACATTATGGAGCAAGAATAATAGTTGTCAATTGTTCCTCTTTTTTAAGGATCCACTTTACCTTTGTTGATTTTTATCTTTTATAACTTGATATCCTTTCTTGCATAGAATTATCCTCAATCCAAATTCTCTCCTTGCTTGGACGTGTGTGTTCCCTGATTAGGACCTCTTTCATTGTTTTGTAGGCAAATAAACAAAGACATCGACCTCCCCTCTCTACTTATACACAAAATGGCTAATTGAAACCACTTCATATACACAAAATGTCTCCTTGCACTGATTGAGCCTAAAAAATGTGACACCCTTGTTCAACAAGGGTTGATACTCTACAACATGATGCCTATCATTCATAAGCTCAAGGTGATTTCTTTCATGCTCAATAAAAATGTGATCAATTTTTTTTGTAGTTTCACCACCATCATAATATCATTTTACTATTGTTAACATCATACATCCTCATGCTAGGTTGGCAATTCATCAAGCTCTTCAATTTATTCACTCTTTATATGTTAGTAACTACCTTTAACTTATGAACCTTCAAATAAATCATCATAATGACCTTTATTCACTCGTTATATGTTAGTGACTACCTTTAATTTATGAACCTTGAAATGAACCTTCAAATAAATCATCATAATGACCTCAAATAAATCATCATAATGACTACCTTTAATTTTTTATTGTTCCACCCTACAATTTTGTATTTGAGGTATGTAAAATAGTTGCTCTATAGATTTTTTTTTATCTCTCTACATTCTTTTGGTTTCCTTCATTTAAATTATGTAATATTTCCACAATTTCAAAAAATAAAGATTTTAGGAACAAGGTTTGATATGCACATATTTCTTATATACCAGCACAACAATTGAATGTTGGGGGTGTTATGGATATTTTAATACAAATTTAAAATATAGAAGTAGGGTTATTTTAGATATTTTGGAAGTAACTACACATCAAATTTTGGGTGCCTTTGAAAAGAAAGTGGTATGATGAAATCTTTGGGCATAAAATAGATGAAATACACTCAATACTACTGTTGCACAATATTTTGGTCGATGATATTTTTAAAATAGTGAAGGAAGGTGTATGTAACAACCATATTCTTATCATTATAAACAATGAATATTTTAACATCCTTTTATGATGTGTAAGCTGAGAATATTTTATGAAAGGTCCCTAAATGAATACACTTTAAATTGATTTTAGCAATGACTATCGGATGCAGACAAAATGAATGATTTCTGGATTAGGATGGTACATAGAATCTACTATCAAAAGGTTGTCAAAAATTCTTGGGACTAGGAGGTGTCAATTAGCCTACTCTTTTGGTTTGGATTTCCTTGCATCCAAATTGTTTTGTTTGTTAATCTTCTCTATCATGGATCACCTAGCATAACACAACTTGCTAGCCAATGAAATCCATCATGTAGCATGAATTACCCAACATTACACAACTTGTTAGCTAGTAGTATTCACGTTTCTTCTCTTTTCTCTTATCATATAACTAATAGTAAGCATCTCCTTAGTAGACCTAGAAGTCACATCTCTTCTCTTGTGATAGAGTATTCAAGTAGAATTGTTGGGACTAGGAGGTGCAGATCGACCAGATCCTCCACCTGTCAGATGTAGACAAAATGAATGCTTTTTGGATTAGGATGGTACACAAAATCTACTATCAAAAGGTTGTCAAAAAATCCTGGGAATAGGAGGTGTGAAATGGCCTACTCTTTTTCTTTTCATGCCATCAAAATTTGAGTTTGATTGTCATCATTTACTTTTCCAAATTATTCACACGTAACTCATGAATCAATTTCCTACACACAAAATGATGAAAATAGGTTTGTTGATGGGGGCTTTCCTAGGTCAAACCTCAGGTTGTGAATTAACCTTGAAGTATAAGGTTTGCTTTTTGAGGAAAAGGATAGATCTGATCTAAAAATGCTTAAAATTGAAAATGATACCTTGATGAATCTTTCTCAAATCCTCACACAAGGTTTTAGGATGTCATGCAGACTGTTGATCATGAATGTTGTGCTTTAACTTGAATTCTCCTTCAATGCTTGATGAATGCTTGATTTCTTGTTCACTTGAAATTGAATTGATTTTATAATTAAGAGATCACTTGAATTGTAGGTAGACCCCTTCAAATGACAGGGTAGGCTTCCTTTTATACCTAATCATACATAAAGTGTTTGAATTTTTTCTCACACTTGAGGCAAGAAATGAAGGGTCATATTTTGGGTCCCAATCATGAGTACTAGGGAACCTAAGGTGTCCTAGCCTTATCAATTTAGGATGTGACATGCTAAAGTGGGCATCAATGTCTCAAGATCAGATGGACCTTAAGTGATTGTCTCCCTTGCATATGATATGTTTGGGTGATAAACTTCACCATTCTACTCACAAGAATTTTATTAAGTCTCAAATATAGGGATCATTACTTATTAATGATGCAGTGAAAGTCCTTCATGAAGGACTTCTAGAAGTATTTTTGGATGAGTCTTTGTCAAGTGCAGAGAAAATACAATTGATTCTTAATGGATTTAAGGAACATGCTTTCAAATTGGAAGCCAAAGTTTTGAAGGATGTAGAGAAGAAGGTGGAAGACAAAAGACTAGAAGTTTTGGTGATTAGATGTGCAACAACACATATCCAACTACAAGAAAGCATAATTTTTTTTCAGAAAAGTGTAAAGGATGTAGTGGTGGCATACATGTTTTAAAGGTAATGGCCTAAATATACTAAGGATATTAAGGGTCACATAGATATTATAGCATCAAAAATTATACAACTATCCAATACTATAGACATGAAGAATGATGCAGAAGGAAACAAAAGGATTCAAATAGAAAACTTGTAAATGAAACTAAATCCATTAACTAATCAGAAGAACAAAATTAAGAAATAGTTCGATCATCTAAGAGATGTTGTAGACTTGCAACTCACCAGCTACTTAGTTTTTGCGGGTAAGAATTTTTTTGTTTTGGTTATGGCTGTGGTGTTTGTAGGGAGACATTTACAAATTTATATCTATTTTCACTATTTAATGGTTTATTGGTTTGTAATGGTAATTTAATGTTCTTTCATATTTTTGTATAGATTCTTTATAATATCCTATTATAGTGATTTGTTCTATTATGGATAATGTTGTGGGTCAGACAGCTTTGCCATTGGTGCATGAAAGCATTGCATGAGTTATACTTTTAAAAATTACATGAAACATTTTTAATTTATTTGATTCAGTGTTATTTGAAAAAAAGTTTATCAATGATGTTTCCTTTCTCCAAGAATTGGATCTAGGATCTTTCCATCAGATAATATGTAACATCCAATGACTAAATATTTTCTTTACAAATGCTTATTTTATTTAATTATCATCTAAGCATCAATTAAAATTTATATATGTGCGGAAGAAGAAGATACAAGCTCAAGACTCGTGTGCAAGTAAATTTCATAAAAGAAAGCAAGTAGGCATTATCTTGAATGACATGGAAACAAGCTCATCGACTGCCTAAAAGAGAGAAATCAAAGAAAAGAAGAGGAAAGTGTTAAAGGGTGATAAATACATAGAGAGTATGCAATACAAACAAACAATGTCTGGAGTGTGTGATGTGACGTCTCTAATTTATGTCCAGAAGGAGTAACTGGTTTTGGAATTCCTGGGAAACCTATTGGGCCATGCTTGGAGGAAATCAATGTGTTCATGCAAGGCCACCTTTTTTCTATTATGAGAATGATGCTTTTGCACCAAAGGATATTTGACAATATCCAAAAATTTCTATAGTCTGGAACTAGAGTTGGTGGATTTGAAGTACTTTCGGCTTCCAGAAGACCAAGAGGTTATGTACACAATCTCCCAATAGAAGGGCGATTTCAAGAATTACCTCTCCCCCCATGACTATTCAGGAAGCACTTCCTCAAACAAAGGACTATTGGCCTCCATGGGATTGAAGAAAAAAATTGAATTGCATAGACTGTAGACAATGTGGTGGTGTCCTTCGTGAAGAACTCTGCACTATAATTGAAAATTCATGAGGGAAACTACAAGATAGTGAACATAAATACATTCTTGAAAAGTGGGAAGAATGGAACTTGGTTTGGGTGGGGCTAGGTCAAGTGGCTCCTTTAGAGGTTGATGAGATAGAAATAATATTAGGATTTGAAAAAGATCACACTCGTGGAACTTTGTGTGTGACTGATCGATTGCACTGTTTGGTTAATATTGCATTCCAAATAGATACAGTTGCATACCATTTATATGTCTTGAAAGAATTTTATCCTGATGACATTAAATTAAAGTACTGTCTCTTCTATCTGGTATTGGTGGAGCAGAGGTTACATTGCATAGGCCTAGGATACATATTTTCATAGATACAACACAAGTTAAATGTATCCCAAGTCGATGCAAAGCAACCTCTTCTCCAGAGATCACTAGAAAATAGAGAAAGAACTTTAATTTAATTCCATCAAGATAAAAGGCTTTAATCAAGATAGATAAATGGTATGCAACTGTATCTATTTGGAATGCAATATTACCCAAACATCACAATCGATCAGTCGCACACGAAGTTCCACGAGTGTGATGTTTTTCAAATCTTAATATTATTTCTATCTCGTCAACCTCTAGAGGAGCCACCTGACCTGGACCCACCCAAACCAAGATCAATTCTTCCCACTTTTCAAGAATGTATTTCTATTCACTATCTTGTAGTTTCCCTTGTGAATTTTCAATTATAGTGCAAAGTTCTTCACGGAGGACACCACCACATCGTCTAGAGTCTATGCTTCAATTTTTTTCTTTGATCCCATGGAGGCCAATAGTCCTTTGTCTGAGGAATTTCTTCCAGAATAGTCATGGGGGGGAGAGGTAATGCTTGAAATCACCCTTCTATTGGGAGATTGTGTACATAACCTCTTGGTCTTCTGGAAGCTGAAAAGGACTTCGAGTCCACCAACTTTGGTTCCACACTATAGAAATTTTCAGATATTTCCTTCCAAATATCCTTCGGTGCAAAATCATCATTCTCATAATAGAAAAAAGGTGGTCCTTGCATGAACACATTGATTTCCTCCAAGTCTAGCCCAATAGGTTTCCTAGGAACTCCAAAACTAGTTAGTCCATCTGGACATAAATTAGAGATGTCACATCACACACTCTCTATTTATTTATCACCCTTTAACACTTTCATCTTCTTTTCTCCTATTGCTCTCTTCTAGGAAGCTGATGAGCTTGTTTCCATGCCATTCAAGATAATGCCCACTTTCTTTCTTTTACAAAATTTACTTGCACACGAGTCTTCAACTTGTATCTTCTGCTTCCGCATAGATATAAATTATAATTCACACTTAGATGATAATTAAATAAAATAAGAATTTGTAAAGAAAAGATTTAGTCATTGGATGTTACATATTATCTGATGGAAAGATCCTAGACAATTCTTGGAGAAAGGAAACATAACTGATAACCTTTTTTTGCAAATAACACTGAATCAAATAAAAAAAATGTTTTATGCGATTTTTAAAAGTAGAACTTGTTCAATGCTTTCATGCACCGACGACAAAGCCTTCTGACCCACAACATCTGATACCATTGGAATTCTAATGATAACTAAAGAAACATCTGACAAGGATGTTGTATATCCGATGTCACTTCCTTGTTGGACAGTCGTCGAGGAGGAAACATAGCATCCATTAGAATTCCAAACGTAATCTATCAAAATTTTTGGTCGGGGGAGCAAATCTAGCCGCCATCGTAAGAGTTCGTAACATTGTCATAGTTCCAATGCAAATGGTATCATCAGGAAGATCGACGATGAATTTTTGACAGTTTAATTGGTCAAAAGTCCAATGTAGTGTTGTCAAGCTACCGACAATTGTCCGTCGGAAATTAGGCCCAAATGTACTAGTGTAGCTTCAAGTTCTTGACTCATCCGGATTGTAAGGGCTTCAACCTCTCTCCTAAGGTTTTTTTCTCACCATTTAGTTTCTCCACTTCTTCAACCAATGCATCTATGTTTTCTCCATTGGAAGAGTTTCTTTTATTGACTTCCAACAATTGTTCAGTAAGCTCTTTCCTTTTAGAAAGTGAAGTTTTATGTTTGCCTCTTAAAGTTTCTAAGGCATCCTCAATTTCAGCAAGTTTAAGAGCCATCTCTCTATAACTCATGTCCCCCATGACTACCTTATGAATCCTTGTCAAGCAGTTAGGCCTCAAAGAAGGTTGGCTCTGATATGGAATGATGAACTTATAAGGCACTGAGAAGGGGAGTGAATCAGTGCAAGCAAAAATAATATAAATCTGATCACCAAAATAAACAACTTAAAACTTATCAAGCATATGAGAAATATGACCACATAAGCAAATGCCCAATAAAACACATTCCACATAACACAAGGGATTATACATGGAAAACCCAAAAGGGAAAAACCACAGTGGGAGTTAGTACCCACAAGATTCATTATCTGCAGCATAGAAATATTGACCGATTAAGGTCTTACAACTATGCCCTGTTAGGAGCAGATCCGATTAAGAGTCAACTGAATAGGGGATTTGAATGATAAGCCCTATTATGAGCAATGACCTTTTACGATCAACCTCGCAAGAGGATTTAAGACTCTTATTCAGAGCTACCCTGTTAGGGAATTTACAGATTAAGGCCTGTTAGGACCTACTCGGTTAGGGGATTTTGCTACTGCAAACTGTTAGGAAAACAATAGTGGTAAGATCTTCAATTAAGACCTTCTGTGTTTGATAAGATCCACTTTTGATCCTTAAAACATCAACAACACTTCATTATAGAACTTCCCTAATCACCACACGATCACATTCACAATATTTTCTCATGAATTCTCTCTTCACACACATACTAGCTTTATACCTCATCACGCTTTTTATAAACATTTACATTTAGTTGGCTACAACCTTGGAACAATTTTCTAGGTTCAATGAATCTAGACAAACTTACATCGTACACTTTATATATGTTGGTTACCGACATAACAAGTTAAAAACTTGTGTCATGTTATCGATTTAAGTGACTAAATCACTACCGGTTAAGTGTTCTATCTGTTTGTATGTTCTATAAATCAAATCTCGCTCATCCAATTGAATCTACCAATACGGGTGTGAACATATCTTCAAATACCTATTACCATCATCATTGTGAAACCATATCATCCAACTATTCATGAATCTCCTATACCGGTTGTTGGAATGCAACTCTATCTTAGTTTACCGGTTAAGATCCTAATTACCGATTCTCTGTAAAACTATCTTTTGTACTGGTTAAACCTTACCGGTTGGCTTCTAAGACTTAGATGACTACCAAATATTGTTTCCATCAATGACAAAACAAATATTAGTCATCAAACATGAATCTCAATCTCTTCATCACAATCATTAACTAATCATATACCGGTTACATAACAACAACAATCTTAACTGGTTCAGTCAAATGCCAACTTAGAAGAGGTTAGGAAGAAGTTTGCAGACAAAGAAGACATTTGGATAAAAAATGAGCATGAGATCTATATCCCAAATCCTTTTCAATGTTTATGATCTTCTTCTCATGGAAAATATTTTTCTACCTGGGGTTTCTGATGCAGAAGCATCCCCGGTCTATGAGCAATCTTGTATCAACCAAAAATATTTTCTTATAGTTTTTGTTCTTGTTGCAATTTTTGTGTTACTTTAAATATTTGACTGTGGTTGTTCTTTTTTCATTGCAGATTAAATTTTTGGTTTCCTGGCATGTTCTTGTTCCTTGTTGTAGATTTCCAATTCATTTATATCATTTTCTAGTGAGTTATTCCTTCCGGATTGCCTATTTCTTTTGTTTTAGAGTAGTTTTGAGCTTATCAACTATGTTGGAGATTTCTTCTCATGTGGAGCGATTTCTTGTCTTGCAGATCTATTTGGCACCTTGCTCGATGTTGTTGGGCCCTTGGCCGACCTTTCTTGGTGCTTTGCACTTCATATTTGTTCTTAGCGGATGAGATCTTCATTTTGGGGCCTATTTTACATGTTTTATTTTCCTTCCTTGGTAAATGTAATCTTTTGTGACTGACCTAGATGTGTTCCAGATGATATATATATGGGTGCATGTGATCTCTTAAGAGAGGATGAAAGTAGTATGATGATCTCGATTCATAATTTATAATTTTTATATCTCTTGGAGATCTAGATAAGTTGTATTCTAGAATATAGTTTGTAACTGGGGATGTGATCCTGTATGTAACCAGATGTTGATTGCATTTAATATGTTTTACGTTCATGATTCCATTGTGTTACTCTTGCTACAAGATCTAGACTGTTCTCTTTAAGGATCCTCTGGGTTATGACTGCATCACTTTGCAAGTACTTTGCCCATTTGACATGTCTATGACTGAGTTTCTCTTGGCTATTTAGGAATTGGAGAGCATGGTTATCAGTATAGACCCCAAGTTCTTTAGGAATTAGTTAGTGTCTTCATTTATTCAAAGATTGAACCATATCATACATCTCTATATCATATGAGGAGTATTTCTTCTTAGCCTCATTGATTTTTTCACTAAAGAAGGCAATAGACTTGTCTTATTGACTCAACATCGCCCCTATTTGTTGGAATTGTGTTGTCATTAATGTCAACTGGTATAGAAGGATAACCAGTATGGGAGTATTGTTGACATGAAGTCATTGATGTCAACTAGTGTTGGAGTTCACTGGTAAAGAAGAATGTCATTCAAAGGAATGACCACTGGAGTCACTGGTACACAAGTTAGTGTTTGACTTGTGTGGATGATATGGATAGGCTACCAATATAGTCTATCACCAATAAGGAGAATATGTCAACCAGTAAGTGATGTGTTTATATGGAGAAGACAAATAAACCAAGTGAGTGGTTGTCAACCGACAATCTTGTGACAGTGTACATGCAGGATGAGCAAGGTGCTTGAGTTGTTGTTTGTGATGAAGAGGTTGAATATTACCCAAATCACATCAACACTCGAGAAAAAGGATATATAGGTTACCGGTATGTTGTGTGGATGTAGAACAACATGACTCCCACCGGCTAAAGATGTAGTCACATTGTGAAGAGATGACTAACAGTGAATATGCCCACACTGGATCACATGTGCCTATTTGAAGATATATTGCACAAACAGGGAAGCCACATGAGTGCATTGTAGGATGTAGATGACAAGGACTCACTCCCATTGGTAAGTGGAGCTTATCTCCTATTATTTAAAGTATGCATCTTTGTTCTGTGAGATAAGACAAAAGTAGAAGGAAGGTGAATGAAGACTCACACCAGATCTACTGGTGAATCAAAGGGATGCCTCAAGTGCATGAAATCGGGGATATGCACTAGACCAACATAGAAGGCATGTTAAGCCACCGTGACTGAAAAGGAAGAGTAGAGAAGTGATGAGTTTTTCACCTTGACAAACTGGTTGATATGATGTTCAGACTAATGATGGTGAAAGGCATAATAATATCTACAAAGAGAGAGTGCAACCGGTATGCAGATGACTTGGACGGAATCATTTGAAGGTTGATGAGATGGTGTCATCAGGATGGCTACCTATGAGAATGACAACTGGTAAGGAAGCAAAGAGGCTAAGTGATGTGCTCCTACCTAATGAGAATAAGCATGCTATGGATAGGCATCTCTAGCAACCGGTTAAGGTGTTCCACCGACATATCAACAAAGTGCAGACATGATGGTTAACCAGTAAAGTGTGAGATACCGATAAGGTTAGAGAACTAGCATAAAAGAAGGATTGGTTGTGTGTTTGGTCAGTGATCCTTTGTAAACTAACACAAAGGTCCAAAATAAGGTGGATGTTGACAAAGGTACCATGTGGAGTCAAGGTGGCGAACATGCATGCAATGATAGATGAAGTGTACACTAAGGAGGTTGTTACAGAGTTGTTCGACATTAATTATAGACCCCGTCGACATTAATTGTATACCCCGTATATCATGGGATGTGTTGTAGAGGTGTATGGATTGAGGAAGGTTGAACATAGGGGATTGATGCAGAGTATCCAGGTACAGAATGAGGTTGGTGATGCAATCTGTAGAACCATTTATGGTGATTGATCTTGTGTCTCACCGAATGAGTGTCCATGTTTTCTAAACATAGCAAATGTGTATTGGAAGGCACATCAATGGCAGTGATGTGCGAATAGTTGTCTTGGAGTTCAAATTGAATGAGATATAATTGGATTCGTTGTGCCTTGTGATCAGTGGAAGAAACCCTAAGGCACTAAGTTTGAATGTTGCTTTTGGCAGGAATGTCTGAATACAAATATGTGGGCCACATACAGATTAGATGATGCCTCAGAGAGAGATGTTGCCAAGTGATGCACAAGGCCGATTAAAGAAGTAGATGAAGTGTGATATTTATAGAGGATCATAGAGATTGAGTAGCAGAGAGACAATGGGTAATAGGTTTTGGCGAAAGGTTTAACTGGTGAGGTTAAAGCAACTGGCAAGCTGCTACATGTAAGAGAAAAATATTCAAGTACTCAATGACAATCAGAAGAGAGACTAAGTGAGAAAGTGAATAGAGTTGAAGAGTTCAACCCTCAATAGTAAGGAATCGGTAGTCTGCAAATGAGTTTGTGAGAGGAGTAGACTGGTGGGGGATAACAGGAGAGAGAGAGAGAGAGAGAGAGAGAGAGAGAGAGAGAGAAGAGAACCAATAAAGAGCAAGTTGCATCAGGAGATAGGGTTGCAACTGAGAGGTGAGTAGAGAACCTGCAAAGCATTGGAGGGAGGAGAATTGGTAGAGATATTTGTAAAAGAGTTACAAAATCCATTTGTAACAATATTATTACTATTGTATTTAAATATACTCATTGTAGATCACTAAGTTGAAGCTCGGTGCAGGGGTTGGTGCTCCTCAGGTTGGTGCCCTAAAATCAAGGGTTGGTGCTCCTTGGATTGGTGCCCTAAACATTATAATCAGAGATTGATTGAGCTAGGATTGGAGCAGTAGTCTCCAACAACATTTCTCACTGAGGTTTTTCCCATCTTGGGTTTTCCTCATAAATGTTGGTGTTATGTGATGTCCCCTTTTGTGTGAATGCATTTGTGACTAGTCTCCCCACTAACCGATGCCTGCATTGAGTTAGATTTGATAACCGGTATACACACATAGGATAGTTAAAAGGAAAATATTGAGAAACACTAATTCACCCCCCTCTCAATGGTGCATTGTGTCTAACAATTGGTATCAAAGCCTAGGTTCCCAATCAGACGAGCTTTCTCTAGCTTGGGTAGATTCTATCTTAAGGATAAAATTGTCTGTTTAGTGTCAATCCCATCTCCAGTGTTTAATGGGTTTAACTATTCTATTTGGAGTTGTATAATGGAATTTCACTTATCCTCCCTAGGGTATGATGTCTAGATGTCTGTTGCAAATGGTTTCCCTAGTAAAGTATGTCCTCTCACTGATTCAGATACAAAAACAAGAAACTAGTGCAATGAAGGCTATACTCTGTGGGTTAACAGATGATGTCTCCTCACAACTGGACAAATGCAGATCAGAAAAAATCTTATAGGGGAGATTGAAGAAGCTCTATGGAAATGAGTCCACTATTGCAGAACCGGCTTTTGATGATAGGATGAGAAATGCACCTCATGTATCTTCACATGATGAAGGAAGATCTGTTAGGAGTCACAATATTGATGAAGGAACCCACCTCTTCATGGCTCAAGAATCAAAAGATGAGAGGCACATATATGAGAATGATCATGCAGATCACTCCTACCAACAAGATGTGTTTGGAAGTGATAGTGAAGGTGAAGAAGAAGAGGAAGAAAAATTTGATCTTGAAGGAGAGCGTGTAAGTGCACTTGAAGAAATTAGTAGAGTGAGGAATGAGTACAAGTTATTCAAGAATGCTGCAATAGTGGAGAACCAGTTGATAAAATGCCTTGAAGTATCTGAGAAATGTATCTTAGAGTTGAAGACTCAAGAAGAAGACACGAAGGGGTGTCAGTGTAAAGATCTAGAGGTAAAGGATAAAGAATATCAACAGCTGCTTGGAGAAATGGAGGTTCTTCGAAATGACCTTGAGACGTGTCAAGATGAGCTCAAGGTAAGAGTCTGGTTTGATGACAACAATGATGCCTTGGAAAAGATGTTGAAGAAGCAAAAGCATTCCAAAGATATCAGAGGATTAGGAAGTGGTGCCGGTGAATGCTTCACCAGCAAGAATGTCCCCCACAATGACATTTTGTTTTTCTCCTCAAATGAAGAGAATAAGGGACATACATTCACTATTCAAAATACTCCCTAGAAGAAGGTTGATCTAACCACAACTAGTGAAGACTTGCAAACAAGAATGAAGACCAGTGCTGCAAGAAGGAGGAATAATGCAGATCCCAAAGGAAAAGGGAAAATGAGAGAAGTCAGCTTCACTGGAAGCAAGAAAATGAGAAGACAACAAAGAAGACCTCCTAGTGGCAGAGGATAAAGAAATGCTACTGCCCACATGTCAAGACATGTGTGGGAGAAGAAGAGATCAGATGGAGGAAATGCAAAGAATGGTCAACCCAGGATCCATCCTCAGAGAAGGAGAAATGGAGATGTTAGACCGGTAAGATCTCCGCATGCATGGCAAAATAAGTTTGTAAGTTATAAACCTTCCTTATCTTATTATTGCTTTGCACGTAATGGTCATGGCCATAGGGCAGAAGAATGTAGAAAGGGATCTAGAAGGAATAATCTAGGGTCTCATAGTTATCATGCAAATGAGCAAAATGTATCAAGGAGTAGATACATTCATATCCCCTCTCCCAGTTATGCAAATAATGTTTGTTATAACTACAATGGAATTGGCCATAGAAGTTATGAATGCAGGAAGAAGAACTTGCAGCCATATGGAAGCTAGTATAACAGCTATGCTCAACATAGAAATGAATACAAAGCATATGGAAGTCAATGACCTGCATGGAACCAAAGGAGAAATGTCCCTGCAGGATCAAGAGGTCCACCGGTTTTGGTTGCCAATCATAGAAACATGACCAGAAGAAGATGGTCAAATTGGTATGTTAAGAGATTCCCTAATCATGAAGTTGGGATGAATGTTGTGTGCTACTATAACACTACTTCCAGTTGTGATACAAAGTCCATAAATGAAAGGACCCATCATGAAAAGAAGGTAAGACCTACTCCCATGACTGAAAAATGGGAAGAAGAATGAGAACAAGAAGGTGTGGAGGAAGAAGAACATGGACCAAAAATGTGCATTCAATGCATAGGTTATATCTCCTCAGGTTTAAAGGAGATGCAGGACCTTAGGGGGAGTTACACATTGACCACATTATTCACCCCCTAAGTGAAAGAGGATGAATGAAAGAGAAAGTTGGTGCAAGTATGAAGGAATAAAATGAGATGATATGTGTGTGTAGTGGTGGCCTTGGATACACACCTACAAATCAAAGTTGGATCACAATTGCATGTGTCAATGGATGGAGATTAACAATTGAAATCAGATATATAGTGACACAAAATGTCAGGAGTCGCAAGAAGGTGCTTCGGTAGTGATGATGGACTGATACAGGAAACCAGTATGTGCAAGATGTTACCAACATGAATGCTAACAAGTACTTGCAGGTTATGTAAGACAATGAGGTTGGAGATTATTGCATTAGCCCTGGTAACATGGAATGGGAAGTTATGTCTCGAGTGGTGTTGATGAAGACCTGAATGACATATGTTAGCCCGATTGTTGATCATGCAGGCACATGTTTTTGGGCCAACTGGTTTGATTCATGGCATGATGATGATATTGTATGGCATTGTGAAGATCTAGGATCACGTCATAGGTTGTGGTGGATATGATGGAGTTGAAAGATCATCAGTTGATCACATATGCACAACTCAACCAATATATAGAGTTTATTAGAGCTATGATTTTGGACCTGACCGACAATATGGACATGAGATGTATGACTCAAGGGGAGTTGACAACCATGCTTTCTAATTTATATTAGACTTGCTCGACACAGAGGGTGTGCAAGTGTCTATGGTTGTATGAGAATGATTGTGTCTTTGGAAGTGTCTGGGGTTGTGAAATATTTCAATGTCTATCCAATTAAAATCACAACTGGATCACCAGAAGAGTCATGTGCAAAAAGGGAGAGTTACCTACATAGGAGAACATACAATTGGTATCAAAGAAGATACAATTGGTATCAGTGTCAGCTTCAACAATTGATATCAGCTAATTGGGGTCAGAATAACTTCTGCATATCAAAGGGGAGATCATATAGTCTAACCGATAAAGTAAGTTTTGTTTACTGACACATGTGCCTTCAATTGGTCTCAGACTTGTATATGCAAAGGCTTTTGGTTTGTATATACACTTTGTTGCTGAGAAATTGGTGTCAGTTGATGGTTGAGTCCTCCATCTCAAGAGCTATAACTTGAGAAATTGTACCAATCAGCATCAAAAGAGGAGATGCATCCAGTAAAGAAAAAGGAGAGAAATATTTATGTCAGTTCCAAGTAGATACAAGGAGGAGGGAAAACCCTAACAACCCTTTTCCATTATTGTCAAAGGGGGAGAAATATTTTGTAGTATACCGCATACTACATGTGTGAGAATCCATTGATTATATAGAGGGGGAGAGTTGGATCACACAAAGGGGGAGAGAGATTATGTAGTATGTCGGATACTACATATGTTGACATCAATGCCAAAGGGGGAGATTGTTGGCATTGTGTTGTCATTGATGTCAATCGGTATAGAAGGAAAACTGGTATGGGAGTATTGTTGACATAAAGCCATTGATGTCAACTAGTGTTGCAGGTCACTGATAAAGAAGAAGAATTTCATTTAGAGGAATGACCATTGAAGTCACTGGTACACAAGTTAGTGTTTGACTTGTGTGGATGATATGGATAGGTTACCAGTATAGTCTATCACTGATAAGGAGAATATGTCAACTAGTAAGTGATGTGTTGACATGGAGAAGACAAATAAACCAAGTGAGTGGTTGTCAATCGACAAACTTATGACTAGTGCACATGCATGATGAGAAAGGTGCTTGAGTTGTTGTTTGTGATGAAGAGGTGGAATATTACCCAAATCACATCAACACTAGAGGAGAAGGATGTACAAGTTATTGGTATGTTTTGTGGATGATGAACAACATGATTCCCACTAGATAAAGATGCAATCACTTTTCAAAGAGATGAATGGCAATGAATATGCCCACACTAGATCACATGTGCCTATTTGAAGATATGTTGCACAAACAAGGAAGCCACATGAGTGCATTGTAGGATGCAGATGACAAGGACTCACTCCCACTGGTAAGTGGAGCTTATCTCCTATTACGCAAAGTATGAATCTTAGTTCTATGAGATAAGATAGAAGTAGAAGGAAGGTGAATGAAGACTCACACTAGATCTACCAGTGAATCAAAGCGATGCCTCAAGTGCATGAAATTAGGGATATGCATTGGACCAATAAAGAAGGCATGTTAAGCCACCAGGACATAAAAGGAAGAGTAGAGAAGTAATGAGTTTGTCACCTTGACAAACTAGCTAAGATGATGTTTAGACTGATGATGGTGAAAGAAATAACAATAGTTATAGAGAGAGAGTGCAACCGGTATGCAGATGCCGTAGATGGAATTAGTTGAAGGTTCATGACATGGTGTCATCAGGATGGCTACCTATGAGCATGAGAACCGGTAAGGAAGCAAAGAGGCTAAGTGATGTGCTTCTACTTGATGAGAATGAGCATGCTATGGATAGGCATGTCTGGCAACAAGTGAAGGTGTTCCATCGATAGATCAGAAAAGTATAGACATGATGGTTAACCAGTAAAGTTTGAGATACCGACAGGGTTAGAGAATTGACAGAAAAGAAGGATCGATTGTGTGTTTGGTCGGTGATCCTTTCTGAACTGACACAAATGTCCAAACTAAGGTGGATGTCAACAAAGATACCACGTGGAGTCAAGGTGGTGGACATGCATGCAATGGTAGATGGAGTTTACAATGACAAGGTTGTTATAGAGTTGGTCGACATTAATTATAGACCCAATCAACATTAATTGTAGACCCCATAAATCATGGGATGTGTTGCAGAGGCATTGCAAAGGTGTGCGACTCAAGGAAGGTTAAATAAAGGGATTGATTTAGAGTGTGCAGATGTAGAATGAGGTTGGTGATGCAATCTGCATAACCATTTATGGTGATTGATTGTGTGTCTCACTGACTAACTATCCGTGTTTGCTAAATATAACAAACATGTATTAGAAGGCATGATAATGATGGTGACGTGCATATAGTTGTCTTGGAGCTCAGATTGAATGATATCTGATTGGATTCGATTTGCCTCATGATCAGTGGAAGAAACCCTAAGGCGCCAAGTTTGAATGTTGCTTTTGGCAAGAAAGTTTGAATACAAATATGAGGGCCAAAGAGAGAGATGCTACCAAGTGATGCACAAGGTCAAATAGAGAAGTAGATGAAGTGTGATATCTATAGAGGATCATAGAGATCGAGTAGTAGGGAGACAACCAATAATAGGTTTTGGCAAAGGTTTAACCGATGAGGTTAAAACAACCGACAAGCTGCTGAATGAGGGAGTGTAGCTATTGCATGTAAGATAAAATCAGTCAAGTACTCAACAACAATAAGAAGAGAGACTGAGTGAGAAAGTGAATAGAGTTGAAGAGTTCAACTTGCAACAGTGTGGCAACCGATAGTCTGCAAATGAGTTTGTGAGAGGAGTAGACTGGTGGGGGATAGCAGAAGTGTGAGAGAGAGAAAAGAGGACTAGCAAAGAGTAAGTTTCCTTAGGAGATATGATTGCAGCTGAGAGGTTAGTAGAGAACCTGCAGAGCATTGGAGAGAGGAGAACCAGTAGAGAGATTTGCAAAAGAGTTAAAAAATCCATTTGTAATAAGACTATTACTATTGTATTTAAATATACTCATTGTAGACCACTGAATTGAAGCTCGATGCAGGGGTTGGTGCTTCTTGGGTTGGTGCCCTAAATATTGTAATCAGAGATTGATTGTGAGGCTACATTGGAGCAATAGTCTCCAACAACATTTCTCACCAAGGTTTTTCCCATCTTGGGTTTTCCTTGTATATGCTGGTGTTATGTGATGTCCCCTTTTGTGTGAATGCATTTGTGATTACTCTCCCCACTTACTGGTAAGTGTGCACTGAGTTAGATCTGATAACCAGTATACACAAATAGGATAGTTAAAGGCAAAATATTGAGAACCGTTGATTCACCCACTCTTAGTGGTGCATTGTTTCTAACACTATTGCATAGCCACTTCCATCACATTCAATTGAAAACACTTTATTGAAATATATTAAATCTAATATGGGTTATTTTGGTACTCTCTTTTTCAAGTATTGAAAGCTTGTTTCAGCCTCATTGGTCCAAACAAACTTCTCTCTTCTATCTCCTTTTATGGTGTCAATGATGGGTGCACACACATGACTAAAACTTCTTATAAATTTCCTTTAGAAACTTGTAAATCCATGGAAACTTCTCACAATGTAAAAATTTTTGGTGTAGGCCAATTTATGATTGCTTCCACCTTATCCATCTTCAATATGCCTTTGGTGACTATGAATCCAAGATAAAGAAACTCTATCTTCATAAACTCACACTTTTTAGATTTATCATTAGTTTCTCCTCATTTAACCTTCTCAAAACCAAATCCAAATGATGCAAATGTTCTTCCTTACTATAATTAAAAACAAAATATTATCAAGATAAACCACTACAAACTTACCAATAAAAGGCTTTAGGACTTTATTCATGAGCCTGATGAAGGTACTAGGTGTATTTGAGAGACCAAAAGGAATTTCTTGACCCATTCATAGAGCCCTTAATTTGTTTTAAAGTTTTTCTTCCATTCATCCCCTTGTTTGATCTTGATTCGGTGATACCCACTCGTAAGGTCTATCTTGGAAAAGTAGCTTGCTCCACTTAGACAATCCATAAAATCTTCTATCCTTAGGATTGGGAATCTATATCTGATTATAATATTGTTTATCGCTCTATAATTAGTGCACATTATCCATTCACCTCCCTTATTTTGTGCTAAGATAGTGGGAACCACACAAGGACTAAAGATTTCTTTGCTTAGCCTCTTATCAAGTAACTCTTGGACTTGTTTCTTAATCTCTTCATTCTGCTATGGTGTCATCTTGTATTATGCTTCATTAGGCAAGCTATCACCTAGTATGAAGTCAATAGGATGGCTAATATCCCTCATTGGTGGTAGGGAGTTTGGGATTTTATTATCCATAATGTCAACATACTTTTTCAACAAATCTTGGACCTTCGTAGGCAAATTATCAATCCTTGTTTCTATCATAACAGTTTGTGGTCTGATCATGATTGAAAATCCTATCTCCTCCTCTTTCATGGTCTTTATGAATTCCATTCCCCCCACCAACATCACACTAGATCCCACTTGTGGTGTTTTGTCTTCATCTTTCAATGGTGTTAGAGTATATGAGACTCCATCCTTCTCTATGGCATGTGTTCTTTCTTCTATCATGCTTGGCATTTCTATCATATTGGCATGGTATACCAAGAAGCATATGACATACATCCATTGGAATAATGTCACACAACACTTTATCCTTGTATCTACCTATTTGGAGCTCAACCCAACATTGTTCATTAACCAACACTTACTGCCCCTTGTTCAACCATAAAACCTTATAAAGTGTAGTATGTGGTAGCCTCTTAAAATTAAACTTCTCAACCATTGTAGCAATAACCAAGTTATCTGTACTACCTGAATCAATGACCATTTGATATAACTTTCCTTGACATTTGCAAGTAGTCCTAAATAGAGACTTTCTTTGGGGTGTTTCCTTCTCCATAGGAACCTTGATTAAAGTCCTCATTAATAGAGATTCTTGAACTTCTAGTTTTTCAATGTGTGGATAAGAGTTTATACTTTCAGTATCGCAACCTTGTGCTACTTGATTTATCCTTTCACTCCTAAAAGAAGTAGGTGATTTCTCTTTAGGATATTGCCATGCTTGGTGACCATAAAACTTGTTACATTTATAACACTTTCTAGTGGAGCCACTTGTTCCTCTTGTACACTAAAATTGGATCTTCTTCCTCTAAATCTGCCCCTTGAATTTGATGTTTGTTCTTGGGGATTTACTTGTCTCTCCATTAGACTTTTGGGATTGTCCTCTACTAGCAAAAGTCCCTCTTCCTCTAAAACTTGTCCTTCCCTTACCTCTACTTTGTTTCTCTTATTTCCTCTTCAACTTTTCTTTAGCCTTCAGTGCCAACTGATAGCATTCTTCCATTGTTCTTGGACTTATGAGACTTAGATAATCTTCTAGGCTATACTTTAGCCCATTCTAATACCTTGCAACTTTGTCAATGTCTTCTTCAATGTGGCTTGATCTAATTCTTAGTTTGTAGAACTCTTCTATGCATATTTTCACATCCATCTCTTTTTGCTTCAAGTTTTGAAATCTTCTATATAATTAAATGGCATGATAACTAGGTAGGAATTTACCCTTCAATTTTGTAACCACTCTATCCCAAAATATTATCTTTGCTTTGCCTTTCTTCTTCCTCTCTTCTATTACATAATCCCACCATAGGTATGCATGTCCTTTTAGTTGTGTTCTTGCCAATTTCACTTGTTGCCCCTTAGGTATGTCCTTAAACTCAAAATACTTTTCTAATTCTACTATTCATAAGGATATATTCTCCATTTGTACTTCTTGATTATACTAGGAGTTCCATCTTCACCTTGGAACCATCACTCTTAACTACCGTTAGTAATATCTCCAACCTCATCTCTTCAAAACATCTCTTTCTTCCTCATGTTCTTCTTGTGGTGTATTTTATTAACCCACTTATTCTTCTTCTTGGTTACACAAATTCCTTTCACCGCTCCTCTCCTCTAGTTGGTCTCAATTTTTGTGAGTCTTCCATCAAGGCTTTCCCTCATGGCTCTCAATTCTTGGTCAAGAGAGTCTCTCACCTCTCTTACTATTCTTTCCACATTTACCCTTAGAGACATCTTTGCTTGACTTCAAAATAAATATATTTGTACCCTCTTACCTATCTTCCTTTCTCTGATACCAATTTGATGTAGAGGAAGGACAAAGACAACACAAATCAGACTTAGGTTCTCCCTATCACCATTCATTCACAAGGTGAAACTAGGACAACACTGGTTTTTAAATCTTCCATCTATAGGACTTTTCAAACATCTTGAGGACATACACTACCAAAGGACACCTAAATAGGTTTAATGACATTTCAAGGCCATATTGAATAATAATACCAACCCACTTTATGTCTCCAAACACAACTTGACATATGGAAGCAATCCTGAACTCATTCCAAGTATAATGGGACTGCACTTTTGAGGAATATTGATGTATACAAAGAAATTTTAGTTCTCTAAACATTTAACATAGTATATAAACCTTTTTAGGACTCTTTCCAACATATCATGAGTATTGAACCCAATTTTGAACTAGTTTGTTCAACCTCCAATTCGTTGTCCTTAACTAGTCATATGTTGTCTTTTGGGTTTGCCAACATGTAACATGCCCCAACCTTACATAGGGGACTAAAAAAAATGGATCTTAGTCTTTAATAACTCCCCACACCTTTTCCTTCACCAAAAAAATCTCAATCAACAACGTTTCAATGATTGGTTACATCAAACCCACACTTTTCTTGTCTTGACAGTCTGATATAGATGTATATCAGACCCTTTGTCAGTATTTAGCACTTGCCAACTTAATTTCTCAAACCCACACAATTAGGACATGATACATTACATCCTTATAGGACTCTCCACCCATTTTTGGGGTTTTTCATTAGTGGAGGTGAAAGTTACATATTTATTTTGTTCACTGGTTACCCTAGCTAGGGTTTCCAACTATTTTTACAAAAAAATGAATAACTTCTACAAATCACAATGAAAATTGATCAAATCAATTTCATCTGAAAGCTAAGATGGAGGAAAATCTTAGATAATCAGTTTTAGACTGATAAATGCTTGCATAATTCTATACAACATCAAAGAATATGACTCTTATAGAAAAAACCACAAGAAATTAGCTCGAAAATGATTCAAAATCTTCATTTAAATGTTCACCAACTTCTCCAAATGAGTTTGGGATCCAAATTTATATATTTCCAATCAATTACAACTATTCTCAATGACCTTTTGATTAGTTTGTTAACAAAACACCATTTTGATACTTTTTTGCCAAAGTTGCCTAACTTTTTGAGCAACATTGACAATTTTTGATAATATCAACAAAATTGACACAAATCCTTCCAAAATGGAATGAAATGACCCTAAGTGACCTATTATAACCTTATTAGACCCAAACTCTCCTAATCAACCAAAAATGACATAAATTGCAATATGTCTTATTGGATGCCCCTGCATCATCAACCTAATTTCATATATCCATTCTAATCAAATCTATCCAATCTAAAAAATCAATTCCTAGAATTCTTGCATTGGTGAAGAATTCATTATCAACCATTTTCAGAGATCTTCAAGGATTCATATTCATCATTCAACCATTGTGGAGAAAAATTGCATCATTCTTATGCAAGTGTGTGTGTGTGTGATTAGAGTTTTGTCATTTCATGCAACATATATGATTACATTCAAATAAGCAAATAATCATTATCAACAATTGTAGATCTGAGATATATCTATCTAGCACTTATTTTAGTATTTGCATTATTCCATTTAAGTTTATTTCCTAAACTGAGGTTTGACTTAGGCAAACCCCTATTGCCAAAAAAATGCCCTTTTCACTGTATGCAGGAACATGTACAGAGCTAGGTTTGGGTGGATCAACAAGATATGTAGAGATGAATAGGATCACCTTTCAACAACAAGAAATTCAAGGGACTAGAGTGACCACCACCAAGGTCCTGAAAAATTAGGCCAAACTTCTAGGAGTAGATCTGAATCATATCCTTTTGACTAGATTTAGGTTGGTGTCTTTGTATGACAACTATAGCTCATTGATTATGCTCGATCTTTACAATAGTCACCCATTTACCCTAATTTTGGCATTTTCATAATTTAATTTAGAAAGATGGAATAAAACCCTAACCCCAAGTGGAACCTAATTAGAATTTTAGAGCTTTTTCCTTAGAGGGATTAAGCCTAGATCTATTAGGTCCCCACTTCTTTCAATGTAAAGGTCTTTTAAGCAAAATTAGTGGTTTTGTTACAATTTATGGTGAAACCCTAATTTTCACCTATTGTAGTAATCACCTTAGGAAAATCTAGCTTTAAGATCTTCTGGATGCACTAATAGGTGAAATACCCCTACATGATATAAACAAGAATGACCACAATCAAATCATATGGAAGAATAAATGATGTCGAGCTGCAACATCGGGCCCAACAAAAGGTAGTTGGGGGTAGTGAAAGCATTAAATTTCATCTACTATGTCAAGCTCTACTAGAAAAAAAACTATTGACATAGCTAATGGAAGGTTTGAATCTCGTTCATTGGATTTGTAGATAACACACTATTAGATGACAAAGAGAGTCCCCAAATTGGTTTCAAATGGGGCCATTGATCAAATAGATCAATGACCATCACATTACCATAATGCAATAGTTGAAAATTCAATTTAGGAAAGACCAATTAGGAGTTTCCATAGATTCAAGGATGATAGATGCCATAATAGTGCACGATCATTCTTGAGAGGTGGGCTCATCTAATACTCTTGTGAATGCATGCCAAACTTCCATATGGAATGCACATTTTTTATCCTTCAACCCATTGTTTTTAATTGCATTAAACAAATAAAGGTTCTTGGAACCTTGTTAGCCCCTATAAAGGTTGTGAAAACCTTGTCAAGACCTAACAAGGGTTTCAAAATTTCATCATAACACAACTATGCGAGAACTTTCCAACTTAAAAGTGATAGAGCTTCACCTTTGAAAATTATCCTCCTCAAAAGTTGACAGATAGACCTTCACCTTTAAAAATTCTCCTCAAAAGTTGACATTATTTAATGTTATGTGTTGTGTGTTGGGACTTATCATGGTTGTAAAAACCTTGTAATGTCCTGACATGATTTTCAAAACCAAGCCAAAAGATAAAAAGAATGACTTGAATACTTGGACACTTTGAACTAATCGAGACTTAGAAGGTTTTGAGAACATTGGTGGGGCCCAATGAGGTTGTGGAAACCATGTTGATACCTAGCATGGGTTTCAAAACTAAATAACAAGGTTCATAAGAGAAAGACAACCATTAAAGGATTATTTTCAAATAAAACATAGGTAATAAGGGAGGATGCAAGAACCTTGTTAAAACCCGACACAGGTTTGACACTAGGCCAAAACTCTAACAATACATAACTTAGTCATTTTTGAATTTCTAACTTGAGTAATTGGCTATTAAAGGGGAAAATGGTTCATTTAGGATCTCTCAAATTAACTATAACTGATGGACCATAAGGGTGGCATGAAATGAAAACAATAATGTATTTTTATTTATCCTTTCTAGTATAGGGTTTTTCTTAGGTGTATACATCACTCTTTCTTGTTGTGATTTTGTGATTGTATCAATTAATATTTTCTAGTCTTATCTAATTGTTATTAATTATAATTTCAAACATGTTGAAATATAATGTAGGAGCATCTAGGGTGTATAGTAATCTTGCATCACCCAAAAATATGGTTGTTCTCACAAAATTTTGCACCCTTGTTGAACACTTGTGCTCAACGACCTTGTAAAACATGGAAACAACCTCCAAGTGTGGGACCTTGAGCATATGAGGTTGAGTCTCTAGAGAAGGTTGAATTCCTTATCAATTAGGGTGTGGTATTGGACCAACCCAACACTTGTAAAACCTATCTAATAATCTAAGGGGAAAAGAGGAGAAGGAATGCTAAAAGGGAAAAGAGGTAATACACTTAGATTGAAATAGGTTTCTTCCGTACCCATAACTTCACAAGACATCAATGAAAACTACCCAAAGATATGCACAATTTCCTATCCTAATCATCACTCTAAGAACATGCAATGGTTAGAATTATGTAAGATGAAGAGAGGAACTAGAGTAAATTCACAGACAACATCTAGAGGGGTGTTAACACAATCACATAAACTAAGAATAAAAAAATAATGCATTCAAATAAAGAGGTAAAATGTATTACATATAATATTTGAACTGAAAAGAGGTGAGGCTGACAATTTTATTGATAAAAAGGCAAGGCAATTTACAGTGATAAAAATCATATAAATTTTGCAAAAGAAAAGGGAGAAGAATCCCTAGAAAGAGCTACAAAATTTGCCTTTATAGATCAGGCATATCTCAGATTAAAACCTAGGTTTATAAACCCTAACCAACTAGGGTTAGATACAAAAAGAGAGAGGATCATATTAGACTAATGATCTAATGGCTATGTGCCTTGAAGATGCCACCCAAAAATGGGAAAAAGAAACAATCCTTGAAAAAGGGGAGTCTTTGCGAGAATGGTGTCTAAATGTCCTCTACTGGCCCAAAAGTTTATTTTGCAATAAATGGAAAAGGACAGTGTATGAACATCCTTTGTAGGGTCATGGAAGAATAATGGTAGTTGTCCCTTGGCCTTCTGAAAGTGGTTGGAGTAGATCAGATCTGATTTGGGCCATCGACTGGGTTAGAAATGGATTTTTGACCCATTAAGTCGACAACCACCTTGCACAACTATTTGACTTTCAACGATCACCTCCATTTTAAATTTGGGCCAATGGATCCTCCTTATCACACATGGATGGACAACCAAGATCATGCCACACAGGCTGGGCCCATTAGCCAAACAACTCACTGCGGTATCGCAGCCAAGGGTGGGACCCAGCTATTGATCATTGTAAAATACCGATACAAATGGTCTTCCTTCATATTGCTGGCTACATTCCTCATCGCGTAGTTACACAAAAATAAAACAATCACATTTTTTGTATTTGTAGGGAAAGAGTAATAGGAAAAATCCAGTGATAACAACTTCCTTTCCTCTTGGCAGCATCACTTATTGAGACATTAGGTGAAAGTGGAATAGTCATAGCAAAAAACAAAATTGGAAGGTTTCCATCTACGTGACAAGCGATAAAAAGAATTCCTGCCATCTGGTAGCAGGTGAAAGGGATCGGCTTTGCCACAAATAAGGGAGCCTCCGGCTGATAATCTTTGAGTGAAATGACTGGCTTGTCCAATCAATGAAGGAAAAGAGCAAGGTTGAAAATGGTTAAGACAAAAAGCCTTAAGGGTTTAGGGTTTTACTCCTAGGGGTTTTAACAGGTTTTTATCCTTTGACGATTTCTCAAATTGGTTATTTGCATGGTGAAGGTTGACACAAAAATGGTCAACATTTCTGGTGACTGTGAAGGGATGGAAATCCTACTTGGCACATGATTAGTAGCATGGGTGATCCATTGGGGACAAAGTCAAGACTAACACATGATAATAAACCTCTACCCCTACAACCTTTAAAAATAAAAATTTTTGCCATTCTAGAGAGGAATAGCCTATTCTTGTGCACTTCTTTGAAAACAAGAAACCTAACTAATATTTGCATCACTACAATAAGAGGCAATTGATTCCTTTTGCCTCTGTCAAAGATTAACCTTTTGAAGGAGCTAATCTCCCTCATACCATAGTTACAATCACCAGCCAACTGCAACAATATAAGTATCTTGTATGCATGCATCAGATCACACATACTAATCATGTGGTGAAATAACACTTCACCATTCACTTTTCTACAACAAGGAATCTATATAAAATAAGCCTCTAAAACAAATGGAGGTACATTAAATGCATACACAACAACAAAGGGTAAATATTCAATAGGTAGGCCAATATCAAAAGAACTAACCCCTATAGAAGAGAAAGAAGCCTCTTCACACAAGAGAGAGTCACTACTATCACAACTGTCCTGCTCCTAGTATGAATTGAAACCATAGGAAAAGGTCTCAAACTCACAAGAGGATGGAAATAATTCCATACCTCCTTGATTTTCATCAGGGGGCTCCTCAAGCAAATAAAAATCACATGTTAACAACCAACTTATCAACACAAAATGTTGTCTTATGAGACACCTCATAAGAAGATCTAAAATCTTCAGGTTGTCTCTTTGTTTTAGTTTCTTCTTCTTGGAAACTAACTGCAACAACCTCATGTTCATAGCATGATCCATCTACCATGCTATTTTCTACAAAAACATCACCCCTTGCAACCTCATCAACATTATTTTGCTGCAATTGAATATCCTCCATGTTGTCCTTACTAGTAGGCAAAGGGCACTGAGGGGCCTGAATAGTAGGTTCCTGCATATCAATAGTTGGAGCTCCCCTAAAACTTGGTATTTTGAATTTGGGGCTCTCTTGAATAGGCACCTCTGTAGGCTTGGAAGTTCTCCCCAACCTTAGGCTTGGGAATTTGAACTTAGGTTCTCTAGGGGAAGAACCTTCCTCTTGCATGATCTGCAACTTCTTATTAGCCTCCTTTGCATTGATCTGCATCTCCAGAGCCACCAACTTCCTACTTTCTTCCTTCCTATAAAAAGCAAACTACTTTGCAAGGAATTTCTCTTGTTGTTGTGTTTGGGCCTCCAACTCTTGTTGCTGAAGTTGAGCCTAATTTTGTACAGTTTGATAATCATGCAAAGACAGGTATCTTCTAAAACTTGGGAAGGCATATTGATTCACTTCCTCCTCTATAGGCTCATCTAGAATATAATGAGTTAGTTGGGATTCTTGAATGGGCTCCTCATAACGATGTACTTTCTCAACAACAGGCTCTTGAAATGAGGACTCCTAACACTTGGAATTTCAGCCCTAGGAGATGCACGAGACCCACCTTGTCTAAAACTTGGAACTTTGAATTTGGGGCTCTCTTGCCTTAAAAGAGACATCTTCATCTCATCCTTTGTAGTAACGATCTATTGTTGAAGACTCTCCTTAAACCATCTCTTTTTCATTTCATATTGTTGATCCCAAAGATAAGTTTGACAATCTCCCTACTCCAAATCCAACTATTGTTGCTAACTTGGGGCCTCCAACTCCCCTTGTTGCAAATCCCACTCCTATTGTTATTCAAGTTGAGCCTGATAGGCCATCTCCTCTTTGATCTCATTTAGCTTCCTTCTAAAATCAAGCACCATATTTTGCATCATGTTATTCATCGAAGCAATCTCAACAATAATAGTCTTTTCATCACTTTGAGGCTGATTGGGCTGGCAATAAGGTTGAGAAGGGGTGGGTGGGGGGTAACCATTAGGAAAACACCTACCTACTACTAGAGCAAAGTTATTAGGGTTAAAACTAGGAGCAATCCTAGTTTGGTCTTGTTGGTAAGCAAGGGAAAAATGGCTTGCATTCTCATAGAATGGGGGGAATAGAAATTACATCGATGGTATGAACTCATTTTAAAATATTTGAAAGAGATGGAGCTTGTTAAATGAAATTCTTAAAAGGGCAAATGATTCCACCCAACCAGAGATAGATAACATATTATAGATTCATCAAATGATTGTAGAGTTGCCAAGTTCTTGAAAGATGTTGCCTCCAAAAGGCTTGATGAACTGAAGACCACACCAAATCTTCAATTGTTTTATGCTTAGGACTACTTAACTAGTATATTTCTTCTTAGAGTCACCAGGTATATAAAATATTGCCTCCAAAGGCAGAACTTGTTGACAAACAAACCAACTATCAACAATTTAGTAAAAAAAATTGAACTAGAGATAGTTCAAATTGTTCCATCGGGCACACCAAAAACTATGGTATGACCAGTGTCTTGTATTGGAACTATCTAGCGAATGGATTTTTCTAGAATTCTTTTAAAGATGTCCCATCGGGCATGCCAGAAACTGTTTTCATAAAATTTTGAACTCTTGTTGAAACTTGTGCTCAACAACCTTATGAAACATGGAAACAACCTCTGAGTGTGGGACCTTGCGCATGTGAGGTTGAGTTTCCAAAGAAGGACAACTTCCTTATCAATCAGGGTGTGGTGTTGGACCAAACCAACACTTGTAAAACCTATTCTAATGATCTGAGGAGAAAAGGGGAGAAGGAATGCTAAAAGAGAAAAGAGGTGATGCACCTAGATTGAAATAGGTTTCTATTGGATATTTTCATGCATTGCTACTACTAGGATATTTTGTTGTCATTGATGTCAATATATTCTTGTGTATTATTCTGGTGATTGTTGATTGGGAAAATTTTGTGATTTGATTTGTAGTGTTGGTTCATCGATCACTATTTTGTAGAGTCTGATATATCCTTTGATATATTCCGATGTGATCAGATCTAGTACTAATCTTTTGGGATATTTCTTATGATGGTCTTGTGTATATTCATTTTAGATGGTTCATGATTTGTGCTTCGTGAGTTATCTTTCTTTGTGATAGTTGTTGGTTGGTTGTGTTCTTGAGCTTTCAAATGTTGATTGATGAAGATTTGATAAGTGGTGTTGGTGCAACTATTTTATATGGGTCTAACATGCTTGATGGTGTTTCCTAGTCATCTCCTATTTGTCTTGGCAATCTGAATTGATCATTGTGTGATTTTTTGGTGGTTTCTATCAATTGGTGATGATTTGTGTGTTATGTGATATTTCTGATGGTGTAGCGTGTTGTGGTTGATCTTGGCATGGTTTCCGATGAATGCGATCATTTGGGAATTTGATTCTGGACCATGTTATGCTATGTAAATCATTATATTGGTCTGGTGGTTGATCTTTGTATCGTGTGATGTAATTTTGTAATTGAGGGTTGAGGGTTTAGCCGACCTTGTTGTCAAGGTTGATGAATTGTATATATAGGTGATACAGTCATGTAGTTTGGGTGTCAATGTTGTGTCTGCATTATCAAAGAGAGGTTTATGTGCAAAAAAGTGATTCATCCTTTGGTGTTGAGTTTGAGGAAAGATTGGTGTTTCAAGTTAGACATTTGTACTTAACTGGAACTATAATCAGGCATTTGGAGATGTTATTTCTTCAGTTCACTTCTTCTAGATTGTAGTCTAAATCTTATCATAAGTCAGTGAGACTTCCCTAAGGGTTGAAGCCTTCTGAGCCAATCTTATTAGAGCAGTGAGCTCTAAGCTATGTGCTTGAATGCATGTGCATTCCCCATTTTAATATTTTCAAATACTACTATAGAGTATCATCTTACTGTGGGTAGGTTCCCACCGTGGTTTTTCCCTTAACCGAGTTTTCCACGTCAAAATCTTGGTGTTGTGTGTTGTGTTGTTAATTTTATTATCTATCTTATTACTACAGTTTATCAGATCTATGTTTTGTTTATTATACCAGTGAAGACTGATTCACCCCCCTCTCATTCTTCCTTCTTAATTGCTACTAACAATCGCTATCAAAGCTAGATCCTCCGGTAGAAGCTAAATCACTTGAGGAGATCCAAGATGGAAGCTCAAGGTGTAATCTTTAAGAAGGAGAGTCTGAAATTTGATGGAAGTAACTATGCCATATGGAAGGATCAGATGGAAGTGCACTTGAAATGTCTTGGTGAAGATTATTGAAAGATTACAAAGAATATCTATGTTGTTCCTCAGAATAGAAGTTATACTCCTGATGAGGTTAAGGAAGAATAACATAATATTAGAGTGAAGGAAGCATTTCTTAGTTCCCTAACTAATTCTGAGATGACTAATGTGATGGGACTTCAAACTGCACATGAGATCTAGGTGAAGCTTGAGGTGTTGTATGAAGGTGATAAACAAGTGAAGGTTGCTAAGTTGTAGAGTTTGAAAGGGAAGTATGAGACATTGAAGATGGGGGATGATGAGAACATACACTCTTTTATGGTTAAGGTGAATGACCTTGTCCTAGGTATCAAATGTGTCAGTGGAACTATTGAGGAAGATGAAATTGTTTCTAAGGTTTTGAGATCTTTACCTCTTGCCTATAAGCATAAGGTTGTTGCTATTGATGAGATCCAAAGTGTGTCTACTGTGACAAGAGATATGTTGGTTGGAAAGCTTGTTGCATTTGAGCTGAGTGAATTTGTAGAATCACATGGAAAGTCTATGACAACATTCAAAGCATCTGCATCTGTATCCAGAAAATAGAAATATGATCCTGATGAGTACAAAATATCTAGATATGAAAGAGAGAGAGGAGAGATGGAAGAGAAAGAAAGGGAGCTAGATGAACTTTAAGCTTTGATTGCCTAAAGATTGCCTAAACGTGCTGGTAAGTATGATGGAAAGTTTCCTTTAGAATGTTTCTCTTGTAATAAGATAGGACATTTTACTTCTAGATGCCCACAGAGAATGGATAAGTATGAAAGGCATGATATGAATGATAGATATGACAAGAATGAGAGGTATGAAAAGTCTTACGAGCCTAACCAGAATTTTATAATTTAGAAGAACTATTATTATGTTGTTGATGAAGGTATTACAGATGAAGGATCTGAAGGACATGGAGTTGTATTCCTTTCCATTAAGGAAGATGAACCTGTACCTATTGATTCCACTAGCTGTACTATTGAGGATAAATCTTTAGCTACTAAGGTTGAAGAGAAACATGAATGGGTAATTGACAGTGGTTGTTCACATCATATGACTGGTGATAAAAGAAAATTTATGAGTATGAAAAGATATGATGGTGGAATATTTATATTTGGAGATGACAAAGCTTGTGTAATCCATGGGAGAGGTTCTATTTCTTTTGATGGTAAGCATAACACTGATGATGTATTGTATGTTGAATGTTTGAAGCATAATCTTCTAAGTGTTGGATATATGGTTAATAAGGGTTATGATCTACAATACAAGGATGGTAAATGCAATATCTTGAATGCCTTTGGTATATATATATATAATCTCGATCTAAGACTGAAGGTAACATTTTTCATTTGAATGCTGGTGAGAAAAGATATTTGATTGCTCAAATTGATGAGTTGGTTGTGGAATAGGAGAATGTGTCATGTGAATTTTGATTCAATGATTAAGATATGTTCTACACATGTTGTTAGAGATCTTCCTAAGATTGTTAAGCCTGCTAATATGGCATGTAAGGAATGTCAGTTGGGTAAGCAAACAAGAATTTATTTCAAAAGAAAATAAAAGGACTGCTAGATATTGTACATATTGACCTAGGTGGACCTACAAATGTTAGAAGTGTGTAGAGTGATAGATATTTTATGAAGCATTTGACAATTTCAAGATATTTAGATCTAAGGTTGAGACCGAGTCTAGATTGAAGGTGAAGTGTCTAAGATTTGATAGAGGTAGATAATTCTATTATGGCGAGTTCAATTAATTCTATGAGAAGCATGAGATTAGAAGACAATTATCTACTCCTAGAACCCCTCAACAGAATGGAGTCGTTGAGAGGAAGAATATAACTGTTTTGGATGCTGCTAGAGCTATGCTAATTGAAGGAAATATTCTAAAGATTTACTAGAGAGAAGTGATTAGCACTATTATTTAATCATTCAACAAAGTTCACATCAAAGGTGATATCGTTAAGACCCCTTATGAGCTTTGGTTTGGTCATGTTCCTATTATGAGATATTTCAGAGTATTTGGTAGCAAATATTATATCAAAAGAGATGAGAACATAGGAAATTTTGATGCTAGAAGTGATGAAGGTATTTTCTCAGGATATTCAACAAAGAGAAAGGCCTACTGGTGCTACAATAAGAGACTGAGAAAGATTGTAGAAAGTGCAAATGTGAAGGTGGATGAGAACATTGGGAAAGATATTAGAGCATGTGGTTATGATGATGGTCAACATATTGTTTTAACACCTATTCATCCTGATGAGCCTAAGTAGAATGATCTGGTAGAGACTGTGAATCCAGATGTTGCTGGTGAAGGAGTGCAGGAATCTAAAAACTAGAACAATCAGAAGACATCGAGGTATGTATGATTGAAGCATTCTGAAAATCAAATTATTGGTGATAAGAATAAAGGTATGATGAGTAGAAGAAAGTTAGATACAAAAGAAGTATGTTTGGTTTTTAAAGTTGAACCTAAAGATGTTGTTGAAGCCTATAAAAATGAGAGTTGGATGAGAGATATGGAAGAAGAACTAGATTAGATTGAAAAGAATGATACTTGGGAACTTGTGCCTAGACCTAAGGATAATAATGTTATTGGTATTAAATAGGTATTCAAAAACAAATTGAACGAAGCCGGTGAAGTTGTCAGAAATAAAGAAAGACTGGTCTACAAAGGATATTCACAATAAGAAGGGATTGGTTATGAGGAGACTTTTTCTTCAGTTTCCAAACTTGAAGCTATTAGAGTGTTGCTTGATTATGTTGCTTATAAAGATTTCAAGGTATATCAGATGGATGTCAAATCTACCTTTTTGAATGGTGATCTTGAGGAAGAAGTTTACATTGAAAAACCTGGTGGATTTTCACTTTCGGATGATGGAGACATGGTATGTAAGTTGAAGAAAGCCATTTATGGATTGAAACAAGCTCCTAGAGCCTGGTATGATAGACTAGATAAATAATTGTTGAAATTGGGATTTAGTAAAGGTGTTGCTGACAACAATCTATACTTTTAAGATAGAAAATGATAACATCATGATCGTTGAAGTCTTTGTTGATGATATAATCTTTGGTGGTGATGATAACTTGAGCATGAAGTTTGTCGGTGATATGAAAAAATAATTTCAGATGTCTATGGTTGGTGACATGAAATTTTTCTAAGGTTTGCAGATTACACAAATTGGAAAAGGTATATTCATATCTCAAACTAAGTATGTGAAGGAATTGTTGAAGAAGTTTGGATTAGATGACTCCAAACTGGTTGGAACTCCTATGGTGATTGGTTGTAAATTTTCCAAGAATGATGAATCTCCTAAAGCTAATTAGAGTTTGTACAGATCTATGGTTGGTGGACTGTTGTATCTTACACAGACTAGGCTAAACATTATGCATGTTATGTGCATGGCTACTAGATATCAAGCTAATCCTAAAGAGAGTCATGTCACTATAGTGAAGAGGATATTCAGATACCTAAAGGGAACTATAGACTATGGATTATGGTATCCTAGAAATGATGATTTCATGATTTGTACCTATATTGATGTTGATTGGGCTGGTGATGTTGATGACCGGAAGACCACTACTAGTGGAGCATTATTTTTGGGTAATAAATTGGTTTCATGGGACAACAAGAAACAAGATTATGTGTATTTATCTACTGTTGAAGCTTAGTACATTGTTGCTTCTAATAATTGCACTTAGGTAGTTTGGATGAAGCAAATGTTGAAGGATATCAAAGTTATTTATGATGAGCCTATTGTTATATACTGTGATAATTCCAGTGCTATTAACATTTCAAAGAATCTGATGCAACATTCAAAGACTAAACATGTGTCAATCAAATATCATTACTTGAGAGAAAGTTAGTGAAGAGAAGGTGAAGCTAGAGTATGTATCTACAAAGGAACAAATTGTTGATATTTTCAGTAAACCTTTGCTTGCAAATACATTTGTCTATTTGAGAGAAAAGCTAGGGGTATCCACCCCTCCTGATGAGAACTAGATGCATTGAGTTGCATCAATCTAGTGGATTTAAGAGCTTTATCTCTTTATCTAGATTGGTGAGTTGGTGTTGCTCCTCTGCTAGAGTAGTCTATTTTGGGGGAGAGAGATTCATGTTTCTGTTAGCTTTTTTGTTTTGAGAGCTTTGGAATTTTTTTCAAAGGGGGAGAGTGATCATGTGAAAAAAATCTTTATAAGTCTTGATCTTAGGGGGAGTTTTCTAGAGATATCTTCTTTTCTTTGCATTGATTGTTTTTCTTATTCATATGTTGTCATCAATGCCAAAGGGGGAGATTGTTGGATATTGTCATGCATTGCTACTACTAGGATATTTTGTTGTCATTCATATTCCTCTGTATTTCTCTAGTGATTGATGATTGGGAATATTTTTTGATCTGGTTTGTAGTGTTGGTTTGCTAATCACTGTGCAGAGTTCGGTATATCCTTCAGTATATTTTGTTGTGAACAGATCTAGTGCTAAGATTTTGGGATTTTTCTTATGATGGTCTTGTGTATCTTCATTCCAGATGGTTTGTGATTTGGTGTTTCACAAGTTATCTTTCTTCGTGATAGTTGTTGATTGGTTGTGTTCTTGAGCTTTTAGATGTTGATCGGTGAAGATTTGATAAGTGGTGTTGGTGTTGTATACACATAATAATGGCTATGAGCAATTAAATAAATATTTTATATTTATTTAATAATTATTCTTTTATTAAATAGTTAATTTGAAAAGATTAATTTATTTAACTCATTTCATGTCTTTCTATTAATTAATTTAATTGAAATATTTTATTAATTAATTCATTTATTCTTTTCTTCTAATCAATTAATTAAATATCTAATACCCACATCAACACTATCACTCTCATAAGCCCTCCCATTCCACACAAGCTACATCTTGCCCATCCTAAACTCATAGACTGGGGCCAACGAGACAAACCCACTTTACATATCTGCGTCGATGATAACGCTCTCATTACTCTCCTGACTATGCAAAATTTAGAAGACTACAACAAACTACACAAGATTCAACTGCATGAACAAGGATAATTTGGTAGTCAGGTCAATTCCTTTAGTCACAAAAAAGATAATAAAAAGAAAAAACATGATTCCTTAGGTGAAAACCTCTCCAAGGCACCTTTGGATGAGCAAAAAGTAAAAACAAAGGGCGTATTTGAAAGTGAAAACCTAGAAAAGGCACTTGAGGATGAGGGACTTGACATCCCTACCATTGGTCATCTTCCACAAGATAGGTCAAATTTGTTAATAGAGGAAATAGACAGTATCAATATGGGCACCAAAGACATTCCAAAAAATATGCTCATTACCAAGTCCCTCATGGATGAAGAGAAACATGACTTCATCAATTTCCTCACAGAGACAAAAAATCAACTTTTCTTGGTCCTATGCTGACATGCCAGGTCTAGATACTAACTTGGTGGTTCATAATCTTGTTGTCCACCCAGATGCAAAACCCGTAAAACAAAAGTTGCGCAAGATGCATCCACATATTACACTCTTGGTTAAAGTGGAACTCCAAAAGATGTTGGATGTAGAATTCATCAAACCAATAGACTACCATGAATGGTTATCCAACATTGTACCTATTGGGAAACCCACTGGGGGCATTCACATCTATACTAATTTTTGAGATCTAAACAAGGCTTGCTCTGAAGATGATTTCCCGCTCCCCAACATAGACATGATTATGGACCTCACAGTGGGACATGAGATGCTATTACTTATGGATGGATTTTCTAGATATAATCAGATCAGGATCACGAAGGAAGATAAATGCAAAACTACATTCACAACACCATGGGGTACTTTCTGTTACTGGGTCATGCCTTTTGGCCTAAAAAATGTCAGAGCCACATATTAACGTACATGAAAACAATTTTTCATGACCTCTTGCATAAAATGATGGAGGACTATGTGGATGATCTTCTAGGAAAATCAAAGACAAGACAGGAGCACATCCTTATCTTAAGGCAGATCTTTGAAAGATTGGAAAAATACAAATTGTGCCTCAATCTTAAGAAGTGTGTTTTTGGTGTCACATCGGGAAAACTACTAGGTTTCATTGTTTCTCGTAGAGGAATTGAGGTTGATACTACAAAGGTGAAAGCCATCATGGAAATGCCTCCCCCAAAGACCCTAAGACAGTTGTGCATCCTCCAGGGGAAACTCCAATCTATCAAGTGCTTCATCTTGCAACTTGCAAATAAATGCCATCCATTTGCACACTTGTTGCGCAAAGACACAAAATTCAAATGGGATTGTTTGTGTCAAAAGGATTTTGCAAAAATCAAAGAATATTTGGCATCACCTCCAGTTCTTATGCCTCCTACTCTTGGAAAGCCTCTTATTTTGTACAAACAGATGATCTGGGAAAGGAACATGCCATATACTATATCAATCAAACACTAGTGGAGTATGAACTCAATTATACCCCTATTGAAAGAGCATGCTTATCATTGGTATTTAGTACACAGAAACTCTGACACTACATTCTAAACAACAAAATAAAACTAATTTCTAAGATTGACCCTCTTAAATATATCTTGTCAAAAGCTGCCCTCACTAGCAGAACTGCTAAATGGGTCATATTGTTAAGCGAGTTTGACATTGAATATGTAGATAGAAAAGAAATCAAGGGACAGGTAATCATAGACCAAATGGTTGACGCTCCACTTCCAAGTGACCATCTGATCCTTACAGAATTGCCAGATGAATTCATAATGACTGTAACCACATCCTCCACATGACAGTTGTAATTTGATGGCTCTTGCACCCAAAATGGATCGGGGGCAGGAATACTATTGATCACACCTCAAAGAGATTTCATCCCAAAGTCATACAAGATAGCCTTTGCATGTACCAACAACATCATAGAATATGAGGCACTGATTACCGGACTACGCTTGGCTATCCAATGGAAGATAAGGGAATTACAAGTCTATGGCGATTCCCAACTTGTCATAAAATAAGTCAATGACGAATATCAAATAAAATATGATAAACTTCTTCCCTGTCGTACTATGGTTGAAGGTCTTAAGAAGCATTTCACAACAATCAATTTTGATCAAATCCCATGAACAAACAATAGAGCTACATATGCAATGGCCACCATTGGCTCCCTCCTTCAGATGCTAACACATAGTCAGAAGTGTGAGATCTTGGTCAAGCAATTATTCATACCAGCATACGATTTACCAGAATACGAAGTGGTGTGCGTACTTGATGGTCCTAAATCCCCCTAGTATTAAGAGACCTTCACTTTCCTAAAAGATAACACCATTCCCCCACACCTTACCAAAACCCAACAACAAACCTTCATTCATTGATGTGCTCGTTACACTATCCTTGGAGACACCTTATTCAGAAGGTATTTTGATGGTTACCTCCTAAGGTGTTTAAATAAACAAGAGGCCAAATGGGCACTATGTGAAGTGCATGAAGGTATCTGTGGGGCACACTCAAGTGGGATCACCTTGGCTAGAAAGCTCTTGAAAACAAGATATTACTGGCTTAAAATGGAAGTAGATGCATATAATTATGTGAAGAAATGCATCCCTTGCCAGCAACATGGTGACAAGATCCATGCGCCATCACAAGAATTGCAGTTGTTCATTACACCCTAGCCCTTCTAACAGTGCAGGATTGATCTCATTGGGAAAATCTACCCTACATCCTCCAACGGTCATAAATTTATTATCACCGCCATCGAATATTTCACCAAGTGGGTAGAGGCCATCCCTCTTACCTTCACCACTGGTAAGTAGATATCCAAATTCATCCTGAACTACTTAATCTGTCGATATGGTATCCCAAAAGTTATAATTATAGATAATGACATACAATTTAAAAATTAGGATGTTAAAGAACTTTGCCAGAAATTTGACATCCAACATAGCTTCTCCACCCCATATTACCCACAGCGTAATGGTCAAGTTGAGGCTTCTAACAAAACCCTAATCAAAATCCTCAAAAAGATGATCAATGAAGCTGGTCGTGATTGGCACCTCCAACTCCACCCTACTCTGTGGGCCTACCACACCTCCATCCACACACCCACAAGTGCCACCCCCTATTCCCTTGTCTTTGGCTCTGAAGTCATCCTCCCTCTTGAGATCGAGATCCCCTCTCTATGGGTGTCGCTACAGAATATCCTACGAGACAAAGAATACATAATTGTCAGACTACAAGAGCTAGAACTATTGGATGAAAGGCATCTCAAAGCCTTGAACCATCTCCGGGTATATCAAAATTGCCTACGCATGAGTTACCACAAGAAGGTCATAACCTAGGAATTTGAAATTGGTGATCTCGTCCTCATGGAAAATCAGAAAAACCTTCAAGAAAGAGAAAACAAAGGCAAGTTTGAGCCTAATTGTCTTGGACCATATGTAATCACAATAAAATATGGATCGGAGGAATATTAGTTGGCTACTCCTGAAGGAGATCCTTTGGATGATCCAATGAACATCATGCACCTAAAAATATTCTATGCCTAGTCCTCAGAAAGTCATCAATTGTCAAAAAATAAAAATGAAAAAAAAAAAAATCAGAAAAAATACAAAAAAATGAGAAAAAGATCGTCACTCTAGTGAACACTTGGTAAACAGGTGCCTTGTGACACAAAAAAAAGAAAAAAAAAAAGGAAAGAAAAAAATCAATTCGTCCATTGGTGAAAACCACTTTGTGGTGCTATGGGCAATTACCTTGGTGAAAACCTACATGCAGGCACTAAGGTAAATAATCTAGATCCATTGTCTATCAGGATAGTGCTCCATCGCCTTGCAATGATCTTCCTCACTATCCAATTCTCCCATCGAGACATTCCTCCACTCTCATTGGAATAAATCACACCTATGATGATGAGTCTTCACCTAAATTGTGAATAAAGATTGTCCTTTAAAACTGAGCTTTTGTGCCTCTGTGTGAGCTTCATCAAGTCTTGAGGTTAGTCTCGAGTCTGTAAGTTGAACTTCAAGGTCATCTGGTCACTTGCCTAATCTAAAATCCACCCACCCTATCCTTTTCCCTAGGGATGAATCCTTCCCTCACCTAGTAGTTTAATCCTCTATCCTAATCCTACTCTTGGCAAGAGGCGTTAGTTGGTTATGAATGGGTGACTTGTTTGATTTCTTGGATTTTCATTTAGACTTGCATCTTTTGCCCTATGACTGCATCTATCTATGATTGCCTGGATCTTCCATATCTAGGTATATTTACAATAGGTGCATACTAGGGCATATTTTCATAGCATGGCATGTTTTGCATCTCTCTTGTACGAACCGATGACTTGGTACTAGTGTTTATCAACACTTACCTTCTCGTGTACAAGAGGTATCAGTGTGTTTGAGGGTTTGCTTGCTTGTACCCATAACTTTGTATCAGTGTTCCTCAACACTTGCATAGTTGTGTGTAAGGAATTCCTGTCTGACTGTGAGTTAGTCCATGCCATGGGTTTCTCATGGCATCCGGGTTCCTATAATCAGTGGTGTGGGTTACCTAGGGCAATATCAAACTAGGTTGGATCTCCACATCTTTTGTGCACAACTCTCACCATCAGTCCATAAATTCCTAATCTAATAATCCCATGGAGTCTTCAATTCCCCCCCCCCCACTCTCCCATATTCTTATATTTTTATCTAAGATCATTGTATTACTACTGGCATATTCACAAAAAAAAATTTAAAAATCTGCATTTAGAATGCATCACTCATTGCATTATCCATTCATTTTATCCACATAGGTGGCATCATTCATTTCATATAGATTCCATTATCTATCCATTTAGGTTACATTATCTATTCATTTCATTACACTATTCACTCACATTATCATTTTTCACAAGCATTAATCACTTAGATTGCATTTAGATTGCATTGCATATGTCATTTAAGTCACATTATCCATTCATATTAGATGGCATTAATTCATTCACTTATATTACATCTACATAACAGTATTCATTTGTTTAATCATTCATTTTAATCACATTATTTGCATAACATTGATCGTTTACATTGCAATGTATGTGTAAGTGGCATTACATTCATCATCCATTCCTCATATAGACTGCATCTAGGCTAGTTTATCATTTATCATAAATCATTTTGCACCTACATCTATTATTTCATTGCATATTCATCATACATTAAACATCCTCATATACAACATATATGCACATCAAAACATGCAAACTTGCATAATCACTCATCCTGCATCCATAAACATGTCCGCAAAGTATCATAAGCATACATATATAAGCATCCACCCTGCATCACAAATAAGTCAGTGCAATACATCCATAATCATCATCCATGCATCACATCATGCAATAATAAATAGAGTCCATCATAATAAAGTACGTGCATCATCCGTCGCCGCAAATCATATATATATATATATATATATATATATATATAAGCTCAAAAAGATGAATATGTTTGTCATAATACAATGATCACCTCAAAGGGTCAAAATATAACACATAAGCCAAAATGAAGCTAGCTCTCTCCCCCTGTCTCTCCACCCCCCTCCTTCGCACCTCCTCCCCCTGATCCTTCTGCTTCCCCTCCTCTAGGTGGCCTAAAATCCACCGATCCACCTGTCTGTTGGCTCTATGTGGGTCATTGACTCTGTGTCTTATGGGATCACACACTCTCAGTGTACAAGGTTGCTCACTGCGCTATAGGTGCTGCTCCATGGTATATCCCCCTATAGTAGGCCACCTCCCTCTCTTCCCTCTCCCTTTGTTGCATCATGTTAGAGTACATCTTCCCAAGCCCTGCGGGGACCAACATTTGATAGGTTGCATCCCTCTCCCCCACAACCGTGTGACATCTACCTCTGCCCTCTACACTTGGCCCCGCAACTCTTCTAAAGCATCATCTTGCTAGCGAAGAACATCCTATAAAGCCTCAATTGCGGTCCCTATCCGTGCCTCCTCTAACATCCTCTCAAAATCCTCCCTCTCCCCTCTCAGAGCATCTACCTTTGTCCTTGCTGTATGGAGGCTCTTTGTCAAACCAACTATCTCCCATTGCAACCGCTCCACCTCTACCTCTAGGCTTTCCCTCCTAGCTCTCTCTATATGTACCTCATCCTCAAGGGAGTGAAGCCTCACCCAGGTGGCATCTCTCTCCCGTCGGACTCTGTCAAGGTTAGCTTGTGACATTCCTCCCCTACCCTCTACTTGTGCCTCTAGAATATCCATAGGTACAACCTCCTCTCCCCCACCAACCCCTCCCTCTGCGGCCTCTCCTACTAGTAATGCTCCTTCTTGTCCCTCTCCTGCCTCATGATCTATCCTCCATACCACCCTAACCCTCCTCTATTGTCTGCCATCACCCCTCCCTACTGCAACCACAACCCTCTCATCCAATCCATCATCCTCTCCATTGACAATCTCATCTACTGTTGGCTGCATCTCATCATCCTCCAGAACCCCAGGAATGGTAAGGCACACTAGAAAATCTCTCTCCCACCAACTCATGTATCCTCCTATCATCTCTGGATCCTCTCTTGCCCTGAGCTACTAATCCCAAACCAAGTATGATGTTGCCTTGAAACTAGTCCTACCCTCTCATGGACTCATTGTCGGGCCCCAAAATGTCTCCTCTCATGTCATCCAAGGATACAATGGTATGTCTCCCACTATGTCCTGGACTAGGCCAAACTGTCTAGCTACTCTGTAAGGGGCATAGTACTCCATGATATATACAAACTTTCCAAACAACCATATCTCCACTCTAGCCCAGTGTAGCTGCCAGTCCCCCCTCCATGTCTCACTATCCAAAAATGGCCACCATGTAAACTACATAAGCTCATAAAAAATGCGATGCCAAAACCATATCAATCCTATCCATGTATAATGTAGCAGGCCCATGTACCTATCTATATATGGTTGTCGAGGCTGCCTATCCTATATACCTAGTGCTCGGGTAATCACAATATGCTCCCAAGCCCAGATATGGAGAAGTGTCACTCTCACAGATAAGTTGACATACTCACTGTACACCACAAGATGCATATCATGATATAACTGAGCCAACATCATGGCTCCCCAAGCATACTACGCACAATCATGTACCATGAAATAAAGACACCTGCTCCATCCAACTAAAAACCCATGTCCTCCAAGATTAGGTAGAATCTATCCACTCAAAAATCCGCAAATCACAAGTACCAGATGAGGTATATGCCGGATACCCATTGCCCTACCCAAATGCATCCTGCTCTTGTCCTGCATCAACAAGGCCTCATACTCACAAACCTCCCATAGGTAAAAATATGTTGCATCTAATCGGTACTCCGAGATGACACCATGAATGGGGATCTTCAATATCCTTCATACATCTAGTAGAGTCACCGTCACCTCGTCGGTAGGTAGGTGGTAGGTGTTATATCTACTATCCCATCTCTCAACTAAAGTTATCATCATCATAGTATGGGCTCGAATCCTCGACCACCTACCTACAAAATGCAACCCCACAACAGCTAGGATCTCTAACTCATCCAACCACAACCATTGATATAATCTCATGGTGGCTATTCAATGCTCCCTCAATGCCAACGACCCCAAATCATCCTGCATCCAACAATCCAAATTCATCACTTCACATCCTTAAGCCCTAATCTGCCCCCTGATGCACCCATACCTTACCCCATCTCAAAAATTCTAAGCCTATTTCTAATCTCTCCCTTCCCTAGCGCTTGCACCGATTCACTTAGCGCTCGCACCATTCTATAGGTGCACACGCTGATAGACCCCCATTAGGGACTTTGGACCAAACTAGTGTGACCGCTTGCACGGGACAACCTTTTCCCCCCACCCGACCATATCCTAAATGACCCTAGCGCGAGAGCCCCGCACCGCGATATCCCAATCTCATCCCTGACCTAATCCTAACCTGCCTTAGCACGAGCGCCCACGTCATGCCACCTTTTCCTAACCCTAAATCCCCTCCACTGCTAGCACCTGCACAATAGCGTGACTACCTGTGCTAAACGCAAGTACCCACCCCAAACCCCCTACTTTTGCCTTCCACTCACTCGTGCTTGTGCTATTCGCTAGCACGAGTGCTACCCTAGAGGTGCGCATGCTAAAACGACGAGCAACATGTCTGCCTCACTAAACTTTTAGCTCTAAACTAAGCCCTAATTCTAGCCTAAACCTAAAAATTCATAGAGGAGGATAGTCGTACATACTGGTGGTTCATATCCCATGAGTCTCTCATACCGTCGAATCCTCTCGGTACAATGCTCATGTGTGGGAATGTGATCCATCTCTGCTTCTCTTCTTCTAGGCTCTAAGTTTCTCCAAGGCTTGTGTGTAACAATGACTCCTCATTGGGCCCTTTGTGGCTTATATGGACCCCCTTGTGGGCCCATTCCCTTTGTGCTCTTGCTCCTATCTCCTCTTCTATTTTTCTCAATCGGCTCTATCTTTCTTTCTCATTCATTTCTCCCCCCTTCTTCTTTCTTCTTCATTTCAAGAATTTTTCATCAATTTGTTTTTAAAAAAAAACAATTTTCGAAAAAATTCTGGAGGGGGCATACACCACCCACGTTTTATGTTTGGGCATCTTTTTCTTTTTTCTTCTTCTTCTATCTTTTACCCATCACCAAATTTTGCCACTACCTAAAAGAGGGGCAAAATGTAGACAATTGATTAATTATTTTAATTTATTTAAGTTCCTTGCATAATTAATTTATTAATTATGCCAATTCATATTCCTTCTCAATATTAATTAAATATAATTAATGTTGTCACTATAGTTTGTTTATTAATTTATTTAATAAATCAATCTACCTTTATTCTTCTAAAATCCCTAATATTAATTCCCTCCAAATTCCTCCTTTTAATTAATTAATTAATCTAGGTGATTCCTACAAATCACCTTTTTCCTAATTCATTATTAACCTAATGAATTCTTGTAGAAGCCCCTAATCTCACTTATCATTATTCTTCTAATTCTTAATTCCCTCCACTCATTCTCTCTCCTAGTCAAATCCTCCTACAAATCCCATCTACCCTAATCCCACCTAATCATTCTTCTAATCCCTCTCCTAATGAGTTGCTAGTGGTTAATCATCATGATTAACCACAAAGTCAACTCTTTGTTCATCCAATCCCTATGATCATCCTTTTTGAAGAATTTTTAATTCCTCATCCCCATCCCTCAAGGAATATTTTATTCCTTTCTCTTCCCTAGGCACATTGGGAAGTCTTCCCAATGAGCCTTGAGGAGTGTGAAGACAAGAAATGCCTTTAAGGCATATCTCTTGGTCTCCACACTTGTCTTGTCACCTCCTCTTGGGCCATGTGTGGGCTCACAAGAAATCCTAACCCTTTATCTTAGGTCAATCCTAGCCATCCATTTCTCCTCCTCTCCTCCTATAAATTGAGGACTCCATCCCCTTGTTTCTCATCTCCAAATCTTGTAACTGCATACGGCTATTTTTCTTAGTGAAATCCATCTAGATACCCAAACTCTAGCCAAATCATCCTCACTTACATACTTATCCATTTTGATCATCATCCACAACTTCACTCTTCCATTCATCTATTTTACCATCCTCATTTGTGCACACTTTGGAGAGCCAACCACATATCTACATTGGACTAATCCAATCAAGCTAAGGAGAGGCACATTCTTGGCTTCATCAAGAGTCCAAATTGGAGGAACAAGAGAACTCTCTTGTCAAGGTATAATAGATTGTTGTTTATGTCTTTTATTTGTATGTTTTGTGCTTTGATTTGAATTGACAATCTAACCTTGCATCAGGATATTTCCTTTGGTTCAAGGATTTATCTTAATTGCAAAATTAAAAAAAATAAATATAAAATGGTGAGTTTGGCTTTTTGATGACCCAATCAAGGGGAGAGCATATACCTATCACCTTCAATTCACAATGAACACTCTTTCTTTTTAACCAATATTGTAATGTTGTCTAAATGCTACTTGAAATTTTTGTTTTTTGTATTAAGTATCATAGAATCACAAAGCTCATTTTTTTTCTCATTTGAGCATCCACATTACAAACTTATTACAAATAGCTCCTTTTGAGCACCAAACTAGAAACAACAATTGGAAGACCAAGGGTCACAACTTAGAAATCCACTTTAAACACCAATGGCAAACTAAGAGTCACAACTTAGAATTCTACACAAAGGTGTCCCTCATGGGAGTTGAACTTTGGTCTCCACATTGAGAACTCAATGCTTTAACCAACTAAGCTCAATCCCTTGGACAAAAGTTTTGTTCCAAAAGACATGTTGTTTATTTTACCCAAGATAGAAATTATGAAAAAATAGCAGTTCTTGAATTTTTGAAAAGAAATCCTTGTCAACAAAAGAAAATCTCCAAAATGATAACAATGATTTAACTTGAAATTAAAACTCTCAACTTTGAGATGGATTGTTCTTTTTGTTACTTTGCAAAAATTGAAAGGTGGCTTGATCTTTTTATCCCCTTTATTGCAAAAAAAGGAAATTTGTCTTGTTCTTTTTAGTGGCATCAAAATAAATGTTATCTATTTTGCAAAATAAAAGATTTTGTTTGTTGTTCTTTTTAAAGCCCTAAATAAAAATGGTGTTCTTTTTAGGGAGCACCAAAGAAAAATGATGTTCTTTTTAAGGCTATGCAAAAAATGAAAATGAGTTCTCTTTATCCTTTTTGAAAGAAAATAAATTTGCAACCAAAAAGAAGTCAAAAGAGAACTAATCTAAACCTTTGAGCACCTGCAATAACAAATGTTAAAACCTGCAAAACCTATTCAAAGAGTTAGTTTCTATAGCGGGCTCACAAGCCTAATTTTCATATATATTTTACAAATTTAAGTTTATTTCTCTGTCATGCACTAAATAGTGAAATGTATGCACTAGAGAATGGAACAAAAGCATTATTCTTCAGGTCTTAAGCACTAAATTGAGGTTCGAATGCGCTACACTGGTACTCTAATGCGCCAAAAGAATTGAACAAATCATGCACTAGGCTGATGCTTCTATGCACTAGGATATCCTTCAAATGTGCTAAATAGTGAGATAGATGCGCTAGAATATAAAGTTTATGCCCTAAAGTATCCCGCATGTGCACTGTTATGAGATTCCTACGTGAATTTGTCTTCAACCTGCATGCAAAATGATTTCAAACCTAGGGACAAGCCCTAAGGTGGGCACCAAAAATGTATGCAAGATTTAGTGTAATCAATCAATCAATTTGAAAAGTAGAAACTAACATACCAATGAAACTTTTGGATATAAAGACTAACTAAGCTAAACTAGTTAAACAAGTTAATCTTCCAAAGTGTGTCTCATTGTTCTCTATCTCATAGGATTCCTCAAGTCAACAGTTGCTCTCAGATCATTGAGCAACTAGCCTTTGGAATGGCAACTCCAAGAACGAGTGATAATCGATGAAAATGGTCTATATGCATGATGCACCTAAGATCTATATGAAAATGATAAGATTATTAGGATTAAGATTAGTTATGATGAAAATGATACTATAATAAAGAAATTAACAAGCTATGCTAACATGATATATGCTAAACATGATAAAATGCTATACAAATATGCTTCTAAATGATTAAGATGGTGATTAACAAAGAGAGGCAATGCTTGATAAAGTAGACTATAATTTGGATGCATGAAACTTGGATGATGAATAATGAGATAAATGAGGCCTATTTATAGAAGAAAAGGGCAATTGGATGGTTAAGATTGAGTAATCTTAACAAGGGTTAGGATTGAAGGATACTCAATCCCTATTTACAATTTTTGCCAACGAAATGGTGAGAATTGTCAACATGAGATGGCTTGAGAGGAGAGAGAAGAGGCATTAAATTCTTGAGAAGACATGGTGGTCACCCTATGGGGTAAGGTTAGGGTTGAGTTATTGGATAATCCTTTTGTCCAAAGGATAAACTCTTGTGCAAGGGTTAATGGATAACCATGGTCAAATCAATGAATGATTGAAGAGACCCATGGGTTAGAGAAGGGTTAAGTTAGAGAGAAAGTCTCAAACCAAGGGTCAAGTTTGAGTTAACCATTAATGGTTATTGAAGACTTTGGAGGTTAGCTTGTTGAAGACATAAATCCTTTAATGGTTTATGAAGACTTTGATGGTTTTTGAGAAGTGACCCTTTTCTTAAGGATTGTGCAAATGCTTAAGAGGGGATTAGGTTTAATTAGGACGGTTTAGAAGAATCTAGAAGGGTAGACATGCAAGTGCATTTATTAGGAGGATGCAAGTGGGAGGATACTTTTGGATTTAATTTTGAAATAAAATGATTTATTTCAAAAAGTGATTACAACTTGCATTGGAAGGATATTTAAACTTTTTTGATTTATTTAAATAGGAGAGAGGTTTTAATTAAATATAAATTTAATTAGCTAGGAAAGGGGGATTTAATTAAATAAAAATGATTTATTTATTTAAAGGTAACAATGTGGTCAATTGGATTTAATCAGAATGTGGTCAATTGGATTTAATCAAATAATTTATTTAATCAATAGAAGAATGTGGGGGAGGAGGAATTAATTAAATATGATTTAATTAATAGAGGAATTGATTTAATGGATTAAATAAATATTAAATATTTATTTAATCTGGTGGTCAGATTGATACGTCTACACACACACATATTGTTGAATATCCAAGCAATTGAGAGGGGGGTGAATCAGTTGATAATAAAATTTTCTTTTAGACTTAATTAACAAATCTAGAATAATTAATAGAATTAATCAAAATAGATAAAGCATGCACATAGTAGATCAGACATAAGGAACACCAGAATTTATGTAGAAAACCCAAGAAGGGAAAAATCAAGAAGAATGCTAATTCTCAATATGAAAACACTGGTTAAGGTGATTTTTACAAAGAATGGCTCACTGTTGGAGGCCTAACTATCCAAAAAGGCTCATTGTCGAAGAAGAAAGAAAGATAAAGAGAATCCACCACTGAAACATAGTCTGCACAACCGAAACTACTTCAGGTAACAATTTGCAACACAACTCTAACACTTCAACTGTATTCTTTCAATATTGCATGTCTTCAACACAAAAAACCATATATCAACTCATCAAATCATACACCTACATATAGTATCTCCAGAAAAATATAATCCTTAATGTCAACTGAGACAAAGATCTAAAATAAGTCTCCACTAATCTTTCCGGTGGTGGAAAGAAATGAGAAGTATACCTCATCACAACATTCCTTATCGAACATATCAACAAGCTACACACTTGCCATAGCACAATCTCAACTTAATAACCAAGATCTTGACTCCAGGGTTAAACCAGACACAATAATAGCACTGAATAATATTAGCAATACATCTTCCAAAAAGCCAAGTCATTCGAGAATTCCGGGAAACTTTCAAACGCACAATACCATCTCATACATACATTATTGCTTAACATACTAAATTCAGACCTAATTTGGACCACAGTTGACATCAATGACAACACATATACATATGCATGTATACACACACATACATACATACATATATATATATATGTATGTATGTATATACATACATACATACATACATGTATGCATGTTTATATGTATATGTATATGTATATGTATGTATGTATGTATGTATGTATGTATGTATGTATATAAATACACACACACACACACATATGTATACATGTACATATATGTGTATGTGTGTGTGTGTACATACATATTTATATATATACATGTATACATATATATATATATATACATGTATATATACATATGTATATGTATATGCATATGTATATATATACATATGCATATACATATATATGTATACATGTATATATACATATGTATGTATACATGTATATATATACATATGTATGTATATATATGTGTGTGTCTGTGTGTATACATACATACATATGCATATACATATGTATGTATACATGTATATATATACATATGTATGTATACATGTATACATATATATTTATACATATATATACATGTATGTATATATACATATACATACATATATGTATACATGTATACACATATATATACATACATGTATATATATGTATATATATATATATGTATACATGATACATATATGTATACATGTATACACATATATACATACATGTATATATATGTATATATATGTATACATGTATATATACATATGTATGTATATGCATATGTATATGTATATGCATATATATATATACACATTTGTATATGCAGATGTATATGTATATGTATATACATATATATACATGTATACATGTATACATATGTATATGCAGATGTATATGTATATGTATATACATATATACATATATACATGTATATACATCTATACATGTATACATCTATATATATATAGATGTATACATGTATAGATGTATATACATGTATATATGTATATATGTATATATGTATACATATACATATCCATATACATATATACATATACATATATATATATGCATATATACACATATACATATATATGCATATATACACATATACATATATACATATATATATACATATATGTGTGTGTGTGTGTGTGTATTGTTGGCCATTAGAGAATTGATTATGTGTTGCATTGATGTTTTGTCATTGATGTCAACACTAGTTGTTTGGATGCTTTACCGACACCCTTCTAGTCTTAGTAGGATGAGTGGTTTTTGGTTAACTTGGATCTGACATGATCCGGTGGGCTCCAATATAATCTGGTGATGGAATTGGCTTGTTCATGATACTTATACTCATATTTGGTCAATTGGTTTTGGTTTGGTGATTGGATGCTATCTTGCTTGCTTAAAATATTGGTTTCTGGTTCCAGTGAGGGTTTCATCGGTAGAGATTTTAGTGGAGATCTTTGATGAATTGCATAAGTGGTGTTGGTGCAGCTTCTGATGGAGTTTCAGGATGTTGTTGGTGATCATATTCGAGACTTGGCGGTTGGAGATAATTGCTGAAGCATGTGGATCTATACTTGGTCTTGGTTGATCTAGGTTATGGACCGACTTTAATGTAATGTGTGGATAGGACCTATTGATGTATTTATGGGATGTCTTAAGTGTTGATATTATTTGTTTGGTCTAAGGACGACATGGTTTGTAATTATGTAATTGGTTTATTGTCTGGTGGATGACCTGATTGTTTATGGTTGAGGGTTTGTATAAATAGATGTAAGATCTCATTGTAGATCATCATGGTTAATGTAATATGTCATGGTCAAGGAATGTAATGAGTGAATAATGTAATATCATTTAGGAAGAGGAGTCAGTTGATCATTGGAGATCGAATTGGGTTTATGTAAGAAGATTTAGTCCTCCGGTATTGAGCTTAATTGGAACTATACTTAGGCATAGGAGATGCTATCTTTTGCAGTTCAACACTTCTCCGGATTGTAGTCTGGATTTATATGTAGTTAGTGAGGCTCCTTTTGTGATGAGCAGTGTGCTCTAGGTTGTTGGGCTTCCTGCAAGTGCAAGCCCCTTCATTGTTATTCACATACTTACTGTAGAAGTATTATCTGACTAGGGGTAGGCTTCCCACCGTGGTTTTTCCCTTTACCAAGTTTTCCACGTACAAATCTTGGTGTTGTGTGGATGGATTTTATTTTGTGATTATTGTGTATGTTTAATTGGATTAACTACTATTCCGGTATTATTGTTTTGGGTTTTGGTATTAAAGTTTTAATTGTTAAATGTTCTTGTAATCTGAGACAACTGATTCACCCCTCGTCCCCCCTCTCAGTTGTCTTCTGATTATTTGAACTATCCATCAATACCATAACCCTAGTGTTGACATCAATGTAACACATAATCAATTCCACCAAATGGCCAACAATATGTGTGTGTGTGTGTATACATATAGATATATATATATATGTATGTATGTATGTATGTATGTATGTATGTATGTATCTGTACCTATGTATGTGTATGTACGACTTGATGGAAGGGACATGTTTAGAATGCTAGCGGTGGGGTTGGAAGTTACAACAAGAGCAAATGAATTAGGTGTGAATTGAGAAGTTCATTGAACCTTGGAGGTGTTGTATGGTGGATTCAATATGTCAGTTACTGGTATGCTAGGAATTGAAAAACTAACTAGATTTATTTGGATAGTGGTAGTAGAATTGATAAGATCATGTTCTCTATGGCTAGGGACATTAACACTCAGAGGTAACTTGGAACCCTTAACAAATAGCAACTGAACATAGCAATTAGGACTTGCATCAGAGACCATTTCTATGACATGCACCCCTTTAGGTTCTTGCTCAAATTCTCTCATGTCTTCCAACATGGGAGCTCTATGAAGATCTTTTTTAATTTCTTCTTGAGAGGGTACTTGTGGAGGCACATTATACTTAAATTCCTCTTAACTTGCTTCCAAATTTTTCCTATGTCTTGATCTTATGATTGTCCTATGTAGATTTCAAGTGTGTAAGTTTTTGTTTGTTTTAGGTCTAATAGTTCATTGGTTTAGATTTTTGACAATGTAAGAGTTCAATTTTTGTTGTTTATTTGAAAAATTTAGAATAAGATTGATGATGAAAAAAAGAACATGTTTATATGGAAAATGTGTAGGGAATTACACAATAGATGCACAACATGATGTAATAGAAGTGCAATTCTAGATAAAGATGTAATTTTTAGAAAAGTTTTCAAGTTTAGTAATGGTTTTTCAGTTTTGGTAAGATATTTTGACTCAAAAAGTGATGAAATTCACTTAATTCTAGTGCATAAATAGAAAATGCAAAATGTTTACACTCTTAGATCCACAAATATAATTTGGTTTTAACTTGATTATTTTGATTAGGGGGAAAACGGAGTTTAAGGGGACCAAAAACCCTGTACAACAAGTTTTGAAGGGACCTAAAACCCTCAGATTTTTCATAGATCCGGAGCCAACAAAGGAACACTACTAAAAGATAAAATCAAACATTACAAAATATTGTAGCCACAACCAACCAAATGCCAACCAACCATAAAAAAATCAGGCAACACACAGCAAGCTGGCCCAAACAGAGGCACAACAACAATCAATAGGCCTCAAAAAATAATAACAAGGGTATTTCAGGCACCCTCAGCCAACAATGGGTATTTCTAACACCCAAAACTTGAAGCAACATCATCAGGCCACAAATCACAAAGCCTGAACCTAACCAAAGCCAAAGACTGGCCAGACTAGGCCCTTTAAAACTACTAGCATCCAGCCTAACCGTGGGTGTTACAATGCTCCCACAACCTGTCAAGGTCCAAACAAGAACCAAAAATAAAAGCATTGAGAAATAAATAGGAACTTAGTGGTTTTTAAAGGCTCCCCAAACCTTCAAGTTGGGTTTTGCAATGGCTCTCGAAACCAACAGGATGAAGCAAGCAACCACAAAGCATCTGATAGTCACCACCCAACCAACAAATCACCTATCCACCTCAATAGGATAGAGACCCACCTTTATAGGGGCAGAAGGGATGCAGACCATCAGTAGAGAGAACATAGCTTTGAACCACGAAAAAAAGTCCTACAACCAAGAAACAAAACCACAACGCTTAGCTAGACAAATGGGTTTTGAAAAGGCTCCCAAAACCTTAAGTTGAATAAGATGCCTCTTCCAATTAAACTCCAAGCAGACACGCACCACCAAAATCTCCACCTCCATAAGAGAAAAGAGATAGAAACCCATCAGCAAGGAGAGAGAAGCATTCAAACTGCCAGCCTCGAAAAAGAGGGCAACTAAAGCCCTCCCAAGGTTCCATCCCACAAAACTCAACTCACCACTCTTCCCCTTAGTAGAAGAATGATCCACCTCAATAGGATAGGTTGAGAAAAGCCGAAGGAAGAAAGCCCAAGAAACAACATAGAACCTCTTGAAAAAAATAGGGAAAATAACGCACCCACAACCATCAAGAGGAATCCTGGAAAGCCAATGCAACAAGGACAAGCAAAGCCCCCACATAAAACCCCCCCGCAACAACAAAACCAACATATATTTTTTAAACTTTGATTACATATGCAAACATACATTCATGAGATGAGAAAACAAGCACATTTCCTATGGCTCGATTTGTAATTTTTGTCCCCTTTTGGTTTGAAGTGGGGAATGAGACTTAAAGATTCAATCATGCAAGACACGTTAACAATCCTACTCAATTGAGAGTATCAATCCTTGCATACACAAGAAATGATGAGCAAAAATTTCAACTATAGGCTTTCCAAGCTCAATAAGGGGTATCTTCTATATACCACAAGGGTACATTAACGCTTAAATAAGTAGGTAAAAGAGAATAATGCCAAAAAACTAGGAGGAGAGGTTAACCCACTTTCCATGTTCACTTCTCTAAGGTATAAGTTTCTTAAAGGATTATCTTAGATTGTCAAGATTCTACTTTCAAGAAGCGTTTCTTTCAATTCACTTCCCGCTATTTATACTCTAGTGTAACATTGGAGTTGAGGTTGTCCCCTATAGTGACTACTTGTCTAGGTAGGTCCCCTTAAAAGAAAAAGTAAGGCTGCTTATTTTCCACGCCTTTAAGTTTTCCACTAGATCATGAGAGGAAAGCATGCATAAGAAGATCTTGGGGATAAAAGACAAGGGGGTTTAATTTAAGCCCAAATTCAAATGTGTATGCTTAATTTTAAGCCCAATTTCAATATATAGAAGATATACTAAGCATAATAGAAATCAATAATGTTCTAATAATTACTATCGTGCTTTGTGAAGTGTGATACCTGCAGCTGCAACACAAAACACTAAATAGATCATTACAAGCATGGTTAGTGAATTCAAATGCAAATGAAAGATAAAACAATGACAAAGCGACCTATCACCTCCTAAGAGATGCGATGTGGATTTGCTCTCAGATTTGGATAAGCAATCCCAGTGACTTGACTACACCTATATGAAGGATTTAAAATGATATGATAATATGCAAGCTAGATGAGATTGATTAAGCTAGATGCAAGATCCAAGAGACTAATTAAGCTAATGGTATGCATGATTAAGCTACAAAATGATATTGATAAAAGATTGATCTAAGATGCAATTGCCAATAATAACAATTCCTCATAAGATAAACTAAGATGCAAATGTCTATAATAACAATGCCTAAGATAACATGAGATGGGATCTGCCTATAATAACAATGCATAAGATGAAAAAAGATGGGGATCCTTATTGCTCCAAAATGGGGGATATTTATAGGATTTCCAAGGCTAGGGGTGAGGTGGCAGGAACCAATGGTCAATATTGAGTCTGAAGATATCAAGGGTGAAATTGGAGGAGGTTGGAGAAGAGGTTGGAGGAAGAGACACTTGTCATCTCTATGGTGACAAGTGTCAAGGAGCTTTTCTCATAAAATGGCAACTGTCCAAGAGAGGAGACATGTGGCCAAAAAGTCATGTGTCTCAAGAAGAAAATATCCACACCATAAGAGGTTAGGATAAGGAGGTTAGAATGTGCAAGATAGGATAGGGTTGGTTAAAACCCAGGTTAGGTGGAATGGGTGAGGCTAGAGGGATGGTTAGATTAGGTGGTTAGAAGTTAGGAGGCATGTGGGTAATTTAAATTTAAAAATTCAAATAATAGGAAAAGACTAATTAATTCTCAGCAAATCATAAATTGATTTGTTTTAATTAATTAGAGGATTAGAATAATTGATTTAAATGGGAGGAGGATTAATTAATTTGAATTAATTAACGAAAGGGACTATGGAAATGAACCTATTAAATAAATCCTTAGATTTATTAATAAGTAGATGAAAGGGAGAATTTAATCAAATTGCTAATGAATTTAATTAAATTAGGAAGGGGGATTAATTAAAGAATTATTTATTTAATTAATTATCTTCAGACCATTTTTAGGTGTATACATTTTGCCCCTCTTTGAAGCGAGGTGTGATGACACATTGATTCAAAGAATAATCTCATTTTGATGATGCTATTAGTTTGATAGGATGCCCCAAACATTGATTGATAGATTGTGGTATGATGATTCCCCTTCGGGAGATCAATTGAGATAATTGACCTTTGGAGTGTTCGAATCTTTGTGAAATTGATATCCCGATTAGAAATGATTTGATTTCTGCAACTGTGGTTGATGAAAATTTGAGTTCTATGATTAGCTTGATTAGTTAGATTAATAAGATCGAGATTTAGTCTAGTTTCAAGAATGACACCTCCTGTATAAGACAAAAATGATCAAAGCGTCTGGTTCAGGAATGATATATCCTGTATAAGACATGATCAGAGCGTCTGGTTTCAGGAAAGATACATCATGTATAAGACATGATAGGATTAATTCAGATGTGATTGATTGGATATAGAACTGACAGTTTGTTGATATCAAGTTGCAAGAAGATTTAGATATGCTGATGTTGGTTCTGTTGGAAGGGTAGCATAAGATTTTTGCTTGGTCGATAATTTCTGAAGAGAGATGAGTCATCATTCTAATTGCGTATACACTTATGATGATACCTTGATGATTCATGCGATAGATTTAACCTTGGATAAAATGAACGTGTGGGATCCTATGCAAGAATGAAATGCAAGCTAAATGCAAATGAAAATGCAAAGCTACGACTAGACCAGTCATTGGGTTATTGTGTTTTGTCATCATTGAGCTCTTTAAATGTGGGAAGTGAGTGCAAACATCAATGATATAATTAAACCATGATGACTTGAGCACTAATTTCTTGGATTTTGATATGGCATGTTAGCACAAGCATCAAGGTATAATTGAACCAAGATGACCTGAGTGTTGCTTGTGTAAAAGAGGCAATATTAACCATTTTAATATGCAAATCGGAAATGTCTTCGATGATACTCTGATGATCATGTCCTCGGACTAATTTTCACATATTAATGATTAATTTACAGACAACAGACAAGAAAAATATCACGTTCCTTCCTTGTTCCTCTAGTTAGAGACATCCTAGAGTCACTCAGAAATCTTGATAGTGAAAATCAAGATAGAAAATTTGAACAAGCATGTTAAAGTCATTATCCAAAAGATATCATCCATGCAAAAGTGTGTAGATGTGCTTAGAATGACTTTTTGATAGTTTGATGGTTGATAATTTTATCTCATGTTCAATGTTGGATGTGTCTCAGTTTTCGCTTGATAAGGGTTGCCTAACTGTTGTTCTACTTGTTTGATTAAGCTCAAAATGATCACAAATTTTGCCCCCAGCTAAGTGCAGGATTTTGCCCCAAGCCTAGAAACAAATTCATTATGATATACCCAATTATCCAAACCATGGCGAGGAGCCACCTAGGATGCCTACGTATGTACAAGGCTTTATTATAGATATGAACAGTGCTGAATGAATGCAAGCGGAAGGATGCATGAACTAATAGATGGAAGAGTTAGCAGACAGATAGGTATGTTTGCCAGGTTTTCACCATATGTTTTTATTGCACTTTTTCTCATATTTGATTTTTTATTTTATTTTCTTCTTTTTCACTGTTTTTTGATTTTCTACTTTTTCACAGTTTTGGGGATTTTTCTTATTTTTTACTGTTTTTGATTTTTCTGCTTTTTCACTGTTTTTGATTTTTCTTCTTTTTCACTGTTTTTTATTTTTTCTGCTTTTTCACTATTTTTGATTTTTTTGCTTTTTCACTGTTTTGATTTTTTTTCTTTTTCAGACATAAAACTTCTTCAGATGCATGCTATTGATGGGCTCTTCTAGCTGATCTTTGTCTTGTGTTGATAGCTGATATGCTCCTGACCCTAATACTGTTGTGATCACAAATGGACCTAACCAATTTGGTTCAAACTTTCCTTTCTTTTCTCAATCTGACTGGTTTCATGGATTTTCTTTTAGTACTAGTTCCCCACCTTGAAAGATTCATGGTTTGACCCTATGATTATAACTTCAGCACATTCTTTGTTGATATACCTTTAAATGATCAAAAGCATTTTGTCTTCTTTCATGGATCAATTCTAACTCCTGCAATCTAGATACTCGATGTTCTTCATCTGAGATAAGACCTTTTAATGATACTCGTAGAGAAGGTATCTCTACTTCTATTGGCAATAATGCTTCTGATCCATAAACAAGAGAGAAAGGTATGGCACCTATTGGTGTGTGGATACTAGTATGGTAGGCCCATAGAGCAAGGTTCAATTAAATATGTCAATCTCTGCCAGCATCATTCACTACTTTTTTGAGGATTTTTAGAATAGTTTTGTTTGATGCTTCTGCTTGCCCATTCCCTCGTGGATAGTAGGGTGTGGAAAATATGTGTTGGATCTTGAATTTCTCACATAGTTCTTGTACATTCTGATTCTTGAACGGTCATCCATTATCAGTGATAATGGTCATGGGTATTCCATAAAGACAGATGATGTAGTTCAAGATAAAAGAAACAATTTGTTTTCCCATGATATTTGTGAAAGGTACTGCCTCAATCCATTTTGTGAAATATTTTGTAGCTACAAGGATGAATTTGTGACCATTAGATGAAGAAGGATTTATCTTCCCTACTAGATCAAGACCCCATTGATAGAAAGGCCAAGATGTTGCCAAAGCATGAAGTTCTTGTGTTGGTGCATGAATCAAATTCTCGTGGATCTAACATTGTTTGCATGTTCTAGCTATTTGAAAAGAATCTCATTCCATAGTTGGCCAATAATAGCCCAAGCGTATGAGTTTTTTCAAAAGGGTAAGACCACTTGAATGAGTACCACAAATTTCATAATGGACTTCATGTAAGGCCTTCTCAGATTCTTCTTGTTCGAGACATCTTAAAAGAGTACCATTTAGACCTCGTTTAAATAGGGCATCCACGACGAGAGTAAAATGGGAGGATTGGCAAATAAAGTTTCTCTTTTGGTTCTTTGATATGTTAGGAGGGACAATATTATCTTTCAGGTATGTGTAAGTTTACCCATAGCGGGAGGAATCATGCCCAACAAGGTGACTAATAGTTTGGGAATCAAGATAATTATGAGCAGGGTAAAACAACTCTTCCACCAGGGATTCATAATGTTGTTGATTTTCCTGTGTCTGAAGGAGAGAAGCAAGTGTAGCCATGGTGTCTGCTGCTTTGTTGTCATTCCTTGGAATCTACTAAAAAGTTATTTCTACAAAGTATTTCTTGATATCATCAACCATCCTTTTGTAAGGCATTAATTTTTCGTCTTTTGTTTGATAATCGCCATTAATTTGATTGATGACGAGCTGAGTCTCCAAAGACTTGAAGTTGTGTAATGTTCCATTCTATAGCCATTTTGATGCCTATAACCAAAGCTTCATATTTTGTTGTATTGTTGGTGCATGGGAAGCTTAATTTGTATGCTTTCAGAATTGTATGACCTTGCGATGTGATGAATAGAATATCTGCGCCTGATCCATGCTATGTATATGGACCATCAAAGTATAATTTCCATGTCTTTGTGGTGACCATTAGGATATCAATATCGGGAAATTCAATCTGCAAAGGATGATTATCTTAAAGCAGTGCCTCGGCTAGTTGGTCTACAATGACTTGTCCCTTGATAGCTTTTCTATCTACATACTCAATATCAAATTCACTTAGGATCATGATCCATTTTGCTATTCATCCTGTTAATGTTGCCTTGCTGAGTAAATACTTCAGAGGATCGATTTTAGGTATTAACTTGATGGACTCAGATAGTAGATAGTGTCTTAATTTTTGAGAAGCAAAAACTACCACCAAGCATGCTTTTTTCTGTTGGGGAATAATTGAGATCACATCCCACTAGTGTTCTACTGATGTAGTAGATGGCTCATTCTTTTTCTTCATTATCCTATTGTGCAAGCATAACTCCTAATGATACTTCAATGGTCGATACATAGAGTAACAATGACTTTCCTAGAATTGGTGACATTAGGACAGGTGGTTGCATGAGATATGCCTTGATCTTTTTGAATGCATCCTCACATTAATGGTCCCACTTGAAATGAACATTTTTGTGTAATAGATCTGTAAATGGTTGACCTTTATTTGCTAGTTGAGCAACAAATCTCCTAATTGACTGGAGTCTTCCTTGGAGTGATCAGAGTTGACTTATATTCTTAGGAGATGCCATCTCCATGATTTCTTTGACCTTAGCTAGATCTACTTTGATACCTCTAGCTGAAACAATGTATCCCAATAGCTTTCCTGAAGTGACACCAAAGGCATATTTCTTAGGATTGAGTCATAGCTTATATTGTTCTAACTGGTCAAAGATCTTTTCTAGTATTCCTATATGGTCTTCTCTATTGTATGATTTTGCCAAGATGTCATCCACATAGTCTTCCATGAATGTATGCATCATTTCATGGAATATTGTTGTCATAGCTCTTTGATATGTAGCACCTGTGTTCTTTAGTCCAAAAGGCATGACATTCCAGTAGAAAGTACACCATGGGCATGTGAAATTTGTCTTTTCTTGATCTTCAGGTGCTATTTTAATCTGATTGTATCCAGAGAAACCATCCATTAGAGAAAACATGGAGTGTCTAGCAGTTAAATCTACAATGATGTCAATGTTAGGCAAAGGAAAGTCATCATTTGGATATGTGTTATTAAGATCTCTGAAGTCTGTGCATATTTTGATGCTTTTATCTGGTTTTGAAATAGGAACAATGTTGGATACCCATTAAGGATAAGCTACAGGTCTGATGAATCTGACATCCAATAATTTCTTTAATTTTGTTTTGACTAGGAGAGCGATATGTGGATGCATTTTCCTTAACTTCTATTTGACTGGTTTGGCTCTTGGATTGACATTTAAGTGATGCATAATAAGCTTTGGATCTAACCCCAACATGTCTACATATGACAAGGAAAAATTGATTTGTCGTCGTTTGAAGAATTCCATATATTGTTGCATTTATTCTTTTGATAGAGAAGTTGTTGGATGCAAGATCTTTGGTTACTTTGTTGTCCCAATGTTAACTGCCTTTGTTGGTTCAATCAAAATGGATGACCTTTCTTGATAGTGTATAGGTAAAGTGTCAAATCTCCCATCTTTTGGCACCTCGAGGAGGTTTTCACCGTTAAATGTGTTCTTTATTTTTACTTTTTCTTGATTAATGTTGCCAAAAAAAGGTTTTCAACATTAGACCTTTCGGGCCTCCCGAGCCTTTCACTAGAATTTCAAAATGAGGAAGTCTTTAAGGGGATAGCGAGCTCTTTTGGAGAACTTCTCTCGATCAACCCAATGACTGCAGCTAAATCAAGGGAAATGGACCCAAGCGATTGAATATGAATCGCTCCCATTTGCTTGCTTCCATTGTAAAAAATTGGGCCATTGGGCAAAATCTTGTCTGCTTAAGAAGGGTAAGGATAGAAAGACTAATAGCAATGTGCAACAGAAGCAGAAATGGCAAATGAAAGAGAAAAAAGGAGACCCATCAGTAGGGTGTGATCCAGATAAGGAAGTGATGGAGCCAGAAAAGGAGGTGAAGAAGGATGTGAATAGTAATAATGAAAAACCTGTTTGTGCTTGTGTCTGTTCTAATAATCAAATAGAAAGTGTAGACACTCAAAATTGTCATGTCTAATTAAATAAATATTTTATTTATTTAATTATCTAAGCCTAATTCTTCTATTAATTAAATAAATCCTTATTTATTTAATTAATTCATTTATCCTCTTCTAGCCTTATTTCTCATTTAAATAAATACATTTATTTATTTAAATTATCCTTTTCCTAAATTAAATAAATATTTTTATTTATTTAATTATCCTATTTCTTCTATTAATTAAATAAATCTTTATTTATTTAATTAATTCATTAGCTTTTTCTACCTATGACACATGTCATTCATCTCTTAATTCATACACTACCTACCCCTTTCATTATTTTGGTATTTCTTTTACCTACCCTCTAATCCTAGCCGACCTCTCTTTTTACACCTCTCAATCTTATCCCTCCATTTCATATTGTGTCTTCTATTTAAGGAGATGCCTTCTTCATTATCAAACCCTAATCACTCATGCTAATGATCATTTTTGGCTACACTACTATCCTACTTGCAACCACATTCCGTTCTTTGTTGAGCTCTTGTGCACATAAAATCTGAGAGCAAATATATCAAGCAAGATCAATGGAGATAGGAAGAATGGAGATAAAAACCCTATTGGACATCTGATGGTATAATCTTTGTGATTTCATTTGATTTGCATTGTCTTAGGTAATCTTCATATGTTATGGTGGATTTTTGTTGTTGTTAGGCTAGGGTTTTGTGGTTGGATTCATTTAGCCTTTCAATATTGTTATTATTGTTATCCATTTTCACCATATACATTTTGGCACGCCCAGTGGGACTCTTGTCCCTTTGCATTTAATCTTTTTGTTGTAGATTTTGCGTTTTTGAAGTTGCAGATCGGACAGTTTTCAATGACATTTTAGGTTTTTCCGCATCTGCAAACTTTCGGATCGCGTCTCTGAGTTTCAGGAGCGTCTGCAGATATAGGAGTCGCGTCTGTGTATTTGACAAGTTTTATTTTGCAGGTCTCAGATAGGAGCGTCTGTGTTTCATAAGCGCGTCTGTGTTGTTTATGCTCGCGTCTGTGTCCGATAAAGACGTTTGTGATTTTTGGCCGCATCTGTGGGTCACAGAACCGCGTCTATGTCATAAAGACGCGTTTGTGTCATGGGTAACAGCGTCTGTGTTTTTACTGTTTCGGAATTTTCAAATTTTCTTTGATTCAGTTTTCGGATTTAGTACTTAGGGTTTCAGATCTGGTATATTTTTAGACTAACCCCTATCAGATCTAGCTAACTAAGTTTGTGCAGCTTGTTTTGGAAGCAAAAACGTTTTGGTTGAAGGCCCCTCTTTCACAAAGTCTTTTGGGTTTCTAAAATTTACCTAACTTGTGTGCTTGCAGGAAGGGGTGATCATTTGAAACAACCCAAACTACTACCAAATTTTGTTGCAGGTCCTTGGCTAGGGTTTTGAAATTTTGTTGTGTGCCTTGTTTTCATAGATTAGCAAACACTTCAATTGATGCACTAAAATTGAATCATTGTCTTTTGTGTCTTGAGCAATAGGTTCTTTTTGTTTAATCTTTAGAGGGCCTGTCTTCCCATGTGGTCATTAGGACTACTAGTGAGAAGAGAACGACCCAAGTGGTAGCAAAAGAAAAGCCATCTTCTTCCAAACCACTATAAATAAATGTATTCATGGTGAAAACTATGAATAACGTGTGTTGATTGGTTCATACCGACACTATGTCTCCCCATAAACCCATTTGATCAAATTTATTTGATCATTTGTAGGGCGTAACCCCTACCGGCTGGGAGCCTTCTGTATTTACAGAGCTGAAAGTGCCGCATGTATGGCCACATGAGCGTATGCCCTTACTAGCACCTTTTTGTTTTAGAAGCCCAAATCCTTCTAGTTGTTGAGGCAGGAGGTCGGACCTCTGGTAGCGGCCCACACACATACTGTTCTTAGTAGAGATACAAAGTTCGCCATGGGGAGTTTTCATGGGGATTGATGCTTGGCTGGCCCGAGAAGTGAGTGCCGAGGGTGGAGCCAGTGACATCAAGCATCTAAGTATCCGCTCTAAATAGCGTAGCCTCGGGGGTAAAACCCTATGTGGGATCAACAACTATTGTCTTGGCTAGCCATAAGAATTGTGCTTGTAAGGGCATACATTGAGTCCTCATCAACATTGTGTCCTCTTGTCATGAAAAACAGTCAAATAGTCGGATTTGGTCACAACAAAACAACTTCACAGATTGGAAAAATTGCACGAAGCTTACAGAAACGCGTTTGTGTCTGTTTTAACCGCGTCTGAGTCATCTAAGCGTGTTTGTGAAGGGCATAATAGCATCTGTGTGTCTAGCAGCGTCTGTGTCGAACTGAGACACGTCTGTGTCTGGAAATCGCGTCTGTGAAGTATACAGAAGCGTCTGTGTACAGAATTGAAAATTTTTACAGTCCAGCAAACAAAGGAAATCAGTTTCGGAATACTTGAGCTTCCTAGGTTGTTTCTTCAGGTTTCATCTAGCATTCAATCTATCCTTGGGTCTCATACAGTCCATCATTGCTTCACATCTCATTTTACATTCACAATTGTCTAAACTTGAGTCAAAAGGTCACTTGCTTGTCCTCATCATACTTTGTCAACACACTACATACAACTACACTTTGCTAAGTGGTCCCTCATCAAGGTTTCTTACCTTTGGGTCTCATTTGGTCTTACTTAGAGTCAAGGTCAGCTTACCTCATCAAGAGAAACTATCATCTCTTTGGAAGTCACACCTACTCTACTACTTACATACTTGGTCTTACACTTTGGACATTGCAAGTACACCTCAAGATTCATTTACACTCCATACAACTCTTGGTCTTCCATACTCTTTCCATTTTTCATCTAGTCTCTCACATCTTGGTCAAACACCTAGTTCATGGTTGAAACCCGTCTTCAAAAATCTAGGAGAAAAGCTAAAGAAGCTCAAGAGTCCACAAACATGAGTTCTTATGAGTATGACAATGATTTATTTTTCAATCCTGAGCACACTACATTGCCTAACATGGATGTTTATAGACACATTCCAAATGTGGAAAATGCAGACACTACAAACAACAATGCTACACACAATGACAATGTGGACAATTTCTCAATACAATCAGCAGATATAGAAGAATCCATTATGAATCCTCATTTCAATAGATTAGTTGAAGAGATAATGAAGAGGGATAGACAATACTTCTTACACATGATGGCACAAAGTGGAACTAAAATACCTCATGACTTTGACATGTCTCAACTTATGGAAAACCGACCCTCGCAACAAACTCACTCCAACATGGATCAAAGAAGACCCAATAGTGGAGGAAATAGAGGACCGCATATGGTACCTGAATCACCATCAACTTTGCTTCAAAAATCAGAAATCCCACATACACATGGTCAAACATATGATACTTACCTTCGAAGACCATTATGGAAGCCTTATGCAGATAGATATGCTCAATCACATGCTCAAGCTATGGATCAATCAAAACAAGTGGAAATTCAAAGGCATGCTCAAAATTTGGACACAAGGAAACCTCATGTCAAATTTGGGGGCAATACATTAGAACACGACATGCCTATAGAATATGGTATACATGCACAAAGTAGATATGGGGTTCCTCAACATGAAGCTATACCAAGTGCTCCCTATATGCCGCATCAATATAGACCTCCTCCATATGAACATGTCTATGATCAGTATCATCCATACATGCAACAAGCTCCTCCTCAAATTGGTGTCTCAAACATGGGGTATGCTACAAGAAATCGATCGCCACCCAAGAGCAATTTGGAGCAACAAATCAAAGATTTACAGAAGAAAATGGAGGACATGAGTACACTAAAACCAACATATACTATGAGAGACATATGTCCTTATCCATTTGATAAGAGCATTCCAATGCCTCCGTTTCCTGCACACTTTGTGACGCCAAAATTTGACAAGTATAGAGGAAAAGGAGACCCCAAGGCACACATACGACAATTTTTCACAGCTTGCATTGAGGTAGCGGTAGAAGAAACATATTTGATGAGGTTGTTCCTGCAAAGCTTAGGCGATCAAGCTATGGAATGGTTCTCTCAATTACCTCCTGGTATTAAGTCATGGGGTGACTTAGCAGAGGCATTTATTTAGCATTTCTCCTACAATATAGAAACAGATATCTCAGTCACTACTTTGTGCAATACTAAGCAAAAGGAGGGAGAATCTTTTGCGTCATTTTTACAAAGATGGAGAAATCTAGCTAGCAGATGCTCTTGCGAAATCCCACATAAACAAATGGTAGAAATGTTCACTCAAAACATTAACAAGGACATTGGCTATGATCTAAGGAAAGCTTGTTTGTCCACCTTCAAGGATGTTATTGAAAAGGGCTTAGCAACAGAAAAGGTCTTAATTGAACAAGGAGTCATTAAGATATTCAAGGAAAACAAAGATGACTTTAAAGGAAAAGACAAGCCAAGATTTTGGAATAAAAACAAGAACACAGTCAATGATGGTGTTGTTGATGCCAACACAGTGAGACCCAAGTTCATCTTTTCAGGATCAAGTTCTACAAACAATCAAGTGAATACTCAAACAACTTCTAGACCACGAAGGAAGTACACCCCATTGGGAGAACCACTTGAATCAGTCTTCAAAAAGCTAGTGGCAAACAAAGTGATCACAGTTCTAGATTTTCCTCCATATGAACCAAAGGTCAAACCAAATTGGTGGAATGATGATGAGTATTGTGAGTTTCAAAAGAGCAAGGGTCACAAGACAGGTAATTGCCATTGACTGAAGAACATTGTGCAAGATCTCATTGATAGAGGTGACATTGAGATTGAGGGACACTCATCCAATCAAGAACATGAAATGTTTAAAGAGCCATTCCCAAAGCATGACAAGGGAAAAGCCAAAGTCACAGATGATCAGGCCAACTATACTAGAGCACCTTATAACTATGACTCAACTATCAATCACATCTCAATGGACAATCATATCTCTACTATTACCATCAAGAACAAAAATCCTGAGAATCCTCCTCAGAGACCCAAGATTGTTCTAAGAGGTGTTGGATCTTCTTCCGAATCTACCTCTGAATGTCATGTTACAACTCATCGAGGTAAAATTACTTTGCCAGGTGCTTCCACTAAAAATACCACTTCTTCATCAACCAAACCTGAGTATGACCTTGTAGAACAGTTAGGGAAGACACCCGTGCTCATCTCCATCCTTGAGCTCCTACGTATATCCCCCGCTCATAAAGCTATTCTTGACAAAATCTTGAGAGATACTGCTGTTCCTATTGATCTGAACGTGGACCAGTTTCAAGCCATGGTGGGATACCTTTCCATTCCACACTCCCTCACATTCATAGAAGCCGATGACGCCTCCGTAAGTCAGCCACAGAATGCACCTTTACATGTTGAAGCCTTCATACACAAACATTGAATAAAGCGACTCCTGATAGATGGAGGAGCTGGTCTAAACATTTGTACATTGAGCACCATTAAACAATTGGGATATTCTGATAAAGCTATGAATTCAACAAATCAAATCACCATCAAGGCATATGATGATGAAGAGCGTTCATCCAAGGGCATAGACACCTTACCTCTAAGAATTGGGCCAGTTACAAAGGATGTGGTTTGTCAAGTCCTAGATCTGGATCTCACATACAACATATTACTAGGACGTCCTTGGATTCATGAAATGAGGGCAGTCCCATCGACATATCATCAATGCATTAAGTTTCCTCATAATGGAGTCAAGGTAACAGTTAACGGTGATCCTAATCCGTTCATATATTGCAATAAATTGAGATCACATACGGACACCATCATTCCTAGTAATCGTGAAGTTGTTCCTTCCTCGGCATACATTGACCCTGAGTCATTGAAACCTTTGACATCAAAACAAGGTGAACTTAAAGGCAAATTTCAAGACAAAGGCATGGGAGAATACACTTTAAATCAGACAATGTATTTACGACAAGTCATGAGCTCTCCAAAAAAATATGGAAGGCCACATCCTAACAAGCAAATATCCATCATGATACTCAAATGGGATCCTACTATCTTTCAAAGATGGGGCGAACTAGAAGAAGAAGATTTATACAAAATGCTTTACAAAGACATTGAAGAGGACACACATGATCAGATCAATATACCCTATGAGAAATATGGCAAAGGCTTCAAGATTCTACAAAAATTTGGGTATGATGGAAAAAGCCCTCTTGGGTTACGCAAAGAAGGCATCATGGAGCCCTTACAACCTGAATTGACTGTGAAAAGGGAATGCTCAAAGGGACTTGGTTTTCTGACTTCCAAGATCCACACTAAAAGGACAGAAGAGGCATCACAAATCAAAGTTGCCAAATTTCAACAAAAGGATTACTATTCCACAGATTCCAATGAATGGGAATGGGGTTCAGACAAACCCTCCAGTGACTATGAGCTCACCGAGACATTCAGAGAGCCAGATGAACCCACAGAAGAAGAGGAATTTTATAAAAAGTTCAGAGTTGGTCAAGAAACAACCCATAAGGATTCCGCACAGTCTTCATCTCAAGGTTCTAGGTCGAAATCACATAGGATGAGGACACCTGTCCCGGAAGGTGCTACTAGTGACGACAATTTGGATTCGCTTGCGATCAAAACTGATGAGGAGAGTGCCATCAATGACCTCAACGATTGCCTCGATATACCTGAATATAACCACATCTTCACTCTTAGCCCTGCAAACTCCGAAAACATTAAAGGCCTTCCCCTTGTTCACCACCAACTCATTGACTGGGATTATGAAGGACCAGCACAATTTGACACATTCCAAAATGACGAAGCTATTATTGACTATCTTGGCATACGAGATGATCTTCCCCCTGGGGACCACAAAGTAGGATACACCATAGAACTCAACAACATGGCATATTTCGGTGAGGGTGTCGGACCTTCCAGTCGCAAAAATGTGAAAATAAGAACAAATCAAGGGTCTTATGGCGAAAACCACATTGCGGCGCTATCTGATTCCAAAAAAGTAAAAAGAAAGGACGTATCTGAGGGCGAAAACCTCTCTGGGGCACCCGAAGATGGAAGGCTCGACATTCTCCCAACATCATATGAGGAAAAATCATCCATGTTGGTAGAGGAGACTATCAAAACAAACATTGGTACAGAAGAGGTTCCACACAACATATTCCTGGCTCAATCATTGACAGAGTCCGAAAGGTCAAAATTCATAAGCTTCTTCAAAGAACGACAAATCAATTTTGCATGGTCGTACGCTGATATGCCTGGACTAGATCCGGATTTGGTAATGCATCATTTGACAGTCAAACCGGGGGCAAAGCTAGTGAAACAAAAATTAAGGAAAATGCATCCACAAGTGGCATTACTAGTCAAAGCAGAGCTAGAGAAATTATTGGATCTCGGATTCATACGCCCAATTGATTATCCCGAATGGATCTCCAATTTAGTACCTGTCAGTAAACTAGATCGCAGCATCAGAATATGTACTGATTTCAGAGACATCAACAAAGCTTGTTCGAAAGATGACTTCCCATTACCAAATATCGACTTGATCGTTGATCTCACAGTAGGTCACAAAATGTTATCTTTAATGGATGGATTTTCTGGTTATAATCAAATTAGGATTGCACCTGAGGATCAACACAAAACATCATTCACTTGTCCGTGGGGAACTTTTTGTTGGAATGTCATGCCCTTTGGGCTGAAAAATGCAGGTGCTACATATCAAAGAGCAATGACCACTATCTTTCACGATCTCATGCACATTACCATGGAAGATTATGTTGATGATCTCTTGGGAAAATCAATAGACAGAGATACATATTTGGACATACTTTCAATCATCTTTGATCGGTTGGAAAAATACAAAGTAAGATTAAACCCCAAGAAATGTGTCTTTGGAGTAACCTCCGGGAAGCTCCTAGGATTCATTGTGTCTAAAAGAGGAATCGAAGCCGATCCAGCAAAAGTCAAGGCTATCTTGGACATGCTGCCACCCAGAAATATCAGTCAACTTCGATCCTTACAAGGGAAACTCCAGTCTATATGAAGATTCATAGCACAACTTGGAGATAAGTGTAATCCTTTTCAGCACCTGCTACATAAAAATATCAAGTTCAAATGGGATGATAACTGTCAACAAGCTTTTCAGACGCTCAAAGATTATCTTTTGAATCCGCCAGTTTTGATGCCACCAATCCCAGATCAGCCTTTGTTGCTATACATATCAGCTACTCCAACAGCACTGGGGGCACTCCTAGCGCAACAAATTGCTGATGGCAAGGAAAAAGTAGTATACTATATTAGTCGCACATTGGTGGGATATGAGCTAAACTACACACCAATCGAGCGTGCATGTCTCGCTGTGGTCTTTGCTTCATAGAAATTACGACATTATATGCTCACTCACAAGACTAAGTTGATTGCAAGAATTGATCCATTAAAATATCTTCTCAACAAAGCTACACTTACTGGGTGACTGGCCAAATGGGTAATGATCCTTAGTGAATTCGACATCGAGTATGTGGACAGAAAAGCAATAAAAGGACAAGCAATCGCGGATCAATTAGCAGATGCTCCCATGATAGATGATGTTCCTCTAAATTCAGAATTTTCAGATGAATCCATTTTAACAATATCACATGCAAAACCATGGCAACTATACTTTGACGGTTCATACACACAGCATGGGGCAGGAGCTGGTATTCTCTTTATAACTCCTCAAGGAGATTCTATACCAAAATCATACCACTTATCATTTCCTTGCACTAACAATATAGCGGAATATGAGGCATTAACAACTGGATTACGAATTGCAGTTCAGTGGAAGATCCAAGAACTTCGTGTTTTTGGGGATTCTCAACTTGTCATCCGTCAAGCAACTGATGATTACCAAACAAAAGATGAAAAATTAATGCCTTACAAACAAATGGTGGACGCTTTGAAATAGCACTTCACAAAGATAGATTTTGAGCAGATACCAAGAGAGCAGAATCGTGCTGTAGATGCCATGGCTACAATTGCTTCACTAATTGATCTACCTCAAAATGAAACCTGCTATGAGTTCCTAGTAGACAACCTGTTGGTTCCTTCATATGAGATCGCTCCTACTAAAATGATATGCGTTGTTGGTCCTGAATCCCAGTTATATGGTTCCATATTCACATATCTTCGCGATAATATCTTACCTCCTGATCTATCGAATAACCAACGCCGCACTTTCATTCGCCAATCCTCTCAATATGTCATTTTAGCTGATATCCTATACCGACGAGGTCTAGATGGCACTCTTCTTAGATGTCTAGAAAGCGATGAAGCTCAGATTGCGTTACGTGAAGTGCATGAAGGGATATGTGGTCTGCATACTAGTGGTCCTACCTTGGCCAAGAAACTCATCAGGACTGGATATTACTGGCCCAATATGGAAAAAGACTCATATCAGTTTGTCAAGAAATGTAAGCAATGTCAAATTCATGGAGACCTCATACATGCACCAGCATAAGAACTACAACCACTTGCGTCTCCTTGGCCCTTTTGTTAGTGGGGACTTGATCTCATAGGCAAGATTCACCCTCCTTCTTCCAATCGTCATAAATTCATTATCACAGCCACAGAGTATTTCACAAAGTGGATTGAAGTCATGCCTCTCACACAAGTCACTGGGAAACAAATTGCTACTTTCATCCTTAACTATATCATTTGCCGATATGGTATTCCTAATTCCATTATTACTGATAACGGGCGTCCCTTCAAAAATCAGGATGTTCATGAACTCTGTGGCCGCTTCCACATTTCCCATCATTTTTCCACACCATATTACCCCCAGGGTAATGGCCAAGCTGAGGCGTCTAATAAAACAATTCTTAAAATCCTCAAAAAGACAGTCGACGATGCTGGCCATAACTAGCATATCCAACTCAATCCTGCACTTTAGGCCTACCGCACAAGTGTCCGCACACCTACAGGAGCTACACCCTACTCACTTGTCTACGGTGCTGAAGCCATCTTGCCTATTGAGGTCAAGTTACCTTCTTTACGGGTCTCTTTGCAAAACATCATCAACGATGAAGATTACAGGGTCTCTCGCTTACAAGAACTAGAACTGCTGGATGAATGGAGACAAACTGCTTTTAATCATCTCAAGGCTTACCAACAACGAATGAGTCGCAACTACAATCACAAAGTCAAGCCTCGCACATTTGAGGTAGGTGACTTGGTTCTCAGAGAAAATCCTAAAAATCAGCAAGACAGAGAGAAGAAGGGCAAGTTCGAACCAAACTGGCTTGGTCCTTACATCATTACAGCAGCTTATGGATCTGGTGCATATCAGCTCTCAACTACAGAAGGTGAACCTTTGGAGGATCCTATCAACAGCATGCACCTTCGAAGGTTCTACACATAGCTCTTCAGAATATCCTAAATTCAAAAATACAAAAAAATTATAAAAACAAAAAAATCGTTACTTGGTGAAAAACCTGGCAAACAGGCGCCTTGTGACACAAAAAAATTGAAAAATCAAAAAAAGTAAAGAGAAATAATTTCATCCAATGGTGAAAACCACTTCGGTGGTGCCCTGGGCAAGTACCATGGTGAAAACTGGGTCACCAACACCATGCGTAGAGACATTGCTCCTCCCTCCTTCAGGATTCACTTTCATCACTTTACTTTGCACACACTCACAACCTATTCATTCATAATAAACTTTTCCATTCCCATCATGGCTTATTATTGATCTACCCAAGATTGGTTAGCCATTCATAATAAAACCTCCCTTTTCACCCCTTTCCATCCATAATAAGTCAGATCCTATCTGTGGCTAAGGCAAATCCTACGTCTGGTGATGGGTGTGGAACTGAGAACACCACATGTTTTGAGGAGTACAGTTTCTTCCAGCTTTCTTCAGTCTATTCGTGCACAATCCGCAATAAAACAACATTTGCATCACAGATCCGCAATAAAGTTTTGTCTTCTCCGCAATAAAGTATCAGTTTCATGGATTCAGTCAGTTTCAGATGAGACAGCAGCAACAATGGGCTTCAACAAATCACATCTTTCAATAGACTTAGACAACACTATGGTTCAGTGCTATCTATCCTTTTTGTGAAAGTAAACATTATGACCACAATCAAATAAGACTTATACAAGTGACAAGAGACACTAAACTTGAGGACTACAGTGGATGTTGGTGTCGAGTCTTGGTTTTCTGTTGATTTTATCTTTTGGTGACATGTCTTTTAGCTTTTCCGGGGTGTCTCTAACTAGAGATTCTATCTCCAAGATGTCTTTGACTAGAAAGGCGAGGATGGGGTATCGTCACCTATTTTTGTTTGTTGTCTGTGGATTGTCTCTTAGTAATGCTATGACTTGTCCAAGGATATGAGGACACTGTGAGTCTAGTATGAACTGGGGCATTCCTTGTTTGTGACTGTCTTATCTCCATGCAAATGGGTACAATGACTTTCTGGGTCGAACATATGCCTCGATTGTCATAACCTTTTTTGCCATAATAAAGCTCAATGATGATAACGCACAAGAAGCTCTTTCACTTTCATATCTTCTATCTTTCATCCCCCCTTTCTTGATTGACTTCCATCATCCTTCTCGAGTCCGCGTAGCCTGCTATCACATGACTGAGTATAATGACACACCAAAAAAATTTGCATTTCATGTAGTTTGCACCTGCATTACCACATAAAGGCATTTTACACATACATATAGATATCACAATTGCATCACATCCTGCACACAACACCTGTTAGCACAATTTACATTTGCATTATCATATTCATTTTCATTACATACATTCACATTTGCATTGGCATAACATATAAAACATAAAAGAACAAACAAATATATATTGCATTGCATTATGTATATATTTGCATCCATATCATAAACATACATTATAAGAACATCTCATCACATAGGTACACATGCATATAGCTGCCGTAAAAATGAATCATCTCATATATATAATCAACAGTGTCATGATACAATGATGTCAAAACTCATATGGCTACAATCACCCGCAGGTGTCTACAATACAAAAAATGGTACAAATACTGATACAAGGGAGCCCTCTATGGCTATGATGAACTCCCTCCCTAGGAGCCGCCTGGCCTCGACGGAATCTGAGCCCTAGAAGGACCCGCCCCAGGATCACCCTGCCTGTCTGGTGGTGGTGGAGGACCCATCACCCCACCACTCGATGCCTGTCTCCTCCGACTCCCTCCCATAGCTGTCGCTGTCTGCGATGGTCTATGGAAGCTCCTCGCCCACTGATCTGCTGGCACGACACCATAATACAGGTCCCTCTAGTAGGCAATCTCCTCTCCGGCTCGTAGGACATATGCGTAGCCTTCTCCTGTGTCCTCCGCCACCTGCCTCCTTGCCCTCAGCGTTGTCTCAGCCTCAGTGTAGCGCTGAATCACCTGATCCCTCTCCCGCTCAGTATCCCTGAGCCTGATCTTGAGTCGGTCCCTCTCCCTCTCCAGATCTTGGATCTCATCTGCCTGGCCCTGGCAGATCTCCCTGAGCTCAATCAGCTCATCCTCCTCTAGATCCACACCCTCTGCCTCTGCCTGTGGCTCTCCCTCTGCGGGTGCCTGCCCCTGTGCCTGTCCCTATACCTGTACCGGTGCCTGAACGGGTACCTGTCTCTGTGCATGCCTAGGTACCTGTCCCTGTCTCTGTCCCTGTACCTGTCCTTGTCTCTGTCCCTGTGCTGCTGGTACCTACAGGGGCAATCCACCGCAACCCCTCACCACCTGGGCCTGTCCCTCCTGTCCACCCTCCCTCCGAGGTGCCACCCTCCTATCCCCAACTACCCCCCTCCGCCTCCGTCGGCCTTAGCCTCCATCACCCCCACCATCCTCATCATCATCTCCTCCTCCATCGCCCTCCAGTAACTCTCTTGGATCTGTCAATCGAGGGAATGGATGCTCAGCCCAATATGCTAAATACTCTGCATCCATCCGGCGTCCTCAATCTCTGGCCACATATCCCAGGGTAGGGGCACCATCCTTGCCAGCTGTGTCAGCACCTGATCATATGACAATAACGGCCTGAACTGCACCTGATCCCTAACTATACGAGCATACATACCCGAGCCTTGTGGCATCTTCTGGATCCTGCCATACTGCCTGCATACTCTGTCCACCAGCTGTCTCTCCAGTATATAGGGCGTCCGCCCAATCAGATACCTGCTCTGGAAGGTGTAAGGCAGCTCCATTGTGTCATCCTCCCACTCCTCACATCCCAGATACGGCCTCCAGATGACTACGTCGATGTCATCTATCACTCGCCGCCAATGCTCTAACCTGCCAATCCGAGGCTGCGAAGTGATCATGTCGTACAGATGAACAAAACTCCATCCATGACCCCTGCCTCTGAAGTGTATCGGCCGTGTGATAGGCAGATGCTCGTACGCCCAAACCTGCAATAGTGTCACTCCACAACCCAGTCCCACTGATCCATGGTAGACAAACTAGTGAAGCTCATAATATAGGTGGGCCAAAACACATGGACCCCACGCATATCTAGTGTGCTGCATCACCAATATCTCCAGTGCTCCTCCCCAGCCCACTGCCAACCCCCGTGTCGCCCTGTCCGGACATAGGAACCCACTGATAGCTCCTCCAATCACAGCTGGCAAAGCTAACCCTGTCACAGTCATGGTGTCCCATGCCACATGTCCTGCTCTCATCTCTAGGCCGGGATCCTGAAACACCCGTCTCAAAGCCTCTCTATCTCCATCGCAATCGTATGGAATCAGCTCTCTATTGATCGGTATATGCAGAATCTTGTATACATCCTCCAAGGTGACTGTCATCTCACCCATCGGCAAATGAAATGTGCAAGTCTTTGGATGCCATCTCTCGGCCAGCGCAGTCAGCAAACCCATGTTTGCCTAAAACTCAGGCACATATAGCACGTGTCTCAAACCCATCTCCTCGATGGCAGCCCTATCCTGAAATGACAACTCCGGTCGTAACCTCTGTGTCGATGGGAATCTCTCCCATGACTCTAACATAGGCAAATACTCCTGCAGTCAACCAAATCAATCATGTCAGTCATGGTGGCATTCACTATTCATCACAAAATGCTACTTTTTATCTAAATGCATATGGCTATCTATCCTAGTGACACTCACTGTTTATCACAAAGTGTTGCTATCTATCCTAGTGGTGCTCCTTGTTCATCACAAAGTACTACGTGTGTGACATTCCCTGTTCATCACAAAGTGTTACTCACATTTTGCACTCCCTGTTCATCACAAAGTACTGCTCATACTTTGGGTACTCCCTGTTCATCACAAAGTACTCTATCTTGGTGCTCCCTGTTCATCACAAAGTGCCTTGATCTATCCTAGTCTTCCTAGAGGACCTGCTTGAGTGTATCCTCTCAGCAGCTTATCCAATCGACAGCATATGTTCATCACAGAACTGCCGATTTGACCTAGAAGACAGAAACCTTGCATTTTTCGGACATAAACGCGTTTCTAACTCATAAACGTGCCTATTGACTGCACAAGCGCGCCTAAACAACACAGACGCACCTGTTTGACATAAACGTGCCTACATTTGTCACAAACGCGACTTTGCAACATAAACGCCCCTGAAGGACGTAGACGCGCCCGCATTTGACACAAACGTGGTTCCAGACACAGATGTGCCTGGCACCTACACAGACGCGCCTGTCGGACACAGACGCGCCTGGCACTGACGCAGACGCGATTTCACGTTTTTACATTTTTTGTACACTATTCCTAGGCTCATTTATTGCTCTATTTGACATGCATTAATGACAAAAGCAAATGCGTCAAAGTACGAGGAGGTTTGGTGGTACTTATCGGCTCTCCTGCCTCTGTTGGTCTCTGAAATCGGCGAACGCGGTCGAATCTGTGTACGAAAGCCATTGCTGCTGACTGCTGCTGCTCTTTTTCTCGCTCTACACTGTGATCTCGTGAGGGTGTAGATGACAATGAGGATGTCTTTTGCCCGTGGTCTATCTTATAGCCTACCCTAGCCTTGGCCTTCATTTTTCGAGTCAGTCTTCTTCATCCCGTGACTTTGTCACTTTATCCGGTCAATCCATTCTATCCCGTCTTTCTTATCGAGAGATTGTCTGCAATCTTTTCAGACATTTTCATCCAATCTCTCGAGGGGGCATATTATTCCCATTCTGGGGCAACTTTGTATCAGTTCATCTTATCTTCTTTGAAACAACGCGACAAGCCGCATTGTCTCAAAGAGGGGCAAAATGTAGACACTCAAAATTGTCATGTCTATTTATTTTATTTATTTAATTATCTAAGCCTAATTCTTCTATTAATTAAATAAATCCTTATTTATTTAATTAATTCATTTATCCTCTTCTAGCCTTATTTCTCATTTAAATAAATACATTTATTTATTTAAATTATCCTTTTCCTAAATTAAATAAATATTTTTATTTATTTAATTATCCTATTTCTTCTATTAATTAAATAAATCTTTATTTATTTAATTAATTCATTAGCTTTTTCTACCTATGACACATGTCATTCATCTCTTAATTCATACACTACCCACCCCTTTCATTATTTTGGTATTTCTTTTACCTACCCTCTAATCCTAGCCGACCTCTCTTTTTACACCTCTCAATCTTATCCCTCCATTTCATATTGTGTCTTCTATTTAAGGAGATGCCTTCTTCATTATCAAACCCTAATCACTCATGCTAATGATCATTTTTGGCTACACTACGATCCTACTTGCAACCACATTCCGTTCTTTGTTGAGCTCTTGTGCACATAAAATCTGAGAGCAAATATATCAAGCAAGATCAATGGAGATAGGAAGAATGGAGATAAAAACCCTATTGGACATGTGATGGTATAATCTTTGTGATTTCATTTGATTTGCATTGTCTTAGGTAATCTTCATATGTTATGGTGGATTTTTGTTGTTGTTAGGCTAGGGTTTTGTGGTTGGATTCATTTAGCCTTTCAATATTGTTATTATTGTTATCCATTTTCACCATATACAGAAAGTACTAAAGAAGATGAGCAAAGAAGAGAGTTAAATAATAAAAAAGACCCAGAGGACCAGGAGGTTGGATCAATCAGTTAGGAGAAAGTAGAGGAAAATCCCAATGATGTTGTGTTTGCATCATCTTACTCAAAAGCAATTGAGGAAGACTTTAATGAAGCGTAGGAATTTAACCTTTCTAATTTAGAGGCTCTATTGCTTCTAACCAATGGAAGCCCAAAGCTGTCCTAATGCAAAACCCCATCACATAGTCTGGAAATGGAAATCCTGGAAGGAAATCTTAGGATTCTTGGCACGAAAGAAAGAAAATCAAATAAGGAGGGACCCAAAGGAGGTATTGCAACTAGAAGCAAGAATAAGAAAAAGGCAGATGTTGGAAGCCAAAGCAAAAAGCAGGGGAGACCATCTCTAAAACATTAGAGGGAACAAGAAAGTTGGAAGAACCGTGCTGATGGAACACAATGCTCCATCGATTCAGCCCTATCTCCGGTTAAAGTATGAAGATAATTTCCTAAAATATAAGAGGGTTGAACACCCCTCACAAGAACGATGTGTTACATAACATTATAAGAGATCATAAACCGGATGTGGTCCTTGTTCAGGAGACCAAGATGTGTAAGGATAAAGTTGAAAAGATTAGAATATTTAAAAATAATGGAGTAATAGGATCTAGCTTGGAGGGAGCCTCTAGAGGAACTGCAATTTTTTGGAACCAAAAAACTATTAAAGGTAAGGAAATCATCTCTGAATTTAATAGGATCTTTGTGCAGCTTGAGCATATCAAGGATAACTTTGCCTGGGTTTTATCCAATGTCTATGTGCCTAATACCAAAACTAGGAGAGCTAAATATTAGAGAAGCCTTGCTGAAGACAAACTTAATTTTGTTGATCAAAGCTGGATTATAATGGGAGATTTCAATACTCCGCTAAAAGAGGAAGAGAAGATGGGAGGCCTTCCCTTGTAGCTTGATGGTAAACAAGATCTTATTGATTTCATTAATGATCAAGCTCTTATGGATGTGGATCTCCAAGGGATTAACTATACCTGGACTAATAGAAGAACTAGAGTTGATCTTATTCAAGTTAAGCTAGATAGAACCTTAATTTCTCCTGAGTGGTTATCTAAATATAGTTGTTCTCTAGCGTCTATTATCAAGATTGGTTCTGATCATTACTCTATTTATTTCACTGCCAATTCTTTTTCTGCTAGGAGAAATTTCCCTTTTAGATTTGAAAAAGTGTGGTTATCCCATCCTTCCCTGGAAGCTTGTGTTGTTGATTGGTGGAATTCTAAGGTTGAGGGAATGGCTATTTTCAGAATAGCTAAAAAACTCAATATTATAAAGGCTAAAATCAAAATCTAGAATAAAGAGATTTTTGGAGATATCTTCAAGAGTAAAATTCAAATAAAATTTGAAATAAAAGAAGTTCAAGATAAAATCCAAGAGGATGGGATTTTTGAAGAGTTGAGATCTGTGGAAAATGGTTTGTTGTCTACATACCACACTATTATTTCCAATGAAGAGATGTTCTGGAGACAAAGATCAAGAGCCTTGTACTTGAAGGAAGGTGACAAAAATACCCGATTTTTCCACTTAATTGCTCTTAAGCATAGGACGGCTAACAGGATATCCAGGTTATCCTATAATAAAGGGATTTTAATGGAGGATAATGATATAAGAAAGGAAGCTCTGGATTCTTTTGGTACCCTTCTGGGAGAAGTGGATAACTTTGACGCCAGTAACCAAAAGCTCCTGTTGCAAGCTATTCCTCCCACCTTGACTGAGGAAGACAATAAACATTTGTCCAGAATTCCTTCTAATCAGGAAATAAAAAAGGCGGCATTCTCTTTTCATGGAGACAAGTCTCCTAGACTGGATGGTTTTCCTATGTTCTTTTTCCAATGTTTTTGGCATATTGTGGAGACTGATATTTGTAAAGGTGTTAAAGAATTCTTTGGTTCTAAAAGGCTTCTTAAAGAACTGAATGCTACTTTCATTGTCCTTATTCCGAAGATCCCTAGAGCTGATTCTCTTAATAAGTTCAGACCTATTAGTCTCTGCAACTCTGTTTACAAGATTTTGTCCAAGGTTCTTACCTCCAGACTACTGGATATTCTTCCAAGAATTATCTTAGCCTAGCAAAATGGTTTTGTCCCTGGTAGATAGATTTTGGATTTCATTATTTCAGTTCATGAAAATATTCATTCTCTAAAGGTGGCTAACAATCAGAGTTTCTTTTTGAAGTTAGATATGGCAAAAGCTTATGATACAGTGAATTGGAAATTTCTCTTAAGGATTATGAAAGCTTATTTCTAACCCTTTTTTTTGAAAACCAATTTCGAACCCTTTTTTTTGAAAACTTATTTTTAATTTTTATTTTCAAATTTTAAACAACTGCTGCTAATAAAAATTTACATGTTAACACTGCTGCTCCACTAAAATAGGTAAAGATTCCAATTTATCTCTAAAATAGATAAAGATTTCAATTTATCTTTTTCCACCTAATAAAAGTTTACATGATAACACCTATTCCAATTTATCTCTAAAATAGATAAAGATTTCAATTTATCTTTTTCCTCCTAATAAAAGTTTACATGGAGTGTCCATCTACTTAAATTTAAGAACAAATGCCTCTCCTTCACTCGAAGGATGCCTCTCCGAAAAATGCCAGTTCAGTTCATTTGAAGCAAAATCATTGCAGAATTGCCATATCCGATGATGAAGTTCCAACCACAACAAAGAAGTGAAAGAATGATTCAAACATAAG